>NC_083401.1:164655463-165255463 GCF_020745735.1 Hemiscyllium ocellatum | reverse complement strand
GAGGGACTAGGGGGAGGGGCGATGGAGGTGGGATAGAATGTTGGCAGAACTCTAGCATCATTTAAGTAAGGACAAGAGATCAATAAGGACAGTCCCATCTGAACCAAACATGATTTCATGTGATTTCAGAAATCACAGGTACCTACATTCAGAGGACAGTTATTGCAGCAGAAAGAGAATGAGCAGGATGTCCCCACCTCGGTTCTAGCCACACAGGTTGCATTGCACAGAATTAAGAGAAAGTGACATTGGAAAGGATAGTCTTTGCACAATGAGATTCGTTAGAATGGCAGTGAGGGTCTTGGGACCAGACACAGTCAGAGACTGGCTGGAATTAACGTACACAAGCAAATGGCTCCTTTATTATGCAGCTTTTTCTGACCCCATTTCTGCTTGCAGACTCACAATGCTGGTACAATTCAGCGAGTATTGCAACTGCACAATATCTAAACCATTGCACTTTTGAATACATTGTGACACTGCTGTCATGTCACTGAAACGAAAATAATTATTGTAATAAATGTTGGCATCATTTGTTATTTCTCATAGTGTTTTCTGTGATCTAGTGTTCAATGGACACTGCAAGATGAATGGCAATGAGTGAAGTTAATGTCAGCCTCACAGTATTATTCCTGCCCCTACCACCTCTGCTGGAATGTATTCCAGGCACCCATCACCCTCTGTGTATAGAACTTTCCATGTATATCTCCCCTAAACTTTTCCCCTCTCACTTTGAATTCATGACCACTAGTAACTTCCACTCTGAGAAAAAGTTTCTTGCTATCCATCCTGTCTACACCTCTCATGATTTCATAGGCCTTAATTAGGTCCGCCTTCTTTCCAATGAATATGACTCTATGACTCATAACTAGCACCCTCCGTACCAGGCAACATCCTGATAAACCTGCTCCGCACCCTCTCCAAAGCATCCACATTCCTTTGGTAATGTGGTGACCAGAACTGTACACAGTATTCCAAACGTGGCTGAATATTTGGAATTTTGAGTCTTATACACCTGTAACATGGCCTGCCAACTCTTGTACTCAATACCCCATCTACTGAAGGAAAGCATGCCGTATGCCTTCTTGACAACTCTCCTGACCTGGGTTGCCACCTTCAGGGAACAATGGACCTGAACACCCAAATATCTGTGTACATCAATTTTTCCCAGGATGTTTCCATTTACTGTATAGTTCGTTCTGGAATTGGATCTTCCAAAATGCATCACCTTGCATTTGTCTGGATTGAACTCCATCTGCCATTTCTCTGCCCAACTCTCTAATCTATCTATATTCTGCTGCACTCTGACAATCCCCTTCATTATCTGCTACTCCACCAATCCTAGTATCATATATTAAACAAGCCAAAGGCTTAACCTTCATAGGGCAACTATTTTATCTCCTGTGGTTGGGTTGGGTTCAACACTGGTATAATTAACCATGTGACCAGGGCCCATTCACAGAGATACACTGGTGGGCTAAAGGGTTGAGGCAGCTGGAATACTACCAGAGTGTCACTGCGTCTTTGCAGCTGCTCAGGACTTTTCATGCACATTTGAAGGATCCTTTTCTGGTGATTAATATGGACCACACTGATGAATGAATTCACTTTCCTTTTACAAGTATGTGTTCTGATGGAGCCACTGTGGCTCTGAAGGGTACAGCTTGTACCGAAGGGATTCCTGGCAGGGAATCCTCTGAAGACCTGTCCTTGATTTTGAATGTAATGTATTTGCTGGATCAAATATCAGCCAATATGATGTGGTCTGAATGTTCCTTATATTTCAGTCCTTGTAACAGAGAGATGTCCTGAAGTTTATTGACAATATTAATTATTTACATTGCTATAAGATCTAAGACTTCGACATTGTCTGGGCACTGTGCTTATTACTGTCACTGTCATACTGCTACACCAATGACAAACATGGCTGCTGAAGGTGAAGTGAGTACCTTTACACCTGAACATCTTGTGTCACAATGTCATCCAACTGTCTTAAAGGTACAGTGCCCTGTCTGATCCACAATAATGCAACAACCTGCTGCCCTCTTCTGCATTTCATCCATTACCAGTCTGATCCAGTAAGGGGTTGCCAGTTGCAAAATCCTACACCTATCAGTTGTGGCTTCCTAAAATGATGTGGAAGCGAAACTATTGAGTACCACAGTTAGAATAACAACCACTGGCATGGGTTGGCCACACACTCCCATAGATCATTAGTCTTTCTGCAGGATAGTATGGAGGTTTGTGACCACTGTCATAAATATTGAGCTCTGGTCCTCGGTCATCCAAAACGTCATCCTTGACTTTGAGACGCTGCAGTGGGGGTAACATTTCCTTCTTGATCCATCCCAATTTCTCTGTATCAATACCCCGGTCCTGTCAAAGGACCAATGGGTAGGTGGTCTGTTGCAGCCCTTTGATGGCCCTTCTACTGGAGTTGCTGATGCTCCAGCTCTTCCTCAGTGGGCCATCCGAGCTTGAAATATGTGAACCCCACGTTCCTCTGTTAGCTCTCAGGGTCATGGTTCATGCCAAGGGAGAGGGGACATGCTGTATGTGAAGTGGGAAAAGGCAGCCTAAAGGTCCTGGATCCCTCAGCATGAGTCTTTGCTCATGACTGACTTCGGGCTTGTGCCTCGGTTCCTTAGAATGTAGACATCTTGCTAGCTTCAGTCCCCAATCACTTACCTTCACTACACTGACAACTTGCCAACACACTGTCAGCACAGCACATGCACAATGCCTCTGAATGGCCGCTTAATTACCGTCATTGGTTTCTTCCTTCAGACTTGAGGAATTATAACTCCTTTGCTGACTTGCTTCTGGTCAGCCCAGAAGGAGGTGGGAGCATGTCGAAATATTGGCCTAGCATCATTTATTGTGACTTTCCTGGCCCCACACGTTTCCAAATCTGCCTCCTTTAGCTGGGAAAATCCCAGCCTTCCCACTGGTTTTGCCTTTCTTATGTATCACTGGAAAAGATTGTGTTAATCCCATACAGGATGTCAGAGAAAAGTCTGATGATAGAGACGGTGCAGAATGAAGAGAGATAATCAGCTAGAGCTTGGAGTCATCATTTTGAGAAGCTCTTTTGTCATCAATTGGTGAAATACTTTACAGAGGAATTGTAAAGGGGATTTATATGCAATAGTTAGGAGTCAGAAATAAGATGTTGCATGATTAGGGATTATTTGACCTCAGAAGATTATGTTCTTAATATAGAATCAAATTTGCGATTTTTGTGGAAATAATTTTATTGGTGCCAAAGTTGCAATTAGAAGCAACTTGTGCCTGAACCAGAGCCCAGGGGCAGCCTTAGATGGGGCCTCCAACCTCAGGTACGTGTGGAAAAGGAGCAAGTGCAACAGATCAGGCTGATCTGAGCCCTCAGGTCTGTTGTTAGGACCAAGGAAGTACTCCTTGCTTCCCCTTGGCTTCAATTTTCTTTCAATTTAAAAAAAAGTCACCCTATCAATAGGAACTGATTCCTAAGCCACACTTAAGATCAAATGGAACCTGAATGGCACATTTCCAGAGCTAAATGAGGTAAACTTCCCAAGGGGTCTTGGAGCAAATCTAAGCCTCTTGTCTGTAGGGGGCTTTTCACTGTTTATAGTTGGCCACAAATTGTCCTGAGTGAGCTGCCTAGTTTTGGTCCTTAGGCTTCATGGTTTCTGACCTGAAGGGTCACACTGGATCTTCAACCCTCTACCTTCCAATTCTGAAGTTGTCCCATACCCACCCAGCAGCAGTGCAACAGGAAACCCTTCCAGACAATATCAACCTAGTCAGACAGCTAGCTAATTATCATTCAAAACCTGTTTACAAGACATGAACTTTAGCCTGATGTAAAAGTCAGTGTGGTATTGGTTTATTGGCTTTTTCTTATCTCTCTCTCTCTCTCTCTTTCTCTCTCCCTCTCCTCTTTCTCTCTCTCTTACTCTCTCTCCTCTTTCTCTCTCTCTTCCCCCCCCCTCCTCTTTTCCTTTTTCTCTCTCTCTGTCTCTCTCTCTCTCTCTCTCTCTCTCTCTCTCCCTTTCTATTCCAGTACCTTATCCAAAGAGGTGTTGGTAACCATGGGCCCTGGTCCATGATTATGTTTGGTAAGAGTCTGCAGTGATTAGCAGTGCAGCTGACGCAGAGGGTCTCCTGCTCTTAGCTTCTGGGATTTATTGAGTTAGTAAAAAAAACCTGTTTGGCCACATTATGAACAAACCTTCTGTGACCATCAAGTCTGGAGTAAGAGTTCAACCTGGAGCGTCTGGCTCAGTAGCTACCCAGTGTTCCACACGACCTCCAGGTATTTGCTTGCAGCCTAACAATTTGTGCAGGATTTGACTTCATGGGTGTTTGTTAACCTACCTTTTGGAAGACTGGAGAAGTGTGTATGAGAGCAGAGAGGAGGATCAGACCACTGAACTCTGAGGCATCACAGTCTCAATATTACACTCTTGGATTAGGCTATTGGAAGTCTCAACATTAGACAATAAACTCCTGATCTGGATCAATGATGCAGGGTGAAGTGAATACAAATCTGAGAGAATATAATAAATGTTGAAATGTTATACTACTGTTTAAGCAGTTAATGTATAATTTCATTTTATAAAGAGGTGAAGTCTATTGGTTTACTAAAGATACAGAACGCAGATGGAACAAACACAACAGATGCTTGAGAAACTCAACAGGTCTGGCAGCATCTGTGGAGTGAAACAGAGTTAACGTTTTGAGACCACGTACTTCCGAACCCAGATGGCATACTTATACACCAAGGACAGGCTTACTCCTGCAACATCTTCTCAAGGTCACTGTGGCAAAGAATGTGAGCACAGCAGTTACTTTAACGCCTACTAACAGCAACAATGCAGGCTATTATGATTGCTAGACAATAAACTCTTGTTTAAATTAAATTACAAATAATTTGTTTGTCAGCTATATCACAGGATTTGTTTGTGATTTTGTTAGACTCACATTTTGAGCTGCTTTCACACAAGGAGCTGGAGTTTTCTCCAGTTTCCAAATGTTATACAACTACAGGTAAAGCCACACACCAGCTCCGATTCCATCCTCCCTGTTTCTCTCTCTCTCTCCTTCTCTCTCCTCTATCTGAAATGAAAGCGAATGACAACATTTCTTCCTCCCTTCTGTATATACATTTCTTTTCAGAGGTGGAGCACATGAAATGTGAGATTATATTCATGGTAGCATTTGTGATGTCAATCCCAGAATAAAAGTGTTCATAGTCATTGTGTAGCAGTGGTGAGCTCTTTAGATTATTGGATATGGGAGAGGACTTCATAGTTGAGGTGAAAGTGACAGGCCTCGATGTCAAGGCTGTACATGACCGAGTGTAGCACCAAGGAGCCCGAGTGAAACTGAAATCCATGGATATTAGGGGGCAACCTCTCCACTGGTTTTTGTTATACCTGGCACGTAGGACAATGGTTGTAGTTATTGGAGGTCAGTCATCTCAGGTCCAGGTCATCTCTGCAGGTGTTCCACGGGGTAGTGTCCTAAGCCCAACCATCTTCAGATGCTTCATCAATGACCTTCCCTCCATCATGAAGTCAGACGTGGGCATGGTTCATTGACAGTTGCACAATATTCAGTACCATTCACGACTCCTCAGACACTGAAGAATGTTCCAAATACAACAGGATCTGGACAATCTCGTAGGCTAAAGGGCCTGTTCTGTGCAGTACTTTTCTATGTTGTATGTTCTGATATCCAGGCTTGGGCTGTTAAGTGGCAAGTAACATTTGAGCTACACAAATGACAGGCACTAACCATCTCCAATAAGAGACAATCTACTCACTACCCCTTGACATTCAATGGTGTTGCCATCACTGATGCCCCCATTATCAACACCCTTGGGGTTACCATTGACCAGAAATTCAGCTGGACTTGCCACATAAATGTAGTGGCTAAATGAGCAGATCAGAGGCGAGGAATACAGTGGCAAGTAACTCACCTCCTGATTCCCCAAGATCCACCATCTATAAGGCATAAGTCAGGGGTATGATGGAATACTCCCCACTTGTCAGATGGGTGCAGCTTCAAAAACACTCAAGAAGCTTGAAACCATCCAGGACAAACCAGCCCGCTTGATTGGCACAACATCCACAAGCATCCACTCCCTCCACCAGACACTCAATAGCAGCAGTGTGTACTATCTACAAGATGCATTGCAACATAGAACAATACAGCACAGAACAGGCCCTTCGGCTCACGATGTTGTGCCGAACATTTGTCCTAGCTTAAGCACCTATCCATGTACCTATCCAATTGCCGCTTAAAGGTCACCAATGTTTCTGACTCTGCCACTCCCACAGGCAGTGCATTCCATGCCCCCACCACTCTCTGGGTAAAGAACCTATCCCTGACATCCCCCCCGATACCTTCCACCCTTCACCTTAAATTTATGTCCCCTTGTAACACTCTGTTGTACCTGGGGAAAAAGTCTCTGACTGTCTACTCTATCTATTCCCCTGATCATCTTATAAACTTCTACCAAGTCACCCCTCATCCTTCGCCGTTCCAATGAGAAAAGGCCGAGCACTCTCAACCTATTCTCCATTCCAGGCAACATCCTGGTAAATCTCCTCTGCACCCTCTCCAAAGCTTCCACATCGTTCCTAAAGTGAGGCGACCAGAACTGCACACAGTACTCCAAATGTGGCCTAACCAAAGTCCTGTACAGTTGCAACATCACTTCACGACTCTTGAATTCAATCCCTCTGCTAATGAACGCTAATACACCATAGACCTTCATACAAGCTCTATCCACCTGAGTGGCAACTTTCAAAGAGCTATGAACATAGACCCCAAGATCCCTCTGCTCCTCCACCTGACTAAGAACCCTACCGTTAACCCTGTATTCCGCATTCTTATTTGTTCTTCCAAAATGGACAACCTCACACTTGGCAGGGTTGAACTCCATCTGCTACTCCTCAGCCCAGCTCTGCATCATATCTAAGTCCCTTTGCAGCTGACAACAGCCCTCCTCACTATCCACAACTCCACCAATCTTCATATCATCTGCAAATTTACTGACCCACCCTTCGACCCCCTCTTCCAAGTCATTAATAAAAATTACAAACAGCAGAGGACCCAGAACTGATTCCTGCGGAACTCCACTTGTAACTGGGCTCCAGGCTGAATATTTACCATCTACCACCACTCTCTGACTTCGACCGGTTAGCCAGTTCTCTATCCAACTGGCTAAATTTCCCACTATCCCATGCCTCCTGACTTTCGACATAAGTTCATCAAAAATCCTCAGACAACACCTTCCAAACCCACAACCACTTCCATCTAGAAGGACAAGTGCAGCAGGTACATGGGAACACAACCACTGCAAGTTCTCCTCCAAGTCCCTCATCATCCTGACTTGGAAATATACCACCGTCCCTTCACTGTTGCTGGGTCAAAATCCTAAAGTCCTGTGCCTCACGCCATTGTGGGTCAACCCACAGCAAGTGGACTGCAGCAGTTCAAGAAGGCAGCTCACCACCACCTTCTCAAGGGCAACTAGAGACAGGCAAATACCCAGCCAGCAACACCCACAAGTGAAAAAACAAAAGATAGAAACATATCAGCTGTGAAGGATTATGGCTTTTTCTCTGCAGAAGTGAGTCAATTAATTTTGAAAAATATTTTTGCTTCTAACTTCGGCTTGTTGTCTTGTTGATATTTTCATACTTCCTTTTAACGCTTTCCTTGGTGGTGGCTTTAAATCTTGGTACTCACTGAAAACATTTGTGAATTCTTCTAACTCTATGTCTGAATGAGACTAATACCCCATGTGCAGACTCAGATACAAAAGTTATTGAAACAACGTGACTGCATCATCCAATAAATACAGAATGCGAAAGGAGTTGGTGGCAAAAATTGGGTGGCAGTCCTAGGCAAAATTCAAAAATAGCCTTCATGGGGAAAGCAAAACTTTGTCCCCAGTTGGAGAGGTCTAAATCATTGAATGTGCTCAAGATGGAGATCAATAGATACCTGGATCTTAAAGACATAAGGGATGTAGAGGTTGGGCAGGAAAATAGATCAGCAGTAATCCAGTTGTATGACAGAGCAGGTTTGAGGGACCAATCAGCATAGTTCTTGTTACAATTTCATATCTTCCAATGGTGATGGAATCCAGGCTGCAGAGCCAATGTGATTGTCAACCAGGGAAATGCATCATGCTGATGTGGAAACGAAGCAGTAGGAGGGAATACCACACTGCTGGCATGTCACCAACTCATGACAAGAGATCCAGGCCGAAACCATGTTACTGGAAGAAAAATCAATGGAGATGAAACTCAACTTTGGTGGGGACAACAGCAATTGGCAGCCAATTACACATCCCATTTTCATTGGAAGGGGAAACTGTATGGGCTGTCTCATGAATGGTTGGTTCGTTTTGTGACTATGTTGACCTACTCAGTGTTGGGTGCTCCTCTTCATTTGACTGAAAGGGGTGATTTTTCATTCACAGATCTTTTCCACCACCTTTATTCACCCACTCTCCCTCACCCCCGCCACTCTCCTCCCCCATCCCCCATTCTCCAACTCAACCCAACAGAACTATGGCATCTCTCCTCCTGTCCATCTCCACTGCCAAGTACTCAGCAGCGACCTCCTGTTATTTACTGCAGCTTCCCTTTAAGAGGAACAGATTTCCATTAAGAGAAGAATTTGGCAGTGCATTATCAACGAACGCTGCTCCAGGCCCCTGCTAAGCTCAGAAACAGCCTGCAGCTTCGGGGGTGCTGAACTCTGGACTGCAATCAGGCAAATACATTAATGGGACTAAACTTGAATGCTGTCAATACCCTTAGATAAAAATGCAGGCCAATTACAGCCAAATGATAGCACAACCCAATATTTCAAATTGTTTAAACTCCTAAAACAATTGTGTAGGACTCACAGAACAGACTTGTTGAATCTTTCCCTTTGTTTCAACACAGTATGCCAATCTGGCAAGACGTCTTTGTTCCCTGATATAGTTGGTTCTGAATGTCCCTTGTTGTAAAATGAGGGGCATGTTCTCCAAATCATTTATCTGATGGTGACATCAAGTGGTGAAATCCCAGCACTGCAGACTTCTATTTCTCATTGTTCTTGTTAATCTGACTGATTAGCATGGCGCCAAGGGTGAACCGCCCATGCCACCCAAAAAAGCCAGCAAGTGCTACTCATCAGGTGAACTCTCATTTGCCTAGTTTTAATTCCAGAGCAGAAGAAAGATTGGCTTCCAGTTCCATGGTGATTAATAATTGAAGGAACTTGCAATCAGATACATAATAATTGTGCATTTTAAAAATAATTTATGCATATTTCGAACATTTTTGTCTATCTGAATAAATGGTATTGTTAATTATGCTGCACCCTTATATAACAGTTAACGTTACAAAAACTATTACTTGAAAGCTGATTCCGAGACTGTGAGTTAAAGGTGGTAGTGCACATTGCTTTACTAACTACTCTGCATTAAATGCCATATTACTTATTTATTTCGCCAACATAGCCAGTCACCAACATCTCAATATCTTTATCTGGCCATTCACAGAGGTGTTGTAAATGTTGAAGATTGTTATGTTCTTCTGGAACAAACACAGGGAATGCTTGAGAAACTCTGGATAGAGCATTTGTGGACAGAGAGAAACAAGGTGACCATTTTCAGTATGACAGTTCTTCAGAAGTCCGGCTTTGAAGCAGAGTAGGACAGGACTTGAAACTTTAACTCCGTTTCTGTCTACACTGAAGCTGCCAACCCTGTGAGTTTCTTTGGCATGCTCTGTGCTTATTTCCAACTTCCAGCATCCACAGTGTTTTGCATTTAGTTACAGAATATGGAATCAGGTTTCTGTTCCATGTGCACATAAGGAACGCTGCCAAGTTCTCCTCACTGATATCATACAAGAAGAATGGACTTTCTACTATGTGAATTGACCCATTTTTGGAAGATCATTTACCTTCAGCTCAGTGCTACGCTTCCAGCAGAGCATCAGGTCTTCACATTGGCATGTTTTCCAACTCTTGGGTCTTGCTTGTCTTCCACTAGCATTAGCAAGCAGGAATATATATTCTCTTGTGACTATCCTTGTGCAGTACATTTATACCTTGCTGCCTGAGCATTTGGCAAGGACATTGCCTGTTATAGAATTCATTACAACTTAAAGGCAAGTTGTTTCCGAGCAATGAATTAACAGCACAGTAACTGGCCATTCAGGCTGACTGGTCTATGCCAATGTCTGTGTTGCACACGTCTGTTCATCTAAACTGAAAAAATATAATCTGTCATGATGCTAGTTTTATGTCCAGACGATGAGATGAAAACATAACTCAGCATGTTTAATTACAGTGGATGATTGAACACTGAGTAGTACTGAGTCAGCTGCTCCTGTCAAACGGCAAGAGGCTTCAACTATCATTTCTAATGGTCATAGTATTCTCCAAGCCAAAGTAACGCTGTCACACCACTGAAGTATAATAGTCACTGTTCGATGCACTGGGATTAATCAAATGCCTGTTCCTACTAAATGACTACAATACAAACAGAGGTCTCAGTGTTACCCAGTGGGGTCAGTCAGCACAAAATCAGTTGGGGTCGGGAACACAAGTTGGGCAGTAGGTTAATTAGTGTTCTGACTCTCAAATTAGTAAGGAACTCTTACAGACTGCTTTAATCTCCTGACTATAAATAAATCTCTTATCACCCTTAGTTACAAAGGCTGGAATATTTTTGCGCCCTGGACCATATGAACTATGCAGCAAAATTTGTGAAGAGATCGAGAGAGGCTTTATCAAGATGAACATTTTCCAATCCAGTCCGGAATGCTGACAGGAGTTTCTCATGAATGTGTGCTGAGAGGCCCATGGATGGGCTTATGTCTCATTATTACTTCATCACACCTCAGTCATATGAAAGTTCCCATTCTCCCACTCGCCAGATAGAATCGAGATGAGGGAATTCCCGGTATTTAGTCAGTGTGGGTACTCAGTGACTCCAACTCGCTGCTTGCTCCTCCCACTCTCCAACTTGGACACCCAGCACTGACATCTTGGGGCACATTGTGTGGGCAGCAGCTACATACACCGCATACCCACAGACTGAGGCATCACTCCAACATCATGGCACAGAATTGTGGGTGGCACGGTGGCACAGTGGTTAGCACTGCTGTCTCACAGCGCCAGAGACCCGGGTTCAGGCAACTGACTGTGTGGAGTTTGTACATTCTCCCTGCGTCTGTGTGGGTTTCCTCCGGGTGCTCTGGTTTCCTCCCACAGTCCAAAGATGTGCAGGTCAGGTGAAGTGGCCATGCTAAATTGCCCGTTGTGTTAGGTAAGGGGGGAATTGGTCTGGGTGGGTTGGTGTGGACTTGTTGGGCCGAAGGGCCTGTTTCCATACTGTAAGTAATCTAATCTATGCATTTTAATGTATTTATTTCAACTACAGGGAATGTAATTTGGCTGGCTACTATAATTCTAGCAGGTGATCAATGAGGCAGTTTATCCTACACTGATGAAAATTCAGCACAATTCGCCCTGGAGAGATTTAGGGTCAGTTGTTGAATGGTTGGTGATGCCTGAAACTCTGCTGTCTACTAGTTGTCAATGGCAGAATATCCCATAATGAATGGTGATTTTAATTCAGTTTACCTGTTTAGCAGTTAAAATAAAACTGATGATTTTCTTACTGCTTTCTTGTTTGCTTCACTTCAGTCTTGAATTTAGTTTGATTTTCTGAATAGGCAACAAAGACTCCTTGAAATTGGTGGGACCCTTTCTTTAAAATAAGCAGAATAAGCTTCAAGGATATTTTGGGCCTGGTCTGCTCTTTTAATTCTTTCCTATGTGACATCCAAGAGAATGGGTCACAACTGATATAATTTGTCAATAAATCCAACAGTTTTTGTGCACTTGTAAAACGAGCACTTAAACTTTTTCCCCAGCCATTCTTCCATTGTGTGACAGACAAAAGGCAGGGAACTGACCCAGAATTTAATAAAACAAACCCTTTTTTATTTTAGCTCCTTAAGTACCAATTCTCAATATAAAACATACATTAATTGTTACATTTACTTCTTACTTCATCTCACATAACTTCAGCTTTGATTCACTTCATTTCACCACTTTTTTTTAACTTAATTCACATGTAACCAGGGGTGGCTCAGTGGTTAGCACTGCTGCCTCACAGCGCCAGGGATCTGGGTTTGATTCCAGCCTCGGGCAACTGCCTGTGTGGAGTTTGCACATTTCTCCCAGTGTCTGCATGGGTTTCCTCCGGGTGCTCTCGTTTCCTCCCACAGTCCACAGTTGTGCAGGTCAGGTGAATTGGCCATGTTAAAATTACCCATAGTGTTTAGGAATGTGTTGGCTAGTTGCATTAGTTGGGGGTAAATGTAGAGTAGTGGGGAATGGGTTACTCTTTGCAAGGTTGGTGTGGACTTGTTGGGCCAAAGGGCCTGTTTCCACACTGTAGGGATTCTAACCCTAACTTTAACTCTACAAGTTTGGTTTGAATCAAATACTACCCTGACTGGGGTGAAGTGGCCACATTTGCTGTCCATGTAAGTCTAGCTTCATGATTCTTTGTCTTCTCTGAAGATAACTACAGGGCATGTACTTCTCAAATGTGCTCCCAAAACCTTCTCCAGAAAATCCTTTGTTCTGCCAACTTTCCTCAAAATATGTTCCTTTTCCAGAAACCTTTCTGGCACTCAGCCAATGAATCAAGCAAATCCTGATCCCAGTCAATGGGGTTTACTGGTACACAACTCCCAAATGTTTACACTAGTATAATCATAAACAGCCACACTCCATGCCCATATAAGGTAAGTATGATGCCAGTCCGTCTAGAAACTCAGTGATATTTGTTTTATTTGGCCAACAGAAGAAACTGCACGTGACAACAGGTCCTGGCTGCAGTTTTAATCAAGGTCGGAGTTTAAACAAGCTTGACCAAAATTCCCAGCATGCTTGACTGTAGCTCTTAACCAATCTTGGAAGCCTTTCTGCCACTGGCCACCTGTCCACATACAAAACCCCTATGAGCCACTTGATTGGCTGTCTTTGATTAGTTTCCACAGCGACATGTTCTGACTCCTGTTAGCTCATTCCTGCAGTAAGCTTGAACACATGTTGTAACATATTCCCACACCTGAGTGGGGGAAATGCAAAACTTTTACTGACAGGTCACTGCCATAAGAAGAGCTTTAGGACCGGAAGAAGTCCTAAGGAAGGTTTCAGCCTTGGTTCCCCCTTTCCTCTGCTCTGTGACTAACCTTCGAGTCAGTGACCCTGGCTCTTAGGGTCACCTGGTGCCTACATTTTTTTGGCCTGGCACCAATTAATTTTAGGATGGCAGTTCACCCAGTGGATGAAATCTGGGAGTTAAAGTTAGCCAGGCTTCTGGCAAAGTGAACAACTTTGAGCACCAAAATCTGAGTCCAAGTCAAAACCTGTTTTCCCAAAGACTTTGAGATAGAAATTCGATGATACAGTAAAATTGTGAATGAAGAATAGACAGCAGGAGGGACAGAAATGTGAAAAGCAGGTAGACTGATAATAGGTAAAGGATGATGGAGAGGACAGAGTATACTGACATAAGAATTTAAATTCTGTCAATTGAAGTGTGTAAACAGATAAATATACTGCTCAGGTCCAGAACCAGTTAATGTCCAAATACTGCAAAACTGGTTAATATCCAGGCTTTGACAGATAAGTGGCAAGCAACATTCTCACCACACAAATGACCACCTCCAAAAAGAGACTATCTAACTCTTAGCCCTTTTGTTATTCAATGGTGTTAACATCACTGAATCCCCCACTATCAACATGCTGGGCTTGCCAGTGACTAAAAACTGAACGGGACCAGCCATATACATGCTATGCCTGAAAATGTAGGTCAGAGGCTAAGATTCCTGCAGTGAGGAACTCAATTTCTAACTCCCCAAAGCCTGTCCACCATCTACAAGGCACAAGTCAGGAGTGTGATGGAATACTCCCCACCTGCCTGGACGGGGGCAGGTCAACAACACTCAAGAAGCTTGACACCATCCAGGACAAAACAGTCCACTTGATTAGCACCACATCCACAAACATCCCCTCCCTCCACCACCGACACTCAGTAGCAGCAGTGTGTACTCTCTATAAGATACCCTCAGAATAACACAAAGCTCCTCAGACAGCCCCTTCCATTGCCATCTAGAAGGACAAGGCAGCAGATACATGTGGACATCACCGCCTGCAGGTTCTTCTCCAAGCCACTCACCATCCTGATTTGGAAAAATATTCCTGTTTCTTCAGTGTCGCTGGGTCAAAATTCTGGGACTTCTTCCCTAATGGCATTGTGAGTTAATCCATAGCACATGGATTGTAGAGTTCAAGAAGATATTATCACCTTCTCAAGGGCATCTGGGGATGGGCAATGAATGCTGGTGTGACCAGCAAAATTCACATCCCTGAATGAATAAATATAAGTTACAAAATGTATAATGTACTTTCACTTGTAATAAAATTATCATTTATGCAAACCTGACATTTAGAGAATGAAAAACTGCCACATGACTGCGATGGAAACCAGGTAGCTGAATCTTTCATAATATTCCATTCTCTGCTGCCTTAGGAATTGCTATATGACCTCATTCACCTCATTCCTTTCTCATTACCACATACTTATTTGTACAGAGAAACCCATAATTCAATGTCCATATTTCTAAAGTCAGTTATACCATTCTAAAGTTCTTACCTGGACAGGCCAACATTCTAACAATTAAATAAATTATCATTTTAATTGGACACTGATAAACAAACAGGCAGCCACATATCCCGTGTTACTGTGTTCAGGATTATCTTGGCAGAACTCAACGCCAGAGGAAGCTTGAAGGCAGTCACTGGAATGATAAAATGTTCTGACATTCAAATTCATTCTCATTTAGATTGAGCACTGCACTTTGTACAGCTTTTAAAATACAGGTCTGCATTTGTTAGAAGGCCATGTTGGATTCCGAGTTTGACAGATTGTCATTAAATGTAAGAATGAAAGTCAAAAAAGTGGACTGAATTAATTTTAAACCTGAGCTGTGCTGCTGCATTGATAACACTCCAAAACGTTATTGTGTGGGCAAGTGTATTCCATAAAATTACAACATGACCAGAGGAAAGCTTTGTGTTTTTGTATGTAATTGCTTTTAACTGAGGCCATGACATAGTTAAAATAAATGTGTCAACACCCCTATAACAATAAGGGACAGTGAAACTTTATATAACACATCAAGTGTTCAAACGCTGAAATCACACAGCAACAGTCTCAGGGCCACAATTGACTGAACTTTTTTATATATTGCTGGTCAGCATGTCACGTTCGAAAGCGGTGCTGACCATCTCTAACTAAACTATTTAATGATGTGGAGAATCCACTGTTGGACTGGGGTGGACAAAGTTAAAAATCATACAATACCAGGTTATAGTCCAATAGGTTTATTTGGAAGCACTAGCTTTCGGAGCGACGCTCCTTCATTTTTTTTTAGTTTAGATTAGATTACTTACAGTGTGGAAACAGGCCCTTCGGCCCAACAAGTCCACACCGACCCGCCGAAGCGCAACCCACCCATACCCCTTACCTAACACTACGGGCAATTTAGCATGGCCAATTCACCTGACCCGCACATCTTTGGACTTCATCAGGTGACTTTTTTAACTTAAACCATTTAATTTCACAAATTGTAATTTTGTGTCACATGACTTAACAGTGATAAACTATTGACAAACAATGACAAAAATATAGAACACAGATGCTGCAGGTCACAAAATAGCAATAAATAGATTTTTGACTCAAATAAATTTGATCTATTGACAGAATTTGTATCTACTTTGGCTCTACATTGAATGTGAACAGACCTACAGTGTAAAGATGGCCTTCTCAGTGAGTTACAGAGAATTAAGGTATTTTGGAGTGTTTTACTTAAAACATGAGATACTTGCAGATTTGCTCAGCATTATGATTCCGACCCTGGAATGGTGAAATTTGCTTTCCTGAGTGACCAGTTGAAGAGGCATCTCTTGCTTTTTAAAAGCAGTAAATTCAGAATATAAAGTCATAAGCACGTTATGCAACTTGCAGACCAATATCAAGGAAAGATGTTGTCATTCAGTCAAAATAAAAGAATGGGTGGCACGGTGGCACAGTGGTTAGCACTGCTGCCTCACAGTGCCTGTAGACCTGGGTTCAATTCCCGACTCAGGCGACTGACTGTGTGGAGTTTGCACGTTCTCCCCGTGTCTGCGTGGGTTTCCTCCGGGTGCTCCGGTTTCCTCCCACAGTCCAAAGATGTGCGGGTCAGGCGAATTGGCCATGCTAAATTGCCCGTAGTGTTAAGTAAGGGTTAAATGTAGGGGTATGGGTGGGTTGCGCTTTGGCGGGTCGGTGTGGACTTGTTGGGCCGAAGGGCCTGTTTCCACACTGTAAGTCTAATCTAATCTAAAACTGCATCGAAGGACTGATCAAAACAAGACAGAATGAATTTAATCCGATAATAACATTGAATAAGAAAAATGAAGATAGCCAGCAGTAAAGCTCACAGCTAATAGACTGTGGACTGAGATAAAGGAATGCTTCATGTACCTCACAGTGTATTAGACAAAGCACAGCCAGCAACCTCAGTTCCTCGTCTGAATTGCAACTCACAGTCAGAGTCCCAAGGGCAGTGGCTGTGCAGATGGGAAACCCTCTGGTCCCCTCAAGCTTGACACAGCAGAGGTATTAGTTTGTAGACATAATTTCAATCCTGTATAAAGTATTACCTCGGCAGAACCAAGTTCTTTGGTGGCTAATGGAACGGTCCCTAGCACTCAAGAAAATGCTACAGTGGGAGTCAGACTGGCACTGAGTTCAGATGAAGGGCTTTTGCCCGAAATGTCAGTTTTCCTGCTCCTCAGATGCTGCCTGACCTGCTGTGTGTTTCCAGCACCACAGTGATCTAAACTCAGAATCGAATTAAGCCTGCAGTGAGGTGGCAGTGTCCATGACTTTCGGAGCATCTAATGGTCCTGGATTTGCTTGCCAGCAGGTTGAACAGTTGGGTCTGGAACGAGGTGAGACTGCTATAACTTTTAATTAAAAGTGTGCTGGGTTATAATTGCACCAGAGGTCCTGAATTTTAATATGTTTTTGAGGACCTTGTAATTGATAATTTGGCCACGTACTCCGAGATGTACTGTTGGGGGACAGAAACATGTCCGGAACACAGTTTCCAGCTCTATTTTTTGGAGTCATACATACAGCTTGGAAACAGACCCTTTGGTCCAACCATGTCCATGCTGAACATAATCCCAAACTAAACTTGTCCCATCTGCCTGCTCCTGACCCATTTCCCTCCAAACCTTTCCTGTTCATGTACTTATCTCAGTGTCTTTTAAACACTGTTCATTGTTCCCACATCTACCTATTCAACCCTGTAGCTAGAACATAAAACATTACAGCACAGTCCAGGCCCTTCGGCCCTCGATGTTGCGCTGTCCTGTGGAACCATTCTGAAGCCCATCTATCCTACACTATTCCATTCTCATCCATATGCCTATCCAATCACCATTTAAATGCCCATAATGTTGGTGAGTCTACAACTGTTGCAGGCAGGCCGTTCCACGCCCATACTACTGAGTGAAGAAACTACCTCTGGCATCTGTCCAATATCTGTCACCCCTTAATTTAAAGCCACATCCCCTCGTGCTAACCATCACCATCCGAGGAAAAGGGCTCTCCCTGTTCACCCTATCTAACCCTCTGATTATCTTATATGTCTCACCTCTCAACCTTCTTCTGTCTAACGAAAACAGCCTCAAGTCCCTCAACCCTTCCTCATAAGATCTTCCCTCCATACCAGGCAACATCCTGGTAAATCTCCTCTGAACCCTTTCCAAAGCTTCCACATCCTTCCGAAAATGTGGTTACCAGAACTGTACACAATATCCAAGTGCGACCGCACCAGAGTTTTTACAGCTGCAGAATGACCTCATGGTTCTGAAACTCAATCCCTCCACTGATAAAAGCTAACACAACATATGCTTTCTTAACAGGCCTATCAACCTGGGTGGCAACTTTCAGGGATCTATGTACCTGGACATCGAGATCTCTCTGCTCATCTACATTACCAAGAATCTTACCCTTCGCCCAGTACTTTGTATTCCAGTTACTCCTTCCAAAGTGAATCATGTCATACTTTTCTGCATTAACCTCCATTTGCCACCTCTCAGCCCAGCTCTGCAACTTATCTATGTCCCTCTGTAACCTACAACATCCTTCGGCACTATCCACAACTGTACCAACCTTAGTGTTGTATGCAAATTTACTATCCCATCCTTCTACGCCTTCATCCAGATCATTTATAAAATTAACAAACAGCAGTGATCCCAAAACAGATCCTTATGGTACACCACTAGTAACTGAATACCAGGATGAATATTTCCCACCAACTACCACTCTCTGTCTTCTTTCAGCTAACCAATTTTTGATCCAAACCACTAAATCACCCTCAATCCCATGCCTCCATATTTTGTGCAGTGGCCTACCATAGGAACTCTATCAAACACCTTACTGAAGTCCACATACACCACACCAACGGATTTACCCTCATCCACCTGTTTGGTCACCTTCTCAGAGAACTCAATAAGGTTTGTGAGGCATGACCTCTTCTTCACAAAACTGTGTTGACTATCCCTAATCAACTTATTCCTATTGAGATTATTATAAACCCTATCTCTTATAACCCTTTCAAACACTTCACCCACAACTGAAGTAAGGCTCACTGGTCTATAATTACCAGGGTTGTCTCTACTCCCCATGAACAAGGGAACAACATTTGCTATCCTCCAATCTTCTGGCATTATTCCTGTAGACAATGACAACATAAAGATCAAAGACATAGGCACGGCAATCTCCTCCCTGGCTTCCCAGAGAATCCCAGGATAAATCCCAACCTATTTTACACTTTCCAGAATTTCTAATACCTCTTCCTTGTGAACCTCAATCCCATCTAGTCTAGTAACATGTATCTCAGTATTCTCCTCGACAATATTGCCTTATCCGGTGTGAATACTGACAAAAAGTGTTCATTTATCGCTTCCCCATCTCCTCTGACTCCACACACAGCTTCCCACTACCGTCCTTGATTGGCCCTAATCTTACTCCAGTCATTCGTTATTCCCTATATACCTATAGCTGACAGATGATTTGAATTAAAATCCTGTTTTAATCACAAATGGTAAGTCGATAAGCTTAATTCTGTATTGCTGATAATTAAACAGACTTAGACTTAGCACAAAAAGGAGCTTTGATAGCATCATTGTATCTCAGCCACTCCGAATCCAGTACAACATTGTGATTGGAGGTGCAGACCATCGCTGGAAAACCTCGAGGTAACAATTGTGAGAGAATTCATTTGTTCCAGAATTTGTTCTTATGAAGATTTGGATGAGAATAAAGGAGATATGGTTAGTAAGTTTGCGGAAGACACCAAAATTGGTGGCATTGTGGACAGTGAAAAAGCTTATCTAATGGACAAGAAATGGCAGATGGAGTTCAATTTAGATAGATGCGAAATGTTGTATTTTGCTAAGGCAGAACAGGACAGGACATACACAGTGAGGTGCCTGGGGAGTGTTTTCAAACAGAGAGATCTAGGGGTGCAAGTGCATAGTTCCTTGAAAGCATTGCAGGTAGACAATGTGGTGTACAAGGTGTTTGGCAAGTATGCCTTTACTGGTCAGAGCATTGAGAACAGGAGTTGGGACATCATGTTGCAGCTATACAAGACATTGGTGAGGCCACTTTTAGAATACTGCGCTTAATTCTCATTACCCTGCTACAGGAAGCATGTTGTTCAACTAGAAAGAGTAGAGAAAAAAAATGACCGGGATGTTGCCAGGACTGGAGGGCTTGGGTTACAAGAAGAGGCTGGATAGGCTGGGAGCTTTCTCCCTGCAGCATCGGGGGATTAAAGCTGATCTTATAGAAGTTCATAAAATCATGAGGGGCGGAGATAAGGTGAACAGCCAAGGTCTTTTTCCAAGGGTAGCAGTATCTGTAACTAGAGGGCATAGGTTTAAGGTGAGAGGGGAAAGATTTAAAAGGGACCTGAGGTGAAAATTTTTCACACAGAGCAGGGATAAACTTTCAGAGGTAATGGTAGAGGTGGTTACAATTACAACATTTAAAAGACATTTGGACAGGCCCATGAAAAAGGAATGTTTAAGGGAATATGGGCCAATGCTGGCAAATAGGCTTAGTTCAGTTTAGGAATCCTGGTCATCATGGACACTTTGGACCAAAGGTCTGTTTCCATGCTGTATGACTCTATGACTCTAAGACTCTAAGACAAGTAAGTTTTCTTTTTAAAATACTTTTACCACTTTAAGAAGACATAAACAGTTAGTTTGCAACTGAAATGTGTAAGCCAACAAATAGTCAACACCGTTCATGGGAACTGTAGTGAAACAAGGAACAGCCACACAGGGCCAGAAAAATTAACTGGCATCAAGGCTGCAGACCTGAGAAAAGTAGCAGCATTTATTTCAGGCCACAGAAAGATAAACTTAAATGATTCAAAGAAAGAGTCTGAAAGACGAAGGAAGTTTGGAGTTTAAGATGTTTATGAGTTCAGGATGCAGAATTTAAACATGATTTTATTCAGAAGGTTTTTTCAGACTGAAGCCTCTGGTGTTTCTTTACAAAATTCTGCAAGGGGACGTGCATTGTGCTCTGGGCATTGAAAGGCAGAAAAACATTCATTTCACTCATGAAGAAGGCAGAGGCATCCATCTGTGGCACAGAGAATGCCAGTGCGATCCAGTATCATATTTTCTCCCTGTGTCAAGTTCCAATACTCTGTGTCTAATATCAGTAATTAAATCACTGCTAATATCTCCAGAGAAATGCCTTGCATCCTTCGTAATGGGGGGTAAATCCTTAGAATTCCTCATTGGCTTCTTATGATTCCAGAGGTCAGTCCAGGTTTGAACAAAACATCTGCAGAGAGCAGGCAACCCAAGGCAGTGCAGCCAGTTGGCAGCTCTGAAGGTATTTTTATTCCATACATTCAGCACACCCTCGTCTCGCTGAAATGTATTAAACAGTCTGGAAATAATTTTCAGCCACTGGAGTAAAGTATATAATAGCTGAAATATTAACAACTAATCCCAATTCTGCCTGAATTTAAATATGCTTCTATTGTTCGAAATTCCCAAATGAGTTTCCGTGCAGAACTATTCACAGATTCCTATGAAATATCTGTTCCAGTTTCGGGACACACAGGTGTTGTGATGCAGGGTGGGGGTGGTGGTGGGTGGGGGGTGGGGGTGGTGTGGGGGTGGTGGTGGGGGGTGGTGGTGGTGGGGGGGGGTGGTGAGGGGTGTGGTGGGAGGTGGGGGTGGGGTGGGGGGTGGTGGTGGTGGTGGTTGGGGGAGGGGGGTGGGGGTGGGATGGGGGTGGTGGTGATGGTGGTGGTTGGGGGAGGGGGCGTGGGGGCGCGGGGAGTTCCGGTGAGCAGTGGTGATTGGAGAGCAGCTTGAGAAAGGTTCCTCAGATGTGAAGGGTGAGTAAAATCTTGTGTCTGGGTTTGAAACGCTGTCTCCTGTAGTGCCAGCACTGTCGTGCATGTTAGTAGCAGGTGGCCTTGGGGGAGATGGCACAACCCTGCCTTGGGCTTTATGCTGACTCAGACCTTTTGGCCATATTTCTTCACAGTTGGTTCTGCTTAAGAGCAGCAGAGGCTTCCAATATATTTGCTGATATTGCACCAACTGCTGTTGATCACTCTGGCTTGGCTTATTTAATTTAGTATTAAATCATACACACATAACTTGCTGTGTTTTTTTGGACTGTAACTATCCAGCACAGGGTTTAGACAGCCTGATGTACATTTATATCCATGACATGGGGTTTACAGCAGCAGCTGACATTGAATGTTAGACCCTCTGCACACAGTTAACTGTTTCTTGCTGGAGGGAAGCTCTTATGTGGAAAGGCTGAGGGACTTGAGGCTGTTTTCGTTAGAGAGAAGATGGTTATGAGATTAGATTAGATTCCCTACAGTGTGGAAACAGGCCCTTCGGCCCAACAAGTCCACACTGACCCTCCAAAGAGTAACCCACCCAAACCCATTTCCCTTTGATTAATGCACCTAACAGTACGGGCAATTTAGCATGGCCAATTCACCTGACCTGCACATCTTTGGACTGTGGGAGGAAACCGGAGCACCCGGAGACACGGGGAGAATGTGCAAACTCCACACAGACAGTTGCCCGAGGCTGGAATCGAACCTGGATCCCTGGTGGGTAACTTAATAGAGACATATAAGATAATCAGACGGTTAGGTAGGCTGGACAGTGAAAGCCTTTTTCCTCGGATGGTGATGGCTAGCACAAGGGGACATACATTGAGGGGTGATAGACACAGGACAGATGTCAGAGGTAGTTTCTTTGCACAGAGAGTAGTAGGGGCATGGAACGCACTGCCTGCAACAGTAGTAGACTCGCCAACTTTAAGGGTATTTAAATTGTCATTGGGTAGGCATATGGATGAGAATGGAATGGTGTAGGTTAGGTGGGGCTTCAGATTGGTTTCACAGATCAGCACAACATCGAGGGCTGAAGGGTCTGTACTGCGCTGTCAGGTTCTATGTTCTATGAAGAGAGATCAAGTCATTCTAGCTGCAGTAAGGATTGTGCATTGGCACAGAGCAGCCCAGCCTGCCTAGCTTTTCTATGGTGGGCTCCCTGCTCACCTTCTTCCCAGCAAGAAGTCTGGCAATGCCATTTCTGGAGCTGCTGACAAAACATAAGTTACACAAGAACTAAAAAGGCTTATGGAAACCTAATAGTCAAGAGGGAAAGAAAGTGGCAAACTAGAAGTGCTACATTAATATTCAACCTAATACATGATGAAGCGCATGGGGATTATGGGAAGAAAAATCTGCCAAGTGGTATAGACGCAGAACTCAAAGAATATTGATCACAGTTCTTTATGTTGCTACAGAAATCATGGCCTGGCTCTGGATCAGTTCCACTTTGCACCGATCAAACAAATTTATATCTTGTTTACAAAGTTTATGAGGGGTCACAATGACCTCTGCATCTGCCTGAAGCTCCAAATAACTCCACCATAAAATGAAATCTCTTCAGAGCCACTTTCATACCAGCATCAACTCAGAGGCATATACTTCAAACTCTCGGCATTTCTGTCCCGTTTCTTGATAGATCACATTCGCCATCGTTTGGAACCTATCTTTAATAAACAGAGCAACTACATGTTGCAAATGCAAATGTGCATGAAAGCAGTACATTGAACTGAATTTAATGCCCCCTCCAAAAAGTGAGGTTGAAAGGTGGAGGATGGGATTATAATTGGCTATGAGGGTGCAGCGTTGGTGCTCTAACTGCCTTCCCTCCTTCCTCTGATTAATTCTGGGACCTATGTGAGCTAAGTTTTGGTAAACCATCCCAATTCCTGTTTCTTTTACTTGGCATCGATCTTCATGTTTGCCTCTGTACAGTCCCTTGTGCTAAGTGGTGTGCTTGTCATTATGATTGCTGAGCTTCTGGAAATAAGAAAGGCAGAAGTTGAAAGAAAGTGCAGAGCTTAGCAATGAAGATATATAACTGCACCTGGATGCCGACTGAGGCCCTACAGTGGGCAATTCATTCCTTTGTCTGATGGGCAAGGGACTCTGGGGTCAGGGCTGAAATTGAATGAGACTTTTGGAAAAATTGACTTTTTTCGCAGAGTAGAGGACTCAGTTACTAGGGGTCACAAGTTCAAAGTGAGGGGAAAAGGTTTAGGGAATATAAATGTGGAATATTCTTTACACAGAGGGTGGTGGGGGCCTGGAGCATGGAGGTGGTAGGGGTGGGAACGATAATGACATTGAAGATGTATCCAGACAGATACACAAATGGGCAGGGAGCAGAGGGTTACAGATTCTTGGAAAATAGGCAGCAGGTTCAGATAGGGGATCTGGATCGGCACAGGCTTGGAGGGCCAGAGGGCCTGTTCCTGGGCTGTAATATTCTTTGTTCTTTATGGCCCCATATTCTGTTAGTACACTGACAACAGAACTGTCTGACACTGTTAATTCTCTGAAACTGACAGCAACTTCTGGAGTTCCTAGGTACACTATTAAACATGGCAATCCAAAGGTTGCTATCATTGATTCCAGACTTCTCCATAATGCCTACCATTGAAGTGCTCCCAGAATGCACTTGGTTAATCACTGAATTGACAAGAACCTGGCATTTTATGTTTTTAGTCTCATTGTGAAAACTATTGGAAAAATTGCACTTTGTTGAAGGCAGTGTGACTGGATTTTAGTGGCATAGCTGAAAATGTGTTGCTGAAAAAGCGCAGCAGGTCAGGCAGCATCCAGGGAACAGGGGATTTGACATTTCAGGCATAAGCCCTTCTTCAGGTTTGTGGGCTTATGCCCGAAACGTCGAATCTCCTGTTCCTTGGATGCTGCCTGACCTGCTGCGCTTTTTCAGCAACACATTTTCAGCTCTGATCTCCAGCATCTGCAGTCCTCACTTTCTCCTCCTTTTAGCGGCATACTAAGGTGAAGATTTACGATTGAGACTTTTCTTGCTGTGAAAACTGTTGTTATACATGGCCAATGTCAACTTTCTCCATAATAGCAGAAAGGCTCCATGTATTTTTGAAACAATTTTTAAAAAAAGGGGTTAATGATAGTTTCAGTTTTCACTTTAATTCCCTCAGTCTGTCCCAATCAAATTTCATTGAAGAGAGGCAGACAACATCCAAAAGACATAGGTGCCTGGTCTCAGAATCCTCAGGATGTAACTGACAGGTCTGAACGCCCGCTAACCAGATCGAAGACCCAGGACAAGCACTCGGTTTTGGAGTGAGCGATGGAAGCAGTATATGCAGCAAACTCTTTCTTCTATTTCTATTACAAGTCATCATCGAGCCTCAGCAAGAAGATTGGGTTATATATCTTCATTGCTAAGCTCGGCACTTTCTTTCAACTTCTGCCTTTCTTATTTCCAGAAGCTCAGAAATCATAATGACAAGCACACCACTTAGCACAAGGGACTGTACAGAGGCAAAAATGAAGATCGATGCCAAGTGAAAGAAACAGGAATCGGGAGAGTTTACCAAATGTTAGCTCACAGAAGTAGTTTTAGGAAAGAGTGATGTAGGGATCTAAACCAAATTTTGCATTGTCAGCGCTCCTGAGCATCTCCAGAAATTAAAGATTTATCTCCAGGAAACGTCAGTGAGAAACCGGAGACAACAAGAATAGGACATTAAAACATTCTTTTCATTCCATTTGGCTTCAAACACTTTCAGTTATTGTTGTAAAAATACTGAAGATACTATAGAAATTTACTAACAGTCAAAATTAATCCAATCAGGTAAAGAGGAGTATGTTCCCTCTGGGAACATGGATAATGAATCAATGATGCACATATGGAACAGGGAGGAGAATAAAGGGTTAGTAATTCTACCATTTATGTGAGAATTGAACCTAATTTCAGCTAAATCTGGAGGAGAGAAAGCCACTTGGAGGGATTCTCAAACTAAACACAGGTTGAGTTCACAACCATAGACTTTTCACAATTATTGCCTGAAATATCTACTTTGAATGAAATGATTCTAAAATAGTCTTCCTCCTCTCTGCAGCTAAAAATGATTCTGGAAGCTCTCCAACTGGGAAATCATTTGCATTCTAATCTACTGCCACACAGCTCTAGTCAGATACCTCATTACAGACATTCCCATCTATGGTCTTATTAAGGTTGCTCATCCTCCAGTTTACCCTGGACCCTCAGGAATGAAAAGAAAATCCCCAGTTTGCCTGATCTGTGTAACATGGGAGAAAAATCAAAGGAACATCAAGTAAAATCAGTTTTCAATTTTCATAAAATAATTTGGCTCATTCTGGACTGTGACACAGATAGAGGCCCAGGAGGGGGATGTCTGATTGAAAATAACCATCCGGTCAAATAATGAACTCCCAAATCAGTTTCTAATTTTTTTAAGAATGTGCTGTATAATAAGGGTGTTACGGACAAGACTAAACCCCTTCAAAATGTATAAAGGAAATAGCCTAGATCCTAATTTTTATTTTATTTAGAGGTTAGTATGAGGTACCTTGTTCCAGATATGATTCAATTGGTCCACTACTCAGCTTTAAGCAAATCATACTTTATTCTTACACCGCAGCTAAAATACAAACAAAAAAAGAATTGGCTTACATTTAACCCTACTGAAGTACTTAACAGAATAATATATTATTTAACTACTAAGCATCAACTGTTCCAATCTAGCAGCATCCCATTAAAACACCCTAGGCAAAGGCAAATTCAGCAAAGCAGATTTACCTCATGTGCTACCTCCCTTCCAGTCCGGGAGAAAGGAACAATGAAAGAAACAATCTCGTAGCAGAGGGAGAACTAAATCTTTTCTCTGCAACAGAGAGAGAGCCGTATCTATCAGCTTCAACAGCCAACTCCAAATCCTAACTGAAAGCACAACTAAAACTCTGAGTCAGTGTGAGTCTGACTCTACCCTCTCATGTCTCTTTTGTCTAATTTTAAAAGAACCCCACAGAGCTCAAAGCTGTTAATGTCCTGCTTCTGTAGCAGATATTCAGCACCCACTGTGGCAACACCTCTCTACAAGACAAACAGCACAGAACAAATCCCCCTTGAAGGCACAGTAAGGTAAGGATAACCATTGGTAGGAGGGTGTGGCAGCTGCAGGCAGGAGGATATTTGATGAACCCTGAAAAGGAGGTGAGGTCTAATCAGGGGCTAGTCTGGGTGGGCAGCTCTTTGGAGGATTGGTGCAGACTTTGAGTCAATTGGCCTCTTTCCAAAGAACTTTTGTCCTTCTGACAAAGACAGAATAGGAGTGGGAGCAGGATAATGAATTGACCCCAAGGATAGGATGACACAATTGGCGAGATCCTCCTGAATGAAAGAAGGTGGATCTTACACACTGGAACAGAAGAGTCATGTGACAGGAGTTCGAGCCCACCCTCAAGACTTTCTGAGGGGTGTCAAACAGGAGGATACAGCAAGACAATTGAATTTGCAATAAGGTGACAGTTTGGCTGCACTTACGGGTAATGTTAAACTTAAGAAAAAACTAAGCATTTAGCTCCAGTGCTTTCAATGTGACGATGCTGTGGCTTTAAGAGGTGTATTTTGTTCTGGTTTCTTTTAAGAGAGACCTTTGAACGAGAAGTGCAGTGCAGTCTGTGGTAATGTAAACAGCTTATCAGGTCTTCAGATTTTTTTGTTTAAAAGTTGGAACAATAGAAGCAGCCTGGATGGTGTGGCCAGTGGTCACAGACCAGGATTTCTAGTCTTTTTGGTTTTGTTTTTAGATTCAGCTGAAGCTGCTGGAGTCTTGGAGAGGTAGAAACGATTTTTCCCTCTCTCTCAGTTTCAGCTCAAAGCACAGGTTTCTCTTCCTAATGCAGCGTTGCATGTGAGAATTTGCCTGTTTGCAAGGGGTGCTACTATATTGAAACAATTAATTATTAATAATTACTGTATCTATTATTTTGTTAAGGTTTCCAATAGTTTTAAGTTATTCCAAGTTGTTCTTTCTTTTGTTATATTTTAACTGTGGTGTTTGAATAAATTGTGTTTTGCTTAACATTGAGTTGTTTGACCAATCAAATTCTATCTGAAACTCAGCACCTGATATTTACCTTTAAAATAAGAAAACTTAGGCCACTTTCACAAAATATTTTGAGGAGGTCTGGTCTGATCCAAAGCAATGACTAAAGTCTGTCTTAAAATGGATCTTATCTCATAGTTCTTCAAGTTTAATCCCTGGATAATGCCTTCCCACTTCGCTGGGATGTTACAATGGGGAGGAAGGCAAAAGAGTCCGCAAAGCTCCCAGCAAAGGTAGGAGGAATAGCCCCCATAAGGGGCATCACAATCTTCTGTGGACAAACTATCTCCATCCAATAAATCTCAACCATGAAGGTGACAGGAGACTGTGAAATGGGTGGAGAGGCACCTATTCAAATGTGAGTATCCCAAAGCTTCTCCTAGAATTCCAAATGAGAATATCCCATCCCAACAGAACCAAAAGCTATGGGCTAGCATTTTTTTAGTTCTAGCATCAGCACCATTTCCAGATTCTGACTTGCTCTGGGTTGATGTGAAACACATACTGCAATTTTGTCTCCCAGTATGAGAGAGTGTGTCCACAGTGATCAATTGTAGACAATTGATGAGGCAACATGGCTCCTCTTTTAGCTCGATTTCTGATTTCTCACCTCCCTTCGCACAATTGGCTTCCCTCCCAAGATCCCTCCCATCTCCCTCTCCCTCCCCAGCTGCTCCTGACAGCCCCTCACGCTGACCTCTCCAGACAAACCCCTCCCCGATATTGCTCCCTCTCTCCCTCTGTCTCCTCCAAACCCTGACTGTGGCCTGGTACCACCTACCTTCCCAGCTGACAGACTTCCAGTCCCTCTAACAAAATCAGGAATTGCTGGAGAAACTCGGCAGGTCTGGCTGCATCTGTGGAGAGAAAGCAGGGTCAGTGTTTCAGGCCCAGTGACCCTTTTTCAGAACTGATGGTTGCCAGGAAAAGGTTGGTATGCATGCTGAAGACAGGGCTGAGTGAAGGAGTAAGTGATAAGTGGAGACAGAGCCCAGAGGGAGAGAAAGGCAGTGAGGCAGGCGAACAGACCAATGATGGTAAGCCAGGGAGGGATACGAGCTACTAATGGGGACCATAAGTAAGTGGAAATGGGTTTGCTGAAAGCAGCCAATGTCATTAGAGGTGGTGGGCACAGGGGCGGGTTTGGGCACATGGGTGAAGGACACAAACTAAGGTGCTCAGGTTCTAACATTATTCAACTTCACATTGAGTCCTGAAGTGTTGCAGGATCTCCAAGATGAAAATGAGACGCCGGTCTTCCAGATTGCGCTGATCCTTGCAGGAGCACTGCCGGAGATCTGAGACAGAAATGTTGCTCAGGCAACACAGTGGGGTGCCTCAGAAAGCGATTGTGGAAGACAGAAGACATGAATTAGAATTGGAAAAGGGGATAGGATGTCATTGTGCCAGTTTACTTACAGATGTCAGCTCATCAACGTGACAAACCATTTGTGGCAACATGATGTCCAATTGTCTCAGCAGTTATCTGGATAATTGCCCACTTTCCAGCACCAATGCACAGACACTCTGCAAATCCAGTGATTTCAAACACCTCCTTCTTTTAGTGGTCAGGACGGCTATGACAGAAGGGTCACCCTTAATTCTCCCTGAAGTTGTGTTGTCTTCAAATGCAAGGAGACAGAGCTGTGAGTCTGAGAAACAGATTGGTTTGAGAA
Organism: Hemiscyllium ocellatum; assembly: GCF_020745735.1. Classification (NCBI taxonomy): domain Eukaryota; kingdom Metazoa; phylum Chordata; class Chondrichthyes; order Orectolobiformes; family Hemiscylliidae; genus Hemiscyllium; species Hemiscyllium ocellatum. The sequence continues at coordinate 165,226,093 of NC_083401.1, read as the reverse complement.
GAGTAGATGAGGAGGGTGACTGTGATGGATGAGTGTGACATGTCAATAAGATTAGGGGACTTGTCCAAAGTGGCCACTGGTTAAAAAGCCACAGCTCACCGGAAACCTTGTGGGAAAAATAAATTGTCTTTCTTCCAGTTTGAGGTGGTTTTTACTGCAGAGAAATGGGACAACTCCTTCCATTTGATGGCTTTTGTCTTAAACATTCACACCCAGAGGTTGTTCAGTTCCTTGGGAACCTGTCTTTTGGCAGGCAGTTGGACTTTGTTATAGACAACTGGTCAGCATAGAGCAGAGCCATCAGAACACACCACTAACCAATTGGCTGAAGCTCAATTGATACATGCTGCCAGCCTTCAGTTGTAACTAGGTCTCCCCACCTGTTTGAACAAACAGCAGGATAAACAGGACACAATCAATGTCCAATAACTTACTTTTGAGGAGTACAGCAGTTCTTCACCAATCCTCAGTTCTTAAAATAATCCTTTACCCATATTAGTTCAAGATCAAAAATACAGAAAAATAAAAATATACAACCTATACAATATCCATTGCTTCCCCTATAAGTGTAGTGCCAATTACCTCAACAAACAACCTCTAAAAGCATACTTTCTCTTTCATAGAGACATGTTTTGTCTGCCTAATCTTATTATCATTTTCTAAGTGTCCTACCACCATATCCTTAATATTGGATTCCAGCATTTTCCCACAGTTGAAGTCAGGCTAACAGGTCTGAGGTTCTCCCTCCTTTCTAGAATAGTGGTGTTACCTTCCAATCCACTGGCATTTTGAAAGATCAAATAAAATGTCTTCATTCTCTCAGCATCACCCTTTTTTAACTGCAGCTATCAGGTCCAGGTGATTGTCCCCTTTCAATTCTATTATTTTCCACAGTCACTTTTGTTCACAAATAGTAACTAACTTAAGTTTCTGACTCTCATTTGACCTTTCAATCTCCATTATTTCCAGTTTCTTTATGTTTCCATTGTTATGGCAGGGACAACATATTTGTTTAACGTCCCTACCATTTCCTTATTCCTCATTATAATTGCTGCTGACTTAGTGGTGGCACAGTGCCACAGTGTTCAGCACTGCTGCCTCACAGCGCCAGGGATCCGGGTTCAATTCCAGCCTTCAGCTGTGTGGAGTTTGTACAACGTCCCTGTGACTGTATGATTTTCTCTCACAGTCCAAAGGTATGTACGTAAGGTGGATTGGCCATGCTACATTGTCCATAGTGTCCAGGGATGTGCAGGTTAGACGGGTTAACCATGGTAAAAACCCCATGTGGGGTTCCAGGGGTGGATCTGGGTGGGATACTCTTTGGAAGGTCATTGCAGACTCGATGGGCTGAATGGCCTTCTCTCCGCACTGTAGGGATTCAATGATTCTTAGATCCACAGGGACACACGTTGCTTTTGCTCATTTCTTCCTTTCTTTTGACATCATTTCAGAAGCTAATCATTTTCTGTTCTGGGAAGTGAGAAGAGTGTTCAGGTTTGGCTGGGAGGATTTTCCATGTGGTGATAGTAGAATGCAGCTTAATGTGCATCGACATGAACACTGCTCAAGCTCTGTGCTTCGTTGTTGAATGATGTGGGGGAGAGCAGCCAACTACATTGAACAGCTGTTCAAGAAATTACAGCTCCACCTCTCGCATCTCCCAAAGCAGAGAAAAACCTGTAGGTAATTCAAACTGAATGACAATATTCTGTGTCAGCTCAGAAACTAAAACCTCTCTTTTAAAACCTATACAGGGAAAGCACTGGGAGCCAACTACATGGCACCATGGATGGGTCTGCTGCATAAGAGGGGAGCAAGAAGAATGACAGGTCGGTAGTGGTAGAAGATTCATTCCTAAGGGGAACAGGTGGGCATTTCTGCAGCCATGATACAGACTGCAGCTGGATATGGTGTCTCCCAGGTGCCACACTAAACAGCAGCAGGGTATCCTGAAGGAGGAAGATAAAAATGGACAGATTGTGCTACATCTTCGGTACCAATAGCAGATAGAAAAAGGGGCTGAGGTCCTGCAAGCAGAATTCAGGGAGCCAGGAAGTGGACTTAAAAAAAACGCAGGACCTCAAAACTGGTAATCTCTGGGTTATTAATGGTACCACGTAGTAATGAGTACAGAAGTAGGAGCTTAGTCCAGGTCAATGCCCAACTGTAGAGATGTTGCAGGAAGGAGGGCTTTAGATTTCTGGAACATTGAGAGTGGTTTTGGGAGCAGTGGGACCTGTGTAAAATGGGTGGATTCCACTTGAACTGGAAAGGGACCAGCACCCTTGGGGAAAGTTTACTCCTGCTGTTGGGGAGGGTTTAAACTAACTTGTCTGAGGAGAGGGAGAAACCAGAGAGAAAATTCAGCAGGGAGAGTTACAAGGTCAAAATAGAAAACAGTACGTGAGTCAGGAAGGTATAGAAATTAAAGGTCAGTTAAGGCAGCGAGTTTGGTAAGGTTGGATGGTGTTCATATATCCAACTTTGGATAGAGTCTTACAAAGCAGATGAGTTAAGGGTGCAAATTAAAACATGAGAGTATGCATCAAATTGTTGGAAGTGTATGATAGGCACTCTAAAATACTAGGAGAAATAGGAGTGCATATACATCAGAGAAGTGCAAAAAGAAAAAGGTTAGTGTTGGTGAGGGCGGGATTTCAACTTACCCAACATTAACCGGGATGGTCATAGTGTGAAGGGTTTAGAGAGAGCAGAATTTTTAAAATGAATCCACGAGAGATTTTTAAGCTCGTATTTTGGTAACATAGCCTGGCAAGTGGTTGAAGTATCAGAGGGGGAGCATTTTGTAGGCAGTGATTATATCTCCATTCAACTCGAGATTGTTATGGAGAAGGACAAGAGTGGGCCTAAAGTCAAAGCTTGGGGGAAGACCTGAAAATGTGTTGCTGGAAAAGCGCAGCAGGTCAGGCAGCATCCAAGGAACAGGAAATTCCTGCTGCGCTTTTCCAGCAACACATTTTCAGCTCTGATATCTCCAGCATCTGCAGACCTCGGTTTCTCCTCAAAGCTTAGGGGAAGGCTTAGTTTAATGATCAGGTACGGTTTGGCCAGAGTAGGCTGGTAGCAGATACTTTTAGGTATATTTGTTTGAGATCAGAGGGATACATTCAAGTAGAAGATGTAGAGCGTACAGGACTAACATGTTCCCTTAAAGAGAAAGGGTGAGACCGTCAAATCCTGTGATATCCCAAGATATTGAGGGATATACAGCAATGAATTTCAAGAAAAGGGAGATTTATGGCAGATGCTTTTTTAAAATTCACTTGTAGACAAAGGCATTTCTGGCTGGTCAGAGACTCCCTCAACATCTTCATCTCCAATACCTACAGCATTAATGCCTACTCGCAGCTGTCCTTGGACTGAGTGACTCACGAAGCCATTTCAGAGTCAACCACATTGCTGTGGGTCTAGAGTCACATGTAGGTCAGACTAGGTGAGGATGGCAGCTTTCCTTCCCTAAAGGACATGAGTGAATACGATGGGTTTCCCCCAACAATCGGCAATGGTTTCAGGGTCATCAGTAGATTTTTAAATTCCAGATTTGTTTTTATTAATAACTAAGTTCAAATTCCATTATCTGTCAGGGCAGGATTGATATCTGGGTCCCCAGAATATTAGCTGTGTTTCTGAATTAATAATCTAGTGATAATACTATGAGCCCGACTGAGGACTCAAAATAGCAGAAGACCTAGAGGATTAATGTACAAGAGATAAATTAGAAAGGACCTTACAAGTATACAAAGGACATGAAGGAGTAGTAGAAGGTGAAATAAAGGAAAATCCTCAATTGTTTACAAGTACATGAAGGATAACAAGAGAAAGGACCACGACGGTAGTTTACATGCGGAGCCAGGGGACATAGGTAGAATTCTCAATGAATGCTGTGTGTCTGGTATTCACTGGAGATGGAGACATTATGGATATCAAAATCAGGTAGAAGATGTGTAATACAATTAAAGAAATCCGCAGAGACAGAGAGGAGGTTCTGAGTGGTCACGCAGAGTGAAAGGTAGATGAATCTCCAGGGTTGGATGAAATGTTTCCCGGGTTTTTGAGTGAGGCAAGGGAGGAACTAGCAAAAGTGCTGGCAATGATTTTCAATTACTTGCTGGCTACAGGAGATATACTAGAGAACTGGTGGACAACCAATGTGTTACCATTATTCACAAAGTAAGGAAGAGACGGACCAGAAAAATGCAGGCCATTCAGTCTAACATCAATGGTGGAGAAACTATTCGAAGCAATTCTGAGGGATACAATTAGACTAAATTTGCAGGGATTAGTCAAGAACAGTCATCATTGGTTTCAAATTGTGAACCCATCCTTGCCTTTCTTTTAGTAAAAAATGAGGTCTGCAGATGCTGGAGATCACAGCTGAAAATGTGTTGCTGGTCAAAGCACAGCAGGCCAGGCAGCATCTCAGGAATAGCTTTCTTTTAGCTTTGTTTGTTACATTCTCTGTCACCGTCTCCCTTCCTCCAACCCCAGTGGAAATGTCTGTTCTTTCCAGCCTGGCAGTCAGATGCACCATTGCTCTGTCATTCTCACATTCTGAACACTTAATCTGAACTATCAACATCCTTCCTTCACCAGCACTCCAACACCCCCGCCCTCCACCCCACTATAGTGAAAAGGTTGCCCCTTCCACACCTCACTTCAGTTCTCGCCTCAGAACATTACCTTGCTTTCTCTCTGTGGATGCTGTCGGAGCAGTTGTGATCTCCAACTTTGTTTTTGTTTTCAGTTCAGATTCTAGCATCAGCAGAAATTCACTCTTATATCATGGCTGTGTTAATGGGAGGGGATGTCCGCCCAACTTGACTGGATTTTTCGGAGAGGTAACCTGGTGTGGCGATGAGGAGAATGCTTTTGATGTAGTCTGCCTGGACATCAGCAGGCCTTCTGACAAGGTCTCCCATGGGAGACTGATAACAAGGAGTAAGAACCCAGGAGATCCGAGGAAATTTGGCAAGTTGGATCCACAATTGGCTGACTGGGAAGAAGCAGAGGATGATGGTTGAGGTGTGTTTTTCCAAACTGGAAATGTATGTCCTGTGGGGTCCCACACACATTGGGATTGAGGGCCTTGCTGTTTGTGGCGTATATAAATGACTTGGACCTGACGCTGTAAGAGGAACAGGTGAGCAGAGGTAGGGAGACCCCGTGGTATTATCCAGAGTCAAGAGTGTGGTGCTGGAAAAGCACAGCAGGTCAGGCAGCATCCGAGGAGTGGGAAAATCGACGTTTCGGGCAAAAGCTTTTCATCAGGAATGAGCTGATTAGGGCTCATGCCCGAAACATCGATTCTCCTGCTTTTCAGATGCTGCCTGATCTGCTGTGTTTCTCCAGCAACCCACCCTCAATTCTGAACTCCAGCGTCTGCAGTCCTCACTTTCTCTTATCAATCCAGAGTCTCAGGTTAGATCTGGGATTCAGGTTCAATCCCTGCCATGGCAGACGGTAGAATTTGAATTCAATAAAAAATATCTAGAATGAAGAATCTACTGATGACCATGAAGCCATTGTTGATGATCAAACAGCCCATCTGGCTCACTAATGTCCTCCAGGGAACAAAATTGCCATCCTTACCTGATCTGGCCTATTTGTGACTCCAAACTCACAGTTATGTCGTTGTCTCTCAACTGCCCCCGAAATCATCGAGCAAACCACCTACCATAGTTTGATTAGAGATAGTCAGCATGGCTTTGTGAGGGACAGATCATGTGTCTCACAAAGCCAGACTGAATTCTTTGAAGACGTGATAAAACACATTGATGAAGGTTGTTATGGACTAAGCCAGACCACTCAAAACAGCCTTCAGCAGGCAGCCCAGACCGTAACTTTGCAATTTGTTTCAGTAAACGTACAGAGCAAATTACCCAGAGTAAGTTAGCTCGGGTGACTACCGGGTTTTGAATAAATGTTTGTCTGTTTTATGAATGAAACATAAAGAACAGAACAAAGAACTCCTACAGAATTCAGTCTATCCAAACTAGACTTCATTATGCTGCTCCAAATATACACAACAGTCCCAAGAAGCAAGTAAAAAGTGAGTCTGCAGATGCTGGAGATCACAGTTGAAAATGTGTTGCTGGTTAAAGCACAGCAGGTTAGGCAGCATCCAAGGAACAGGAAATTCGACGTTTCTGATGAAGGGCTCTGGCCCGAAACATCGAATTTCCTGTTCCTTGGATGCTGCCTAACCTGCTGTGCTTTAACCAGCAAGACTGTCCCAAGAAGCAAACCCCCTTAAACACAGTAAAAATGAAACAAAGGCAGACAGGTCGAAGTTAGAAGGGTAGAAGGAGAGAGAATCTAGCAGCCTGTTCCCACACAGCCCCATTGCTGAACACCCTAACTAGTTCTGGACTGAACTGCTCAGCTCGGGACCTGGCCACGCCCCCTTGCCTTACGCGGGTTACTTCTAAAAACATAAAAGCTTTGGTCTAAAGTCTCATCTGTTTGTGTATAAACAATAAGGCCTTCCATCCCTGTACCAAACCCAGCCGTTTCAGAGCCTGGCCTGTTTATAACCCCTCTGACAAAAACATCAAGGACATAGTATCCTTGAGAAAAGGAACAGCTTTTAGGAAAAAGGACCAGCTTTGGGATAAGGTGGAGCAGTGGATGTAGTGTATATGGATTTCAGTAAGGCATTTGATAAGGTTCCCCAGGATAGGCTCATTCAGAAAGTAGATAGAGAGATAGAGGGAAGTCTGGCTGTCTGGATACAGAATTGGCTGGCCTACAGAAGACAGAGGGTGGTATTTCAGCCTGGAGCTCGGTGACCAGTGGGGTGTTCCACAGGGATCGGTTCCGGGACCTCTGCTCTTTATGATTTTTATAAATGACTGAGATGAGGAAGTGGAAGGGTGGGTTAGTAAGTTTGCCGATGACATGAAGATTGGTAGAGTGCTGGATAGTGTGGAGGGCTGTTGTAGGTTACACTGGGACATTGACAGGATGCAGAACTGGGCTGAGAAGGGGCAGATGGAGTTCAACCTGGAAAAGTGTGAAGTGATTCACTTTGGAAGGTCAAATTTGAATGCAGAATCCAGGGTTAAAGGCAGGATTCTTGGCAGTGTGGAGGGACAGAGAGATCTTAGGGTCTATGTCCATAGATCCTTCAAAGTTGTCACCCAGTTTGATAGAGTTGTAAAGAAGGTGTATGGTATGTTGGCTTTCATTAGCGGGGGATTGAGTGTAAGAGCTGCGAGGTTATACTACAGCTCTATACAGCTCTGGTTAGACCACACTTGGAATATTTTGTTCAGTTCTAGTTGCCTCATTTTAGGAAGGATGTGGAAGCTTTGGAGAGGGTGCAAAGAAGATTTACCAGGATGCTGCCTGGTCAGGAGGGCATGTCTTATGAAGAAAGGTTAAGAGAGCTAGGGCTTTTCTCATTGGAGCAAGGAAGGATGAGAGGTGACTTGAAAGAGGTGTAGAAGATGATGAGAGTGGATAGCCAGAGACTCTTTCCCAGGTCAGAAATGGCTATCATAATTTTAAGGTGATTGGAGGAAGGTTTTGGGGAGATGCCAGAAGTAGGTTCTTTACACAGAGAGTGGTGGGTGTGTGGAATGCACTACCAGCATTGGTAGTCAAGTCAGATACATTAGGGACATCTAAGCGACTCTTGGATATGCACATGGATGATAGTAGGGTATGTAGGTTAGGTTGATCTAAGAGTAGGATAAAAGGTCAGCATAACTTCAAGGGCCGAAGGGCCTGCACAGTCCTGTATTGTTCTATGGTTCATGTTTTATGTTCTACGTTCCAATCACTCAGCTTATCAATCACTACAAACTCTCAACAAAGAAATGAAACTGGACAAACTATCTGGTATTGACCGAGGCACGTTAAAGACAATGGCCGAAACAGTCCTGTTGACCCTGAAAAACCCTCCTTACTCACATCTGGGGGCTAGTGTAACAGTTGGGAGAGCTGTCTCACACACTAGTCACACTGATGGAATCATACCTCACAGACAATGTCCCAGACACCACCATCACCATCTCTGGGAATGTTCTGTCCCACAGGTCGGACAGACCCAGCAGTCTGGCCTACAGACCCAGCAGTCTGGTCTACATACCCAGCAGTCTGGTCTACAGACCCAGCAGTCTGGTATACAGACCCAGCAGTCTGGCCTACAGACCCAGCAGTCTGGTCTACATACCCAGCAGTCTGGTCTACAGACCCAGCAGTCTGGTATACAGACCCAGCAGTCTGGCCTACAAACCCAGCAGTCTGGTCTACAGACCCAGCAGTCTGGTATACAGACCCAGCAGTCTGGCCTACAGACCCAGCAGTCTGGTCTACATACCCAGCAGTCTGGTCTACAGACCCAGCAGTCTGGTATACAGACCCAGCAGTCTGGTCAACAGACCCAGCAGTCTGGTCTACAGACCCAGCAGTCTGGTATTCAGACCCAGCAGTCTGGTATACAGACCCAGCTGTCTGATCTACAGACCCAGCAGTCTGGTATACAGACACAGCAGTCTTGTCTACAGACCCAGCAGTCTGGTATACAGACTCAGCAATCCGGTATACAGACCCAGCAGTCTGGTATACAGACCCAGTAGTCTGGTCTACAGACCCAGGAGTCTGGTATACAGACCCAGGAGTCTGGTATACAGACCCAGCAGTCTGGACTACAGACCCAGCAGTCTGGTATACAGACCCAGCGGTCTGGTATACAGGCCCAGCAGTCTGGTATACAGACCCAGCGGTCTGGTCTAAAGCCCCAGCAGACTGGTATATAGACACAGCAGTCTGGTATACAGGCCCAGCAGTCTGGTCTACAGACCCAGCAGTCAGGACTATGGACCCAGCAGTCTGGTCTGCAGACCCAGCAATCTGGTATACAGACTCAGCAGTCTGGTCTACAGACCCAGCAGTCTGGTATACAGACCCAGCAGTCTGGCCTACAGACCCAGCAGTCTGGTCTACAGACCCAGCAGTCTGGCCTACAGACCCAGCAGTCTGGTATACAGACTCAGCAGTCTGGTCTACAGACCCAGCAGTCTGGCCTACAGACCCAGCAGTCTGGCCTACAGACCCAGCAGTCTGGTCTACAGACCCAGCAGTCTGGTATACAGACCCAGCAGTCTGGTCTACATACCCAGCAGTCTGGCCTACAGACCCAGCAGTCTGGTCTACAGACCCAGCAGTCTGGTCTACAGACCCAGCAGTCTGGCCTACAGACCCAGCAGTCTGGCCTACAGACCCAGCAGTCTGGTCTACAGACCCAGCAGTCTGGTCTACAGACCCAGCAGTCTGGCCTACAGACCCTCACAAACATCAATCTCTGCCATCACCCCACACTCACAAACATCAGTCTCTGCCATCACCCCACACTCACAAACATCAGAGACTGTAGCTACAGCACGGACACTGTCCAGTCAGAGGCTGCAGTTACAGCACGTTCACTGTCCAGAGCGTGTAGTTACAGCACGGACACTGTCCAGTCAGAGGCTGCAGTTACAGCACAGACATTGTCCAGGCAGAGACTGCAGTTACCGCACGGACACTGTCCAGTGAGAGACCACAATTACAGCATGGACACTGTCCAGTCATAGGCTGCAGTTACAGCACGGACACTGTCCAGGCAGAGGGTACAGTTACAGCACGGACACTGTCCAGTCAGAGACTGCAGTTACAGCACGGACACTGTCCAGTCAGAGACTACAGTTAGAGCACGGACACTGTTCAGTCAGAGACTGTAGCTACAGAACGGACAATGTCCAGCCAGAGACTGCAGTTACGGCACGGACACTGTCCAGTCAGAGGCTGCAGTTACAGCACGGACACTGTCCAGGCAGAGACTGCAGTTACAGCACGGACACTGTCCAGTCAGAGGCTACAGTTACAGCATGGACACTGTCCACTCAGAGTCTACGGTTACAGCACGGACACTGTCCAGTCAGAGGCTGCAGTTACAGCAAGAACACTGTCCAGTCAGAGACTACAGTTACAGCACGGACACTGTCCAGGGAGAGACCACAATTACAGCACGGACACTGTCCACCCAGAGACTGCAGTTACAGCATGGACACTGCCCAGTCAGAGACTGCAGTTACCGCATGGACACTGTCCAGTCAGAGACTGCAGTTACATCACGGACACTGTCCAGTCAGAAACAACGGTTACAATAAGGACATTGTCCTCAGAGGATGCAGTTACAGCACGGACACTGTCCAGTCAGAGACTGCAGTTACAACACAGACATTGTCCCGTCAGAGACTGTAGTTACAGTACGTTCACTGTCCAGTCAGAGACTGCAGTTACAGCACGGACACTGTCCAGTCAGAGACGACAGTTACAGCACGGACACGGTCCAATCAGAGGTTACAGTTACAGCACGGACACTGTCCAGTCAGAGGCTGCAGTTACAGCACGGACACTGTCCAGTCAGAGACTGTAGCTACAGCACGGACACTGTCCAGAAACTGCAGTTTCAGCACGGACACTGTCCAGTCAGACACTGCAGTTACAGCACGGACACTGTCCAGTCAGAGGCTGCAGCTACAGCCCGGACATTGTCCTGGCAGACACTGCAGTTACAGCACGGACACTGTCCAGTCAGAGGCTGCAGTTACAGCACGGACACTGTCGAGTCAGAGGCTGCAGTTTCAGCATGGAGACTGTCCAGTCAGAGACTGTAGTTACAGCAAGGACACTGTCCAGTCAGAGACTGCAGTTACCGCACGGATACTGTCCAGTCAGAGACTGTAGTTACAGCAAGGACACTGTCCAGTCAGAGACTGCAGTTACAGCACGGATACTGTCCAGTCAGAGACTGTAGTTACAGCACGGACACTGTCCAGTCAGAGACTGCAGTTACAGCGCGGACTCTGTCCAGTCAGAGACGACAGTTACAGCACGGACACGGTCCAGTCAGAGGCTACAGTTACAGCATGGACACTGTCCAGTCAAAGTCTACGGTTACAGCAAGAACACTGTCCAGTCAGAGACTGCAGTTACAGCACGTACACTGTCCAGTCAGAGACTACAGTTACAGCACGTACACTGTCCAGTCAGAGACTGTAGCTACAGCACGGCCACTGTCCAGCCAGAGACTGCAGTTACAGCACGGACACTGTCCAGTGAGAGACCACAATTACAGCATGGACACTGTCCACCCAGAGACTGCAGTTACAGCATGGACACTGTCCAGTGAGAGACCACAATTACAGCACGGACACTGTCCAGTCAGAGACTGCAGTTACATCACGGACACTGTCCAGTCAGAGACTGCAGTTACAGCACGGACACTGTCCAGGCAGAGGGTACAGTTACAGCACGGACACTGTCCAGTCAGTGGCTGCAGCTAAGCACGGACACTGTCCAGTCAGTGGCTGCAGCTACAGCACGGACACTGTCCAGTCAGAGACTGCAGTTACAGCACGGACACTGTCCAGTCAGAGACTACAGTTACAGCACGGACACTGTCCAGTCAGAGCCTGTAGTTACAGTACGGACACTGTCCAGTGAGAGACCACAATTACAGCACGGACACTGTCCATTCAGAGAACGCAGCTACAGCATGGACACTGTCCAGTCAGTGGCTGCAGCTACAGCACGGACACTGTCCAGGCAGAGACTGCAGTTACAGCACGGACACTGTCCAGTCAGAGACTAAAGTTATAGCACGGACACTGTCCAGTCAGAGACTGTAGTTACAGTATGGACTCTGTCCAGTGAGAGACCACAATTACAGAATGGACACTGTCCAGTCAGAGGCTGCAGTTACAGCACGGACACTGTCCGGTCAGAGACTGTAGTTACAGCACGGACACTGTCCAGGCAGTGGCTGCAGCTACAGCACGGACACTGTCCAGTCAGTGGCTGCTGCTACAGCACGCACACTGTCCAGTCAGAGACTGCAGTTACAGCACGGACACTGTCCAGTCAGAGACTACAGTTACAGCACGGACACTGTCCAGTCAGAACCTGTAGTTACAGTACGGACACTGTCCAGTGAGAGACCACAATTACAGCACGGACACTGTCCAGTCAGAAACAACAGTAACAGCATGGACACTGTCCAGTGAGAGACCACAATTACAGCACGGACACTGTCCAGTCAGAGGCTGCAGTTCCACCACGGACACTGTCCAGTCAGAGGCTGCAGTTCCAGCACGGACACTGTCCAGTCAGAGACTACAGTTACAGCACGGACACTGTCCCGTCAGAGACTGTAGTTACAGCACGGACACTGTCCCGCCAGAAACAACAGTAACAGCACGGACACTGTCCAGTCAGAGACTGCAGTTACAGCACGGACACTGTCCAGTCGGAGGCTGCAGTTACAGCACGGACACTGTCCAGTCAGAGACTGCAGTTACATCACGGACACTGTCCAGTCAGAGACTGCAGTTTCAGCACGGACACTGTCCGGTCAGAGACTGTTGTTACAGCACGGACACTGTCCAGTCAGTGGCTGCAGCTACAGCACGGACACTGTCCAAACAGAGACGACAGTTACAGCACGGACACTGTCCAGTCAGAGACTGCAGTTACAGCACGGACACTGTCCAGTCAGAGACTGTAGCTACAGCACGGATTCTGTCCAGTCAGAGACAGCAGTTACAACACGGACACTGTCCAGTCAGAGACAACAGTTACAGCACGTTCACTGTCCAGTCGCAGTCTGCAGTTACAGCACGGACACTGTCCAGTCAGAGACTGCAGTTACCGCACGGTCACTGTCCAGTCAGAGACTGCAGTTACAGCACGTACACTGTCCAGTCAGAGACTGCAGTTACAGCACGGACACTGTCCATTCAGAGGCTGCAGTTCCAGCACGGACACTGTCCACTCAGAGACTACGGTTACAGCACGGACACTGTCCAGTCAGAGACTGTAATTACTGCTCGGACACTGTCCAGTCAGTGGCTGCAGCTACAGCACGGACACTGTCCAGTGAGAGACCGCAATTTCAGCACGTACACTGTCCAGTCATAGACTGCAGTTACAGCACGGACACTGTCCAGGCTAAGACTACAGTTACAGCATGGACACTGTCCAGTCAGAGGCTGCAGTTACAGCACGGACACTGTCCAGTCAGAGACTGCAGTTACAGCACGTTCACTGTCCAGTCAGAGACTGCAGTTACAGCACGGACACTCTCCAGTCAGAGACCACAGTTACAGCACGGACTCTGTCCAGTCAGAGACTGCAGTTACAGCACGGACACTGTCCAGTCAGAAGAAACAGTTACAGCACAGACACTGTCCAGTCAGAAACAACAGTTACAGCACGTACACTGTTCAGTCAGAGACTGTAGTAACAGCACGGACACTGTCCATTCAGTGGCTGCAGCTATAGCACGGACACTGTCCAGTCGGAGACTGCAGTTACAGCACGGACACTGTCCATTCAGAGGCTGCAGTTACAGCACGGACACTGTCCGGTCAGAGACGGTAGTTACAGCAAGGACACTGTCCAGTCAGAGGCTGCAGTTACAGCACGGACACTGTCCGGTCAGAGACGGTAGTTACAGCACGGACACTGTCCAGTCAGTGGCTGCAGCTAAGCACGGACACTGTCCAGTCAGTGGCTGCAGTTACCGCACGGACATTGTCCAGTCAGAGACTGCAGTTTCAGCACGGACACTGTCCAGTCAGAGACTAAAATTACAGCACGGACACTGTCCAGTCAGAGACTGTAGCTACAGCACGGATTCTGTCCAGTCAGAGACAGCAGTTACAACACGGACACTGTCCAGTCAGAGACAACAGTTACAGCACGTTCACTGTCCAGTCGCAGTCTGCAGTTACAGCACGGACACTGTCCAGTCAGAGACTGCAGTTACCGCACGGTCACTGTCCAGTCAGAGACTGCAGTTACAGCACGTACACTGTCCAGTCAGAGACTGCAGTTACAGCACGGACACTGTCCATTCAGAGGCTGCAGTTCCAGCACGGACACTGTCCACTCAGAGACTACGGTTACAGCACGGACACTGTCCAGTCAGAGACTGTAATTACTGCTCGGACACTGTCCAGTCAGTGGCTGCAGCTACAGCACGGACACTGTCCAGTGAGAGACCGCAATTTCAGCACGTACACTGTCCAGTCATAGACTGCAGTTACAGCACGGACACTGTCCAGGCTAAGACTACAGTTACAGCATGGACACTGTCCAGTCAGAGGCTGCAGTTACAGCACGGACACTGTCCAGTCAGAGACTGCAGTTACAGCACGTTCACTGTCCAGTCAGAGACTGCAGTTACAGCACGGACACTCTCCAGTCAGAGACCACAGTTACAGCACGGACTCTGTCCAGTCAGAGACTGCAGTTACAGCACGGACACTGTCCAGTCAGAAGAAACAGTTACAGCACGGACACTGTCCAGTCAGAAACAACAGTTACAGCACAGACACTGTCCAGTCAGAAACAACAGTTACAGCACGTACACTGTTCAGTCAGAGACTGTAGTAACAGCACGGACACTGTCCATTCAGTGGCTGCAGCTATAGCACGGACACTGTCCAGTCGGAGACTGCAGTTACAGCACGGACACTGTCCATTCAGAGGCTGCAGTTACAGCACGGACACTGTCCGGTCAGAGACGGTAGTTACAGCACGGACACTGTCCAGTCAGTGGCTGCAGCTAAGCACGGACACTGTCCAGTCAGTGGCTGCAGTTACCGCACGGACATTGTCCAGTCAGAGACTGCAGTTTCAGCACGGACACTGTCCAGTCAGAGACTAAAGTTACAGCACGGACACTGTCCAGTCAGAGACTGTAGTTACAGTACGGACACTGTCCAGTGAGAGACCACAATTACAGCATGGACACTGTCCAGTCAGAGGCTGCAGTTACAGCACGGCAACTGTCCGGTCAGAGACTGTAGTTACAGCACGGACACTGTCCAGTCAGTGGCTGCTGCTACAGCACGGACACTGTCCAGGCAGAGACTGCAGTTACAGCACGGACACTGTCCAGTCAGAGACTACAGTTACAGCACGGACACTGTCCAGTCAGAGCCTGTAGTTACAGTACGGACACTGTCCAGTGAGAGACCACAATTACAGCACGGACACTGTCCATTCAGAGACTGCAGCTACAGCACGGACACTGTCCAGTCAGAGACTAAAGTTACAGCACAGACACTGTCCAGTCAGAGACTGTAGTTACAGTACGGACACTGTCCAGTGAGAGACCACAATTACAGCATGGACACTGTCCAGTCAGAAACAACAGTTACCGTAAGGACACTGTCCAGTCAGAGGCTGCAGTTCCAGCACGGACACTGTCCAGTCAGAGACTACAGTTACAGCACGGACACTGTCCAGTCAGAGACTGTAGCTACAGCACGGACTCTGTCCAGTCAGAGACTGTTGCTCCAGCACGGACACTGTCCAGACAGAGACTGTAGTTACAGCACGGACACTCTCCAGTCAGAGACCACAGTTACAGCACGGACACTGTCCAGTCAGAGGCTGCAGTTACAGCACGGACACTGTCCAGTCAGAGAATGCAGCTACAGCACGGACACTGTCCAGTCAGAGGCTGCAGCTACAGCACGGACACTGTCCAGGCAGAGACTGCAGTTACAGCACGGACACTGTCCAGTCAGAGACTGCAGTTACAGCACGGACACTGTCCAGTCAGTGGCTGCAGCTACAGCACAGACACTGTCCAGGCAGAGACTGCAGTTACAGCACGGACACTGTCCAGTCAGAGGCTGTATTTACAGCACGGACAATGTCCAGTCACAGACTGCAGTTACTGCACGGACACTGTCCAGTCAGAGACTGCAGTTACCGCACGGACATTGTCCAGTCAGAGACGGCAGTTACAGCACGGACACTGTCCAGGCAGAGACTGCAGTTACAGCACGGATACTGTCCAGTCAGAGGCTGTATTTACAGCACGGACAATGTCCAGTCACAGACTGCAGTTACTGCACGGACACTGTCCAGTCAGAGACTAAGTTACAGCACGGGCACTGTCCAGTCAGAGGCTGCAGTTACAGCACGGACACTGTCCAGTCAGAGACTAAGTTACAGCACGGACACTGTCCAGTCAGAGGCTACAGTTACAGCACGGACACTGTCCAGTGAGAGAGCACAGTTGCAGCACGGACACTGTCCAGTCAGAGACTGCAGTTACGGCACGGACACTGTCCAGTCAGAGACTGCATTTACAGCATGGACACTGTCCAGTCAGAGGTTACAGTTACAGCACGGCCACTGTCCAGTGAGAGACCACAATTACAGCACGGACACTGTCCAGACAGAGACTGTAGTTACCGCACGGACACTGTCCAGTCAGAGGCTACAGTTACAGCACGGCCACTGTCCAGTGAGAGACCACAATTACAGCACGGACACTGTCCAGTCAAAGACTGCAGTTACAGCACGGACACTGTCCAGTCAGAGGCTGCTGTTACAGCACGGACACTGTCCAGTGAGAGACCACAATTACAGCACGGACACTGTCCTGTCGGAGACTGCAGTTACCGCACGGACACTGTCCAGTCAGAGGCTGCTGTTACAGCACGGACACTGTCCAGTCCGTGGCTGCAGTTACAGCAAGGTCACTGTCCAGTCAGAGACTGAACCAGATCCATAACCTCATCACCTCAGGGGATCTCCCATCCACCGCCTCCAACCTCAGTCCCACAACCCCGTACCGCCCGTTTCTACCTCCTGCCCAAAATCCACAAACCTGACTGCCCCGGCCGACCCATTGTCTCAGCCTGCTCCTGCCCCACCCGACTCATCTCCGCGTACCTCGACACGGTCCAGTCCCCCTTAGTCCAAGAACTCCCCACCTACGTTCGGTTCACCACCCACGCCCTCCACCTCCTCCATGATTTTCGCTTCCCCGGTCCCCAACGCCTTATATTCACTATGGACATCCAGTCCCTGTACACCTCCATCCCTCATCACGAAGGACTCAAAGCCCTCCGCTTCTTCCTTTCCCGCTGTACCAACCAGTACCCTTCCACTGACACCCTCCTTCGACTGACTGAACTGGTCCTCACAATGAACACCTCCTCTTTCCAATCCTCCCACTTCCTCCAAACCAAAGGAGTTGCCATGGGCACCCGCATGGGCCCCAGCTATGCCTGTCTCTTTGTAGGATATGTGGAACAGTCCATCTTCCGCAGCTACACTGGCACCACCCCCCACCTTTTCCTCCGCTACATCGATGACTGTATCGGCGCTACCTCGTGCTCCCACGAGGAGGTTGAACAGTTCATCCACTTTACCAACACCTTCCACCCCGACCTCAAATTCACCTGGACCATCTCAGACGCCTCCCTCCCCTTCCTAGACCTTTCCATTTCTATCTCGGGCGACTGAATCAACAAGGACATCTACTATAAACCGACTGACTCCCACAGCTACCTAGACTACACCTCCTCCCACCCTGCTCCCGTAAAAACGCCATCCCATATTCCCAATTCCTTCGTCTCCGCCGCATCTGCTCCCAGGAGGACCAGTTCCAATACCATACAGCCCAGATGGCCTCCTTCTTCAAGGACCGCAGATTCCCCCAGACGTGATCGACGATGCCCTCCACCGCATCTCCTCCATTCCCGCTCCTCTGCCCTTGAGCCCCACCCCTCCAACCGCCACCAGGACAGAACGCCACTGGTTCTCACCTACCACCCCACCAACCTCCGTAAACAGCGTATCATCCTTCGTCATTTCCACCACCTCCAAACGGACCCCACCACCAAGGATATATTTCCTCCCCTTCCCCTATCAGCGTTCCGAAAAGCCCACTCCCTTCGTGACTCCCTCGTCAGGTCCACACCCCCCACCAACCCAACCTCCACTCCTGGCACCTTCCCCTGCAACTGCAAGAAATGCAAAACTTGCGCCCACACCTCCCCCCAAGGGATCCTTCCATATCCGCCACAAATTCACCTGCACCTCCACACACATCATCTATTGCATCCGCTGCGGCCTCCTCTATATTGGGGAAACAGGCCGCCTACTTGCGGAACATTTCAGAGAACACCTCTGGGACACCCGGACCAACCAACCCAACCACCCCGTGACTCAACACTTTAACTCCCCCTTCCAATCCACCAAGGACATGCAGGTCCTTGGACTCCTCTATCGCCAGACCATAGCAACACGATGGTTGGAGGAAGAGCGCCTCATCTTCCGCCTGGGAACCCTCCAACCACAAGGGATGAACTCAGATTTCTCCAGTTTCCTCATTTCCCCTCCCCCCACCTTGTCTCAGTCAAATCCCTCAAACTCAGCACCGCCTTCCTAACCTGCAATCTTCTTCCTGACCTCTCCGCCCCCACCCCTCTCCGGCCTATCACCCTCACATTAACCTCCTTCCACCTATCGCATTTCCAACGCCTTTCCCCAAGTCCCTCCTCCCTACCTTTTATCTTAGCCTGCTCGACACACTTTCCTCGTTCCTGAAGAAGGGCTTATGCCCGAAACATCGATTCTCCTGTTCCTTGGATGCTGCCTGACCTGCTGTGCTTTTCCAGCAACACATTTTCACTACGGGTAATTTAGCATGGCAATTCACCTAACCTGCACATCTTTGGACTGTGGGAGGAAACCGGAGCACCCAGAGGAAACCCACGCAGACACGGGAAGAACGTGCAAACTCCACACAGACAGTCGCCTGAGGCAGGAATTGAACCCGGGTCTCCGGCGCTGTGAGGCAGCAGTGCTAACCACTGTGCCACCATGCCGCCCACGGTGGGCTTATGTTGGGGTTGTCCAGGACATTGGTTCTGGAATACTGTGTCCAGTTCTGGTCTCCCTTCTATAGGAAGGATATTATTAAACTGGAGAGGATTCAGAAGAGATTTACCAGAATGTTGCCAAGATTGAAGGATTTGATTTATTAGGAAAAGCTGGACTGTTTTCACTGGAGCAGAGGAGATTGAGCAGAGGTTTATAGGATAATTAGGGGCATAGATAAGGTGAATAGCAAATGTCTTTTCCCTAGGGTAGGGGATCTCGAGGCTAGGGGTCGAATTTTTGAGGCGAGAGGCAAAAAATTTTTAAAAAGACATTGGGGCAATTTGTTTACACAGGAAATGGTTCGTGTGTGGAATGAACTTTCAGCGGAAATGGTGAATGTGGGTACAGTTATAACATTTGAAAGACATTTAGATAAATACCTGAATAAGAAATGTCTGGAGGATCTTGAGCCAAGTGCAGGCAGATGGGACTAGTTTAATTGGGGATTGTGATTGTCATGGACTGGTCGGATTGAAGGTCTGTTTCTGTGCTGTATGACTAGATAACTCTCTGACGCGATAATTATGAAAGACAAGTGAAGATAACATCAAACTAAGAAAAACTGTGGAACAATAATCTGAACAGTTTATGTTTTAATCTCTTTCTGCTTTAGGGTAATTTTACAGAAGAAATATTAACACATGTGAACTTCTCAGATGGCAGGAAGCAATGGGTTTAATTAGTTCGCATGATATTTTTTGTCCTGTATTAAAGGTTTATCGAAACACTTCACAGCATAATGTTTCTTAACATCAAATACTCATCTGCTGTGTTCACAAACTAGAGTGGATAACAAAGATATGTCTCCCCTGGGGTTTGGAGAAGGTGGACTGTTTTAACAAAGATCTAATTGAAAAGCCTACATGAACCACTTTCAAGCAGATAAATAAGAAGGAAAGCACTTTCAGAACGAATCAACCTGTCACAGCAGCTCGTTCAGGTTACATTGCATCACTTCCTAAAAAAAGATCATTCAAGAACAGCTCCTGAAGAAATATTAGAGTCAGAAACACTCACAGGAAACAGGAAATATGACGATTCTTTGAGCGAGAGAGGAAATCAGAGCAGAATAAAATTGGGTATGCACACCATCTGCAAAGGTAACATGAACCAGCAGAATTGGAGATTGTATTTGATTCTGTCGGGGGCCTTCTTACTTTCTGCCAACAGTAAGTGTCACTGTCAAACATTGTTGTGTTGAATGTGGCTGGACTCGGCTGCATTACCTGCTATCAGCCTCTGGCTTACTTCAGTGAATAGCTACACCCAGATGTTTGAAATTTGACAGCAATATACCTTAGTGTTTAAGTGCACTTTTAAACAAGTATGTCTCTTTCAGGTTTTTTTTTCACCTGGTGTTCTCTATAATTTTTCTCTCAACACAATAATTGGTTTGGACTGATTTACGTTGTTATTTGAAAATTCCTTTCAAATCTCCCTGCATAGACTGTGGTTATACTCAATTCTTTGGTTCCTCCTACCCAGTTGCAAAGTCCATCAGATAAGGACGTGCTAAAAAGACGCAGCACTAACGTTTCTGTAATCATACAAAAGATACTACATTTTGCTTTAAAATGTAATCCACTCTGAAATTTGTACTAGTAATTGTTCTCTTATCAACAATGAATGTAAATCTGACATTGACTGGCTGAGCATTATATTCAGGTAGTCGTGTCCAGAAATGCAATACTTGTAAAAATTTCAACTCATCTACTTTTTGTCATTTCCTCTCCTTCATGATAATGTTCACAAGTTACTGAAGAACTGTTCCCCTACCACTGTTTCCTGAATGTTACTTTTTAAATGAGTGCGCTTTCACTGATCAATAACATCCTGTAGACAGAACCAATGTGCCGTAGAGTTGTGAGAAATTTGTTGCTACCTTGGATCCTGCATTTGTGGTTGTGGAACGAAGATAAAGATACAAAAGTGTTCTTTTTGAAAAAAAACATACTTTTCTGAAATTTGGCTTTCAAAGATGACTAATGCTGCTTTCTTCTATCCTAAATGGGACAGGTCTGAATCCTAGGTCTTAAACACGTGTTAGACAGCCTATTTGTGGTGGCACGTTAACTCACAGTGGCAGGGACCTGGGTTCAATCCCAGCCTTGGGGATCTGGGTGGAGTCGGCATATTCTCCCGGTCTCTGTGTGGGGTTCCTCTCACAATCCAAGGCTGTGCAGGTCAGGTGAATTGGCCATGCTAATTAGGTGCATTAGTTAGGGGGATGGATCTGGGTGGGTTGTTCTTCAAGGGGTTGTTGTGGACCGGTTGGGCCGAAGGGCCTCCTTCCATACTGTAGGGAATCTAATCTAATCTTGTACCAGGTGCCTGTTAAAGGTGGGCAACTGATAAAATTGCCTCTTCCAATTTCACAGAATTCAACTTCTAAACACGGGACTTGTGCCAGATTCCACGTATAACCCGGGTACAACATTGTCTGTGTCTTTTTGTACTGAAGTGAAATATAGACCGCTGACAAAGAAAGGGGAAGAAAACATGTTTTGACATTCATTCTCAGAATGAGACTGTTGCTGGCTGAAGCAGCAGTTACTGCCAGCCCCGAACTGTTAGGGGTCAACCACACTGCTGTGGACCTAGAGTCACATGTAGGGCCTGGAGTCACAGGTAGGGCCTGGAGTCACATGTAGGGCCTGGAGTCACGTGTAGGGCCTGGAGTCACATGTAGGGCCTGGAGTCACGTGTAGGGCCTGGAGTCACAGGTAGGCCTGGAGTCACATGTGGGTCTGGAGTCACATGTAGGCCTGGAGTCACAGGTAGGCCTGGAGTCACATGTAGGTCTGGAGACACAGCTAGGCCTGGAGTCACACATAGGCCTGGAGTCACAGGTAGGCCTGGAGACACATGTGGGTCTGGAGTCACATGTAGGTCTGGAGTCACATGTAGGCCTGGAGTCACACATAGGCCAGACCAGGTGAGGATGGCAGTTTCCTTCCCTGAAGGACATTAATGGTTTTCCCTCGACAATTGATTCATGGTCGCCATTAGACACTAAATTCCAGATTTCTTTTATTGAATTCAAATTCTACCATTTCCCAAAGTGGAATTCCAAACCAGCTCTCTAGAACATTAGCTGGGTCTCTGGATTAGTAGTCAAATGACAATACCAATAGGCCAACACCTCCTGTGTGCATTTATATAACACTTTCACCCCACCTGGATGCCTCTCTTTACAGTCAATTAATTCCTTTGTAAAGTGTGTTCACCATTGTGAGGTAGAAGCCATGGCAGCCAATGTGTCCCCCAGAGAGCAATGTCAGAGTGTTTGGATCATTTGTTTTTTTTTGACGTTGATTGTGAAAACTTGATGGGTCTGTACAAAGTTAAAAAACACACCACACCAGGTTATAGTCCAACAGGTTTAGTTGGAAGCACTAGCTTTCGGAGCGTCGCTCCTTCATCAGGTCTCCAAATCATGATGGGTCTGGACAGAGTAAAGAGGGAGCAACTGTTTTCACTTGGAGCAGATATTGAGACAGAGTAGTTAAAGTAACTGGTTCTTCGACTTGTAGAAGAAGCTTTTCATGCAGCAGGTTCTGGAACTCACTGCTTGTGTGTGGTGGAGGTTTCTTTTATTGAGGCACTCAATGGGGAATAGGCCAGTCATTGGAAGAGGAAGAATATACAGGGTCACATGGAGAAGACTGGGGAATGGTACTAAGTGAAATGCTCATTCTGTGAACTAGTGCAGACAAGATGAGCAGATTGACTTCCTCATGCTCGATAGTAACGTTGTGATTCTGTGATAAATATTAGTTGTGATACCCTGTTCTTCTGGGCTATCGTGCCTTTGAATCTCTCCCGTCTACATACGTCGGCAGATTGGGGATCACCCGAAAGATGGGACCTCCAAGAGTGCACTGCGTTAAAATGTCACCTTGATGTTGTTGGAGTCAGACCCTGAACCAGACTCCCTGAATTGGGATCAGAACATTGTGAACGAAACCAATGTGTGAATTTCAGCTCGGACTGTAGACGTAAGTGGCTGCATTTCAAGGGAAGACAAGGCGTGGGGAATCTGGTAGGATCCCATCAGATTAACCATCAGGGCTGATCATGAAATGGTGTTGGCTGCGAGTGTGATCAGGATCTTTGCTCATTCAGTCTTCCTCGGCAAAGATGAGGGGACTGCTCAGAGAAAGAAAGCAGTGAGAAACTAAAAGGGAGAACAAAAAAAATCACAAAAATAATTGAAGTTCTGTACACCTGGGCATCGGGGTTGAAGTAACCAGCCCAAACAATCTTGTGTTTTGAATTTGTGACATTTGAGCTTTTATCCCCACTGTCCTCATTAAAAATATTCATTGTTCAATTCAATGTCGAACTGCTAAACTCCTACAAAAGTTTCTACGGTAAACAAGATCTTTCAAAAGAAATATATTTACTTGGTGTTCATTTGGAAATTGTTTTCTCAATGAAAGACATTGTGGGAATAAATTGCCAATGCAAAGAGATTGCAAAATGGAAAGCTTCACAAAATAAAAGTACACAGAAATCACTTCTAGTTTGAAAAAATGGAAATAATTAATTTAGATCGCTGTCTGATGAATCTTTTTTGTTATTTGTTTTGTTATATTTTGATTGTATTTCACCTAGTAAGAAGACAACGAGACTTTTTTAGCTTGTTATTGATCCATGACCTAGGATCTGAAGTATTTTTCTCTGCAGGATATCAATTAGTTTCATAGGGTTTGATGTGACAGTGACATTTATGTCTGTCATTCCATTGTGAACTGTTCTCTCAATACAGATAATTAAATTACCCTTTGTTTTTGTTTAATCCCCTTGGTTGGAGAGATTTTTTTTTGAATCCTCAGTTTTAGTTCAGACTAAAAACTGAGTCACAGAAGGCAAAGAGTGCAGTAAGATCTTTAACTGTCATGTGGCTGCCTGATCAGGACTGCTCCCAGAACCAACAGGAATAAGATTAACACGGTGGGTTGGTGTGGGAGGCTGGAAGGTTGGGCCCCCACTGGGATCCACACAAACAGTCCTTAAGGAGGAGAGAAAGGGTCAGGATCAGTAACATTCACAATCAGGGAAAGATTGGTATTCTTCTTGGGCCTGATAGGACATTTCAGTGGGCATCTTTGTGGGAGCTGTTCACTGGCAGCGGATGTTAATAAGTCTGAGACAAGATGATGCTCTGGTCTCCTGGGAGCAAAATGGCCCCAGTTCCCAACTGTATCATTGTGGAGAAACTTTGTTGTTTCAGTGAGACCATCTCTCCTCTGGGTTAGGAAGTGTCCTGTTGTGTTTGATTTCAGTTTGTGTAAGATGGGCTTGAGGATAGGAACACAGTGCCATCTGGCACAGACCCCCTCTCCACCTTGACTGTCCTTGAAGGACCAAGGGATGAGGGGTCAACGTCATCTTGTTTTCTGTTTCGAGTTTGTGGTCCAGCTACATTGCTTTTGGAGGCATGAGGGATCTTCACTTTGTTTCTGACCCATTCTATTGCAACAACTTTCATTTTTACCTCGTGTATTAAATAACAAATGTTCCAAGCTGCTTCAGATGTGTCCGAGCACTCGCTGGGCTGCAGTGAAAGAGTTCGATGATTAAAAAGTAAACCTGTTCAGAAACAAAGAGAAGCAGCTGAGGGTAAAGTGTCAGAAAGAGAGTTTCAAAGATGTTTAAGTGGCTGCAGGCTGAACCACTGAACAGGGCCTGATCCGAGATAAGATAACGTGTATTGTGTAATTAACTGGTGCCCGCCATTCTCATGTAGATTGCATGCAGACTTTGTGCAGCTTGATCATTTTCATGATAGCAGCAAAACACCAGCGGTAACTGTACTGCTGAGTAACTCCAGGCTGCTACAAGGCCCCACGTTTGGGTAATGTAACCACCACTTCAAGCTATCTGCATTTCTTAAAGCTAAACAATTCCTCTTTAATGTGGGAAAAACAATACTTTCTGGCTACAGCAGACGCTAGAATCATTTGGTGAAGAGAGTGAGAAAATATCATCTGGCATGATGCAGGATGCCTGGGAGAGGAGGAGACAAGGGAATAATGATCCTCTGTTCACAAGGGGCCACCGCGACATTGACTGCTTCAACCTGTCCATCCCTCTCACCCACTCCAACCTCTCACCCTCACAACATGCAGCCCTCCACTCCCTCCGCTCCAACCCCAACCTCACCATCAAACCGGCAGACAAGGGAGGCGCGGTAGTAGTTTGGCGCACTGACCTTTATACCGCTGAGGCTAAACGCCAACTCGCGGACACCTCCTCCTTCTGCTCCCTTGACCACAACCCCACCTCCCACCACCAAACCATCATCTCCCAGACCATCCATAACCTCATCACATCAGGGGATCTCCCATCCACCGCCTCCAACCTCATAGTCCCACAACCCCGCACCGCCCGTTTCTACCTCCTGCCCAAAATCCACAAACCTGACTGCCTCGGCCGACCCATTGTCTCAGCCTGCTCCTGCCCCAATGAACTCATCCCCACGTACCTCGACACGGTCCTGTCCCCCTTAGTCCAAAAACTCCCCACCTACATTCGGGACACCACCCACTCCTTCCACCTCCTCCACGATTTTCGCTTCCCCGGTCCCCAACGCCTTATCTTCACCATGGACCAGTCCCTATACACCTCCATCCCTCATCACGAAGGACTCAAAGCCCTCCGCTTCTTCCTTTCCCGCTGTACCAACCAGTACCCTTCCACTGACACCCTCCTTCGACTGACTGAACTGGTCCTCACCCTGAATAACTTCTCTTTCCAATCCTCCCACTTCCTCCAAACCAAAGGAGTTGCCATGGGCACCCGCATGGGCCCCAGCTATGCCTGTCTCTTCGTAGGATATGTGGAACAGTCCATCTTCCGCAGCTACACTGGCACCACCCCCCACCTTTTCCTCCGCTACATCGATGACTGTATCGGTGCTGCCTCGTGCCCCCACAAGGAGGTTGAACAGTTCATCCACTTTACCAACACCTTCCACCCTGACCTCAAATTCACCTGGACTGTCTCAGACGCCTCCCTCCCCTTCCTAGACCTCTCCATTTCTATCTCGGGCGACCGACTCAACACGGACATTTACTATAAACCGACTGACTCCCACAGCTACCTGGACTACACCTCCTCCCACCCTGCCCCCTGTAAAAACTCCATCCCATATTCCCAATTCCTTCGTCTCTGCCGCATCTGCTCCCAGCAGGACCAATTCCAACACCGCACATCCCAGATGGCCTCCTTCTTCAAAGACCGCAATTTCTCCTCAGACGTGATCGACGATGCCCTCCACCGCATCTCCTCCACTTCCCGCTCCTCTGCCCTTGAGCCCCGCCCCTCCAACCGCCACCAAGACAGAACCCCACTGGTTCTCACCTACCACCCCACCAACCTCCATATACAGTGTATCATCCGCCGTCATTTCCGCCACCTCCAAACGGACCCCACCACCAGGGATATATTTCCCTCCCCTCCCCTATCAGCGTTCTGGAAAGACCACTCCCTCCGCGACTCCCTTGTCAGTTCCACACCCCCCACCAACCCAACCTCCACTCCCGGCACCTTCCCCTGCAACCGCAAGAAATGTAAAACTTGCGCCCACACCTCCCCCCTCACTTCCCTCCAAGGCCCCAAGGGATCCTTCCATATCAGCCACAAATTCACCTGCACCTCCACACACATCATTTACTGCATCCGCTGCACCCGATGTGGCCTCCTCTACATTGGGGAGACAGATCGCCTACTTGCGGAATGTTTCAGAGAACACCTCTGGGACACCCGCACCAACCAACCCAACCACCCCGTGGCTGAACACTTTAACTCCCCCTCCTACTCCGCCAAGGACATGCAGGTCCTTGGACTCCTCCATCGCCAGACCATAGTAACACGACGGTTGGAGGAAGAGCGCCTCATCTTCCGCCTAGGAACTCTCCAACCACAGGGATGAATGCAGATTTCTCCAGCTTCCTCATTTCCCCTCCCCCCACCTTATCTCAGTCCCAAACCTCAGACTCAGCACCGCCTTCCTAACCTGCAATCTTCTTCCCGACCTCTCCACCCCCACCCTCTCTCCGGCCTGTCACCCTCACCTTAACCTCCTTCCACCTATCGCATTCTCATCGCCCCTCCCCCAAGTCCCTCCTCCCTACCTTTTATCTTAGCCTGCTTGGCACACCTTCTTCATTCCTGATGAAGGGCTCATGCCCGAAACGTTGATTCTCCTGCTCCTTGGATGTTGCCTGACCTGCTGCACTTTTCCAGCAACACATTTTTAAGCATTAGATTCTCCAGACAAGCAGCAAGACAGCAGTAGGAACAGAATGCCGTGGTAATCAATGGTAAGAGTCCACTCTCAAGGACCTGGATACAATGTAACATGAACTTCATTGACCTCACGTGAATGGTCAAGACCACAAAAGTACCTACAAATTCCCTTTCCCGAAACAAAAGACCATTGTAAGGCCCATGTAAACCGTATCAACTGCATACCCTTATCAAGCTATTTAGTCACCTTTTCAACAAACTCAAATAAATGAGTCAGGCAGGATCACCCTCTAACAAATCCATGCAGACTATGCCTGATCAATCCCTTCTTTCTCAAGTATTAGTTAATCCTGTCCCTCGGAATTGTTTCCAATAATTTCCCTCCCCCTGCTGTCGGACTATCTGCTCTGTAATTCCCTGGCCTATCCCGGCTACCCTTCTTAAACACAGGAACCACATCAGCTATCCTCTGGTCACCTGGCAAATGGTTTTTTTATTATTGAGCGCTGAGTTTGAATTGGAGAGAGAGAGAAGTGTCCAGCTTCTTGGTGTTACCAATTAATTTCTATCTTCACGTAGCTGCCCAGCTCCTCCTGCACCTTCCCCAGGCTGTTCCATTGCTGTCCAAGTTGAATGCTCCACATGCATTTCTTTTGCCTCCCAGTATGTGAACTCATCATGTGGTAAGCCAGAGATGTGGATTTCTTTGAGCCTGTTTGGCTCCTTTGGGATCTATTCCAACCCTTTCTGAATCTTCTGGATGGGTTTCAGTCCTGTTTCAATTCAGTGACCCAGCCTGTCCCCCATTCGGCTTCCGAATCTCCCTCTGTCCTTGGCCTACGTGCCACAGCCTGATGGTCTAACTCCTGACATCACTCTTTAGTGACGCTAACTCTCAGATAGCCCAGGTAATTACTGTCCCCTGATGGTCTAACTCCTGACATCACTCTTTAGTGACGCTAACTCTCAGATAGCCCAGGTAATTACTGTTCCCTGTACCGTTGCCAAATTCCTTCTGTTTTCCAGCTTTCCTGTCAATTGCTGCTCACCTTTTCCCAGCTTCTCGGGGCTGTCCTTTCTGATTAATGAGTATATTTTGCTCTCTGGCTACTTTAAATAGTGAGTGGAGATCATACCTTTGAACCTAATTCCTGACAGGTCCTTAGTCATGCCTGAACAGACAATGACTATTATTAATGCTGCAGACACTGGACTTTTAGCTAGACTTTCCAGAGGGCACTGAAACCACCAATTTTCCCTTAAATGCCTGGGTTTCCTACAGTGGGAGTAATTCAGGCAGTTTCCCATCATTCTCCCATACCAATCTCTCCAAGTAATGGCCAGAGATAGTTTGGTTTCCTCTGCCTGGTTCCTATTTTCTCTCTAACCTGTCTCCAAGGGATTTCTCTTGCACTTATCCCTCTGTGGTCCTTGACAGCTTCAGACTCCAGTTTACCTGAGATGATGTGCCTTTATATTCGGACAGAGTTGCTGTGTGTCTAAGCCCTGCTATCCTTTGTTCTTCGAGATGAATGTGAACGGGGAAGTGTGTGGAAATGTTGAACTCCTTGAGGAGAATTACCTCACAGTTTTATTTGCCCATACTTGCTGTTCATGTACTGGGTAGGTCTGGGGCAATGAAGATTTATAATATATTGTTGTTATTGTTATTACTACTTTACTTGGGAAGTAGGGGTAAATGAGTTTTGCTGTTTCAGTGCTGTGAAGGTCTGATCTTTAATTAAGAAAGGTCAAAAGGTCATTTGGAACTGTGAGCTGGAGACATTCTTGACACAACATTGTAAACCTTAGGCAAGATCTCTCTACAAGTTCCTCGGTGATAAATGGCTTCTTGTTGACTTGAGCTTTAATGACCAATGAACAGGGAGGCCAGGAACCAGAGGAACATCACAGTTGTTACCTGTTGGGGGAAGCAATGGTCTTGAGGTATTGTCGCATGCCTGTTTGTCCAGAGACCCAGGTAACATTCTGGGGACTTGGGGTCGAATCCTGTCACAGCAGATGGTGGGATTTAAATTCAGTAAAATCTGGAAGTAGGTGTCTAACGATGACCATGCGCCATGTTGGAAAAATCCATCTGGTTCACTAAGGTCCTTCAGGGAAGGAATAGAAACAGCAGAACAGGAGGAGGCCCTTTGAGTCTGCTCGGCCATTCATCACAATCATGGCTGATCATCGAACTCAATTACCTAATCCTACTTTCTGCCCATAACCTTGGATCCCATTTACCCCAAGGGCTATATTGAGGCACCTCTTGAATTCATTCAATGTTTTGGCATCAACTACTTCCTGTGGTAATGAATTCCACAGGCTCAACACTCTCTGGGTGAAGAGATGTCTCTTTATCTTCATCCTAAATGGTCCACCCCGAATCCTTAGACTGTGACCCCTAGTTCTGGACACACCCACCATGGGGAACATCCCCCCTATATCTACCCTGTCTAGTCCGGTTAGGATTTTATAAGTCTCTGTAAGACACCCCCCTCCCTAATTTGACTAACTCCAGCAAAACAATCCTAACCTGGTTGATCTGTCCTCATACACCAGTCCCACCATCCCCGGAACAGCCCAACAACACATCCCTGCTCCAATACTCGAAGCCTCTCGCAATGAAGGCCAACACATTATTTGCCTTCTTTACCGCCGGCTGTTCCTGCATGCTTAGCTTCAGCGACTAATGGACAAGGACACCAGGTCTCACTGCACCCTCCTCTCTCCCTATTTATAGCCATTCCAGTCAGAATCTGCATTCTTGTTTTTGCTTCTAAAGTGAATAATCTCACATTTATCCAAATTATACTGCATCTGCCATTGATGTGCCCACTCACCCAACCGGTCCAGGTCATGCTGAAAGATCTCTGCATCCTCATCACAGTTCATCCTCCCTACCAACTTGGTATCATCTGCAAACTTTGAAATGTTACATTTTATTCCCTCATCCAAATCATTAATATATTGCGAATAGCTGGGGATCCTACACTGATCCCTGCGGCACACCACTAGTTACTGCCCGTCAATTTGAAAGGACCATTAATTGCTACTGTTTCCTCTCTGCCAATCAGTTGTGTATCCATCTGCCACCCTTACCCAGGCTGACCGACATGTGACTTCAGACCCACAGCAATGTGATGGACACTTAATGCCCTCTGGTCAACTAGGGATGGGCAATAAATGCTGGCCTGGCCACTGAGGCCCTCACATCATGAATGAATGAAAAAACAAACCTTAGTTGGACTGGCCTCCATCATATTCTGAGGCAGTGTATTCCAGAGTTTAACCATACGCCACTTGCAAGGTTTCCCCTCAATGCTTTCCAGCCAATTACCTCAAATCTGTGATCTCCAACAATCGTAGAATCCCTACATTGTGGAAGCAGGTCGTTCAGCCCATCAAGTTCACACTCTGAACAGCATCCCACCCAGACCCTATCCCTGTAACCCTGCACTTCCAATGGCTAACCTACCGAGCCTGCACATTCTGGGCGATTTAGCACGGCCAATCCACCTGACCTGCACGTCTTTGGACTGTGGGAGGAAACCGGAGCACCCGGAGGAAACCCACGCAGACACGGGGAGAACATGCAAACTGCAGGCACCCTAGGGTGGCATAGCCCACTGCGCTACATGTAGTGATGGCATTCTGGTCTCATCGCCCAGCGCGGATATCCTCATGTTTCTGCATCTCCACTGTAAACTAGCCCTGAGTCCCAGTTTGGGAACCACTGACTTATGAGGTACTGCCTCTCAGAATTGGCTGGGTGAAGGAGAGGAGCATATTTACGTCTCTGTGAAAGAGGGAAATGTGTCAGAATATCACTTGAACTGCAGGTTAAAAAAAGGCCGTGTTTCTCTGAATAAGGACAGGGAAGTGTTAATTGAGGAAGTTTTTTGGGGACGTGCTGGTGCCTCAGATACAAATGGAACCGTATAATCTTTTCAATAATACACTGAGATTAAAATCAACAGTTGTACAGACGAATGCTGTAAAATTGATTGGAATGTAACATTTCACAAGTTATGAATATTCCGGGGGACCATGAATACCCAAGGGGGTCAGGAGCAGTAAGGATAGCATTTCAAAGGGGCATCTGCAATTACAAATGTGTTGTTCACACTCTCAATATTTCACCAAGGTCACCATTTCCAGTTGCGTGCGTTCCCAGAGGATTCATCACATGACCATTGCCTCCAACTCTCCACCCAGTTAATAACCTTTTTTCCCATCTCCAATGTTTTTATAACTAAACAATGAAAGATTTCAAAGACAATGATAAACAAAACACCTTTTTCTTAACAACTTGTTTTTCTCCCCCAGTTGCTGGCAATGGTAACCCAATGATTCATCTTTGATTCCCAGAGACCTAAAACAATGCTGATAGATTGGTGAGCCTTAGTTTTACTGAGTAAAAAGTGAGGTCTGCAGATGCTGGAGGTCAGATTAGATTTACTGAGCCAAACAATGCAGGAAGGTTCCATGTTGGCCCTTAATCTTAATTCAGGCAGTGATGGGATCATTATACCTCATTGAGGGTTTTCCAGATAAAAGAAGGGGAGAAAGCTCGGTATTTCTTCACCTGTTTATCTTCCAGGAGGCTTACTTCTGGTTTGCTTTATCAACCACAAAGTCGGTTATCAAATGGTTTCCTCCCACAGTCCAAAGATGTGCGGGTCAGGTGAATCGGCCATGCTAAATTGCCCGTAGTGTTAGGTGAAGGGGTAAAGGTAGGGGTATGGGTGGGTTGTACTTCGGTGGGTCGGTGTGATCTTGTTGGGCTGAAGGGCCAGTTTCCACACTGTAAGTAATCTAATCTAAATCTCAACCACTACAGTCATGGAGATGTACAGCACGGAATCAGACCCTTCGGTCCAACTTGTCCATGCTGACCAGATATCCTATCCTAATCTGGTCCACTTGCTGTACCTGGCCCATATCCCTCCAAACCCTTCCTATTCATACACCCTTCCTATTCATGTACCCATCCAAATGCCTCTTAAATGTTGCAATTGTACCAGCCTCCACCACATCCTCTGGCAGCGCATTCCATATTCTTGGATAGTTATGCTATGATCTCTCCTGGATGTGTGCTAGTTGTGTAAGGGCAGAACTTAACTTTGAGACCCAAGATTCCAGACCCAGTGCATAGTGTTTGAAGCAGTAAACTGCCAGGACATAGAGACAGAGGGAGCATTTCTGCTGGAAGGCTCCCTCAGACAGGGAGGAGAAAGTGAGGACTGCAGATGCTGGAGACCAGAGTTGAAAAGTGTGGTGCTGGAAAAACACAGCAGGTCAGGCAGCATCCGAGGAGCAGGAGAATCAATGTTTCGGTTCTGGAGAAGGGCTTATGCCCGAAATGTTGATTCTCCTGCTCCTCGGATGCTGCCTGGCCTGCTGTGTTTTTCCAGCAACACATTTTTCAACCTCCTCAGACAGGTTGTTGGAGATTGTTCTAGCATTTAGAAAATTGAGAGGGAAGCTTATAGAAACATATAAATTAAGAAAATACAAAAGTTGGAAGCAGGGAGGTTGTTCCCCTGGATGGGAGAAACTAGAACTGGGGGGCACAGCCTTAAAATAAAGGGGAGCAGATTTCGGACTGAGTTGAGGAGGAACTACTTCACCCAAAGGGTCACGAAGCTGTGGAATTCTCTGCCCAGTGAAGCAGTTGAGGCTACGTCGTTGAATGTTTTTAAGAGAAAGATAGCTTTCTGAACAAAAAGGGAATTAAGGGTTTACGGTGTGCGGGTGGGTATGTGGTACAGAGTCCACGAGAAACCAGCCGTGATCTTATTGAATGACAGCGCAAGCTGGAGGGGCCAGATGGCCGACCCCTGCTCCTGTTCTTCATGTTCTTATATTTTTATGGAATAACACAGGGCTTAAAAAATAATTCTACTTGTTCACTAGAACAAATGTTACATTTTGAGTAAGAGAAGTATTGTTTTTAGCTCAATTTTAAAGAGGTTATAAAGAACCTTCCGTGAAGGGAGAGATGTTTAACAGAGTGGGCTCTATCCTGTAACTTATCCATTTGAGAAAGCCTCTCCATTGTTTAAATGTGGGAAGAGGTGGTTTGGTAAATGGAAAGAATTAAATTAATGATTGTGAATAAAGTGAAGTCATTAGCAGTGTGAAATTCTGATGTGAGGGAAAAGGGGAAATGTTGACTCAGAAAGTGAGTGGGGTCCTGTTGAATGTTTAAAGCTAACATTTTGAGACTAGACAGTGGTGAATCAATCGTCCAACTCACTCTCCAATCCCTTTGCTTCACCATTGAAGTAAGGTAGTCTTCCAGGTCCCTACTACTCACTTTGTTCGATGCCATGTGAGTCTGCCCAGACTGTTGTCATGGTGGTCTCCACTTGCAAATACACAAACACATCCTCTCCCGCAGCCAGCACGAGGCAGCAATCTGCCATGGGAAGTAAAGCTGTTTTTTCTTCCCTTTCCAAACACAAGTACTGACACCACTGAAGTGTCCACCCCCACGCACTCCCACTCTCTCCCTGCCCATTGCTGCCCTGCCTAAACAAATTTATCTCAGCACCATCCAAAATCTGCCAAACCACACAGGACGCTGTGTGCCTTTTGATCTGTATGGTTCAGAACTGCATCATGGAGACAATTTTCCCACTGACCCATGAAGTGGATTAGGATCCACTCTTGAAAAGATGTGATGAAAAAGCAAGAGAAAATGTCTTAACCAAACCATCAGTGTTTAATATTGAGCCTTAGTCCTGGGCATCACATCTCAGTCTTATTTTGGTCTTGAAAAAGGCTCAGCATAATGAGACAAAGATTAACAGCTACATGATGAGGACAGGTTGCATAGATAAGAGTTGTGTTTCTTTGAGAATGATGGATTTAATGGGGGTATAGTTTGATAGAATGGTCAGAGACAAACTATTTCTCCTGCTTGGGGGAATGATAGAACAAGGGAACGTGCACATGTAGTTAGAACTAACCTGTTCTGGAGTGATGTAGATTTACTATTTTCAGTTAAAAATCTGAACGTCACCAGCAGCTAATTTAAATAATCTAATTTAAATAATAGTCTAGATTAGAGTGGTGCTGGAAAAGCACAGCAGGTCAGGCAGCATCCAAGGAGCAGGATTCCTGATGAAGGGCTATTGCCCGAAATGTTGATGTTCCTGCTCCTCAGATGATGCCTGACCTGCTGTGCTTTTCCAGCACCACTCTAATCTAGACTCTGGTTTCCAGCATCTACAGTCCTTGTTTTAAATAATAGTCATCTCTGAAAATGGCAGATAGCTTTTCCGCTTTCCCCTTGTGGTAATCTCTATCACCTGAAATCACCACTGGAATGCATTTCCATTTTTGCACAGAGATGTTCTCCATGCAATCTCTTTGTGGTCTCTCAAAGGACCAGTATTGCTAATATCAGAATTTTTACTTTTGAAAGAAGCTTAATTTAGTTCCTTGTAATTAAAGTAACTACCATGTAGATGTGGGTGGCTGGGTGGACTGTCCCAACAAGTTCCTGTATATCTGTGACCTAGTACTGTTGTACAGGCAGCTTGTGGTATCAGAACAAACATTCATGGCCATGCAAAGCCCCATGGTGGCAAAGCTAACTGGAACCACCTGGCTGGGGGTTGGTGAATGATAACTTTTTAAGATTCACTCGCGGGAGATGCACATCACTGGATGGGCCAGCATTTATTGCCTGTCCCTAGTTGCCCCTTGAACCGCTGCAGTCCAGCTGCTGTGAGTAGACCCACAATGCCCTTAGGGGGGGAATTCCAGGATTTTGACCCAGTGACAGTGTTGGAACGGCAATAAATTTCCTAGTCATGATGTTGATTGGCTTGGAGGGGAAATTGCAGGTGGTGGGGTTCCTATACAGTTGCTGCCCTTGTCTTTCTAGTGGGAAGTGTTCATAGGTTTGGAAAGTGCTGTCTTATGATCTTTGGTGAATTTTTGCAGTACATCTTAGGTTAGATCGGATTGGATTCCCCACAGTGTAGGAACAGGTCATTTGGTCCAACAAGTCCACACCGACCCTCCAAAGAGCAACCTACCCAGCCCCATTCCCCTACCCTAATACCCTACATTTACCCATGACTAATGCACCTAACACTCTGGGCAATTTAGCATGGCCAATTCACCTGATCGGCACATCAATGGAGTGCAGGAGGAAACCAGAGCACCCAGAGGAAACCCACGCAGACACGGGGAGAATGTAGCTGGTACACGCTTCTGCTACTGAGCAGCAGTGGTGGAGGAAGTCACTGCTTATGGATGCAATGCCAATCAAGAGGGCTGCTTTGCCATGAATGGTATCAAGCTTCTTGAGTGTTGTTGGAGCCCATCCAGGCAAGTGGGGAATATTCCATCCCACTCCTGACTTGTGCCTTGTCGCTAACGGACAGCCTCTGACCTGCTCTTGCAGACACTGTGTTTATTGATGGGTTTCTGTTGGTGGTAATGCTAAGCATGTTGCTCGTGGGGGATTCAGTGGTGGTAACACCATTGAATGTCAAAGAGAAATTATTAGATTGTCTGTTTCGGAGGTGGTCATTGCCTGGCATTTGTGCTGTGCAAATGTTATTGTCACTTATCAGTCAACCTGGATATTGCCCAGATCTTGTTGCATTTTAACATGGACTGCCTCAGTATTGGAGGAGTTGTGGATATTGCTGAACATGGTGCAATCATCAGCAAAGATCCCCACCTCTGACCTTATGATGATTAGAAGGCCATTGATGAAGCAATTGAAGATAGTTGAGCCTAGGCTGCCACCCTGAGGAAATCCTTCAGAGATGTCCTGAATATGAGAATACCGACCTCCCACAATTATGACCATCTTCCTATGTGCCAGCTATGACTCCAACCAGTGGAGAGTTTGCCCCTGCTACTCACTGATTCTAATTTGGCAAGGACTACTTCACTAGAAGAAAGTGAGGATTGAGGCCTACACATGATGAAGGGTATAGACAGAGGGATAGATAAGCTTTTTCCCAGGGTGAGGGGTTCCATAATGAGAGGTCACATGTTCAAGGTGAGAGGAGAAACGTTTAAGGGGGATACATGCGGAAAGTACTTCACACAGAGGGTGGTAGGTGGTGGGAACACATTGCCAGCAGAGGTAGTAGAGGTAGACACAGTGGATTAATTTAAAATGCATCTGGACAGAAGCATGAGTAGATGGGGAGCACAGGGATACAGACGCTTAGGAATTGGGCGACAGGTTTCGACATGGATTTGGATCGGTTCAGGCTTGAAGAGCTCTTTGTTCTTTTTGTTCTTTGACTGCAGATGATGGAGATCAGAGTCAAAATATGTGGCGCTGCACTTGATGCTACACTCGGTCAAATTGCCCCTGGAATTCAGCTCCTTTTTCCATGTTTGCTTTCTCTTAATATTTTGATACAATAATACCTACGTGACAGTAATCAAAGCACCCGTTCCCTGGCCGGGAATCGAACCCAGGCCGTGGCGGTAAAAAGTGCCGAATCCTGACCACTAGACCACCAAGGAATGTTAATCAAAATATTAAGAGAAAGCAAACACTTGTCAATTTAACATTCCTTGATGGTCTAGTGGCCAGGATTCGGTGCTTTCACCGCCGCGGCCCGGGTTCGATTCCCGGTCAGGGAACGGGTGTTTTGATTACTGTCACGTAGAGAAAGCAAACATTTGTCAACATTCCTTTTGTCCATGTTTGACCCAAGGCTGTGATGAGGTCAGGAGCTGAGTGACCCTGGGGGAACCCAAACAGGAAGTCACTGAGCAGGTTATTGCTGAGCAGGTGCTGCTTGATAGCTCTGTTACTGACCCCTTCCATCATGTTACTGATGATGGAGAGGAGACTGATGGGACAGGAATTAGCCGGGTTGGGTTTGTTGCTTTTTATGTACAGGACATACCTGAGCAATTTTCCACATGGCTGTGTAGATGCCAGTGTTGTAACTGTACTGGAACAGCTTGGCTAGGGGAGCGGCAGGTTCTGGTGCACTAGGCTTCAGTATTATAGCTGGAATATTGACAGGGTGCATAGTCTTTGCAAGATCCAGTGCCTTCAACTGTTTCTTGATAACACGTGGAGTGAATCAAATTGGCTGAAGATTGGTATCTGTGATGCTGGGGACCACTGGAGGAGGCCGAAATGGATCATCCACCTGGCGTTTCTGGCTGAAGATTCCTGTGAAAGCTTCAGCCTTACCTTCTGCCCTGATGTGCTGTGCTCCTCCGTCACTGAGGGTGGGGATGTTTATGGAGCCTTCTCCTCCAGTGAGTTGTTTAATTGTCCCCCACCATTCACTACTAGATGTGGAAGGACTGCAGAGCTTAGACCCTGATCCATTGGTTGTGGGATCGCTTACCTCTGTCTGTCACTTACTGTTCATGCTGTTTGGTGACTTCACCAGGTTGACATCTCATTTTCAGGTATGTCCAATGCTGCCCCTGGCTTGCTCTCCTGCATTGAACCAGGATTGCCCCCCCCCCCCGGTTTGATGGTAATGGTTGAGTGGGGGATATGCCGGGCCATGAGGTTACAGATTGTGCTGGAGTACAGTTCTGCTGCTGTTGATGGCCCACAGCATCTCAGGGAAGCCCAGTCTTGAGCTGCTAGATTGGTTTGAAGTCTGTTAATTGTCAACAGTTCCTCCTCAGGAGGGAGAAGGGTATAATATTTGTCACACCTGAGCGAAGGATTTGATACACTTTGACGGAAACAGCAAGAACGATACCAGAAATGATTAGTTATATGGAGAAACTGGGGTTGTTCTCTTGAGAGCAGAGACGGTTAATGTAGATTATTCAAAATTAGTTGGAATTTAATTGCATACATACTGCCAAACTGTTACCACCTAACACCTGGAGGAGGAACACCTCATATTCCGCCTTGGGACCCTGCAACTGCGCGGGATCAACGTGGATTTCAACATTTTCCTCATTTCCCCTCCCCCCACATTATCCCAGTCTCAAGCCTCCAACTCGGCACCGCCCTCCGGACCCGTCCACCATCTTTCCCCATCTATCTGCTCCGCCCCTCCCCCACCTTCACCTACCTATCACATTCTCAGCTACCTTGCCCCAACCCCACCCCTGCTCCATTTATCTCTCAGTGCCCCCGTCCCATAAATCTCAGTCCTGTCGATTCTCCTGCTCCTCGGATGCTGCCTGACCTGCTGCGCTTTTCCAGCACTACATTCTCACTCTGATCTCCAGCATCTGCAGTCCTCACTTTCTCCATGGGGAGAAAGTGGTCCTATTGGCAGAAGATGTCTGACCAGAGGACACAGATTCAAGTTAAATGTTAAAATAATTGAGCGGGAGATGAGGAGATCCTTTCTGTGTAGACAATTTTATGATCTGGCATCATTGCCTGAAAATATGATGGAAACTTATTCAAAATTGATCTTCAGGAGAGATAGGGTAATCATTTGAAGAAGAAAAATGGAAAAGAACAAAACCATAGGACTAATTGGCTAGCTCTCATTAGGAGCTGGAACTAGTGTGCTAATTCAAAACGGTGGCACAGTAGCTCAGTGGTTAGCACTGCTGCCTCACAGCACCAGGGTCCCAGATTTAATTCCTGCCTCAGGCAACCATCTGTATAGAGTTTGCTCATTCTCCCCATGTCTGTGTGGGTTTGCTTCGATTTCCTCCCACAGTCCAAAGATAGAAAGGCTGCAGTAATGGGTACAGTGGATTCTTTCTTGATTATATATTTTTTGGAGATAGGTTTCTTGATTAAACTTAAAATATAAGCCATAGCTATTAATTTAACCTGGGGCAGTGTTTTGTAGAGGAATTAGACTGTTATTTTCTGGGTCTGTAGATTGTGAAGGAGCAAAAGTGGCCTTTGCAGTGATATGTACTTCTTGTCAGGTGTGGGAGTTTAAAGAGAGTTTAAGGGTTATTGCAGATTATATCTGTCATAAATGTTGTTGGATGCAAATCTTATCAGTGGATCAGTTGGAGAGACAGATAGAAGCGATGAGGAATTTGCAACAGCAACAGTACGTGATGGATGGCAGTTATAGGAAGGGGGGAAGGTCTCAGATACAGTCACATAGATGGGTTAACTCCAGGAAGGGTGAGAGAGGTCGGCACCTAGGGCAGGAGTCTTCTGTGGATATTCCCATTTCAAACAGGTATGCTGTTTTGGAAAATGTAGGGGGTGATGGATTCTCAGGGGAATGTAGCACGAACAGCTAGGTTTCTGGTATTGAGACTGGCTCTAATGCAATGAGGGGTACCTCGGGTTCCAAGAGATCAATTGTGTTAGGGGATTCTGTAGTCAGAGGTACAGACAGATGTTTCTGTGGCCAGCAGAGAAAAAGCAGAATGGTGTGTTGTTTCCCTAGTGCCAGGATCAAGGATGTCTCAGAGAGGGTGCAGAATGTTCTCACAGGGGAGAGGGGTCAGCAAGAGGTCATTGTACACATTGGAACCAATGATAAAGGAAGGGAAAAGGTTGACACTCTGAAGGGAGATTACAGAGAGTTGGGCAGGAATTTAAAAAGGAGGTCCTCAAGGGTAGTAATATCTGGATTACTCCCAGTGCTATGAGCTAGTGAGGGCAGGAATAGGAGGATCGAGCAGATGAATGTGTGGCTGAGGAGCTGGTGTATGGGAGAAGGATTCACATTTTTGGACCATTGGAATCTCTTTTGGGGTAGAAGTGACCTGTACAAGAACGGATTGCACCTAAATTGGAAGGGGACTAATGTACTGGCAGGGAAATTTGCTAGAGCTGCTCAGGAGGATTTAAACTAGTAAGGTGAGGGAGTGGGACCCAGGGAGATAGTGAGGAAAGAGATCACTCTGAGACGGGTACAGTTGAGAACAGAAGTGAGTCAAACAATCAGGGCAGGCAGGGACAAGGTGGGACTAATAAATTAAACTGCATTTATTTCAATGCAAGGGGCCTAACAGGGAAGGCAGAGGAACTCAGGGCATGGTTAGGAACATGGGACTGGGATATCATAGCAATTACAGAAACATGGCTCAGGGATGGGCAGGACTGGCAGCTTAATGTTCCAGGACACAAATGCTACAGGAAGGATAGAAAGGGAGGCAAGAGAGGAGGGGGAGTGACATTTTTGATAAGGGATAGCATTACAGCTGTGCTGAGGGAGCATATTCCCGGAAATACATCCAGGGACGTTATTTGGGTGGAACTGAGAAATAAGAAAAGGATGATCACCTTATTGAGATTGTTTTATAGACCCCTAATAGTCAGAGGGAAATTGAGAAACAAACTTGTAAGGACATCTCAGCTATCTGTAAGAATAATAGAGTAATTATGGTAGGGGATTTTAACTTTCCAAACATCGACTGGCACTGCTGTAGTGTTAAAGGGTTAGATGGAAAGGAATTTGTTAAGTGTGTACAAGACAATTTTCTGATTCAGTATGTGGATGTACCTACTAGAGAAGGTGCAAAACTTGACCTACTCTTGGGAAATAAGGCAGGGCAGGTGACTGAGGTGTCAGTGGGGCAGCACTTTGGGGTCAGCGACCATAATTCTATTCGTTTTAAAATAGTGATGGAAAAGGATAGACCAGATCTAAAAGTTGAAGTTCTAAATTGGAGAAAGGCCAATTTTGACGCTATTAGGCAAGAACTTTCAAAAGCTGATTGGGGGCAGATGTTCGCAGGTAAAGGGACGGCTGGAAAATGGGAAGCCTTCAGAAATGAGATAACAAGAATCCAGAGAAAGTATATTCCTGTCAGGGTGAAAGGGAAGGCTGGTAGGTGTAGGGAATGCTGGATGACTAAAGAAATTGAGGGTTTGGTTAAGAAAAAGAAGGAAGCATATGTCAGGTATAGACAGGATAGATCGAGTGAATCCTTAGAAGAGTATAAAGGAAGTAGAAGTATACTTAAGAGGGAAATCAGGAGGGCAAAAAGGGGACATGAGATAGCTTTGGCAAATAGAATTAAGGAGAATCCAAAGGGTTTTTACAAATATATTAAGGACAAAGGGATAACTAGGGAGAGAATAGGGCCCCTCAAAGATCAGCAAGGCAGCCTTTGTGTGGCGCCACAGAAAATGGGGGAGATACTAAATGAATATTTTGCATCAGTATTTACTGTGGAAAAGGACATGGAAGATATAGACTGTAGGGAAATAGATGGTGACATCTTCCAAAATGTCCATGTTACAGAGAAGGAAGGGCAGGATGTCTTGAAATGGGTAAAGGTGGATAAATCCCCAGGACCTGATAAGCTGTACCTGAGAACTCTGTGGGAAGCTAGAGAAGTGGGCCTCTTGCTGAGATATTTGTATCATCGATAGTCACAGGTGAGGTGCTGGAAGCCTGGAGGTTGGCAAATGTGGTGCCAGTGTTTAAGAAGGGTGGTAAAGACAAGCCAGGGAACTATAGACCAGTGAGCCTGACCTCAGTGGTGGGCAAGGTGTTGGAGGGAATCCTGAGGGACAGGATGTACATGTATTTGGAAAGGCAAGGGCTGATTAGGGATAGTCAACATGGCTTTGTGTGTGGGAAATCATGTCTCACAAACTTGATTGA
The DNA here is from genome assembly GCF_020745735.1 of Hemiscyllium ocellatum. Classification (NCBI taxonomy): domain Eukaryota; kingdom Metazoa; phylum Chordata; class Chondrichthyes; order Orectolobiformes; family Hemiscylliidae; genus Hemiscyllium; species Hemiscyllium ocellatum. Next base: position 165,184,541 of record NC_083401.1, on the reverse strand, counting down.
GTTTTTTGAAGAAGTAACAAAGATGATTGATGAGGGCAGAGTGGTAGATGTGATCTATATGGACTTCAGTAAGGCATTTGACAAGGTTCCACATAGGAGACTGATTAGCAAGGTTAGATCTCATGGAATACAGGGAGAACTAGCCATTTGGATACAGAACTGGCTCAAAGGTAGAAGACAGGTGGTGGTGGAGGGTTGTTTTTCAGACTGGAGGCCTGTGACCAGTGGAGTGCCACAAGGATTGGTGCTGGACCCTCTACTTTTTGTCATTTACATAAATGATTTGGATGCGAGCATAAGAGGTACAGTTAGTAAGTTTGCAGATGACACCAAAATTGGAGGTGTAGTGGACAGCGAAGAGGGTTACCTCAAATTACAACAGGATCTGGACCAGATGGGCAAATGGGCTGAGAAGTGGCAGATGGAGTTTAATTCAGATAAATGCGAGGTGCTGCATTTTGGGAAAGCAAATCTTAGCAGGACTTATACACTTAATGATAAGGTCCTAGGAAGTGTTACTGAACAAAGAGACCTTGGAGTGCAGGTTCATAGCTCCTTGAAAGTGGAGTTTCAGGTAGATAGGATAGTGAACAAGGTGTTTGGTATGCTTTCCTTTATTGGTCAGAGTAATGAGTACAGGAGTTGGGAGGTCATGTTGCGGCTGTACAGGACATTGGTTAGGCCACTGTTGGAATATTGCGTGCAATTCTGGTCTCCTTCCTATTGGAAAGATATTGTGAAACTTGAAAGGGTTCAGAAAAGATTTACAAGGATGTTGCCAGAGTTGGAGGATCTGAGCTACAGGGAGAGGCTGAACAGGCTGGGGCTGTTTTCCCTGGAGCATCAGAGGCTGAGGGGTGACCTCTTAGAGGTTTACAAAATTATGAGGGGCATGGATAGGGTAAATAGGCTTTTCCTGGGTCGAGGAGTGCAGAACTAGAGGGCATAGGTTTAGGGTGAGAGGGGAACAATATAAAAGAGACCTAAGGGGCAACTTTTTCACGCAGAGGGTGGTGTGTGTATGGAATGAGCTGCCAGAGGATGTGGTGGAGGCTGGTACAATGACAACATTTAAGAGGCATTTGGATGGGTATATAAATAGGAAGGGTTTGGAGGGATATGGGCCGGGTGCTGGCAGGTGGGACTAGATTGGGTTGGGATATTTGGTCGGCATGGATGGGTTGGACTGAAGGGTCTGTTTCCATACTGTACATCTCTATGACTCTATGACTCTATGTGCTGATCAAGTGGATTGGCCATGCTAAATTGATCATAGTTTTCAGGAATGTGTAGGCTGGGTACGTTAGTCAGGGGAAATGTAAAGTAATAGGGTAGGGGAATGTGTCTGGGTGGGTAACTCAATGTGAACTTGTTGGGCCAAATGGCCTGTTTCCACACTGCAGGGAATCTATGATATAATTCCAGGAATAGTTCACTCAACCCTTCAACCTGCTTCAACATTCAAAATGATCATGGCCAATCCTTTATCTTAATACCACATTCCCGTTTTCTCCTCCTACTCTTGATGTTTTTCAAATCTAAACCTTGCATATGTTCAGTGACCCAGCCTCCACAGCCTTGTGTGTTAGTGAGTTCCACAGTAAATGAAAAAAGTTTCCTTATTTCAGAACTAACTGGCCTACCCTGTATCCCAGGACAGCGTCCCTTGCTCTGAGACTCCAAAACCAGGGGAAACATTCTTCCTGTATCTCGTCTGCCTAGCTCTGTTAAATATTCTGAATGAATATAGGCCTAATTAAACCAATCTCTCCTCATCTGACAAACCTGCATCCCTGGTGCAGCCCCATGAATCTTTGCTGCCCTCCTACTGTGTGACCAGATTCTATTTTATAATTCTTTAATAAAACACATTCCAGAACAAAGAAAGGTTGATATTTTGGGTGAAATGGAGTTGGGCTTTGTGTCCAGCAGTTCTGCCCGTCACTAACCCCATCAAAGTTCACGGGGTTAAGAGTATTATGCATGGAATGGAGGGTATGTGGACCATTACAAACTTATCTAAAGTGACGGTCATATTTACATTTCTGCCTCACACTCCCCTGCCTCAGCCCTGCTTTAGAATCGGGAAAATCACAGCAGAACTGTGAAACCAGGCAGGCATTCTCTAGAAGAGTTGAGACTTGCTCTAGGTTCATGCACAGCACAAACAAAATTTTTCTTTTACTTCTCCGATTCATTTCAACAGGTTATTCATCACAAAAAAATGAAACCACCACATCAATGATTCATGCAACCCAGCCAGCTCCATCAGGAAAAGACAGATTTGTTCCATTATCGACAGCAATCACACATCATGGTCTCTGTACTAACAACAGCCTCACATTACCAGTGAGTAATCAAGCATCAGCAACTGTTCCACAGAACACACCTACAAGGAGATTTCTGGAAGCTTTCCACAAAGGGAATGCTGCAAGCAGCAAAACCACCGATGAACACCTGTGGAATTCTACATCTCCATCGGTCTCCCCGCCAGCTACTAAAAATATTGCAAAGACGCCCCTGGAGAACAACAAAGTAATTTTGATGATTGTGCTTCCAATTCTGGGTCTTGCTTTGGTTGGTTTAGTGATAGCCTTCCTGATAAATCATACTCATGAGAAAAAACAACGTAAGCAATAACGTTTTGTTTTATTGATTTGCTGAACCAAACTTAATGCAAAATAGTGTGATATTTAAATGAGGAAATAGCACACAGCCGAAAGGAAATGATTGGTCTGTAAAGGTGGAAATGTTGTTATTCTTGAAGTAGCATCGTTCTCGGTTTGTTTTGGGGGCACAATAGGGGTCAGTGATTTTACTTCCCAGTGACCCAGCCAAGCAGCCACACTGACCCCGTCCATTCCCAATCCCAAATGTTTGGTTAAAATTATCCCCCAGTGTCATGGATTCATACAGCCTTTCAACCCAACTCGTCCATGCCAACCACATTTCCTGAACTGAACTAACCCCATTTGCCTGCATTTAGCCCATATCCCTCTAAATCTTCCCAATGCATTTACCTGTCCAAGTGTCTTTTCAGTGTTTGTAATTGAGCCTGAGTCTATCACTTCCTCTGGCAGCTTGTTCCATTCATGCTTCAGTTCCTGTGTGAAAAAGTCACCCTTCATGTCACTTTTAAACCTTTCCCCTCTCAACTTATGCCCTGTAGTTTTGGACTCCCCCATCCTGGTGAAAAGATTTTGATTACTCATTCTATCCATGCCTCACTCATCATTTTATGAAGCTGTATAATACAGACACTGGGAATCTGAACAAGTTGAATGCTGGGGTAGAGTTGCTACCTTACCTCTATCACTCCTTCTACCTGCTCCTGCTGCAAGCAATGTCCTGGGAGGTCCATTCAAATGAATGAACAAATCCTCTTGGTTTGGAATGCCTATTTGTTTGAACCAACTTAGTTGATGAATCTTTATTTGGAAAGGAATTTTGAAACTTCATGCTTACATTGACTGTAATAACTTTTCCTTTGTAGTTGCATTGTCCCTATAATTACACATAAACCTCATTTTAACCAGAAGGTAACAGTGAGAGATGGGCCAACAGTATGAGCTGCAGGCTCATCAACTTTAAATTGTCCCAGGGCCTTTTCCTTCCCAACCTTTGGTGCCAACTTCACCAAATGAACCAACAAAAGAATTGGGCCAGGAATCTATGGTAATCATTCTTGATGTTTTTCAGACAATATTCAGTTGGAGACTGGGAAGGGCTTTAGACTTCACTTGTAGTGGTCAGAATAACACTGCTGCTCCATCTGACCGAACAAACTTTAAAAACGAGATCAATTGCTCCTGTTTTTTTTCGGGCCCCTGTTCTGTGCCGGCTACTTCACACCAATTACTTTATTGAGGCTGCCCCGGATGCCAACAAAGCAATTCCTAGTCATGTTGGGACGACAGCAGCAGATTTCAACTCCTGAGTTTGAGAGTGGCCCATGTTTGCCTGCTGAGGTATTTGCTGATTAGCAAGAGTGTGGATAGTGCAGCAGAAAGGTGCATGATCTGGAATAATAGGCTCAATGGGCCGAATGGCCTCCTGCTGCTCCTTTGTTTCCTAATTCCTTTGTTTTGATGCCTCTGTTAAAAAGGTGCAGAGCATGCGAGTGAGGATCAAGTGGGTAAGTCTCTGCAGAAACTGCACTATATTGGTTTCTTTGTAGCCTGTGATGGCTTGAACTGAAGACTGTATAATTCTAAATAACAGTTGAAAGACTGAACTCATTGCAACAAGAACTGTTAAGATTTTTTTCAAATCTCTAAGGATGCTGTTCTTTATATCCATTCATAGAATATACAATACTTGGTAAATATTACACAATTCCCAATTATTTAGTGCAGTCAGAAAAGAACAACTCATTATGGGATGTTCTCAAGGGGGATTAACAGTGAAATATATAACAAGCTCTTGATAAAGAGAAACCTGGTCTTCAGTGGCCAATCTGTCACAGATCCTTATTTATTGAGAAAGATTTGAATTAACAATCCCCACGGTTTGCCAAATGCGACTTTTTGTTCTGGCCAGTTTTCAAGGTATGTTTTTCTCTCTCTGATCAAACAACTTGGTGTCTTCAAAGCAGTTGTACATTTAGGAGGCGTGTTTCTGGGTAATCAGGAGACCAAGAACTGCACTTCATCAGTATGTTAATGAAGACACAATTCCTCGGATAAATGAGAATATACATTTTGGAATTGTTCCTTAAAAGTATCAATGGCTAATCTGAATCGACACAAATTCTGGAATGTTCTTCAAGCTGTTATGAACTGTTTGAAGAACCAACTCAGTGTCGTTTCCTCATTACATTGCTTCCCAGCAGAGAGGAATTTTAATCAGACTGCGATGGATTTGTACCCAAGTGAAATGGCAGTGTAGTCACTCAGTATTACCTACAGCTCTCATCCTTTTAAAAACACAACACAAAAATCATCTAATTCGAAACTAATTGGAATAAATCAGTCATATCCTAAGGTATTCTTGCATAGCTGTTTGCAACTATGGCTAACTCAGAATCTGGGATTTAAAAAAAAATTCAGGATGTGATGTATCATTGGCTAGGCCAATATATATTGTCCATCCTTAAGTACCCTAAGGAGGGTATGTGTAAGAGGTCCTTTTTGACTCCCTCCAGGCCCTGGGAGAGGTAGTGCTCTAATAGTGCTGTTAAGGAAGTTAGCACCAGGAATTTAACATAGTGACACCAAAGAAATGGTGACCTGATTGGATGTGAGGATGGTGTGTGGATGGCAGGGGAGTTTGTGCCACTTCCAGGCTTCTACTTCCCTGGTGCTCTGGGTGGCAGAGGTTGCTGACTTGGAAAGTGCTATCAACAGACCCTTGGCGCATTACTGCCATGCACCTTGTCCACAGTACACACTGCTGACTCTGCGTGATAGTGGGTGGAGGGAGTGAAGTTTCCTGCTGGTGGGTGTGGTGCCAATCAAGTGGGCTGCTTTGTCCTGAAGAAGGGCTTATGCCCGAAACGTCGATTCCCCTGCTTGTTGGATGCTGCCTGACCTGCTGCGCTTTTCCAGCAACACATTTTCAGCTTTGTCCTGGATGGTGTCAAGTTATTTGAGTGTTGCTCGAGCTGCACTCATCCAGGCAAGTGGGGGAGTATTCCATCACACTCCTGACTTGTGTTGTGTGAGCAAGAACTGGGGAGACAGGAGATTTGTTACATTGTGAGTCATAGAGTCATGGAGTCATACAGCACAGAAACAGACCCCTTGGTCTATGCCAGCCATAATCTCAAACTAAACTAGTCCCACCTGGCTCATAACACTCCAACATCCCTTATTCATGTACCCACCCAACCATCGTTTACATGTTATAACTGCATCCGTGTCCACCACTTCCTCTGGAAGTTCACTCCACACATGAACCACTCTCTCTGTGTCAAAAAAGGTGCTCCTCGTGTCTTTTTAAAACCTTTCTCCTCTCATCTCAAAAGTGTGATCTCTAGTCTTGAAATCCCACAGCCTAGGGAGAAGACCCCTGCCACTCACCTTATCTATACACCTCATGATTTTATAAACCTCTATAAGGTCACCTCTCAAACTTCTATGCTTCAGTGAAAGGAGTCCCAGCCTGTCCAGCCTCTCCTTATAATTCAATCCCTCCATTCCTAGAAACTTCCTGGTAAATCTCTCCAGCTTCATAATATCCCTCCTACAACTGGGTGACCAGAACTGGACACAGTATTCCAGAACAGGCCTCACCAATGTCCTGTACAACCACAAGATTACGTGCCAATCCTATTCTCAAAGGACTGAGCAAGGAAGGCGAACGTGTGCCAGAATGCCTTTTTGACCACTTGGCACTGAATTCCAGGCCTCTGTCCTGCTGTTGTAGCCACAGTAGTTACATGGCCTGCCTGATTCTGTTTCTGGTCAATTGTGACCAATGCCATTGAATGTCAAGATGAAATGGTTGGATTCTCTCTCGTTCGAGATAGTCATTGCTTGCCGCTTGTATGATATGAATGTAATTTGTTAGTCCAAGCTTAGATTAGATTAGATTAGATTCCCTACTGTGTGGAAACAGGCCCTTCGGTCCAACAACTCCACACCGACCCACCGAAGAGTAACCCACCCAGACCCATTTCCCTCTGACTGATGCTCCTAACACTAGGGGCAATTTAGCATGGCCAGTTCACCTGAACTGTACATTTTTTGGACTGTGGGAGGAAACCGGAGCACCCGGAGGAAACTCACACAGACACGGGGAGAATGTGCAAACTCCACACAGACAGTTTCCCCAAGGCTGGAATCGATACGAGGACCCTGTCCAGATCTTGTTGTATTTGAACATGAAGTGCTTCGGTATCTGATAAGTCATGAATGGTGCAAACATTCCCAAATCTGACCTCATGATGGAGGGAAGGTCATTGACAAAACAGCTGAAGATGGTTTGGCTTAGGACACTACCCTGAGGAACTCCTGTAGTGACGTACTTGGGCTGAGATAATTGATGTCCAACAACCACACCACCTTCCTCTGTGTTAGATATTTAAATCTATTGTTCATAAAACACAGAAAGAAATTCAATGTGCTTTGAACACAAACACGAAACAGTGGGATGTGAAGGTCTTTTTCAGATTTCCAACCTGACCTGCTTATCATCCACCCGTCATACTCAGCTTGCTACTTAAAGCACTCCAGCACAAGTACTTCTCTTTGCGAACGTGTTGATGCTGGTTTCCAATCTGAAAGTGGGCCTGTTAAGAATATCATTACTGATAGGGTGCGTCACCCACTGAAACATGTAATAATAATGAACTTTAATGGGTGGAAATTCTGATGCACTGGTGCATGAATCCTCATATATGCATTCCTAATGACTGCACTTCTGTCAATGCAGAAGTGAAAAATTATTTTCAACCCATTTTTAGACATGAATTTTCATTTCATTTGAAGGAATTTGTCCTTTGTAGTCTCCATTACTCAAAGGCACAGTTTCTGACGGAGATATAACTCTCTCACTGCTTGCCTTCCTTGCCTACCTCTCAGTAATGGCTGAGCAGGAAGATCATGTCAGCAGATGGGTGGTTGGGTCAGTGATGCTGAAATCATCTCACACCAGCGTCAAACGCTGGATTTCAACCACACAGGGGAGGCAAGGGCTCAGAAAAGGGGCAGCTTACATCTCCCCTTGGCAACCTGCTCCAGTTTGTGGCTATTTTAATTCAGGATCTGCGAGAGGCTGTCCCTGTGGAAGGTGAGGGCCCTATCCCAGAGCAGAAGCGCTGGCCTGATTTAATCTGCAGTCACATCCAGACACAGAGCCACCACATAAACCTGCAGTGGACAGGACTGGGGCCAAAATAAAACCCAGCAGAAGTCAGCATTTGTATATTTAATGGTTTCCCTGAGTGCTGTGCAAAGGAAGGTGTGCCAGCAACACATTGACTTCTGCAGAAGGGTTTTGAGTGACCTCGATGTGTTTTTTTTAAGTATTTCTTTAAGTGAAGTGGCCAGTTAGGTTTTCAGAAATGAACACTACCACATTTATGGGCTGGTTACCTCAGCAGCAGAACCACTCCAACAATCCCAAAACATCTTCACAATCTGAGACATCCTGGGGGAACACAGGGGATGAGACCTTATGGGACAGGCAAGTTACAACCTCAGAAAAAGAGTACTCTGCCAAGTCTAACTTCATAGGGTACAAAATCATCAAAAGAAAAATTAATGATTCAGTTTAGGAAGAAAACACGTTAAGTTCGTTTTCAACCAGTCAGTGTCTATATAAATCAGGTTGAGATCCTGAGAATACCTGTAATAATGGAACTGGTTTCTGCTTTGATTTCATTTGGAAGTTAACCTTTGACCTAGGTGTCAATGATCTGCCAGTAACAGGAGGTAAGAATAAGGTCAATGCCAGGTGGTAGTGGTAACTCTGGGCTAGAAGAGTTCAGCTTCAAGTCTCACTCTAGGGTTTAAACAGAGAAATCAAAACTGAAGGAGTGCCACACTGTTGGGAGTGTTCTATGGTTCGAGATGGCTGTTTTTTGTCAGAGAAGTTAAACTGGGTGTCTGTACGGTGGATATAAGAGATTTAATGTCGTATTTGGCAGAAGAGTTTTGAGGTTTCTCAGGTGTTCTGGCCAATATTCACCCCCTCAGTCAGTATCAGACACAGATTGATCCAGGCACCCTGATGGCCAGGCTATTTTTACACAGCTGCAAATGTGTTGCTGGTCAAAGCACAGCAGGTTAGGCAGCATCTCAGGAATAGAGAATTCGACGTTTCGAGCATAAGCCCACACACCGACCCTAACCCCACATACTCACCCCCAACCCCACACACCGGCCCCATTCCCACACACTGATCCCCAAACCCACACGCTGACCTCGGACCCTACACACTGACCCCAACCCCACCATTTACTGACCCCCAACCCCACACACTGACCCCGACTCCACACACTGACCCCCAACCCCACACACTGACCCCCAACCCCACACACTGACCCCTGACCCTACACACTGACCCCGACCCCACACAGTGACCCCCAAACCCACACACTGACCCTGACCCCACACAGTGACCCCCAAACCCACACACTGACCCTGACCCCACACACTGACCCCCGACCCCACACACTGACCCTGACCCCACACACTGACCCTGACCCCACACACTGACCCCAACCCCACACACTGACCCTGACCCCACACACTGACCCCCGACCCCACAAACTGACCCTGACCCCACACACTGACCCCCGACCCCCACACACTGACCCCAACCCCACACACTGACCCCCGAACCAACACATTGACCCTGACCCCATCCCCACACACTGACCTCTGACCCCACTCACTGACCCCCTACCTCCACACACTGACACAGATCCCCTCACACTGACCCCCGACCCCACACACTGACACAGATCCCCTCACACTGACCCCATCCCCACACACTGACCTCTGACCCCACACACTGACCCCAACCCCACACACTGACACAGATCCCCTCACACTGACCCCATCCCCACACACTGACCTCTGACCCCTCACACTGACCCCCCCACACTGACCTCTGACCCCACACACTGACATAGATCCCTCACACTGACCCCCAAACCCACACACTGACCCCCCACCCTCACACACTGACACAGATCCCCTCACACTGACCCCTGAACCCACACACTGACCCCTGAACCCACACACTGACCCCCCACCCTCACACACTGACACAGATCCCCTCACACTGACCCCTGAACCCACACACTGACCCCTGAACCCACACACTGACCCCCGAACCCACACTGACACAGATCCCCTCACACTGACCCCTGAACCCTCACACTGACCCCCAAACCCACACACTGACACAGATCCCCTCACACTGACCCCTGAATCCACACACTGACCACCGAACACACACACTGACACAGATCCCCTCACACTCACCCCTGAACCCTCACACTGACCCCCACCCCCACACACTGACACAGATCCCCTCACACTGACCCCTGAACCCACACACTGACCCCCACCCCCACACACTGACACAGATCCTCTCACACTGACCCCTGAACCCACACACTGACCCCCAAACCCACACACTGACACAGATCCCCTCACACTGACCCCTGAACCCTCACACTGACCCCCAAACCCACACACTGACACAGATCCCCTCACACTGACCCCTGAACCCTCACACTGACCCCCAAACCCACACACTGACACAGATCCCCTCACACTGACCCCTGAACCCTCACACTGACCCCCAAACCCACACACTGACACAGATCCCCTCACACTGACCCCTGAACCCTCACACTGACCCCCAAACCCACCCACTGACACAGATCCCCTCACACTGACCCCTGAACCCTCACACTGACCCCCAAACCCACACACTGACACAGATCCCCTCACACTGACCCCTGAAACCACACACTGACCCCCACCCCCACACACTGACCCCCGACCCCACACCCTGACACAGATCCCCTCACACTGACCCCTGAACCCACACACTGACCCCCGACTCCACACACTGACACAGATCCCCTCACACTGACCCCTGAATCCTCACACTGACCCCCCCACCCCCACACACTGATACAGATCCCCTCACACTGACCCCCGAACCCACACATTGACCCCATTCTCACACACCGACCCCTGATCCCACAAACTGAACCCTCGCCCCCACACACTAAAGCCATCCCCACACACTGACCCCCTCACCCCCACACGTTGACCCCCTCACCCCCACACATTGACCCCCCGTCCCCACACACTGACACCCCACCCCCACACACTGACCCTCCCCCCGCCCCCATACACCGGCCCCCCCCCGCCCTCACACACTGACACCCCACCCCCACACACTGACCCTCCCCCCCCCGCCCCCACACATTGACAGTGATCCCATCACACTGACCAAGCCCTCCTCACGTTTCTCCCATTCCAGTACTGCACACAACTGGACCCCACACCCGACTGAACCAATCCTGACATGACATCTCTATCGCCCCGGAGGGCACCCATTCTCACCCGTGATTGGACAACACTCCACCTGCTAATGCTGCCACCCATCCCCATCCCAATCCTCACATCCAACTCATCAACCCACCCGAAGCACTCGGTCCCCTACCCAATACTCCCCCTGTCCCGTAGCTGCCACCCTGACCCCCTCAGCCTTCTTCACCCCACCCTGCCAGGTTACCTCACACTGACCTGGCAGATTTAATCACTGAACATTTAATCGCATGTTCAGCTGTAAAGGAGAGGATGGTTCCACACTGATTCCCTGCACTTCTGGAAGCCAGGTTGGTTTCTGCTGTTCTCTCTTGCCTGGGAATCCTAAAGGCAAATCAAACAAGAAGGGTACTTTTAGTCTAATGTGTTTCGGAAAAAGAATTCCTGGCCCTGACTGGAATTTCTGGGCCCTGGTCTGATGATGAGCTTGCAGTTTGCAGGGTATAAATTAGTCATGGTGTTTCTGTCATTACAACAATTTCTGTGTATTTTATGACTGGGAACCACTTGGACATTATTGGTGTTTGTTAAATATGCTCATGAATTCCTTTATTTTCAGAAAACATGCTTGAGTACATATATTTACTAAACATGCAAAAACTTTCTATATTTCAGCTCTTAATCATGAGATTAACAGTGAAAATCCAGCCAGGTATGGTGTTTAAGCTGTTTATAACATTTTACATAGACTACATAAGAAATATACACATTGAAAAGGTCTGTCAATAGGAATAGTTTCCCAGAAGCAAGCAGTAAATGTATTACAACAGTGTCCTTTCCACCCAGTTGTGAATTAATCTATAATGCTGGACATAGTCACTGTTAGAGACGACCAACCTAAGGTCTACCACATTTGTGTTACTGTGGAACCTATCTGAGAAATCTCTCACTATCATGGTTTTCATATGTTCAGACACATTGTGCCACACTTCCAGGGAAATGGATTTTGAAACAGGCCTAGAGGGAGGGGCGCTACACAAGATACCTAACCCCTGGAAGCCCCAGGCAGTCTCCCATCCAAGTAATCAATCAACTCTGGTTCTGCTTGGCTTCTGTACTCAGATTATTTCAGACTACTGAGACTAAAGGCCATTATGAATTGCAACAATAATTTGATAACTGCTAATGAGTATCTATGAAGGGCAATCAATCCCTCACAACTAGTCAGACAAAAGGAGACTGTAAGCCAGTCAGTCGCTCTGTATCATGAGACCTATTCCACTGAAGGAATTCCTATTCTGTCCTGTCCCCAGTCTTCCACAGCTGCCTCCCTGCATTTTCAAAAGACTGTAATCTTCGACTTTTAACTTTATTTCTTTATTTTTCTACTGAACACAATGTTTAACTACAACCATTGTTATTTCTTTCTATCTTGTTCTTAAGACACTGTAGCTCAGTACTTGTACCCAAGATGGTACCTTGTGTGGTGACATCATGTATTTTTCACTGTACTCCTGTACTTGAGCGCACATGGCAATACAAATCTAAATCTAAATCAAATCTTCCTTGTAATCCTTCAGAACATTGACTGCTGAGCATACTGGGTCACTCTTAAGTTCATAAAAAGTATGATATAAAAGGAAGTCTTTCTTAATTTCTTTCCCTGTCTTTCTTTCTGTGATGGACTGTGATTGGTCCATCTGGGACTGCAGCCCTGTACGAGACCAGTGAATGTGATTGGTCCCGCTGAGACTGCAGCCCAGTGGGAGACCAGTGAATGTGATTGGTCCATGTGAGACTGCAGCCCAGTAGGAGACCAGTGAATGTGATTGGTCCATGTGAGACTGCAGCCCAGTAGGAGACCAGTGAATGTGATTGGTCCCCCTGAGACTGCAGCCCAGTAGGAGACCAGTGAATGTGATTGGTCCATGTGAGACTGGAGCCCAGTAGGAGACCAGTGAATGTGATAGGTCCATGTGAGACTGCAGCCCAGTAGAAGACCAGTGAATGTGATTGGTCCATGTGAGACTGCAGCCCAGTAGAAGACCAGTGAATGTGATTGGTCCATGTGAGACTGCAGCCCAGTAGGAGACCAGTGAATGTGATTGGTCCATGTGAGACTGCAGCCCAGTAGGAGACCAGTTTGGGGAAAGTGGTGTCCATGCCAGTACAAATCCCTCTTAGCCCTGTGTGATCAGTAAACCCATCAGCTGTTCAGGTGGAGGAGGAACACAGAACTTCCTTCTAACTCCTCCGTACAGGTGGGATGAGAGCAGGTTTGTGATCTAGACTTGCACAGAAAAACATTTTCTCTTAACTTCCGAAACCTGGGCCATCCCCCTCATCTTGACCTTCTGCTGCACATCACTGTAGATCAATGGGTCTTGCTATCAAAAGTGTGTCTGAAGTGAATTGGAAAAACAGAAACTCCCAATGTAGGAATGCCTAACCTTAACCCCTTTGGGTGCTCTGCTGTGATATGTTTGAGCATGGAAGGGGTGGATAGAGATTCCTCCTGTTATTAGACAAACCTACAAACTGCAGGAATGGTTGGCAGAGTAGAATTAAGTCTCTGCCACCTTTTGTTGGGTTCTGGTGAACTCTTTCTAAAGTTGCAGCTGGGGTGAGGCAGCATCCAACCTGAAATTTAGGGACCACATCAAACTTCTCTGTTCCATTATCTAACTTCTCCTATAATATTTCCAGTACTTCATTAATAGCTTACCCCTGTATGACACTCTCAGATGAAATCCAGCTATAAATGGTGCGACATTACACATGTAGCTGCTTTGTGGCTGTGATGTTCAGAGATGAGTCAGCACTGCTTCCTCCTTGGGCAAATGACTTGGAATCAAATGGCTGCTCAGTACATCAATTGAAACTTAAACTGTTCCTGACAAGGCCTGCCTGATCATGCATTAGACAACTACCTGTTTATCAAGATTCATGCCCGAATTCAAATACACATCCAGCCTCCAGCCTGAGATAAATGTTTGTTTCTCACTGGTTATCAAACTGCTGTCAATGGCTATAAAAATTCAGAGTTTACCCTGTGAATTTTGATATTTTACACCACAGACATTGTTGTGGTTTCCTCTGAAGTTAAAAACTTTTGATTTCCACAAACTTACTCAAACAGAAGGGGAGGGGAGAGGCAGCAGGATGGTATTTCAGGCACTTGTGATACTGTAGAGTGTACTGTCTCCATCATACTGACACTAACCAGCAACTGAATAGCCAGATTTAACCGTGCAGCTGATGTTTATACAGTTTTTACAGATGTATTAGGTTTGGAGTATTTTAAATACTTTTTTATAAATGGCCTATTCAATCTTTTGTCATACTAGCCTCCACTAAATTTGAGCAATTCATTGAGCGATCCCAGTAGCAATGAAACTTGTTTAAACTATGACCACAATGTAGAGTGCTTGAGTGTTGCCAGTGCTGATGCGGTTATGGATCTTTCTTTGATCAATTGTACAGACTGGTCTCACCCAACAGGATATCAATGGCTGGTCAATTTGTCCTTGTCATGAGATGTCCTTGAGCAGCTCAACAAAATCGATCTGACTCACAGCATCAGGGTTCTGCAGCAGGAGAGAGAGAGAGAGATAAAGAAATAACCAATAGTTTACACACCCTGTGTGACCTAACCATTGTTCCAATCACTCACCACTGAGGGCTCGGAGTGGGATGTCTTTACTTCTTGCCCTCTCTTGCTCCAATGGAAGGTTCACAGTGTAACTAGAAGCTGTCAAATACCCACCGCAGTCAGAGAGCTCCTCCTTCTTCCTACTCAAACCTGTTGTCATGGGCAGGGCAGCACTGGGGCTGATGGCCCTGGCATCTCTGAAACCCCTTGGAACTTCTGAGGCTTGGAAACCTGGCAAAGGAAGAGGTCCAGTGGTCGCTATGGTAACAGCTGTGGGTTGTGGCCTTTGCCTTCAAAGACTTGGCAGGTACAAATAAAGTGTATCTGGCCTTAGTTATTGACTGTAAGATCACCTTTGGAGGTAGATAGCTGACAGCTAGCCATAGAGTGTGCATCTGCTCTCTGTATGAAAACGACTGGACATCCCTGTGTCTATTCATAAACCAGGCACCAGGACCAGAAGGCAGCAGTGTGGAGGGAGCAGCTGGTGGGGCATGGTTTTAGAATTCTAGTCAGGATTGTGCCTTGAAAACTTTCAGCTCCAATATTCTTGACAAAGTGAAAAGCTGCCCACCGTTTGGCACACTGCTTTGAAAACGGTGAAGACACGAACAGCTCATTGTGCGTTTCCTTCCGCAGCCCAATCTTTGAGGATGATGTCGCCTCGGTGATGGAAGTTGAAATGGATGAACTCGATAGATGGATGGGCAACATGAAGAAGATATGTAAGTGCAGAATCCAACAGTGCAGAATTCTTCAATAGTGATTATTTGCCCTGTTTAAATAATTTTCATCGGTTCTCTACAAAAGTGATTGTACGTTAATGGGTTTGCAGGAAGCCATTGTGTTCAATGTGAAATGTATTGACATGATGGAACTCCCTCGACTCTGCTTTATCTCTTTCACCACTTTCTTCTGCTGCCAGCCCTCTCACCCCCTCCTTCGCTAATCTCTCCTAACACTCCATCATTGTAATGTCTTTTAGGAGAAAGTGAGGTCTGCAGATGCTGGAGATCAGAGCAGAAAATGTGTTGCTGGAAAAGCACAGCAGGTCAGGCAGCATCCAAGGAGCAGGAGAATCGACGTTTTGGGCATGAGCCCTTCTTCAGGATCCTTCCTGAAGAAGGGCTTATGCCCGAAACATCGATTCTCCTGCTCCTTGGATGCTGCCTGACCTGCTGTGCTTTTCCAGAACCACATTTTTCAGCAGTTGTAATATCTTTTGGCCAAATGTCCATTAGTAACACAGTTTAGGTTCTAGTGGAGAGACCTTGGGCTGGGCTTTACTGCATGACTCCAAGGCCAGGCAGCAGGAGCTGGCAGGCAGCAGGTGCCACTTTCGTTCCTTCAGGCCCACGCCATCTTACAGATAACAGCCAATCAGATCAGGCGAGGAACAGGGGCCGACCAATGGAATGGTAAACACAGGAAACAAAGATGGCAGTGGATAATGCCAGGGCAGGAGCAAGCACCCTGTTTAAGGGTCTGCCCGCCTTACATGGACAATCGCCCGTCTGACCACTGACTGCACGGAATGAACTGAGCAAAAGCCTTCAGCCAGAAAGGCAGGATGGAGACATGGGAAGGTGGATCGACAGTTCACTGTCTTGGCAGCTTCCTGTCCCGGCTACAATTCCAATCAGGGTCTTCCTTCCCAGGGACCAGAGGAGGAATCCAGCCAAGCATGACCCTGAAAGTCCGGCCAGGGATCAAAGGGGAGGGTCAGCCAGAGAACTTGGGTCAAGCACATCACTGCGCTCCTTCAGCCTGCCAAGGTGTGGACTTGATAGGTCATATCTCTCGGCCAGCAAAGACCGTACTCTGCCAGAAACAGAGCAGCAACATGGAGAGAGGTGCCCAACTCTCACTACTGATCCCTTAGCCCCACACCTCTTGAGAACGGCCATATCTGTGAGGTATTTGTATAGCCCTGTCACAGAGATCAGGGCTGCCTCTAATGTGAGTGATGTGGGGCGGTGTTCTGTCTTGTGTGAGCAAGCCACAGCAGGGGAAGGTCCAAGCTCAGCATAGGGCCTGGCAAACCTATATGTTCCCAACCCCGTGAGCAGGCTCTGGGCATGGCACAGCAGTAAGGAAGCCTCCCACTGACCGTGCCAACCAAGCGGGTGAATGAGTGAGCACAGGGACATAGCGGACATTTGGACACCCACAGAAATGGCAGTTGGGAAGAGGAGACAGGCAGCCCTTGACCTTTCGGCGTTGCTGTTATCTGCTGCAGGCCGGGGACTGGCTGAAGAGTGAAGAGCTGGAGGGTCTGGGGAGGACTGGTTCCTGAGGAGGAGGAGGAGGGATCCTCAGGGGGTGCATTTCCTTCTTTCCATTCACCAGCATGAGTGGTATCACCTGCTGGCTCCCTGTGGGGTCAGATCCCCAGCCTGGTCTATCATCAGGGCCCGAGGCATGTCCCTGTGGCTGAGGAAGGCTGTGACAGTGAAGCCACTGACAGTTCAGGGCCTAGGGGGGATGTCTGAGTTATAGGCTGAGCCCTGGGCTGCTGCTAGGCCTCCGACATTGTTGGTAACCCACCCAAAATTGCAGCAAGAAGGGAAGAGGCATCTGATGGCGATTGCAGAGCTCTGGAACCCCCCGGGTGTGGATAGTGGATGAGTGCGTCAAGGCCAGGAGAGATGATGTGCTTCTTGATCTCTACCATCGAGAGGGTGGTGACACCCCACGGGCAGCTAGATACAAGCGACCATTGCGTGAACTCCAGAGATACGCACAGTCTTACAAACGATTGCTTTCTCCATGAGCTCAATGTAACACTGGCAAGAAGAGAGGACACAGGCACTGAACAGTCCACCTACTCCAGCTGTAAAATGGAGGATGAGTCTCTGGTAAGAGTTCCTGTGATGGAGCCCTGTGTGTGGACAGTCCCTCACAGTGCTCTCAGTAACTATGATATTAGCAGTAGTGGGTAGGAGTGGGTGCTGCACGCCAGTGGACCAGGGCTGAGTGGGTTTGGAGTCACCAATCCCGAAGGCTGTGTGATCAGCAACTGCCTCTCCACCAGCTGGAGGTACAGGAGAGCACCTCCACAATCTCAGCAGGTCTGACAGCATCTGTAAGGAGGGAAAAGAGCTGACGTTTCGAGTCTAACTGACCTGCTGAGATTTTCCAGCATTTTCTCTTTTGGTTTCAGATTCCAGAATCCGCAGTAATTTGTTTTTATTAAGGAGAGCACCTCACTGTGCTTATATCTCACAGGAGAATGGAAAATATGGACAATCCGCCATTATGCTTTCTAGAAAGGGTTCACGTGCAAGTGTTACTTCCCTTTCCAATTCTCACTGCCCTCAGGAAAGCCCCTCACCAGCCTCGCTCTCGTGTAGTGCTGGAAGCCAGGCACCAACATCTCAGTGTTCTCCATAGACACCAACCACATGCACCTCACAGTCACAGCTCTGATGAAGAGTTATCTAGACCCGAAACGTTAGCCAGGGATCCCAGCTCTGGATGCTGTCTGACCTGGCTGTGACCTCCAGCATTTGTAATCCTCGTCCCAGTCACTGATAATGGCTTCTGACGTGAATGTTCAACAGCCTGTATAACCACACATGGCATATCTCTGATCCAACCGCAGGAAGGTTCTGTACCTCAGACTGCACTGACAACTCACATTGTAATGCAGCAGCAAGGGCACTGTGCTCTCAGGGGTACATGCACCCAACTCCGGGACTGCTCTTCACTCACTATCCCAGCACGCACTCACTCTGAGCTGACATGGGTGCTCACTGCCTTGCCCAGCCTCTTTGAGAGGTAGCTATTACAGGAAGTGAAAGTGGGTGGCACAGTAATCACTGTTGGTAAAGATGGGGCCATTTCTCAAGTGAATGAGTAGGCAGTGCAGAGGGTATGCAGGGTTACTGATGTTGGGGACTGAGGTGGGCGTTGGAAATTTTAAAAACAAGAATTTATTCAGCGGGTTGTGAGTTCATGGAATGCCCTGACAGTAGCAGTGGTGGACTCTCCCTCTTTATGGTCATTCAAGCGGGCATTGGATAAGCATATGGAGGTTATTGGGCTAGTGTAGGTTAGGTAGGCTTCGGTCGGCCCAACATCGAGGGCTGAAGGGCCTGTACTGCGCTGTATTCTTCTATGTTCTATGAATGTGAGACTATTTCATTGGAGTCTGAGGTTACAGACTTTTAATTTAAAAACTGTAAATGTTGCAAGGATGTCGTAAGAATGTAATTGCAGATGCATTATCGCAGATTTAACGGATAAATTTCAGATGAGATTTGTGCTTATGCAATGTTTTTTATATATATATATAAAATATATATCTATGGAAAATGTTAAGATGAACTTAGATGAAAGTTATGTGTATGTTATGGTAATATGTTTAAAGAGTAGAGAAAAATGAAGCCATCTTTTCATTATGATGGTGCCTTTTTTCTTAAGGGGTGAGGTGTTATGAAGGTGTAAGGGGTTTTACGAGAGTTGAGGGATTGAGCAAGTACATGGGGCGCTGGAGAATGTACAGCGGCTCGCAGTACCTGGGTGGCTAGGAAACAAAAACTAAATTCAAATTCGGCCAATCAGTTTAAATTATGCCCCAAAATACCAAAGCTCCAATCACGTTTGAGTGTAGTATTGAATTTAACACAGATGAAACGATCAATGCTTTGGGGCATAAAACCAAAAGAAAAACGATCAGCAGGCTGCCAGTGAGAACTCTCTGCTAGGTACCTGTCTGGAGAAGGGGTTGGCACAGACAGAAACATCGACACTGACCTGGAGAGCAAATCTACAAAGAGAAGATTCGACAGCTGGCTGGTTTTGAAATTTGAATTTTTCAGTAAATCTTAATCAGGGGGGTTTATCAGACCTGTATTGTGGAGGGGATGGTAAAAGTTAGGTTTAGGTAAATAAGTTGTTAATAGTTATAGTTAATTATTCTCTGTTAGGCTTTAAAAAATTAAACTTGTTCATTTTTACTTTAAGTAGTGACTTTTGGGATAGTTCTTTGCCTCTAGAATTTTCACAAATGACAGCACAGGTTAAACCATTTCTGTGCTGCTGGTTTCAATCAGCAGAGGGGTTTATCCTATGTCGTAACACGAGTTAGAGAAGATGTTCTGTGCCAAAGTGAGAGTGGCCTGGTAGGAGTGGGAGCAGGAGCACAGTTACACAGAGCATGAGGTCTCAGAGAGAAGGCAATGGCGGATTGGAGAAGCTCATTGACGTTTTATCGACAGCGCTGGGCATTTATCCAGACCGGCGAGACTTCACTGGGGGCCTGAGAGGTCTGGGGCCTGACCTCCAGCGTTGTAGCTGCCACCATCATCCCTGGGCAAAGAGGAAATCCCGATCAAAATCCCATTTCCCAGCACTTCCTGAAGCTGCCCACAAAGTAGGACAGTGATCCCGCGACATCAGCCACTGTTGGGAAGCACAGAGGGCAGCTCCAGACTGACAGTGCGTGCCCAAAGCAGGTTTGTAAAGATGGGACCAGCATCGGGGATGCCGGACCTTGCTCCGGGCCCAACGAGTGGCAGAATAAGGCTAGAGCTGGACGAGCAGGTAGCCGTAGGGATGGGCTAGGTGGTTAGTTAGGCAGGTTTGGCAAGATGCAGTGAGAAAATGCATTCGGCCTCATGGAGGGAAACCCTCTGTGAAACTTGGTGAACTAACATTTCGCCAAAAAAGATAAGATTCAGCCCAAAGCTACAGGGAATATGTTTGGATGGGCATCAGGATTGTAAGAAGTGTCAATGTATTAGCATTTCCTGTCCCCACTTGTTTGTATCTTACTGAGCCTTACCCAAAAGCTCAGGGGATCAGGCAGCAAAATCGATGTTTCAGGTACCAGCCCTTCATCAGGACATCATTAAAACATCAATTTTCCTGTTCCTGGGATGCTGCCTGACCTGCTGTGCTTTTCCAGCACCACACTCTCGACTCTGCAGTCCTCACTTTCTCCTTGTGCAAAGTATCCACCATCTTGTGTCACCAGGACAACGGAACCCTCCACACTTCGTCCTGGGAGGAGGCATCACTATCCATGGAGGTCTTCAGTGAGCAATGTCTCCACCTTCAGGAGGCCTTTACCAGGGCATACTGAAGACCTGCAGCAGACTGGTTTGGGCTCCAGACCTCCTGTTCAGGAGCTCATTGGCCTAGCTGGATTGTCACCCTGTTTGACCTATGATGGATTGTCCTGTATGTTGCACCTGTGTGTGGGATTCTCAAAGGCCTGAAAATCCATGCCTTTGGTAGATAGCTCCTGTCCCCTAGTTTCCATTTTTGGAAGACACTTGTGACTTTTAAAGCTGCAGCACCTCAGACTTCTGAAGTACACACATGTCGCGTCTGCTACGCAAGAACTGGAGACAGTCCTGAAGGCTCTATCTCCCGTGGTCACAGACCAGTTAGACACTGGGTGAGTGGAAAGCCTTTCTGGTGATGAGGGCCTGGCTAGCCCTGGGGGTGTCCAGCAATGGCCTTGAAGCTGGTAGAACCTTTGACCTGATTGTCACCTTTGGTGCTAGGCACCAGTTATCCTCCCTGATGTCACAAAGAGCTGCAGACAGGGAGACTGCTCTGAGGATCTCTGCAATATTGGGAGGTGTGGTTCAGAGACACGGTGGGCTTTCAGCACCTTTAGTATTGGTAGCTCATTGAACCCCAGGGATCCCAGCTCATCCCTACAGGATGGCACAGAGTTCCATGGCTGCCGCATGAGAGATTTGTGGGGTTCACTGCCAGCCAGCCAGTCAGACATGAGACACTCTCCTGGGATTAGCCTGTTCTGCAGCAGGAAGCAGACGCCATATTCCTCTCTGCATTTCTCTGTCCTGCCTACTCTGATGTTGGTCTGTTGCAGGCTCTGAAGTTGGCGATGTCCCACTCCTGCCTGCCTCTGATGCTGCTGCTCCTCCTCAATGGAGAATCTGAATCGTGGGGAGATGAGACTCTTGGTAATTGGGTCTCCCTCTTTGTGGAGAGCCCTCATTATAAGGGACAAACCCCACCCTGACCTCCAGGCAGTGCTATTACCTTTCTCTACTCCTACCTTGTGTTTACCTTCCCTCACCTACCCTGGCTCTCTCAATGGCTGTCTCAGGGAACCAACCCTGAGCTCTTGCTAACTTGCTGCCTTTTTTAACCCTGTAAGACTCCGATGTTCCATAACCCCCATGTACCCTTGGCAAAATCAGAAATGCGCCATGAAATTCCAGTTAACCTGTTTCTAAATGTTTAATGCTATCCCTGCTGCACTGATGTGTGAAATGTTTGTATGTTTGCCATTTTCATTCACATCTGGAAGCAAGGTATGGACATTGCGGTTCCAGTCTGACCTGTTGTGTTTTGATGTTAGCTTTCCTTGTCCGTGTCCTGAGTGGCGCTGTGAAGTTTAGCTCTGTTTTAAGCTTAGAAAGAAGCTTAGAAAATTCTCAAACGAGGAGCGCCCTTGTTCACCAGTCAGACACGATGTAACATTCGATGTGTTGAAGCGTTCCATCTGTGAAATCCTAAATAATTTCCTAAATCCTTTCAGCTCCACAAGACAGTTTACCAGACATCAGTGAAGAAAAAGACCTGAAATCCAAATCAAGGTAGGTGACAGAGAGAAAGTAAGAGGGAAAGAAAATCTCAGTTTTATAATTCCGAAGGAAAATATTTCACTGTATTTAATTGCTTTGGCAATGTAGCATAAAAA
This sequence comes from Hemiscyllium ocellatum, assembly GCF_020745735.1. NCBI lineage: Eukaryota > Metazoa > Chordata > Chondrichthyes > Orectolobiformes > Hemiscylliidae > Hemiscyllium > Hemiscyllium ocellatum. The sequence continues at coordinate 165,162,244 of NC_083401.1, read as the reverse complement.
CAAATCATGACGAATTTTGAAACATTTTGCTGGTTACAGGTTAATTAAATAATTTATCAACATTAATCAAATTTATACAGTAGTGTATTTCATTACACTTTCCACTGGAAAGCCACAATTATATGAACTGTGGCATGCCCCAGCAAGAACTAGCAGGAAGTGGTTCCGACTCATGTGACAGACAGCACAAGTACAGAATACAGCACCAGAGGCAGCACAAAGACTGGGTTCAAAAGCAGAAAGATGATTCATTGTAACTTGGCAATGAGAATTAAAGGGAGTGTTACAATTTAGTTTGATAATAACAAGAGCTGTGGCACTGCCAAATTCTGACATGTTGACACTGTAAGAAAGCAAGAAGCCAACATTATCTGTAATTGAAAAGCCCTGTCATGAAACAGCAGTAGGTGGCATGGTGGCCCAGTGGTTAATACTGCTGCCTCATAGCGCCAGGGACCCGGGTTCGATTCCATCCTCCAGTGACTGTCTGTGTGGAGTTTGCATGTTCTCCCTTTGTTTGTGTGGGTTTCCTCCCACAATCCAAAGGTGTGCAGGTCAGGTGAATTGGCCATGCTAAATTGTCCATAGTGTTCAGGGATGTGTAGGTTAGGTGCATTAGTCAGGGGGAAATGTAGAGTAATAGGGGAGTGTGTCTGGGAGGTTGGTGTGGCCTTATTGAGCTGAAGGGCCTGTTTCCATACTGCAGGGATTCTTAAAATAAAAGTTTCATTATTTTGAATACAAGATAAAAAGTGTATATGGCTCAGTGTTTAGTATATTTCAGGGTTAGAATTCTGCTTTCAAAACAGGAAAGTATTGCAAAGTCAAAGTTTATAGGAGTGGAGTTCATTTGCTTAGCACCAGCATGGTCATGCTTTCAGGTGGTGCACAGCACTGACAGCAGGTAAAGGCTGTTTGAGATAGTTCCCACAAGGATATGGCCAGTTTGGCTCAGGGGCCTGTGGAGAAGTGCTATCCAACCAGCTGATGGAATGGAAGATCCCAAATCTGGGCAACACCTATGCCAACAACAAAGTTGTACATCTCTGTAGCAAGGTCAGGGAATGAGGCTGCAAGGCGACCTCTGCCCTTCTCTTCCTTGCACCAGCCAAGCAGCTAAAACGCCGGTGGGAAGTTTTGATCTCTATTGCAAAGTGTTGAAATGGACTCTGGAATGCTTTTCGACGTGATTTTTGTTGAGTTCCTGGATTTAGCAGGGAATGCTGTCAAACCCTCTCAAAAAAGACAGAGCAGTTGGTGATCCTGATAAAAGCTACAAAGGTAAAGGAAGATGGTAGTGACCGTGCCTCAGTGTCCATAGCAGGACAGAGGGATGGATCAGAGGATGTGAACAAGATCTATCAATGCCCTCTACCAGCTGGGCAGTGGACTCCTCCACTGCCTGTTGGCAGAGCTGGGTCTGGATGGGTTACTCTTTGGAGAGTTGGTCTAGACTTGTTGGGCTGAAGGACCTGTTTCCATGCTGTCTGTGAGGGGGTGTACTCCTTTCATTCTTCTTCCTGGCAATGGATGCACTAAACATTCCCCACCCCCCAGTGGGTAAAGTCCACTTATGCCCAGTGACACAGCTGGTGCAGGTTTTAATGCTGCCCACATTGAAGATGCCAGTATGTGAGCTGGTGGCAGCCTCAGACTCAATGGTGGGGCTTATCTATCAGGGGCTGTGCAGTTGCTCTCTGTCCCCTTGCTGGGGCTTGGCAGGCTGTTCGAAAATGAAGAAATCTGAACGGGCACGTTAACGTGAATGAAGGGTGGTGGGGAAGCAAGGTGACAGGATCATGATCACACCATCAAGCAGCTTGTTCCTCCCACACTATCGAAGGATAGGAGGGAGCTGGGCACACACCATCACCCTCAGTGATGCCACAGGGTCTGTCACACAGCCCACACCATGATGTGAAAAAAATCACCTCCTTCACGGTGGGGAGTGTAGGGAAGGGGTGGGAGGGGTGTGTGTGTGTGTGTGTGTGTGTGTGTGTGTGTGTGTGTGTGTGTGTGTGGGGAGATGTAGGTGTCCTTGTGTCCGGGCAGCACAGCTCTGCTCCATTCAACTGTGAACTACATAATCCTGCAAGGAAGAGGGCAGAAAGAGGGCAGTGATTGTGTCGCAGTGTGTTTGGGTGGTGTACCTGCCTAGGGAGAAGAGGTGCGAGTGATTGGGCTGGGGGTGGGGGGGGGGTGGTGTGTGGGGTGTTGGGGGGGGGGAGGGGGGGAGGGGCTCGCAGCCATACAGCATGTCTTACTTCCTTAATGAGCATTTCAACATGATCACCCTTTCACAAAGCTGCATTGTCGTCACCTGATTACCTTGAGCTCTTCTAAATGCCCTGCTATAACTTCTTCAATAACAGCTTTTAAACATTTCTCTTTGACAGACGTGACGCTGAGTGGCCTGACATTTCCTATTTTCTACCTCCCTCTCTTTTTGAATAAAGCTGTTACGTTTACTATCTTATAGAGCCGCCCCGAGTCAGGGGAGTTTTTCAAAATTAAAACCAATGCGTCCACTATCTCACTAGCTCCTCTTTTTAAAATCCAAGGATGAAGTCCATTCGGACTCGGGCACTTGTTGACCCACAGCTCCAACAATTTGCTCATTTCCCCAGTGATTGTGATTTTCCTGAGCATCTCTCCCTTCTGTTTTCTGAGTAATCACATCTCTGGATTCTGGGTAATCCAAGATGGAGGGCGGGAAACATTTCTGGCTGTAAGAGCTGCTCCTTTTTTGAGGTATTTTAGGTGCTGGAGGTGATTTCCTCAAATCCCAGGAGCGGGAGTTACTGTTTTATACGCTGTTGTATTGTTTTGGAACTTTGGGAAAAGAAAGTCAAAACAACAGCAGTTTAAAAGGGAGAAGAGCAGACAAAGGAAGTACATGGTGAGGACAGTGCAGGAGAGAGAGAGAGAGAACCTGCACAGTTACCGCCTTTGCTGTTTGAATTCATGCATCGCTGGACATTGGAGTGCATCTGGGAAAATTAACAAACAGTGAAATTCACAACTAATCTTGGAGGAAGTGTTGGGTGAAATTCACAGCACAGAATCAGATAAGTTATTTGTTGTTTTAAGTCTGTCCAAGAGAAAGGCTGCAGTAGTGGGTACAGTGGGTTCTTTCTTCATTGTGTTTTTGGAGATACGTTTCTTGATTAAACTTAAAATATAAGCCATAGCTATTAATTTAACCTGGTGCAGTGTTTGTAGAGGAATAAGACGGTGTTATTTTCTGGGTCTGTAGATTGTGAAGGAACAAAAATGGCCTTTGCAGTGATATGTACTTCTTGTCAGATGTGGGAGTTTAAAGAGAGTTTAAGGGTTACTGCAGATTACATCTGTATAAATGTTGTTGGATGCGAATCTTATCAGATCGAGTGGATCGGTTAGAGAGACAGTTAGAAGCGATGAGGAATTTGCAACAGCTACAGTATGTGATGGATGGCAGTTATAGGAAGGGGGGAAAGTCTCAGATACAGTCACATAGATGGGTTAACTCCAGGAAGGGTGAGAGAGGTCGGCACCTAGGGCAGGAGTCTTCTGTGGCTATCTCCATTTTAAACAGGTATGTTGTTTTGGAAAATGTAGGGGGTGATGGATTCTCAGGGGAATGTAGCACGAACAGCCAAGTTTCCGGTATTGAGACTGGCTCTAATGCAACGAGGGGTATGTCAGCTTCCAAGAGATCAATTGTGTTAGGGGATTCTGTAGTCAGAGGTACAGACAGATGTTTGTGTGGCCAGCAGAGAAAAAGCAGAATGGTGTGTTGTTTCCCTGGTGCCAGGATCAAGGATGTCTCAGAGAGGGTGCAGAATGTTCTCACGGGGAGAGGGGCCAGCAGGAAGTCATTGTCCACATTGGAACCAACGATATTGGAAGGGAAAAGGTTGAGAGTCTGAAAGGGAGATTACAGAGAGTTAAGCAGAAATTTAAAAAGGAGGTCCTCAAGGGTAGTAATATCTGGATTACTCCCGGAGCTACGAGCTAGTGAGGGCAGGAATAGGAGGATAGAGCAGATGAATGCATGGCTGAGGAGCTGGTGTATGGGAGAAGGGTTCACATTTTTGAATCATTAGAATCTCTTTTGGGGTAGAAGTGACCTGTATAAGAAGGACGGATTGCACCTAAATTGGAAGGGGACTAATATACTGGCAGGGAGATTTGCTAGAGCTGCCCAGGAGGATTTAAACTAGTAAGGTGAGGGAGTTGGGGGGGGGGGGGGGTGGCGGTGGGTGGTGGTGGGACCAAGGGAGATAGTGAGGAAAGAGATCACTCTAAGACGGATACAGCTGAGAACAGAAGTGAGTCAAACAGTCAGGGTAGGCAGGGACAAGGTAGGACTAATAAATTAAACTGCATTTATTTCAATGCAAGGGGCCTAACAGGGAAGGCAGATGAACTCAGGGCATGGTTAGGAACATGGGATTGGGATGTCATAGCAATTACGGAAACATGGCTCAGGGATGGGCAGGACTGGCAGCTTAATGTTCCAGGATACAAATGCTACAGGAAGGATAGAAAGGGAGGCAAGAGAGGAGGGGGAGTGGCGTTTTTGATAAGAGATAGCATTACAGCTGTGCTGAGGGAGGATATTCCCGGAAATACATCCAGGGAAGTTATTTGGGTGGAACTGAGAAATAAGAAAGGGATGATCACCTGACTGGGATTGTATTATAGACCCTCCAATAGTCAGAGGGAAATTGAGAAACAAATTTGTAAGATCTCAGCTATCTGTAAGAATAATAGAGTAATTATGGTAGGGGATTTTAACTTTCCAAACATCGACTGGCACTGCCATAGTGTTAAAGGTTTAGATGGAGAGGAATTTCTTAAGTGTGTACAAGACAATTTTCTGATTCAGTATGTGGATGTACCTACTAGAGAAGGTGCAAAACTTTTTTAGATTAGATTAGATTACTTACAGTGTGGAAACAGGCCCTTCGGCCCAACCGACCCGCCGACGCGCAACCCACCCATACCCCTACATTAACCCCTTACCTAACACTACGGGCAATTTAGCATGGCCAATTCACCTGACCTGCACATCTATGGACTGTGGGAGGAAACTGGAGCACCTGGAGGAAACCCACGCAGACACGGGGAGAACGTGCAAACTCCACACGGTCAGTCGCCTGAGGCGGGAATTGAACCCGGGTCTCTGGCGCTGTGAGGCAGCAGTGCTAACCACCGTGCCACCGTGCTGCTCACTTGACCTACTCTTGGGACATAAGGCAGGGCAGGAGACTGAGGTGTCAGTGGGGGAGCACTTTGGGGCCAGCGATCATAATTCTATTCATTTTAAAATAGTGATGGAAAAGGATAGACCAGATCTAAAAGTTGAAATTCTAAATTGGAGAAAGGCCAATTTTGACGGTATTAGGCAAGAACTTTTGAAAGCTGATTGGGGGGCAGATGTTCGCAGGTAAAGGGACGGCTGGAAAATGGGAAGCCTTCAGAAATGAGATAACAACAATCCAGAGAAAGTATATTCCTGTCAGGGTGAAAGGGAAGGCTGGTGGGTGTAGGGAATGCTGGATGACTAAAGAAATTGAGGGCTTGGTTAAGAAAAAGAAGGAAGCATATGTCAGGTACAGAAAGGATAGATCGAGTTAATCTTTAGAAGAGTATAAAGGCAGTAGGAGTATACTTAAGAGGGAAATCAGGAGGGCAAAATGGGGACATGAGATAGCTTTGGCAAATAGAATTAAGGAGAATTCAAAGGGTTTTTACAAATATATTAAGGACAAAAGGGTAACTAGAGAGAGAATAGGGCCCCTCAAAGATCAGCAAGGCGGCCTTTGTGTGGAGCCACAGAAAATGGGGAGATACTAAATGGATATTTTGCATCAGTATTTACTGTGGAAAAGGATATGGAAGATATAGCCTGTAGGGAAATAGATGGTGACATCTTGCAAAATGTCCAGATTACAGAGAAGGAAGTGCTGGATGTCTTGAAACGGTTAAAGGTGGATAAATCCCCAGGGCCTGATCAGGTGTACCCCGGAACTCTGTGGGAAGCTAGAGAAATCACTGCTGGGTCTCTTGCTGAGATATTTGTATCATTGATAGTCACAGGTGAGGTGCTGGAAGACAGGAGGTTGGCAAATGTGTGCCACTGTTTAAGAAAGGCAGTAAGGACAAGCCAGGGAACTATAGACTGGTGAGCCTGACCTCAGTGGTGGGCAAGTTGTTGGAGGGAATCCTGAGGGACAGGATGTGTATGTATTTGGAAAGTCAAGGACTGATTAGGGATAGTCAACATGGCTTTGTGTGTGGGAAATCATGTCTCACAAATTTTATTGAGTTTTTTGAAGAAGGAACAAAGAAGATTGATGAGGGCAGAGCAGTAGATGTGATCTATATGGATTTCAGTAAGGCGTTCAACAAGGTTCCCCATGGGAGACTGGTTAGCAAGGTTAGATCTCATGGAATACAGGGAGAACTAGCCATTTGGATACAGAACTGGCTCAAAGGTAGAAGACAGAGGGTGGTGGTGGAGGGTTGTTTTTCAGACTGGAGGCCTGTGACCAGTGGAGTGCCACAAGGATCGGTGCTGGGTCCTCTACTTCTTATCATTTACATAAATGATTTGGATGTGAGCATAAGACGTACAGTTAGTAAGTTTGCAGATAACACCAAAATTGGAGGTATAGTGGACAGCGAAGAGGGTTACCTCAGATTACAACAGGATCTGGACCAGATGGGTCAATGGGCTGAGAAGTGGCAGATGGAGTTGAATTCGGATAAATGAGAGGTGCTACATTTTGGGAAAGCAAATCCTAGCAGGACTTATACACTTAATGGTAAGGTCCTAGGAAGTGTTGCTGAACAAAGAGACCTTGGAGTGCAGGTTCATAGCTCCTTGAAAGTGGAGTCGCTGGTAGATAGGATAGTGAAGAAAGCGTTTGGTATGCTTTCCTTTATTGGTCAGAGTATTGAGTACAGGAGTTGGGAGGTCATGTTATGGCTGTACAGGACATTGGTTAGGCCATTGTTGGAATATTGCATGCAGTTCTGGTCTCCTTCCTATCGGAAAGATGTTGTGAAACTTGAAAGGGTTCAGAAAAGATTTGCAAGGATGTTGCCAGGGTTTGAGGATCTGAGCTACAGGGAGAGGCTGAACAGGCTGGGGCTGTTTTCCCTGGAGCATCAGAGGCTGAGGGGTGACCTTATAGAGGTTTACAAAATTATGGGGCATGGATAGGATAAATAGACAAAGTCTTTTCCCCGGGGGTGGGAGTCCAGAACTAGGGGCATAGGTTTAGGGTGAGAGGGGAAAGATATAAAAGAGACCTAAGGGGCAACTTTATCACGCAGAGGGTGGTACGTATATGGAATGAGCTGCCAGAGGAAGTGGTGGAGGCTGGTACAATTGCAACATTTAAGAGGCATTTGGATGGGTATATGAATAGGAAGGGTTTGGAGGGATATGGGCTGGGTGCTGGCAGGTGGGACTAGATTGGGTTGGGATATCTGGTCGGCATGGACAGGTTGGACCGAAGGGTCTGTTTCCGTGCTGTACATCTCTATGACTCTGCAATGTGACTTGTATCTTTAATAATGAAGACTGATGCACCATCCCTGGTCAATTCATCTCTCATTTCTTTATTTTCCATTTTTAATTCTCCAGATTGACTTTGTCGACCAGTGTTCACTTTGTTATCTTTATTTTCTTTGAATGTTCACAGAACATTGCACTGTTTTAATATTTCAGGTTAATTTTCTCATGTACTCCAATTTTGTTTTTGCTTTATTTTGGTCATTCTTTGCTGTTTTTCATATTCTTCCAATCTTCTGACTTGCCACCTTTCTCCGCAGAGTTATCTATTCGTTCTTTAATTTTCATTTCGACATGACCGCAGATGGTTGTCTATCCATTGGACTTTTTCTTATACTCCAGAACATATCTATTCTGTGTATTCTGACACGCTCGCTTGAATGTTTGCAATCCATCTCCATTGGTCTAGCCTTTAATCTAATTTGCCAGCTCTGTTTTCATGCCTGTCTCATTGTCCTTATTTAAATTTTAAAGAGTAGGCTTAGACCCACTTCCCCCTCCTTTAAACAGATTGTAAACTTCAACCATATTAACCTGGGTCATTTCTACCCAGAGATACCGTCACTATGAGCTTGTTAATTAATCCTGTCTCTTCGCACAAACAGGTGGAGTATTGCCTGCTGGAGCCAACGGTGTTTTAAGAAAATGTCCAGAACACGGTGTTTTAAGAAAATGTCCCAAAAACATTCTATGAACTCCTAATCTAGGCTAGCTTTGCCCATCTAACTTGGTCGTCGAAGGGTAGATTAAAATCTCCCCTAACCTTTGACATGACCTTCTGATAAGCTGGCATTTTGTCTTCCTTTATGCTTCACCTTGTCATGTGGTTACTGTTGGGAGAAGAGGTGCAGGGGTGACTTCTTGCCTTTATCATTTCTCATCACTTATAGAGTCATACCATTTCTACAACCTGGTTTCCTGAACTTGGGTCATATCTCTCTGTGGTGCTCATATCATCATTATCATACATTCTTGTCTCATCGATTGGTTTACTTTAGATTTGGAGCATCTTTTCTTTCCTGTCATGGTCTGCTGTTCATTTTGTATTTGCTTTGTGTTGGTTCTACCATTTGATTTGCTCCACCTTCCCACCTCAGATGGTGACATGAATCACATTAATAGAGATGTGAAGATGATAAACTGAAATGCGGGGAGGCCGAAGGGCCCTTAGGCTGCAGCAACAGAAAAGGGAACGAAGAGTGGGGGGAGAGTTTGTGGGTCGGGGCCTGAACATGAGACTGGAACCTTGCCATGTCAGGTGCTGAGGGCAGATGTGAAGTGGGAAGCAGACGTTACAGGGTCCTTTTCCTTTCCTTACTTGCACCATTCACTTCATGGCCCTCCAAGGAGCAATTGCAATCATGTTGTCACTGAATAAGCAATGCTAGCCATCTGCTTCCAAATATGCTTCACCTCGGATCAGTAATTGTCAGGGAACACAGATAACAAATGATAGCTTCAAGCAGTCATGAGATAGAATCACAGAATCATAGAGACATACAGCACGGGAACAGACATGTCCATTGATTTCCTCCGTGTCAACATGTCTTCTTATTTCAACAAATTAAAAGCAAAAGCAGATGTTCACATTTAGCGATGACCAGTAGCGAGGATTGGAAGACGATATATATCCTTGACCTTTTGGATGGATCTGGCTTGTGGGCTTGGAAGGTGCTGCCCAAGGAAGCACAGTTAATTCCTGAAGGTTACTGCATGTCTCTGTTTTCAGGGATATTCCGGTTCCTTGTTACCGAGGACTGCTTGATGCAGGGTTTTTATTTTTATTAACTGTGTCTGAAAGTGCAAGAAGATAAACTTCAAATGGGAATCTAGGAGCAGCTGCAGCCATGAAGGAGGGTGTTGTCTGGGAAAGGAGAGCCAGCCTGGCAGGAGAAATTGCCAGGAATTAGAGAGCCGAAGCGATGTGGTGACAATTGGACTGGCAATCGCCATTGCCCAGGGAGACGAGAGAAAACTGCGAGAGGGATTGAGGAAGGATAACAAGCAGAAAGAGTAAAAGAAACAAGGGCTGCTCAAGGATGAGCACAACCACAACTGGTTTCTATTGCTGTAAATTTCCAAGGACTGTTTGCTTTTTGTCTTTTCTTAGCCTCCGTTTAACCAGTTGTTTTCCTTCGCAGGGACATTTACTTCCTTTCAGTTAACTCTCCTGTACTCCAAGGCGAAAGTGAGCACTGCAGATGCTGGAGATTAGAGACAAGATTAGAGTGGTGCTGGAAAAGCTCAGAGGGTCAGGCAGCATCCGAGGAGTGGGAGAATTAGGATTTTGGGCAAACGCCCCTCACCAGGAATGAGGCTGTGAGCCGAGGGGGTGGTGAGAGACTGTACTCATGTCATCCCCAGACCAGGTTGTTGACATTGCTGCTCAGACCCTCGGCCCAGTATTTTCCAATTGGAGATGGGAACTGCTTGTCAAGTTTCACCCTGATGTTTCAGTCCTCCCTCCCTCCCTCCCTCCCTCACTCCAGTTGGGTTCTTCAGTTGCCCAGAGTTGGCTCTGCAGCTCCAAAGTTGAACAGGCTTAGGTTAACGGGCCTGTTACTAACAGTGCCACAACCAAATCGATTTAATCCTGCTGAGCTGGGTAAATCTCTGCTCATCCCATCCCATTCTGTCAGCACCCCAACCCACTCACCCAGAATGCACTTTATAAAGATAAGGCTCAAACCCCACAATAACATTTGTGTCCATTTTCCTTCCATTGCCCACTGCCTCCCTCACACTGCCTCCCTCACGCTGCCTCCCTCACGCTGCCTCCCTCACGCTGCCTCCCTCACGCTGCCTCCCTCACGCTGCCTCCCTCACACTGCCTCCCTCACGCTGCCTCCCTCACGCTGCCTCCCTCACACTGCCTCCCTCACACTGCCTCCCTCACGCTGCCTCCCTCACGCTGCCTCCCTCACAGTGCCTCCCTCACGCTGCCTCCCTCACGCTGCCTCCCTCACGCTGCCTCCCTCACGCTACCTCCCTCACAGTGCCTCCCTCACACTGCCTCCCTCACACTGCCTCCCTCACAGTGCCTCCCTCACAGTGCCTCCCTCACACTGCCTCCCTCACGCTGCCTCCCTCACGCTGCCTCCCTCACGCTGCCTCCCTCACAGTGCCCCCCTCACAGTGCCTCCCTCACAGTGCCTCCCTCACACTACCTCCCTCACGCTGCCTCCCTCACGCTGCCTCCCTCACACTGCCTCCCTCACAGTGCCTCCCTCACACTGCCTCCCTCACGCTGCCTCCCTCACGCTGTCACATTTGCATCTTGTTTACTCTGCACTTCGAGGGGAATAATCCCCTTCCCCCCCCAGTCACACTTCAGTTTTCACTCGCTTTACATCTCTTTGCTTCCTTCTCCACTGTTCACAACCCCTTTGTTTTTTACACCATCTGTCCTCCTGCTCCTCCTCCACGTTTATCAAAAGTGTAAATAAAAACCTATTTTCCAACACCTTTCAGTTCTGAAGTACAGTCATACCAGGCTTGAAGCATTAACTCTATCTCTCTCCACAGAGGCTGCCAGACCTCCTGAGTTTCTCCAGCATTTGCTGTTTGTTCCCGATATTTTCCTTCACCTTCTTTCTTTACTTTGACAGTATCCAACCATCCTACCTCTGCAATTATAAGGCTCACGTGATGATAGACACTAGTAACACAGTGTTTGAGGATTTTACTCCATCCTTTGTATATCCAATGTCGCCATAGTTGGCTGGGCCAGCATTTATTGTTCATCCATAATTGCCCTGGAGAGGTCAGTGGGGCATTGCCTTCTTGAATTGCTGGATTCCTTGAAGTTTTCCTACACTGTCAATTCTGTTAAGGTGGCAGTTCCATTCTAGTGACCCAGTGAGACTGCAGGGAAGGGGATATATTTCTTTTCTTTTTGTAGATATTTTTATTGAAATTTAACATTTTTGCAAATTTACAAAAATAAACAAAACTCTCAAATACAAACATTGATGTACACAATTAAATCATATATACAATAGTCATTTAACAAAGAAAAGAGAAAGAAAGAAAACAAAAAGAGAAAAAAAAAGAAACGAAAAAAGAAAGAAAAAAAACTCAACTTTCTACTAATCTAACCTATAACTAACCAGAGTGTATACCTAAGTCTCTTACATGCTCGGAATGTATAAACATCAAATATAATAAAACCCGTATTCGCGCAGGATTCCTCTCCCAAGGGGCCCCGGAGCAGCCCGGTCTGAAATCTTCACTAAATAAAAGCCCTTGTTAGGATAGCCGAAATATCTGCATTTATATAATTCAAAAAGGGCTGCCATATTTTATAAAATAATTCAGTCTTTCGGTGCACCATATTTGTGAGGAAGTCAAGGGGGATATATTCCATAATTAATCTGTGCCAATTTGAAAGTCCAGGGGGGCCCTCAGCCACCCAGTTCACCAAAATATTTTTCCTTGCACAGAAAGAGAGAATAGAAAATAGTCTCTTCCCATGCATATCCAGAGATGAGAGGTTCGAAAAGCCCAAAAGGAGAGATACAGGGTCCACCCTAATTTCCGTTCCTAAAATTTCTGTCAGGGTATTTGCCACTTTAGTCCAGTATCTGCGGATTTTCTGACAAGTCCACAGACAATGTGCAAGAGTACCCACCTCTATTTTGCATTTGGGACACATTGGAGATGCTCCTGCCTTAAATTTTGCCAGTCGAGCCGGAGCTATATGGGCCCTATGAAGTATCTTTAGTTGGATAGCCTGAGTTCTGTTACAGATAGCAATTCTTCTAGCATTTTCCCAAATGTCATTCCACATATCCTCAGAGATTTCTAGCCCCAAGTCCTGCTCCCATGTTTTAAGCAGGTCATCCATGTCTCCTGAGACTCCATCATGTAGCAAATGGTATATAGTACTAACGGAGGATGCCCCCGCTGGTCGTAAGACATTACGTTCTCTGTCTGATTTATAAAGACTATCTATTAATGTAGTCTTCCTCTGTATATAATCTCGAACTTGGAAGTATCGAAAGAGATCCCCATTAGGTATTCCGAATTTCAGACGCAGCTGCTCAAAGGACATCAGGATCCCATCTTTAAATAGGTCCCCTAAGCATGAGATGCCCCTGGATCTCCAGAGTTTAAAGGTGGCATCTGTAATCCCCGGTTGGAATCCCCATGCGCCTACTATTGGTGCATGGGGGGATGTTTTATGTGAGTTACCCTCATTTTGCCGCATTATATTCCAGGCCTTAATTGTGTTTAATATTATGGGATTTTTACAGTGGTCTGTAATGATTTTCCTCTTATCTGAAAATAAAAGGTTAATAAGTGGGTATTTTACTTGGGAGGCTTCGATATCCAGCCAAATTGATTGTGAATCAGATGAAACCCAATCAGCTATGTAACTTAGTAGGGAGCTTAACTGATATTTCCTAAAGTCTGGGAAGTCCAGTCCTCCCCTTGCCTGTGGAAGCTGTAGCTTCTTCAGCTTAATAAGGGGCCGTCTATGGTTCCAAATAAAGGAGCCCAACCAGCCATATAATTTACGTAGGGCTAGCCTTGGCAGCATCAGCGGGAGCATTCTCATAGGATATAAGAGACGGGGCAGAACATTCATTTTAATTAATGCTATTCTCCCTAGCCAGGAAGTCGGAAGGTCTCTCCATCGCTGGAGGTCCTGCCTTATCCTTTCCATTAATTGTACAAAATTAGCCCTATACAGCTGATCAAATACTGGCGTGATAAAAATACCTAAATATAAGAAGCCCTCCAGGGACCAACGGAAGGGAAAAGGGGATCCGTCCATTAAGTGGGGTATCATAGCCAGACCACCCATTGGCATGGCTTCCGATTTTGAAAAATTAATTTTATAGCCTGAGAATGCACTAAATGTATTAATAACTTGAATTAGACGAGGCACTGACATTAAAGGATTACTGAGGAATAAGAGAACGTCATCTGCATAGAGGGTAATTTTGTGTTTACCTGTACCAATCCTCGGGGCCGTTATATTAGGATCAGTCCGGATGGCTTCTGCTAATGGTTCGATTATCAGTGTAAACAACAATGGTGAGAGAGGACATCCTTGACGGCAGCCCCTACCCACACTGAAGCCATCCGATCTTAACCCATTAGTAATAACAGCTGCTTTGGGGTCATTATACAATGTTGAAACCCATTTGGTAAACACCTGTCCAACGCCAAACCTTTCCAATGTGTAAAATAAATATGACCATTCAACCCTGTCAAATGCCTTTTCCGCATCCAATGAAATTACTACTCCTGGTATCTTTCCCTGATGACAGGCTTGGATCATATTCAAGACCCTTCTGATATTATTGGATGATCTGCGGCCCTTAATAAATCCTGTCTGGTCCTCCTTTATAATATATGGCAGTACCCTTTCTAGTCTTAGTGCTAACATTTTTGAGAGAATTTTAAAGTCTACATTTAGTAAGGATATTGGTCTGTAAGATGCACAATCTTCTGGGTCTTTTCCTTTTTTGAGGATAAGAGAAATATTTGCTTCTTTCAGCGTGGGTGGGAGACAGACCTGACTATGCACAAAATTATACATATCCATAAGTGGGTCAACCAATATTCCTGTAAATTCTTTATAGAATTCAGCTTGAAAACCATCCGGGCCCGGTGCTTTTCCGCTCTGAAGTTGCCTAATTGCCTCAAGTATTTCTTGGACTGTTAAAGGGGTATTTAGGGCCGACACCTGTTCCGGAGTCAGGCCCGGGAAGGTCAAATTTTTAAAAAATGACTGCATCCTCCTAATCCTATCTTCACAATCCTGCGATCTATATAGTTCAGAATAAAATTCTTTAAAGGTCGCATTGATCTTTTTATGATCATGAGTCAGGGTACCTGTACTTTCCTTGATGGTCGGAATAGTTTGAGGGGCTTTCTTTTTCTTTGCAAGAAATGCTAAGTATCTACCCGGTTTGTCGCCATATTCATATAATCTTTGTTTCGCAAATAATATTTCCCTTTTAGCCGTTTGAGTAAGCGCGGTGTTTAAAGCTGTCCTAAGAGCTGTAATCCTCTGCAATTTTGTGATAGAAGGTCTATCAGCGTATGCTGTTTCGGCTGCTTTTAGGCGAGCTTCGAGCAGACGCTGTTGCTCTCCCTTCATTTTCCTCTGGGTCGCTGAATAGGAGATGATCAAACCTCGTGCATAAGCTTTGATGGTCTCCCACATCATTGACGGATTGCTAGCCGTACCAGTATTAATTTCTAAAAAAGTTTTAAGTTCTTGGGAGAAGTACTTTAAAAATTTGCTATCTTTTATCAGGAAGGGGTCCATACGCCAATGCCGAGCAGATGTCCCATTGTTCTTTACCTTAGTTTCCATGTATACAGCGGCATGGTCAGAGATTGCTATAGTACCTATTTTACAGGTTGCTATAGAATTTAGAAAAATTGATGGGGCAAAAAACATATCAATTCTTGTGTGACATTTATGTGGATTAGAGTAGAAAGAAAAATCTCTACCTTGTGGATGGAGACATCTCCATACATCTACCAATCCTAATTCTTTATTCAGGTCCGCCAGTTGTCTAGATCTGGGAGATACTCCGGCGGCACTCTTGGGAATCCTGTCTATTTCCAGATCCATAATACAATTAAAGTCTCCCCCTATAATTGTATGACGGGCACCAAAGGCCATCAGTTTTGAAAAAGCTTCCGTTATGAATTTAAAGGGGTGTGCCGGGGGGCAGTACACAATTAAGATCCCATATTCCTCTCCATTTATGAGGGCTTTAATCAGAATATATCGTCCAGATTCGTCTTTTATCTGATTTAGAATTTTCAAAGGGAAGTTCTTCCGGACAAGGATAACGACTCCCCTGCTTTTTGAATTAAAAGAGGAAAAAAAGGCCTGATCAAATCCGCCCTGTCGTAATTTTAAGTGTTCTTTATCCGACAGGTGTGTCTTCTGTAGGAGAGCTATATCAACTCTCTCCTTCTTAAGATTTGATAATTACTCCCCCTGACATTCCAGGTGCACCACTTAACCGACTGTTCAGCCATAATCGTCTGGACAGATCCGAGACCCCTCGGGAGGGGAAACCCTATCTAGAACATCCCGAGCATGGAGCATACAAGATTTACAAAAGTAAAGACTCTCTGATACACTCAAAACAATATGACAAAAAACTCTTTCTAAGTATAAAAGATATAAAACATTCCGAATTGGAGATTTTCTCCCTTGTTCCCAGAGAGCGTCACTTCCTCTCCCACAGTCCATCTTACCCTCTTCCAACCAGTGCCCCACCCTTGACCCAGGTGTTCCTCAATAAAATGAGGAGAATTCAAATATAATATAAAGCTAGAGTTAACAGTGAACACCCCACCCCCACCCACACCCACACCTAAATATATTTGGGAATATGAATACCATATATAACTATAAGATTACAATCTCAACATGTAATACTTAAATATAATACCACAAAATAACAGGGGAAAGAAAAACAACCCCGCTCCTAAAAACAGAAGTAAAATAGAATAAGGTAACCACCTCTCCCCATCAACATTAACCAAACGCACCAACATATATATATACATACACACATAGGGGGAAAGATAAGAAAAGATGGAGGGATGTAAACCAAAATAATGGGAAAGGCAGACCAGCGTCCACAATCTCTTACAGTTTATTTAAGAGAGTCCAAGAATTCCTTAGCCTTCTCCGGTGATCCGAAGTTATATATGGATCCTTCGTGGCTAAGGCGTAGCGTCGCTGGATATCGTAAGGAGTACTGGATATTTAAGTCCCTTAAACGCTTCTTCGCCTCATCGAATGCCTTCCTCTTTCGGACCAAAGCTGGGGAGAAGTCCTGGAACAGCATGATCCTGGATCCTTTGTGGGTCATAGCTTGGGGATCTTTTCCCAGATTTCTTGAGGCTTCCAGGAGCATCTGCCTCTCCCTATAGCTCTGCAGCTGGAACAGGACTGGGCGTGGGCGCTGGGTTGAGCTGGGCCCACGTACTGTGACCCGGTAGGCCCATTCTACCCTTACCTGGCCTGATCCATTATGCAGATTTAAAAGTTGTGGCAGCCAATGCTCTAAGAATGCTGTCAGCTGACCTCCCTCTTCCTGCTCGGGCAGGCCCAACAACCGAATATTTTTTCTACGACATCAATTTTCGAGGTCATCAATGTGGTTTTCTAGGTTCTGGACTCGATTCTCGAGAAAACGGATGTGGTCGGCTGTGATTTTATCGCAGTCTCTGAGGCTGCGGCCTTCGACTCCACCTCTCTGACTCGGCACTCCAATTCCTGAATGTCTCTGCCCTGCTTCTGCAGCTCGGCTGATAGTGCTTCTCTGCTCTGCCGAGACTCATCGATAAAAGCATCAATCTTCGCCTCCCACCTGGCAAACATCTCCTCAAAGCTCATCTTCATTGGTAAATCTCCTGAAGTAGCTGAAGACACCTTTGTTGCAGCTGAAGAGGGAGAGGGTGGGGGAGGGGTCCCTGCTTTCTTAGAGCCGCCTGTTCCCTTCCCTTTACTCATTTTCCAGCTAGTATTAGACTATTTAAATGTACTAATAGGTAACTATTTAAGGTTAACAACTATTATAAATGGTTTAGTGAGTGTGGTGGGGGTGGGTGATCCACTTTGCCCAAGTTTTGGGTAGAGCACTGTGGACTCAGTCTTGCTGGGTCGCCGCCATCTTGGATCACCCGGGATATATTTCTAAGTCAGGCTGGTGTGTGGCTTGAACTGGAACTTGCAGTTGGTGGTGTCCCCATGTATCTGCCCTCGCTGTTTTAGGTGCTAGTTGTTGTGAGTTTGGAGGTGATGTTGAGTATGTCTTGACATGTTACTGCAGTGTGTTTTGTTGATGGTGCATGATGTTGCCACTTGTGCTTCAGTGGTGAAGGGAGTGAGTGTTGAAGTTGGTGGATGGAGTACTAATCAAGCTGGCTACTTTGTCCTGGATGGTGAAAGAATCTTGGCTGCTGTTGGAGTTGTATTCATCCTGACAAGTGGGGAGTACTCTATCACATTCCTGACTTGTGCCTTGTGGATAATGGACACACATTGAGGAAACAAGAGTTGAGTTACTCACGGCAGGTTTCCTAGCCTCTGACCTTCTCTTGTTGCTACAGTATTTAAATGGCCAGTCCAGTTCAGCTTCTGGTCAATGGTAACTCCAAGATGTTAACAATGAGGAGTTATTATTTATAATGCCATTGAAATGTCAAGAGTCGATGATTAGGGTCTCTCTTGTTGCAGATGGTGAATGCCTGGTAATTGTGTGGCACATAAGTTACATGCCTTCCACCTATCACTGCATATTGTTCAGAGCTTGTTGTATTTGGAAACGGACTGCTTCAGTGTCTGAGGAGACATGAGTGATACTGAACATTGTGCATTCATCAGCAAACATCCTCACTTCTGACCTTATGATGGAGGGAAGGTCATTGATGAAGCAGCTGAAGGTGGTTAGACGTAGGACACTACCCTGAGGATCTCCTGCAGAGATGTCCTGGTGCTGAGATTACTGACCTCTAAGCAACCACAACCATCTTCCTCTTTGCCAGGTATAATTCTAACCAGTGGGCAATTTGCCCCCTGATATTCATTGATATCAGTTTTGCCAGGGTTCCTGATGTCACACTCAGTCAAAAGCAGCCTTGATGTCAAGGGCTGTCCCTCTCCCCTCCCCTCTGGAATTCATCTCTTTTGTCCATGTTTGAACCAAGGCTGTAATGAGGTCAGGAGCTGAGTGTCCTGGGGGAACCCAAACTGGGCATCACTGAGCAGGTTATTGTTGAGTAGGTGCTGCTTGATAGCGATGTTGACAGGGTCACTTGATGAGCAAGAGTGGACTGATGGGAATGACAATTTGCCAAGTTGAGTTTAATCTGCTTTTTATGTACAGAATGTACCTTGGGCAATTTTCCACAATGTTGGGTCGGTGCCAGGGTTGTAGCTGTTTTGAAACAGTTTGGCTAGGGGTCCAGCTCCATGCAAGCTGCCAGACCTTCTGAGTTTCTCCAGCATTTGCTGTTTGTTCCCTTTATTTTCCTTCACCTGGAGTACAGGACTTTAGTACTATCACTGAAATGTTGTCAGAGCCGAAGACTTTGCAGCATCCAGTGCCCTTAACCATCTCTTGATGTCATGTGGAATAAATTGAATTGGCTCAGGGCTGGGATCCATGATGATGGAGACCATTGGAGCAGGCTGAGATTGATCATCTGTTTGATATTCTGGCTGGAGATTGGAGTTGATGACAGTACAAAAAGACTTGGAGAATATGTTAGATGGAGGTTTTCCATAACATAAGGCTTGCTTCTGATTTATCGAATTACAAATAGCTCAAAGCCTGACCTCTAGAGTTAAGGATAGAATACCAGGCAACTGTACCATTGAGGCAAATATTGCACTGTTCAAGCTCTGTGTGAAGATTCAGTCCTGGCATTTTACTGAGTCTTTTCAAATAAAGAAACTATTGAGGTCCAGTTGATATAAATGTCAGGAACTCATCCAGCACTGCTCTGGTGAACATTTTGCAAAGGATTTGCAGTTCTGCCAGTTCCCTTGTTATATCTTTGTTTCAGTCATTATTTCACAAAGGAATGAATTCTGACAGCTTTCTTTGACTTCAGTATTGAATAAATTGCTCTCATCTAGTACACTAACTACCTGACTTTGAGTGGTTTTGTGTCCAGGTCTGTGTTGAGTTTAAAGTAGCATTATGGCAGGAGTCAGTTTGATGTGGGCACTGTAGACTGAGTTGATCGTACATCATAACACTCGATCAGTTTATTCCTACATTATAGAGCACATATTGCACACAGAAAGTGCACAGATCATGGGGATGTTTTAGTTCATGCAGAAATTCTAAAATACCCGCTGTTCACCTTCAAGCTGTGCTGCTTCTGAGTATTCAGGAAGCTCAAACTGCAGATCTCTGTCATGTTTAGTTGTAGCTTGAGAGATGCTGGAACAGGGATATTAACCAGAAGAATGGTCCTTTATCTGATGGGGAGAATTGTGCAACGGCTCACAGTATGAATGGAATCAATAGGACAGGTGCATGGCACCTCACCTGTCAATAAATACATAGGAAGTTTAAAGGTAATCAGGGCAGCCTTCATCATATTTTACCAAATATTACAATGTTGCTTCACAATGAATAGGGGAGAGGATAACCTCTTCACTTCCTGAACACTCACCACTGTGGCTTTCACTGCTGTCTTAATCATCGCCTCTGAGATATGAAAGCTGCCAAGGAGGAATATACATGGGCTATGCTCTCACAAGCTCCCAGCATGTAGAGCTAAGGACAGGAGACAGCAGCAAGACTGTGTACTAGCGGTGACACATTTCTCCTTCTCTTTTTTTTACAGCAGATATCGCTCTATATTTGCTTCTGGATAATAAACATGGCAATTGAAGATTTGAAATAGGGTAGGCATTGAGGACTGGTAGGGTAACAGTTATGTGATACCTTAGGTCCCAGCAGAAAAAGAAACCTTGTAAATTGTGGATGAGGAGACAAATATGAAAGAAAGCAAGGTGAGAGGCTCCCTCAGCTCAGGCCTGGAGTCAATCACTGTTTGCAAAGCATTCATTCCTTACACACACACTAATGCAATGATTAAAATATAAATATGCCAAGGTCTAAACAGCATAGAACACAATCTCTCAACATGTAAACCTTGTCTGAAATACATTCTTAATGGTAGCATTCTTTCTGGTTAGCACTGCTACCTGATAGCACCAGGGACCCAGTTTCAATTCCAGCCTCGGGTGACTGAGCAAACTCCGCACATTCTCCCAGTGTCTGCGTGGGTTTCCTCCGGGTGCTCCGGTTTCCTCCCATAATCCTAAGATGTGCAGGTCAGGTGGATTGGCCGTGTTAAAATTGCCCATAGTAATAGGTAATTAGTCTGGGGTAAATATAGCGAAGGGGAATGGGTCTGGGTGGGTTACTCTTCGGAGGGTCAGTGTGGACTTGTTGGGCCGAAGGGCCTGTTTCCATACTGTAGGGATTCTAATCTAATCTTACACACTCATTAATACAATGATTAAAATATAAATGTACCATGGTTTAAACAGCACAGAACACAATCTCTCAACATATAAACATTGTCTGAAATACATTCTTAATGGTAGCATTCTTTCTGGTTAGCACTGCTGCCTGATAGCACCAGGGATCCGCGTTCGATTCCTGCCTTGGGTGACTGACTGTGTGGAGTTTGCACGTTCTCTCCGTGTCTGTGTGAGTTTCCTCCGGGTGCTCTGGTTTCTTCCCACAGTCCAAAAATGTGCAGGTTAGGTGGATTGGCCATGGGAAATTGCCCGTAGTGTCCAGGGATGTGCAGGCTGGGTAAGTTAGCCATGGGAAATGCAGAAATAGGGTGTGGTGGGTGGGGTGGGATGCTCTTAGGGGGATTGGTGCAGATTCTATGGGCTGAACAGCCTCCATCTGCACTGTAAGGAGTCTATGATCCTCCCAGTTCTTCTGGTGAAAGAACGTAAGATGGAGGTGTGCACCCTGGCCCCAGCACCTCACAACAACCCCATCACTGCAAAACAAGCTTTAAAGACAGCATTGTTTGGGTCCAGAACTAGGCACAGTTCCACAAGCATCCAATTCTAGAGTAGTTGGATAAATAAACCTATTGAGATTAAAATATGCAGGAACAGGAGGCTTATGATAAATGTCTGGTTCATAATTCAGTAGAGAACCAGCCTGAATAAATGTACAACTAACAAATGTGATGAAGAGCAAAGAAGAGATGGCATAAAAGATTAAAACAATTTTAATAAATATCCAAACCCTAAAAGTGTAGTCAATTAAAGCATGGGGTCAATCTTGGTGAGAAAAATCTACTCGTGGAGTTTGAGAATGAGGCAGACGTTTGAGATGAAGACTTCACATCAACAAGGATGTTGTCACCACTGTCACAGCAAAGGAGCGGGCAGTCGAGAAACTGGAGAAGATAGAAATAGGTAAAGATGAGATAGTTAACAGGTTCAAAGTAAGGATTACCTTGTCCGTGTCAGAAGAATCCTTGGTTACTGAGATTGAAATCGGGGTGTTTTGTCCACAATTGTCCAGTGCTTGTTAAACATGTCCAGAGGACTGAAGGATTGAAATTGTTATCCCTCTCTTCACAAAATACAAGAGCAAAAAGAGACCGACAGTTGCAGGTCAGTCCATATCAGTCCATATGGTGGGAGCCATTTCAAGGCAGTGGATGTGAGATGTGTTTGTGCGGCTGACACCCCAGCAAACATTCTCAATTCTCTCAAAATTCTCACTGATTGCTCAAAAATCAGAGGAATTTGTGTGGGGCATAGTTTTCAGTCTGTGACTTTGGATGGAGGATTGCTTAATCGCTCGCACTTTAGGATAAACATTTTCTTTCAATGTATTTATAGTATGAAATGTTTGTAATCTTTCAGCTAACCATAACCTCCATCTGTAATTTTACATCATGATTTGATTCAAGAATCTGAATATTAACAGTTCAGTGCTGGCTTTGGCCAGTTTTTGAAATTTGCATTTTAATCTATTTTTATTTTGCTGATTATATCTTGTCAGATAGAGATGTCACTGTCGCCTTAGATTTATAGAGTCTTAGAAATGTACAGTGTGGAAACAGACCCTTTGGTCAAACCCATCCATGCTGAACAGATATCACAACCCAATCTAGTCCCACCTGCCAGCACCTAGCCTATAGCCCTCCAAACCCTTCCTATTCGTATGCCCATCCAAATGCTTCTTAAATGTTGCAATTATACCAGCGTCCACCACATCCTCTGGCAGCTCATTCCATACACGTACCACCCTCTGTGTGAAAAAGTTGCCCCTTAGGTCTCTTTTATATCTTTCCTCTCTCACTCTAAACCTATGCCCTCTAGTTCTGGACTCCCCCATCTCAGGGAAGAGATTTTGTCTATTTATCCTATCCATGCCCCTCATAATTTTGTAAACCTCTATAAGGTCACCCCTCAGCCTCCGACGCTCCAGAGAAAACAGCCCCAGCCTGTTCAGCCTCTCCCTGTAGCTCAGATCCTCAAACCCTGGCAACATCCTTGTAAATCTTTTCTAAACCCTTTCAAGTTTCACAATATCTTTCCGATAGGAAGGAGACCAGAATTGCACGCAATATTCCAACAGTGGCCTAACCAATGTCCTGTACAGCCGCAACATGACCTCCCAACTCCTGTACTCAATACTCTGACCAATAAAGGAAAGCATACCAAACGCCTTCTTCACTATCCTATCTACCTGCGACTTCATTTTCAAGGAGCTATGAACCTGCACTCCAAGGTCTCTTTGTTCAGCAACATATCCTAGGACCTTACCATTAAGTGTATAAGTCCTGCTAAGATTTGCTTTCCCAAAATGCAGCACCTCGCATTTATCTGAATTAAACTCCATCTGCCACTTCTCAGCCCATTGGTCCATCTGGTCCAGATCCTGTTGTAATCTGAGGTAACCTTCTTTGCTGTCCACTACACCTCCAATTTTGGTGTCATCTGCAAACTTACTAACTGTACCTCTTATGCTCGCATCCAAATTATTTATGTAAATGACAAAAAGTAGAGGACCCAGCACCGATCCTTGTGGCATTCCAACTGGTCACAAGCCTCCAGTCTGAAAAACAACCCACCACCACCACCCTCTGTCTAAATTGCCTCTGTTGTTATCAAGTAGTGATGAATACTGTATGTACTCATGTATAGGTCAAGTTTTGAAGACAGTTTTTAAAGCTGGAATTAGGGGGGTCGACTTATTCACCAGGTATTGTCTTCAAGGGGATGAAATTCATGCTTGGCATGAGTCAAAACATGGACAAATAAGAGCCAGATCGCTACGTAAAATAAAAAGCAACAAAAGGACAAAGACTTATGGCCATTATTGAATATTTATCTACAAAATAACAGTAGAATGGTACTGTCACACTGTTATTCCAGTTACCACTGCCTTAATGTGCATGTAGGTCTACACACGAGCAGAAGCTAATAGGCACATGAGCCAGTGGTCAAGGTATTTATACAACACACAATTCTAAAAAACTAGGATCGACTTATACATGAGCTATTTGGAAATTTCTGGATTTTTTTGGCCAAAATAAGGGGTTGACTTATACATGAGATCGACCTATACATGAGTATATATGGTAGATTTCACAAACGATCCCTTTTGGTCCTTTTCCCATTTCTCCTTTCTCCCCTGAAGTTGCTAACAGTTTCTGGAGTATGGCCGCAAAGGTATTGGTAATTGCCAGGACTTTGCAAATACACAAATGGCATCATTTTTCACCTGTAAGTTCAGCCAGTTAGATTTAACAGGTCGATTCTCTGAAAATAGGCATCATAGCTGGCCCTGCCCTCACACGATGCACAGAAATTCCAGCTGATGTGACTGGAAAGTGACAAGAAATGCCATTGCGTGGTGGCTGTCCCCTTCTCTTATCCAGGACTGTTGCAGAAAATTGAAGAGTACAGATTGCTGGTCAGCGTAACCACCTGGTGAAGGAGCGTCGCTCCGAAAGCTAGTGCTTCCAAATAAACCTGTTGGACTATAACCTGGTGTTGTGTGGTTTTTAACTATGTCAGCTCACTGAGCATAAACTAGAAATTAAACCTGGCACCTCCTTGGTTGTCCTTTCAATGTGTCTCTCGATCACCAGATGCTCACAGCTGTTTAAATAATTGGAAAAATAAAATCAATGTCATATATTGTGGACTTCTGCAAATTCTTATTGGTGAATTCAAGTTGGAATCTTGTCATTTTCAATGTTGGTTCAACTCCTTCAGCCAACATTGGGTTTCCATCAGTGCTGCATTTACTTGGTTATACAGAGCTCTTTGTGAATGGCAGTGTGGGATGAAGGAGTGTATTATTTCTTTCTGAGCTGTTCAGACTCCTTGTGACTGATAGTTGTCTGTTTTTCAACTTGTTTTACAGGGATCCGGAATTATGAAACCTTTTTTCAAGTTTTGACAAAGACTGATTCCTGTCTTTGAATGGAGACATTCATTTGTACAACAGTGTATCTGTGAAGGCTTTATTTCTTCTTTTAGAGATGTTTGTTTATGGATTCATATTTCACGAATGTTTTAAACAGGAAGTATTTGTTTTTCGTTTGTTAACCAGATTTTTAAAGGCAAAATGGTTAGTACTGCAGAGGCTAAAAATCTGAAATTTATAAAATAAACAAAATGATGGAAATGTACAGCAAGTCTGTAAAAGCTTAGAAGAGTAAATTGGGGAAGGGGCCTGATCTGAAATGGTAACTTCCCAGCTGCTGGCAAAATTACTTATTCCAAGAATTTTCTGTTTCTTTTATTGTACATGTAGCTGTTTTATGAAATAGATTTTGCTGATTTTTAGTGATTCCTACAGAAATGTATTTGATTTACTGAACCTACTAAGATTCTGTTTTTAAAAAAATGTAACTTGCTCAGCAAGGTTAAAGTTGATGTAAGACAAACATGAGACAAATATTAGATGGAGAGGAAAAAATAATACACATGCAGTATTGCATTTCTCACTTGTTAATGCAGCACAACTATGTCTAAATATGTAGAGGCAGGATGGAATTTTGGAAGTAAATAATATTTCTAAGATGTAAACTCATTCTGTTTATTCAGTTTACCATAATCATCTTTTAAAGATGACCATCTGGGCCCTTGTTTTAACATTATAATCCCCTCACGCACTCAATTAGATCTAGTTAAAGACATATGGTGTCACATTAATGAATAGTGAGGACAATAATATATAATTTGATGGATAGTTCTATAGATTTCAAACATTTTTAGATTAGATTAGATTACTTACAGTGTGGAAACAGGCCCTTCGGCCCAACAAGTCCACACCGACCCGCCGAAGCGCAACCCATCCATTCCCCTACATTTACCCCTTTGTGTAAGAAATACATAGTCTACACGTATATTATATGCTTATTGAAGCTGACTTCAGCACACAAAACCACTCAACCTCCTAGCTGAAAATGTCAATTACTAGGGACATAAGTTTAAGATAAAAGCCGGTATGTTTAAAGTAGATGTGAGAGGCAAGTTTTTCACACAGAGGATGGTAAGTGCTTAGAATGTACTGCCAGAGGAGCTGGTGATGGAGGAGGAAACAATCGCAACATTTCAGAGGGAACTTGATAACTAAATGAAAAAGTAGAGACTAGAAGGATACTGACTGTAGAAACAAAAGATGCTTAGAAAGGCTTCCGGTGTCAGCAGAGCCTTGGTGGGCCGAAAGGCCTGTTCCCGGGCTGTACTGTTCTTTGTTCTTTGATTGTAGAGTTCCAAAAAAAAAGGGGTCCATGCACAGAAATCTCAAAAATGTAATAATTGGGTAGAGAAAATACTCAAGAAAGGGGAAATTAGCATGAATGTATTTAAAAAAACAGGACAGGCAATGTGGTTCAGTGATTCGCGCTGCTGCCTCACAGGCCAGGGATTCGGGTTCGATTCCAGCTTCGGGTAACTCTCTGTGTGGAGTTTGCACATTCTCCCCGTGTCTGCGTGGGTTTCCTCCAGGTGCTCCAGTTTCCTCCCACAGTCCAAAGATGTAGAGGCTATGTGGATTGGCCATGGGAAATGGAGGGTTACAGGGAAAGGTGTGGGAAATGAAGCCCAATACCAAATAATTTGAGTCAGAGTCAAATTCCGAAGCAGTCTTTATTCAGACGTTCTTGCAAGAACAGGTGACCCGAAGTAGGCACACCCCAGGATAAGATCAGCACATTTTTATACAGTTTCTTTGAGTCTCTCAGTTCTTCCCCTTTTACCTTATTGGCTTAGCATGCAAAGCATCAACCCAATCTCAAGTATTCATAACTCTCCGCCCTTGTTTACTTCTCTTTCTTCAGCTAGTTTATTTCTAGCCTTATTTGGTTACCCTTACCCTATCCAGTTCTCTGTTCGTGACAAGTTAGCTGAGTATTATGGTTTCTGCATATGTGACTTCTGCATTGTGGCTTTTGCTAAAGCAACCCTTTCTCTCTTGTTCGGGGTTTCTGCAGAAGTAACACTTACACGCATTTTTCACAAACATATTTTCCACAAAGGGTAAGGGTGGGATGCTCTTTGGAGGGTCAGTGTGGACTCAATGGGCCAAATGGCCTGTTCTACACTGAAGGGATTCTGTGAAAATATAAGACTAGAATGTAAAGGGAAGAGGTTTATATAAGGCGGCATGGTGGCACTGCTGCCTCACAGCGCCAGAGACCCGGGTTCAATTCCTGCCTCAGGCAACTGACTGTGTGGAGTTTGCACATTCTCCCCGTGGCTGTGTGGGTTTCCTCCGGGTGCTCTGGTTTCCTCCCACAGTCCAGGTTAGGTGAATTGGCCATGCTAAATTGCCCGTAGTGTTAGGTGAAGGGGTAAATGTAGGAGAATGGGTCTGGGTGGGTGTGCTTCGGCGGGTCGGTGTGGACTTGTTGGGCCGAAGGGCCTGTTTCCACACTGTAAGTAATCTAATCTAAGGCAGCACGTCCAAAAAAGATTATATAAAGATAAGTTTAAAGAGCTGATTTTCACTTGACAAAGGCATGATTACTGTAGTCCCACTGGTGGTCCATCCAGCCTGGGTAATTAGGTTGGGAAGTAGATGCTATCCCTTCAGTAAGACCACACTCCAGTCTCTGAACGTCAGAATCCATCTATCATTTAAGATAATATCAACCAGCAATTAATATATTTGAAACTTCAGTTAACTGGGAGAAACCATGCCTCGTGTCATATTGTGGTGGACGCACCAAAAAAAAAGGCACCCTCTATTTCACAGCCTGCTGAAAAGGTGGAGATGAGCCCTATACTGAGGGCTGCTGGTACCTGGCTTGGAGATAGTGCTTTTTCCCTAACTGTCACCCATCTCAGGGAATGGGCCAGCAACGAGGTGTTCCTGTCATCACTGAGCATTTGTACTGGGAAGCACTGTCTCCTTTGAGGAACTTGTGCGATCTGCAGAAGGCACCTTGGTCAGAGAGGGGACAGTGAGTAGGAGGAAGATGCCATTGGCCAGCGATAGTTATGACATGAGATCCAGGAAGGTGGGAAAGGTACTGTAAAGTGTGGGGCTATGTATGGGAGGCAGCAGCAGTCAGAGGTAGGCAGAGATCCCAGCGTTATCTGAGTGTACATGGTCAGGGTGATCTAACATAGAGCAAAGGAGCAACATTGCCCTAGGGACTTTATCTTTGAGGAGAGACTGTCTACGACATCTGAAACATTCCTCTATGACATGCTTTTGGATGAGATGCAGTGATCTTGAATTGTGTGGGTAACCAACTGATGTCTGTGGCCTTAAAGACAACTGTAGTTGTGAACTTCTTTACTTCCAGCTCATTTCGGGTCTCATGTGGAGACCTCAGTGGAACCCCACAGCACCCAGTCTTCAGGTCTTCAGGTCTTTATTGGAGTCATGTTTAATCATGTCCATCGGGATGTTTCTTTTATATTTAACAAACCAGGTCAAGCAGAAAGAGGCAAAGGATGTGCAGCCATGGTTGCTGCCCACAGGTACAGGGTGACCGATTGTACCCATCAACTCACCAGCTGGACAGCACAGAGAAGAAGTGTGTAGACTGTGCTCTGTTGCAGTCAAACAACTGTGCAGGTTCGCCATGACATGTACCTCTTCCAGCACTCTCAGGTACCAGAGCCGAACCACAGCCACACACTCACCATAGTGTCTCTTAGCGGGTGCACAGTGTTGTGCGGGATGTGACACTGCAGCTTTCAGGCATTCTCTTTCTCCTCAAAACCCAACATTGGTCTGGCCCCAGGGCCAGTCCCTGCACCAGCTGGTCTTGTGTCCATGTAGGAAACAAAAAGGAAGGAGGTGAGGGTGCTGAGACGCACTTCATCATAACAAACACTGCAACCATTGGAAGGTATGAGTCAGCGTTTGAACGTCACACCATTCACCACGCAAGTGGCCATTGCTTCATGATGTAGGTCAAGCTTTCAAAGTCTTAATCCATCAATGTGCACTTCCTACCAGTTTCACATCTGGTGCCCCTCCCCCAGCCGCTTGTGAATGATGATGGGATGATAAAAATGTACTCCTGGGGTCAGGCTGGTTCACATTTGGCCCTCCTGACTCAGGGAGGTGCCGCCTCTCCTGCATTCCCTGAGGGAGTATGTGAAGGTAATGTCAGACCATGTAAGCCATGGGATGGCACTCGGTCACAGGACAGTCCCCTCAACACCTTTTACCAAAATACAGGATTAAATGTTTTACTGACACGGCCCTACCTTCAAGCCCCTACTGCTGTGCCGATGCTATGTCTGCATCACACCACCTTACACACGTGTGCAACACATCACACCATCCCAGAGTTGACTCCCTGTTCCACACGTGACCCTTCCTAGAACGCTGACCCCCTCGTTCTCGGAGACCTGAAAAGTGAATGGAGCCTGTTGTGGCAGTACAGCCAGGGTTGCTGGAGGCTACTGACCTCCTCTGTCCCCTCTATCCAAGCTGGCAGGGCTGTTAAATCTTCTAAACTCTAGGAAATATGAACCGAGCCTGTCCAACCTTTCCTTATGACCCACTCATTCTTGGTAGTGATCTAGTGATCCTACTCCGAAATATTCCAATATGTTAACATCCCCCATTCAATAAGGTCTCTACTGCAGGGCACAGTCCCGGAGATGTGGTCTCTCCTGTGCCCGGGATAACTGAAATATAATATCCCCACTTTGGGATTCAATTTCCCCGGCGAGAAATGACAGCATTTGGTTGGTGTTCATGCCCTTGGCCACTAGGTGGCATATGATTGGCTGCTGCACATTAGGCACCATCTTCCAAAGATGGAGTCAGGAATTGGCCCTCCCACCGATCTCCAGATGGAATGCCCACTCTTCATACATTCCAGCTCTCACTTGGGAGTAATACAGCCCACATTCACCTGGATATCACCGCGACTCCAAGCACTAGCTTCTGCGGAAAGATGACATAAACTGGGGCTATATTTCCTGGAATACAGCTTGATAAGTGACTATTTGACTGAGGTATTTAAGGTTTTGAAAGGAACTGATGAAGCAGATTGAGAGAAGTTTTTTTTTCCCTGCTGATTCAGTTGTCTAGGAGAAGCAGACACAACCTTAAAGTCAGAGCCTGGACATCTTATGAGACATTGGTTTGTTTCACAGCTTGACATGTGATCCAAAAGAGTATAGGAGTACTCCTCCCAGCTCCACAACTCTTCTGAGGGTGATGTCCCCCATTACTCTTTAGTTCCCCATTTCCTCTCTTCTTCTCACATAACAAGATGATGCTTGTTCCTGTTGTTGATGGGTCTGGAAGGGTTAAGACATGATTGCATGTGCAATGAGCACCAGCCACTCTGATGGTATTCTGAGGGACTTGATGGACTGGTACATGAGGATCTTGTGGAGGACAGATGTCAGGCTAATGTAAGCTGTTGTTATTAAAGGTGGGCCTATTCTCGCTATCTGTAAGTCATGGGAGCAGTGCAGTCAGCTACATCTTGTTATCTTTACAAGATTCTTCTTGTTTGATCAGAAAGTGGCTACCCTCATACTCATTAGACCACGTAAGACCCTAAATCACCAACACACTTAGGAGATATGGATGACAGTACATATCGGATAGTGATTGGAAGACTGAGGTTAGCAGCACGAGTTAGCAGCAAACATGTTGGTAACCCAGAGAGACTTCAAGGAAGACAAATAATACTGATTGCTGAGGAACAGCAAGCCCCAAAAATGCCTTGTGGAAACATTCAATACTGGAGACTAATTCAAAGAATGATAGAAAGCATTTCCGACTTACTTAAAGACATGTCAGCCCAGAAGAGATCTGCAGCACAAAGTCAGAGTTCCAGACCACATCTGGAGACCCCATGGTCTGTGAGTGCAGACTCAAATCCCAGTTCAGCCAATGATCCAACATGCATTCATTTTGAGTGAATCAAAATTTTTAAAAATCTCTGGTACAAGGGGAGAACCTTGAGTAGCACAGTACTTCAGGCTGAAAAGGTGAGATTCTAAAGCAACAATTTGTAGCTCGGATTGGCTGCAATCATCATACACATGGGTGCCATGAGGATGGCGAAAAACAGAACCTAGAGAGGCCGGACGGCAGCTTGTGTAATCTGGGGCTGCGGAGTGAGGAAATTGTAAATGTAGCCATTTAAAGCAAATAAACATCGGGAAATTTTAATAAGTCAGCAATCCTGATCTAACGCAGGAAGGAGTTTTGCAGGAGATGCCATTGCAGCCACTGAACACAGGAAATTCTTCAATAAAGGCACAAGTGAAGGGAAAAACCTCCATGATATCTTTAAAAGGCAGGGAATCTCCTGTAGAGCTGCTTTTCCTCCACTATCGGGACAAAAACCTGGGATTCCTCCATCATAGCTGCAAAGATTAGGGAAACTCTCCAGGAAAACAGCAAAGTGCGGGAACCACCAAGACTGTAACATGGAAATCTTCAAAGTAGGTTCACACATCAGGGTACAATAGCATAAGAAATAGGATTGCCAGGAAGATTTCATTTCAGTGATGGGGTAAATACTAAACAAAATTAGACCAGCTGAAAAAAACAATCCTTGAGAAATATGGACTGTGTTTGAAACTGGTGATAAGTCAGAAGATGAACAAATAAATACACAGCTGTACACAATTGGGATTATAGCAGATGCAGTTATTTCTTACCAAGAAGTGAAAGAAACAACAAACACATTCATAGAGGTACTGGAAGCCTTTGACAATCACTTAAACGTCAGAACTAAAAATACAATATTTAGCAGAAGAACACAACACTGACAAAAGTCCATAGACTATTTCATTAATAACCTCTATAGACTGGGGGATAGATGTGATTTTCATGACATAAAGCCTGTATTAATCAGTAACCAAAATACTGCTGGGATTATGGATCAGACTTAGATTTATTATAGTGCAAAGAAGCCCAGACTCAAGACAAGCCCATTCAGATGGCGAGTGAAGCAATGCTCTGAAAGCAACATGGATCTCTGTCCGAAGGGGAGAAAATTAAACTTGGTGTAGCAAACCTTTGTATCCCATTCAATTCCCAAGTTATATACCACTAAAGAAATATCTGATAAGCCAGTACAGTGATTAGATTCCCTACAGTGTGGAAACAGGCCCTTCGGTCCAACAAATCCACACCCACCCTCTGAAGTGCAACCCACCCAGACCCATTCCCCTACATTTACCCCTTCACCTAACACCACGGGCAATTTAGCATGGCTATTTCACCTAATCTGCACATTTTTGGACTGTGGGCAGAAACCCACACACACACAGGGCGAATGTGCAAACTCCACACAGACAGTTGCCTGAGGTGGGAATTGAACCCAGGTCCCTGGTGCTGTGAGGCAGCAGTGCTAACCACTGAGCCACTGTGCCACCACTGCAGATAGGACAGCCACCAGCACAATGGTCCAAAGAAACCCTACAATTACAAACAATATTCCGCTGTTAAAACAGAATACTTCAATTGTAAAACAATAAGCCACTTCCAGAAAATTTGTCAAAGCAGGGCACAGCCACAGAAAGGCAAAAGACCTGCACAAGGAAGCAAATGAAGGTGAGCTCTCTCCAGTAGAAGACAAACCTTAAGGCAGACAGCAACAACAGCCATATCCTGACACTGGAATAACAGCAGCAATAAATGTAACAAACAGACAAAACTGGTCGCAGTCAAAATAGTCAGACTCCTGTTTTCGGTCACACCAATGAACCTGAACTAAACCTGACAGAACCTGGCAAGCTCAGACTCCAGAGAGAGGGGCAATGGACTGAGACTAAAATAGGTAGAGTCCAGTGGGAAGTGAAACTTGGGGATAGTGCAGTGGACTGAGCGACCTAACCAGGGCATCAAATCTCAGACTGAGCAGTCCCCTCCTCCCCTCCCCCTAGCACTGGCAAATGACCACACGCAGTGTGAAACACCAGCAAAGAGAAGTTTTACTTGATTCCCAATATAGTACACTGCTCGCCATCCTGGTTCTAGAGAAGACCTTTTTCCTACCTCTGTCACATCAGCATGTCAAGGCAACAGACCAGGTGCCACAGTGATGCAGAAGACTTCAACTGTTCAGAGACATCTCCAAGATTTTAATCATCCCCAGACAGTGAATATGTCGGCACATTGTAATATTCAGTGAAGAGTCGTGTTAACAATATACTGATGATGGACAAGAGATTGCTGAGGATTCAGGTACTGCTTTTGATAAATCCTTTCACATGACTGTTTGGATAATTAAAAACCATGTCTTTTTGTTTCTTTGTGCTGTTTAATTGGGGACTGAAATGAGGAAAGAACTGTTTTAAAAACCCAGGATAACTGGTTGAATTGAAGGTAAGTAATTTGATACTGTTTGTGAACTCTGTTTGTACAGCTCTAGGTTATAGCTACGTTACAGATGACCTGGGGTTGATGGGTTGTGTACAGATGCAGTAACAAAAAGCTGATTAGTTGTGGACATGGGACCAGTTATTGATGACAAAGGTTTTCTGCTTTCCAACAATGGTGTGATTGGTTCTCAGGTAATGGGACAGTGTGGTGGAAACATCAGGTCTCCACCAACCAGCAATCTCTTTGTTTTCTGCATTAAGCCATTTCATACTTGGAGAGGATCAGTTTATTTTCCTTCAGTGGCTGTTGCAAGTGGTGGCTTTTAATTAATAAGCCCAAAACTTTCAGTAAGCGATCTGGCCTCTCTGTGTCTTTGGTAAATCAGTGGAAGCATCTGGAGAAGGATGACTGAGAAAGAACATTCTGACTAGCACAAGAAACATAAGAATCATGTCTGCAGGAATCACTGAATTGTTTGTATTTCAAATTCTTTCCTCTGTCTAGAATTCATTATTGCCACGTGCATGTGTGCTTGTGTGTATTTGTGTGCGTGTGTGTATACATGTTTGTGTATGCATGCATGTGTGGATTTGTGTGTGCATGCGTGCGCGCGTGTGTTTATATGTGCGCACGTGTGTGTGTGTCTAAGGGGAAGTTTTAAAGAGGATTAGAGTTTTAATTACTGGTACCATATGCTAATAGTATATAATTCTTTTCCTGTAGTTAAACTCTAATTACTTGCAATAATCATATTTTTTATGAAGTACAGCAATCTGGCTGGTGCTTCCCCTCAACCTGGGTCTAAACGTTAGGGAAATTGGGCAATTTTTGCATACCTTTAAAAATCTTTACCTTTTATGGTGACTCCAGGAATAGCAGAATTTGAGTTTCAGCACTACCCTAGTGAGTCATATGATGATTGACCATGCTAGGACCCAGAAGAGGGCATAGACTCACTTGTGAATGGCTAGGATCAATGTGCAGATAATTGCAGCTAAAACTCCCTTTAGAGAAGAGTTAATCAGAGACTGAATTCTCGTGGAGCTTCACGGCGAGACTCTATCAGACTTTACACAGTCTGGAAAGGATTTCATATTGTCGAAATCAGTTCAGTTATCTTGGCAGTGGGAGCTGCAAAAAACAGAAGAGGCTGTCCATTAAACTGATACAGCAACCAAAGGAAAACGACAAAGGGTCTCAACACAACCCGCTTTGGTGGAGAATATTGAAGGGACTACCCGGGGGATAAAGCCTTGGGCAAACGCAAAGTGTACACCTCCGAGGGAAGGGCGAACCCAAGAATGCTCAAAGACAGCAGGAGAATCTGTAAGTTCTGCAGCAGACACATTGAGGGAACCACTACATCAGGGATTGTGACAGAGGTAGCCCCTGCAACATTCATCGATCCTGTAACAGAGTAAATTTGTTTAATGTCTGCCCTCAGAGTACCAGAGAAATTTCAATTGCTGGGCTTACCAACCAGAAAACTCATGGCCCGTAACTAGAATGGACCGAATTGGTGAGGAGGGTAATCTCCAGGTGAAGTCTGGTTCTCATTTACATTTGCTGCTGATAAGCGAGAGGAAGAACCTCAAAAGGAGTGGGGAAGGTGGCCTGAAAATGGGGGCTGGAGGGGGAGAAGGGGGGGTGGGTAGATAAAGAAGGAAGAAGGCCTGTAAATGGGAATGAGGATTTGCAAAATGAAGACATGGTCTGCACAGAGCAGAGAGCAGTTTCAACATTTTAACCATGAAATACTCAAGCATTTGGGAACCCTGAATACCTGAAATCATTGAAGTAGTGAATTGCTTACAATTAATGTGGAGTCTCCAGCTTAAAGCTACTGATGTTCAGGAGCTTCTATATGGGGGGAGAATGTAGTGAATGCTGGGGTAATGAGCGAGGTATCAATCAGATCATCTCATAGTGAACAGTTTCATTTCATAAAGATTTGCATCTATGTGTCATCACATCACAAAATGTCTCATACACTCTGAATTACTTGATGTGCAATGGCTGTAATAGAGATAAATGTGCAATAATGTTGTTGTGGTCTCAACATTCGATGGCATTTTGACTTTGGAGAGCTTTGTCACTTTTTTTAAGGAAAAGCATTTATTGCCAATCTCTGTCTGTTGACTTTATATACTGTTGTGTCTTGGAAGTAAGTGGCTCCTTTGTGTGTTGTGGCTTTAAGTTTAATACTTCAACATGAATTCAAATCCCCGATGTCAACACAAATACAAAACGCAATGTTACAACATTTGGTCAGGACAGGAGGAGGACACAAATATCGAAACAAATGAGTTAGTGAGAATGAAAAAGTAGGTCTCAAAAATCACAAAATAATACTTGAGAAAATCTCAAGAGGAGAGCTCAATGAAAGAAATTGATCCCTACACATCAACACCAGGAGCACTGGAATGTGCTCCATCAGCCACTAGACAACTCCACACACAAGCCACACTGGAGAATATCTCACCAAATTCAACTGAACAAAAACCAGGTGGACTTGACAATGTCACCTCCACAAGCAGCAGACTACATTCAGCTGCAGGGTCATTTCCCCCATCCATGCACAAATAAAGGAAGAGACAGTGTTCACCTGTAGCATACCGTACATACCGTAACCATCCACCAGAAGGGGCAAGACCACAGTCAGTGATTAAAGACCAATCAGAAGAGATTTGGTCAGGACAGGAGGAGGACACAAATTAATTAATAAAAGAAATATAAACATTCAGCAATGGAATGAACACTTGGGAGAAAATAAATTATGAAGGAAGCAATTATCAAATAAGAAAGCTGATAACATCACTGACTGTGACATAAGGAGATGTGATGGACAATGTGGAGAAAGTCTTATTGAAGATGGTCCTGAGGGATCTCTGCCCATTATAGTTGTCATGGTAATATCAGAGTCCCAGATTGCTTGAGCTCCTAAGAAAGACACTGTTTCTAAAACAAAAAAGACACACGTGTCAGAGATGGATGAGAATGCAATTCAGTGACTGTTGCGAAAATTTATTTGTCGACTGTAGAATGTCACACCTGGAAGAGTGCCAAGAAATTTCAGAGAAATACCTCAAGGGAAGAGATACAGCAGTAAAACCTGAAACATCTCCTGAGTTCCATCCCCAGACAGTGGCCTAATGTGACGAGAAAGAAAGCAGCCTGGGTGAAAGGCATGTTTACCCCTGACTGGAACATACAAGTGAAGATGTTAGAAATGTGTGTGTGTGTGTGTGTGTGTGTGTGCGCGCCTGTGTGTGTATACATGTGTATGTGTGTATGCTTGCATGTGTGTGCATGTGTGCACCCACACACACAGACACACACACACATACATACACACACGCACATAGACACACACACCCTCACACATGCACATACACACACAAACACACACATGCACGCACACATGCACGCACACACCCACACACACACACACACACACACCCACATACATACACACACACATACCCACACACACTCTCTCTCACCAGACATCTCCTTTTAGCTGATCTGCAGTATCCAGTATTTCTACATCCGCTGTCCACCTGCTGGAATGAATGGGACTGGATGCACCAACTGAACATTGCAACGTTCTGCAATCTCCTCTGTTCAGACAAATCACAAGGTGAGAACTACATCTTTATAACTGGTATCATTTTACTCACTTCTCTTTCTAATTGTCATGTCAGTGAGACCCTTTCCTTTCCTGTTTTCGGAACTAATAAATTCATACTTTCTTTAACTCTAGAAAGCTAATTTAAATTGGCTCCTTTTAAAAAGTAAATACAGTGGAACAGGGCATGTTATCCCCCAGGGAAGGGATTCTTTATTTTCTGTTCACATTGTTTCCACCAACAAAGGGAGGGGTTGAATAAGGAAGCCAGTTCACGTGGGATCCCAATGAATTGGGAATTTCACCTTTGGATCTGTCATGACATGTGTACATTACACATAGTTCAATAAAAAGTCCTGATTACATAGACTAGCTCCACGTCAATCTCTAAGCACAAGAGACCACTAACCTGACTGATTTCAGAGAGCGTGCAGCATTAATACTACTGAATCGTTTCAGAGCTGCTCTCCCCCTGTTCTCTCCAAGCAGCATGACCTTTTAGTTCCTGATTTCACCTGGTGCTCTGCTCTCTCAACCCTCAGCTGTATTTTGTCCCTTTGTTGCCATCTCCTCCTGCCCTGAGCTCTGCTGAGATTTCAGAGTGGGTCCTCAGTACTGGGATTCAAGAGGGGGTCCCAACATACAAACTGGAATTTCTCAGTCCCTATTACATTTTACTCCGCCCACACTGAGGAGAGCCATGGGTACAAATTGTTGATATAAAATATTGTTCCTGAGTGATCTTAATGGGCCTTTGTTTTATTTAAACAGATTTGGCTTTGTCGAGTGCATAACAGAGGAAAATATGACCTACTCATACCATAGACACACAAAGCAACACAGA
The DNA here is from genome assembly GCF_020745735.1 of Hemiscyllium ocellatum. NCBI lineage: Eukaryota > Metazoa > Chordata > Chondrichthyes > Orectolobiformes > Hemiscylliidae > Hemiscyllium > Hemiscyllium ocellatum. The sequence continues at coordinate 165,124,862 of NC_083401.1, read as the reverse complement.
AAGAGTAACTATTTTACAGAGAGCAGGATATGACACTTTATGTCAGGAGGCACTTTGAAATATGTTGTTTAATATTGCATTTGGACCGATGAGGAGCAGGATACAAGAAAAGATCATTTTCTTCAGGATTAAACTTACTCTCCTCAGAGAAATGACAGAGAAATAAAGCTCAGCGTCTTTGGTTTTAAGGCATAAGTCAGGTATTAATTCTGAAGAAGGGTCCCTGGGCCCAGAAAGTTAATTCTGATTTCTCTCCACAAATGCTGCCAGACCTATTGAGTTTTTCCAGCAATCTCTGTTTACGTTTCAGATTTCCAGCGTCCACAATTCGTTCAGTACTTTTTGTCAGGTAACTTCCCCTCACAAACATGAGGAATTTTAAAATCAGTTTGAGTCCATTATTCTAATTACTTAAAACTTTGCATTACTGGATAAGATCATATACTATGCTCTTGTCAAATAACCTTACTATTACGATTATTTCAGAATATTCAGTCTTAGATAACAAGTATGTAGAGCACCAAAATTAATCATTCTGTTAGGATGCCGTGTTTTTGCTGCAAATGCTCATATAGCCTTTCAAGATCTCTAACAGTTGCTCAGTCTCAATACTGAACCAGACTTCATAGCCCTGTGTTTTATTATCTTTGCTATCTTTAGTTCTGATGATGAGCAAAATATAATGAGGCAGGGAAAATATGTGGGATGTTGATTTCAGGACGACAGCAAAAAATTGGATGGCACTGAGAGGCACATGCTTATATTTGATATTCAGAGATCTCATTAATAATCTAACAGCTCTGAGTCTGAAGTGTAACACCAGCGAGAGAACAACAATTAATAAGCACCGAAGCAATAAGGATTCTGAATGCAACGTCCAAAAGATAATAAGTAGAGACTTGAGAAATCCAGATTGGTTAAAAATAGAAGAGTAAATCAGATTTTATTTTTAGTCCAGAACAAAACAATACCCTGGTTTACATGGTAATTTAAAATTTCATGCCAACGCTCAGTGCTGTTTGATGTGAGCTGAGATTTGTGGGAGAGATGATGCTGGGTCCTATAACTGGCATTGTTTCCTGATTTCTATTTGAAAGCTGTCTTCTGCCTGAAGTGAATAAACCAGCTGAACTGTTTCCTGAAAGTCTCTTCTCTGCAACAATGACGGTTCTCCCAGAAATCGCTTCTTTCCTTCTCCACTATTTCTTTGCTTCTATCACCTTTGTTTTACTCCATCAGTATCCTTCCTCCACCTCCTCAGCATGTTCACCTCTTCTCCTCCTGCCCATTCCCTTGGCTGGAGAAATATGAGTGTAGGTACCACTCTCGTCCTTGCTCCACCTCTGCCCCTGCTCTTTGCTCAACCAATCGTTCTTCAACTAGATGGCCTCCACTTCCCGCTCCTCCGCCCTTGAGCTCCGCCCCTCCAATCGCCACCAGGACAGAACCCCACTGGTTCTCACCTACCACCCCACCAACCTCCAGACACATCATATCATCCGCCATCATTTCCCCACCACTTCCAAACGGATCCCACCAGCAGGGATATATTTCCTTCCCCTCCCCTATCAGCGTTCCGGAAAGACCACTCCCTCCGCGACTCCCTCGTCAGGTCCACACCCCCCACCAACCCAACCTCCACTCCCGGCACCCTCCCCTGCAACCGCAAGAAATGCAAAACTTGCGCCCACATCTCCCCCCTCACTTCTCTCCAAGGCCCCAGGGGATTCTTCCATATCCGCCACAAATTCACCTGCACCTCCACACACATCTATTGTATCCGCTGCACCCGATGCGGCCTCCTCTATATTGAGGAGAGGGGCCGCCTACTTGCGGAACGTTTCAGAGAACACCTCTGGGACACCTGGACCAACCAACCCAACCACCCCCTGGCTCAACACTTCAACTCCCCCTCCCACTCCACCAAGGACATGCAGGTCCTTGGACTCCTCCATCGCCAGACCATAGCAACACGACGGTTGGAGGAAGAGCGCCTCATCTTCCGCCTAGGAACCCTCCAATCACAAGGGATGAACTCAGATTTCTCCAGTTTCCTCATTTCCCCTCCCCCCACCTTGTCTCAGTCCCAACCCTCGAACTCAGCACCGCCCTCCTAACCTGCAATCTTCTTCCCAACCTCTCCGCCCCCACCCCACTCCGGCCTATCACCCTCACCTTGACCTCCTTCCACCTATCACATCTCCATCGCCCCTCCCCCAAGTCCCTCCTCCCTACCTTTTATCTTAACCTGCTGTCTGAAGATTGGGCAAATTTTAGGGTTCAGTAAAGGACGACCAAGAAATTGATTAAAAAAAATTAATGTAACATTTCAGGAAACATAAAAATGAATTGTAAAATTTTCTGCAGGTATATAAAAAGGGAAACAATAGCAAAAACAAGTGTGTTTTTTTTAAAGCTAAATGTTGATCAATACAGGCACTGAGAGGAGAATTTATCATAGAAAATAGAGAAGTGGCAGTGAAGAGGTAAATGCAACAAGTCTTTCTGAAATAATTAAGATCCACGTGTCTCAATAGAGTGCTGAACTAAAACGTGAGTTAGTAAAAGTGCTGAAATAGAAGTGTAAGTTAGGAAATCCCTGGGTCCTGATGATCGTCACCTGAGAGTGTTGAAGCAGATGGCTGCAGAAGCTGTGGATGCATTAGTAATCATCTTCCAGTGGGTACGATGAAGGACCCTCCTTCTCAACCTCTCCCCTCACCTAAGGCACAATAACCCTCAGGTTAAACCACCGTCAGTTGCCTCTCTCTGATGAGGGAGCAGCCGTGTGGTCTGGCAGGACTATAGTGACTTCACATCTTTTAAAATTCTATTAATTCTGCATTGGTGCCTTCAAATTGGAAGGTTATAAGTGTGACCTCACTGTCCATGAAAAGAGGGAGAGAGAAACCAGGGAACAGACCTGATAACCTGTCTTCCCCAGCAGGAAACATACCAGAATCTATTGTAAAACAAGTACTTACTGGATACTTAGGAAATAATTGTCTGATTAAACAGAGTAAAGATGGATTTTTGAACAGGAAATCACGTCTGACTCACCTGAGAGAGTGCTTTGAGAATGTTGTGAACAGAGTTGATAACCACTGTATGCAGTGTATTTGGATACACAGGTTTTGATAAACTCGTGCACAGGTGTATGGTAAACAAAATTTTAAAAAGTATGTGATTGCTGTAATGTAGCAGCATGGATTGAGGATTGGTTTACAGTCAGAAAACAGAGAACAGATGCAATGTGTCCTTGTCATGTTGGCAGGCTGGGACCAGAGCCCTGCTATTTACAATCTCTATCAATGATTTGGTGTGGGCCTCAATTCTGATATACCCAAGTTTGCAGACGATACAAAACTTGGAGGGAATGTGAATTGTGAGGAAGCTGTAAAGAGGTTTCAAGGCAGGCTTGGTGAGAGGGCAAGAGCACGGCAGCTGAATAGGATGTGAATAAATGCAGGAATATCCATTTAGTCGGAGGAACAAAAGTACAATACACTTCTTAAATGATGAGAGATCGATATCCAAAGGTTTCAGAAGTTGCTGAAAGCTCGCATGCAGATGCAGCAAGTAATTCGAAAGGCAGCAGTATGTGAGCTTTTATTACAAGGATGGGAAGACAGGAAAACAGAAGGCTAGTTTCAACTGTATAGAATACCAGAGTGTGGTGTGTCCCCAAGGAAGGATGCAGCCAGGGACAGAGTGCAGCAGATGTTCACCAGCCGGATTCTTGGCAAGATAGGACTTTCCTGTGGGAAGCGATTCAGGAAACCCGGATTCATTCTCTGGAATTTAGAAGAAAGAAAAGCGATCTCATAGAGACTTACAGCATTCTCAAAGGGATCGACAAGAGTATACATAGAAAGGATGTTTCCCCAGACAGTGGGATCCAATGGCACAGTCTCAGAATAAAAGTGTTGCAGACTGAGATGAGGAGCTCCTTCTTCACTCAGATGGTGGTGAGTGTGTGGAATTGTCTGGCCCAGAGGGCTGAGGCAGCTCAGGCATTGCATACGTTCATGGAAGAGAATGATAAATATCGAGGTATTCACGACACCATGTGATTTAGGGCTAACACAGGAAAATGACACTTTAGATGAACAGCCATGATCTAGAATAGGGTAGCAGGCTTGACAGGCTGAATGGTCTCCCCCGCTTCAAGCTCAGTTTTTCATCTCCAGCCTCCCTCTCGCCCCCTGCCTGCCTAAGCCCCTCCACATCCTCCCTGGCCACATACCAGTGCCAAGTGCAGACACAAGCTGGCATGATGCCATCAGCCGCACTCCCCCACAGCCTTTTGGGGCCAGTAGTTGCAGATCTGGAAAAGTGTACAGTCTGAACCTTGTCCCGTTGTCAGTTCTGCTTTGTAGCTTTGGTCTGTCACAGGCCCATTAATGCTGACAGAAGAGCAGCAGTGGGAGACTATAGAGGAGGACAGGCAACCCGAGGGTGCACTTTCACATGACTCCTGTATATTCTCAAGCAGGACAGACACACAGACCTCAGCGGCACTGCAGTACTGATAGTGAACAAGAGACAACAATAACAAGGGAGAATCCCCATCAGCAAGGGGAGGATATTTCAAGATCTGCTCAGCTACATAAATGCCAAGCCTTGTAAAACGGAAGCAGAAGATGTTGGGAGAGGTGTCAGATTGATAAATAAACCAATCAATTGGTCACTAATGGACAATTTCTAACATTTCATTTACCAGAAGGCCACTCAGCTGCTTCTGCAAGGAATAGTTCAGATGATCCAGAGAGGAGCTCCTCCTGTGGTCAAGGCTGCCACTGCAGTGTTATTGTTGCTTTGTAAAAACTCACCAGGGCTTGTCTGGCCTTAGGACAGAGTGGAGAAAGTGAGGTCTCATTCCTGATGAAGGACTCAAGGCCGAAACGTCAGTTCTCCTGCTCCTCGGCTGCTACCTGACCTGTTGTGCTTTTCCAACAAAACACTCTCAACTCTGGCCTTAGGACAGTCAATTAAATTGACAGTCACCTCAACATAGAGTCATAGAGATGTACAGCATGGAAACAGACCCTTCAGTCCAACCCAATCTAGTCCCACCTGCCAGCACCTGGCCCATATCCCTCCAAACCATTCCTATTCATATACCCATCCAAATGCCTCTTAAATGTTATGAAGATGCTTTCTCCTTCCTACACCCTCAGCAAAGGCTGCCTCTGTCAGTGACACTGCTGAGCTACTGACAGTCTGATCAGCATGGCAATGTTGATAGGTCAGCCATGGAGATCAAAGATGGACCGGGTCTGAAGGGACTCGATTTATAAAGATCTGGACAACGGGGGAAAAAAACACACCCAATGCCACCCTCACCCTGATGGCCACCTTTGTGTGTGGCTGCATCAAGCTGTGCGTGGATCCTCGGTACGCAAACACCAAGTGTCACTATGTACTGAGGTTCTACCTGTCCCCGGTGTTGCGAAGGATGGGCCTGGCCTCGCTGCCGCGGAACGCTCCGAGTAGTTGGACCGTTCCGTATCACCTGTCCTTCATGGAGAAGTTTATGAAGAAAAACACCTTTGACCACAAGTCCATCAGGAAGTGGTCAGCACGTAGTGTCCTCGAGACCCTTCGGGAAAAGGAGAGGGCGGATCCTGTCGAGCGGTCCCCTGAGCAGACTGTCAAAGCAATTTGGCAGAATGCCTCATCGCCAGAACTTTCCAACAAGCACCAAGACATGGCTTGGCTGGTGGTGAGAAGGGCTCTGCCTGTGAGATCCTTTATGCACGCCCGGACTCTCAGCCGCACCGCACGCTGCCCTCGAAGCGGCTGCGGGGGGGACGAGACTGTCACACACCTCCTTCTGGAATGTGCCTATGCAGAGGAAGTCTGGAGAGGAATGCAGTGGTGTTTGTCGAGGTTAGTCCCGAGCAGCGCCGTGATGCGGGACTCCGTGCTCTATGGCCTGTTCCCCGGGACGCACACCGAGACGAACATCAACTGTGTCTGGAGGATCATCAACTCGGTGAAGGACGCTCTCTGGGCGGTCTGAAACCTGTTGATCTTCCAGCTGAAGGAGTTGACCCTGACTGAGTGTTGCGAAAGTATATTTTTAAAATAAAAAGAATGTTGATAGGAAAGCCATTCACATCAATTGGATGGTGAACTCAGAGAGTGGAAGCAGCAGCAGTACAACCCAGACCAGGATCAAACCCCACCCCCATTCCTGTGTGCTGAACATTCTTCTTTCAGTCCAGGCAGCAGCTCAACCTGGGAAAATGTGTCCCCCCTCACTTTTACTTTCTCACTTATTGTGATATTGGCAGCAGATTTGTTGTAATATATTCAGTCCGTTTACCCAAGATATTAAGATGGACTGAAAACAGTTGAGGTGTCAGTACTTATCCAATGAACTCCCCATGTTGCTGTCACAAATGAAGATGCAAGTGACATCCCAAAAATATGGTGGGAGCCCAGGGTCTAATGGGAGGGAGGCATTAGTACTAGTATTGGGGAAACCAGTGAGGTTAAAAGCAAGTAAATCCCTAGAGCCTGATAACATCCAGAATACCAAAGGAAGCAGCCCTAGCAGTAACCGGCATGCTGATGGTTACTTTCCGATATTCTATATAGATCCTGGCACTAGTACAATGGTTTGGAGGGCAGCTGATGTAATTTAGAAGAATTAGAATCACTACAGTGTGGAAGGGGCCCTTTGGTCCAACAAGTCCACCCTGACCCTCCAAAGAGTAACCCAGCCAGACCCATTCCTCTACCCTATTATCCTTTGTTTATCCCTGACTAATGCACCTAACATAAACAACCCTGAACCCTACGGGCAATTTAGCATGACCAATTCACCTAACCTGCACATCTTTGGACTGTGGGAGGAAACCCACACAGACTTGGGGAGAATGTGCAAACTCCACACAGATAGCCACCCAAAGCTGGAATCGAACCTGGGTCCCTGGCACTGTGAGGCAGCAATGCTAACCACTGAGCCATTGTGCTGTCCATAAGAAGGGAGGTGGAGAGAAAATAGCAAATTATAGAGCAGTTTGTTTGACTCTGGTATTGGGGAAAATCTAGAATTCATATAACATCTACTAGCAGAGCACTAGGAAGGTCTGAAGAGTCTGCATGGATTCATGAGGGGAAATGTTTGAGAATGCAGTATGTGGATAAGGGGAATGCAGTTTACTTGAATTTTCAGAAGGTGTTTGATAAGGTCCAGCATAAGAGATTAGCATATAAAATTAAAACATACTGGATGGGAGGTCGTGTACTGAAATTGAATGAGAACTGTTGTGGTTCTGTTCGCCGAGCTGGGAGTTTTTGTTGAAGCCTTCACAGGAGGCTCCCAAGCACTGAGGATGTCACCTAGACCAGGGGACGAAACGTTTGCAACAAAAACTCCCAGCTCGGCGAACAGAACCACAACAACGAGCACCCGAGCTACAAATCTTCTCCCAAACTTTGAATGAGAACTAGTTAACAGACAAGAAACAAAGGGATAGGTATAAATGATATCTTTCCAAGTCACACTGGTAGGGTACTGCAGGGATCAGTGCTTGGACCTGAGCTATTCACCAAACACAATAATGATGTAGGTGAGGGAACAATGTGTCATATCGCCGTTTGTAGGTGAGGCAAAGCTGGGATGGATTGGTGACCTGTGAGGAAGGTGCAAAGATGATTCAGTATGATTTGGCTGAATCGAGTAAATGGCAGATGCAGTATATGTGGATAAATATATTAAGGACAAAAGGGTAACGAGGGAGAGAACAGGGCCCCTCAAAGATCAGCAAGGCGGCCTTTGTGTGGAGCCGCAGAAAATGGGGGAGATACTAAATGAGTATTTTCTATCAGTATTTACTGTGGAAAGGGATATGGAAGATACAGACTGTAGGGAAATAGATGGTGACATCTTGCAAAATGTCCAGATTACAGAGGAGGAAGTGCTGGATGTCATGAAATGGTTAAAGGTGGATAAATCCCCAGGACCTGATCAGGTGTACTCGAGAACTCTGTGGGAAGCCAGAGATGTGGTTGCTGGGCCTCTCGCTGAGATATTTGTATCATCGATAGTCACAGGTGAGGTGCTGGAAGACTGGAGGTTGGCAAATGTGGTGTCACCGATTAAGAAGGGTGGTAAAGACAAGCCAGGGAACTGTAGACCGGTGAGCCTGACCTCAGTGGTGGGCAAGTTGTTGGAGGGAATCCTGACGGATAGGATTTGAAAAGGCAAGGACTGATTTGGGATAGTCAACATGGTTTTGTGCATGGGAAATCATGTCTCACAAACTTGATTGAGTTTTTTGAAGAAGTAACAAAGAGGATTGATGAGGGCAGAGCAGTAGATGTGATTTATATGGATTTCAAATAAGGCATTCAACAAGGTTCCCCATGGGAGACTGATTAGCAAGGTTAGATTTCATGGAATACAGGGAGAACTAGCCATTTGGATACAGAACTGGCTCAAAGGTAGAAGACAGAGGGTGGTGGTGGAGAGTTGTTTTTCAGACTGGAGGCCTGTGACCAGTGGAGTGCCACAAGGATTGGTGCTGGGTTCTCTACTTTTTGTCATTTACATAAATGATTTGGATGCGAGCATAAGAGGTACAGTTAGTAAGTTTGCAGATGACACCAAAATTGGAGGTGTAGTGGACAGTGAAGAGGGTTACCTCAGATTGCAACAGGATCTTGACCAGATGGGCCAATGGGCTGAGAAGTGGCAGATGGAGTTTAATTCAGATAAATGCGAGGTACTGCATTTTGGGAAAGCAAATCTTAGCAGGACTTATACACTTAATGGTAAGGTCCTAGGGAGTGTTACTGAACAAAGAAACCTTGGAGTGCAGGTTCATAGCTCCTTGAAAGTGGAGTCACAGGTAGATAGGATAGTGAAGAAGGCGTTTCCTTTATTGGTCAGAGTATTGAGTACAGGAGTTGGGGGGTCATGTTGCGGCTGTACAGGACATTGGTTAGGCCATTGTTGGAATATTGCATACAATTCTGGTCTCCTTCCTATCGGAAAGATGTTGTGAAACTTGAAAGGGTTCAGCAAAAATTTACAAGGATGTTGCCAGGGTTAGAGGATCTGAGCTACAAGGAGTGGCTGAACAGGCTGGGGCTGTTTTCCCTGTTTTCCCTGGAGCGTCGGAGGCTGAGGGGTGACCTTATAGAGGTTTACAAAACTATGAGGGGCATGGATAGGATAAATAGACAAAGTCTTTTCCCTGGGGTCAGGAATCCAGAACTAGAGGGTATAGGTTTAGGGTGAGAGGGGAAAGATATAAAAGAGACTTAAGGGGCAACTTTTTCATGCAGAGGGTGGTACGTGTATGGAATGAGCTGCCAGAGGATGTGGTGGAGGTACAATTACAACATTTAAGAGGCATTTGGATGGGTATATGAATAGGAAGGGTTTGGAGGGATATGGGCCAGGTGCTGGCAGGTGGGACTAGATTGGATTGGGATATCTGGTCGGCATGGACAGGTTGGACCGAAGGGTCAGTTTCCATGCTGTACGTCTCTATGATTCTATGACTCCAAATGTGAGGTAACGAATTATTATATGAATAGGGATAGATCGGTAAAGGGGGAGGTGAACCAAGATTTGGGTGTCTTTGTACATGAGTCACTGAAAACAAGTGTGCAAGTGTGGCAGGTACGTTGGCCTTCATATTAAGGGGATGTGAGTACAGGAACATGGAGTCTTGCTGCAATTATCCAGGACATTGGTAAGACCACCCATGAGTGTTGTGTGCAGTTTTGGCCTCCTTATCAGAAGAAGGATATTCTCGCAATGGAGGATTTGGAAAGAAGGTTTACCGCACTGATTCCTGAGATGGCTGTCAGACTAACAATGAGGCAGACAAGCATTCAGACCAAAGCCACCATAGCAGTGGGGACAGAAGTGCCTATGGCTCATGGGGCCTAGCATTACTGTCAGTATAGAGCTGAGTAGGTACCTGGTCTTCAGCCATCCTCTGAGTGTCACAGACCTGAGTTTTCCTTCCATCACTAGCTGTGGACACATGCCTGTGAAATGACCTCTAGTCGAACCTAGAATAGTGCTAGGAGAAAGTGAGGACTGCAGATGCTGGAGACCAGAGCTCAAAATGTGTTGCTGGAAAAGTGCAGCAGGTCAGGCAGCATCCAAGGAGCAGGAAATTCGACGTTTCGGGCATGAGCCCTTCTTCAGGAAGGGCCAAAGAAAGGTCATGCCCGAAACATCGATTCTCCTGCTCCTTAGATGCTTCCTGACCTAGAATAGTGCTCCCAAGGTGAGTGCCTGTGAGTTGGGTGAGGCTGTAGGTGAAAGTCTTATTGGTGCCATTGCTGAGGGTTCACACTCATTGCCCTCAGAGCTGGTGTTATTGAGGAGCCCTTTAGATTATGGCCTGGGTATCCTTCGTGCCTACCTAAAAGAGGAAGGGATTAGAATATGAAGATCAAGAAACACTCACGTAGAGCAAAGTGTGAGCTCTGGTCCTGACCTGAAAACAGCACAGCCCTGGGATGGTGGCCCATTGCTTTCTCCTGTCACCACATGGCACACACGGAATTGTAGTTGTCCCCAGTCACTTCAACAATGTGCTCCTCAAAGGGGAGGTGAATCTTGAGCCTGTCTCAGTGCCACCATCCCCCATCCCCCGCTTCCCTCTTTATTAATTAGCACTGTTGCATTATACATGGTCAGATCTAAAAGAAAACTTCTCTAGTTGGTTCCACAATATTCTGATCTAAAATGTTGTCCCAAATACAGTCTGTAAGCTGTACAGAGATTAGCTTTATGAATTTGATTTGTTCAATCTATAATAAAGTTAAAGTTGCCACACCCATTATTGCAGTAACTTTCTTACAATCTCACATTTATTTCTTAATCTGTACGCCTCAGTCTCACATTGCCACTGTGTAAGGGGGCTTATGAACTTCTTCCTTTTGTTGGTTCTAATCTTCACCCAAACGTGATAATCTGTACTGCTGTACCTACTTTCTGTTCTGCCTAACCTTCTGAAATGTCAGAAACCCTGGATATTTTGTTCACGTGCTTGGTCACCTTACAACCGCCTCACTGTAAAGGCTATCAGAGTGTAACTGTATGTCTGTATCTGAGCTGTCAAACATTCTCTCTAGTCATAAAAACTGCATGCATCCAGATAAAGGAAACTTTAATTTTGTCTTTTTTGCTATTTTTCCCTACTCTGATACCATTTGTGGGCATTAGATTAGATTACTTACAGTGTGGAAACCCGCCACCCACACCCTACATTTACCCCTTACCTAACACTACGGGCAATTTAGCATGGCCAATTCACCTGACCCGCACATCATTGGACTGTGGAGGAAACCCACACAGACACAGGGAGAACATGCAAACTCCACGCAGTCAGTCACCTGAGTCAGGAATTGAACCCGGGTCTCAGGCACTGTGAGACAGCAGCGCTAACCACTGTGCCACCGTGCTGCCCTTATATGTTCTTCTATTTGTATATTCTGTCCTTTCCTGTCACATTCTGCATATAACTGTTCATATTATTACTTGGCACTTCTGTGTTGTCTGATCTTTTTAATCTTTTCCAATTTCACCTCCCTCCCCTTATTTAATATTAAAGGCACCTCTAGCCCTGCAGATATCCAATATCCTGGATTTCGGTTTCAACACACTTTAGGTGAAGACTATCTCAGCAGAATAGTTATATGCCCCAATGTAAGGGCTCCTGTGATGCAGTATGTAATGTCCCTCCCTCTTAGCCAGGAGGCCTGGGATATGTCCCGCCTGCACTGGAGTTATGCACTAACATCCCCAAACATGTTGATTAAAAATATGTGTTCTCCAGTATGGGGCACATGAATTAAAATACATTTTCCACACCAATCTTTGGGAAAGTTAATACTACTCCCAGAAAGGTTTAGAGCTGAGCTTTAATAACATCAGAAAAAAAAAACCACATAATTGAAAGGTACCTTTTGTTTTGGAAGTTGAAATATTTTCAAATTCAGAATTTTGCCAGCAGGGGGCAGGCTCAGTGAACATGAGAATAAAGTAACGATTCCAGCTCTAGGTGGGCCCCAAATTGGCCAAAATAGTGATAGTACAGACTTCTTTACAGGAAAAGCATATCCTAGATAGATGATGGTATAAAGAAGGAATTGTTTTCAGGAACACTTCCAGCTGTGTTCTCCTATAAATGTACTCTCTAACTTAATTCAATTAAAAGAAAATCAATGATTCAGCTAGGAACTAATAATGACTAGTTTTCAATCATTTGAAATAATGGTCATATTGTAATTTAGATTAGACTTACAGTGTGGAAACAGGCCCTTCGGCCCAACAAGTCCACACTGACCCACCAAAGCGCAACCCACCCATTCCCCTACATTTACCCCTTACCTAACACTACGGGCAATTTAGCATGGCCAATTCACCTGACCCGCACATCTTTGGATTGTGGGAGGAAACCGGAGCACCCGGAGGAAACCCACGCAGACAACGTGCAAACTCCACACAGTCAGTCACCTGAGACAGGAATTGAACCCAGGTCTCCGACACTGTGAGGTAGCAGTGCTAACCACTGTGCCACCATGCTGCCCAACAATCATGCACAGTAAACATTAATAAAGGAAAACAAGAAAAAGCTCCCAAAAATATATAAGCACAACAAATATGTAATAATCAAAAGAAAACAATGATGACTGTTTCCAGTTCAGTAATGATTGAGTGCTTCCAGTACACTGAGATAGGGGATATGCGTTATTAATGAAAATGCTCCATCCTTCAACATCTGAAAACGTAATTAAGCCTCAAAATAATATAATGCCAGTGACAGCCATTTTAGGAGCTGTTTCCTGACTGAAAGATCCAGCATTGTGGATTTAAGTCTATTTTAACAAGCTTTGGTGCAGATGAAAGCATGTTCACAATATTCACTCATTGTTGCAATAAGCTCTCTATTCCACGGTTTAGTTATTTTTAATGTTCAAACCCAAACTCACAGATTACATTATTGAAGGATAAATGTATTTTAATAAGTAAATAAATAGGAGTGAGAGAGACAGTTTTTTTTATTAAATGAGCAATTTGACTTTATGATCTGTGCCTACGTATTAAGAATGACACTTCTAAAGTTTTAGATTAGATTAGATTTACAGTGTGGAAACAGGCCCTTCGGCCCAACAAGTCCACACCGACCCGCCGAAGCGAAACCCACCCCTACATTTACCCCTTACCTAACACTACGGGCAATTTAGCATGGCCAATTCACCTGACCCGCACATCTTTGGACTATGGGAGGAAACCGGAGCACCCAGAGGAAACCCACACAGACACGGGGAGAACATGCAAACTCCACACAGTCAGTCGCCTGAGTCGGGAATTGAACCCGGGTCTTCAGGCGCTGTGAGGCAGCAGTGCTAACCACTGTGCCATCGTGCCGCCCACTGCGGTTATCATTCAAATGACAAGCTAAACTAAGGAAACCAAGGACAGTTTTAGAGTTCAGGTAGACACAAAAGTCTTCAATTCCCTTCTAACTCCTCTATCTTGAACATGCAATGATCCTACCTGCTTCCTAAATTAGAGGCAGCAAGTATTTCTGGAAGGTTCCCATGCTTAATAAAAATATAATTTTCCGACTTTCATGTAATTCATTATGAACTCATTAAAATTAACTTGTGTTCATAAAAAAAAAAATTCTCACTGAAACATTGGCTATCAAAGGTCAGGTGACCTATTTGTGATTTCTACTCAGGCAATAACTATCGCATGGTTACTAAAGTAATCCAACTACAAACGTCTGTGGGTGGAGTGCTTTCCCTTGAATAGGCTGGAAACAAAAATTACTCGTGAACTTGCACTTCCCATTGTTGAGATGGACATCAAAACTTAACTTTAGTGCTTCTCCCCATCCCAAATCTCAACCAAAGACTACTGAAAGAACATAACTTACCAGGAACGGGTTTGACACTCCAATATTTATTCCCACTGTAATGGCTTCTAACTTTGAATAATTTTGTTGACGTTAGAGGCATTGTTGGCATGGTCACATGACTAAATACGACTTCAAATAACAAATCTTTTTCCTGAAAGAACCGGGAAAAACAAGTCATTTTGGAGAACAGCAGACAAAAGAAAGGTGGGGCAAGATGAGGGCACTGTGGTAGATAGATAGTCAACATCACTGAGAGGATGGGGGTGATGGGAAGACCCACACAGAGGGGCAGAAAGACCTCCAGCAGACCTGAGGGGGACGCGCGACATCAACAAAAATAATATATTTTATCCCCTTCGCTGTCAGGACAGGTTACCTGAAAGTGCTAGGAATATTGTTGGGAAGATCCAGGGCATGCGGAAATTCTTGGGATGAGAAGATGGCTGGGATAAGGCAGAAACTGGTCAGATGGGAACACTGGTCCCTCTCTATGGGGGGTGAAAGGTAGGTGCAAGGTACTCTCTCTGTTGTTGTAAATGGCAAGGACTTGCCCATTCCCCAGGCCTGCACTGCTGGAGTCGCCTGGGCCATCTTCTATTTCACTCAGAGGCTGAAGATGGACAATGTCTGAAGGGACTCCATGTATAAAGCACTAGACGCAGGGAGAAGAATGTATCCAACGCTACCCTCATGCTGATGGCCACCTTTGTGTGCAACTGCGTCAAGCAATGCTCCAACCCTCAGTACGTAAACACCAAGTATCACTACGCACTGAGATTCTGCCTGTCCCTGGTGTTGCCAAGGATAGGACTGGCCTCCTTGCAACAGAATGCTCCCAGTAGCTGGACCATTCCATATCACGTGTACCTTGTGGCAAAATTTGGAAAGAAAATTTCCTTTGATCACAACTCCATCAGGAAGAGATCAGCACATAATGTCCTCAAGATCGTATGGGGAAAAGGAGAGAGTAGAGCCTGTCGTGTGGTTCTCTGAGCAGGCTGTCAAAGTCATTTGGCAGAATGCCTCTCATCATCAGAACTTTCCTACAAGCACCAGGCCACCGCATGGGGCTGGTGAGAAGGTGAGAAGAGCACTATCTGTGAGATTCTTCTCGCATGCCTGGACTCTCTGTGCCCTCAAAGCAGATATGGGGGAGGCAGGGTACAGATGGTCACATATCCCCTTCTGGGAAGGGAACTTGGACAGACAGGCAGTGGGTTTTTGTCCCAAGCTGCAGGACTCTGGTCTATGGTCTGGTTTCTGGTTTCAGGCCTTTCACAAACCAGACTGCGCCTGGAAGACCAGCAACTCAGTGAAAGATGTTCTTTGGTCTGCCCGAAACCTGCTCGTCTTCCAAATGAAAGAGTTGACCCTGACCGAGTGTTGGAGACTGGCCCATACCAAGGTCCAGGACTACATGCTGAGGGGCACACTAAAGCCTGGGGCAGCATCTGCCAAGGTGCAGTGGGGAAAGCCCACTGTCTGAGATCTCTCTGCCAATGTGCAATTCAGTTATTGGACCCTTCTGAGTCTCAGATACATGTAAATAGTTCCTCATAGCTACCACAATTGTCACATTAGTTGTAACTATCAAGAAAGTCAAACCCCAAAGTTTGTTTTCTTCTCCGTACATGAAAATGTATAAATCTGAACTGCTTTAGTAACTGTGTATGGATGTAAGGATTTCCTTTTTGATGAATAAAGTATGTTTTCACAAAAAAAGAGATGTTTCTAGTCTATACTTCAGCATGAGTAAGGGTAAACTAACAGCAAGGGTCCTTATTATAATTAAGATATGTCTGGGGTGCACATCCTGTACACTGTGGGAAATCCTAGCTAGTCTCAATGGTCTGAATTACTGTGGGTTCCAGGCGATGTTCCTGACTACGCAGCATTCACGAGGCTGAGACGGTCCTGGGTGGCACGTTGCAGAATGTTGTCACCTTCAGCCTCAGAAAGTACAGGCAGAGAGGGGACTGAGTGAGTGAGTGAGTGACTGCTGGAAAGTGGAAGGGGACAGACAGGTAGTGAGGGAAACCCTCCAGTCAATAGTAAGCAATAGTAGTAGGAAACTCACTCATGAGGGGAATAGGCAGTCACTACCGTGGCTGTAGACAGGATTCCAGAATGGTGTGTTGCCAGCCTCAAGGATGTCATTAAATCGACATGGAACAGGGCTTCCTAAAGAAGAAAGTTCACAACCAGAGGTTATGGTTCAGGCTGGAATCAATTGCAAGGGAAGAAAGAGTAACAAAAGTCCTTTAGGGTGTAAGGTGGGAAATTGAAAAGCAGAACTTCAAAGGTGGTAACCTGCAGGTTTCTCCTGGCACTGTACAGAGGTGATTATTGGAGTAAAAGTATGAGACAGATGAAAGCATGACACAAGAAATGGCACGGGAGGGAGGACTTTATATTTCGGAGGCATTGGGACTGTTTCTGGGAAGGTGGGAACAATTGGATTTGTTAGATGTGAACATGAAGGGATCTCTTTCTAGCGGGGGTCCCTCATTTGGGTGGGAGGTTTACCAATGCTGTTGAGGTGGATTCAAACCTGACTGCATTGGGGACAGGACCCTGACAAATAGTTCCGATGGGAGAGCAGCTGAGATGACAGTAGGAGATAAAGTTTGAGCCAAAGAGTCTGAAAGGAATCATGTAAAGCAGCGAGGAAAGACGATATCTTGGGAGCATCATCAAATACAGCCAGGTGGGTAGAAGTAAACAGAGTGTTGGCACCAAGCAATCGAGTGAGAGGATCAAATTTGTGATCAAATTTCAGAGAAATGCCTAGTCATTCATTCGGAGCATCTCCCCACCTTCAAAAAGATAAAAGCCATGCCATCCACTTTCATCACCCACATAGGGCAGCACGGTGGCACAGTGCCTCACACCGCCAGGGACCCGGGTTCAATTCCCGCCTCAGGCGACTCTCTGTATGGAGTTTGCACATTCTCCCCGTGTCTGTGTGGGTTTTCTTCGGGTGCCCCAGTTTCCTCCCACAATCCAACAAGTACAGGTCAGGTGACCTGATCATGCTAAATTACCCATAATGTTAAGCGCATTAGTTGGGGATAAATATAGGGGAATGGGTCTGGGTGGGTTACTCTTCGAAGGGTCGGTGTGGACTTGTTGGGCCGAAGGGCCTGTTTCCATACTGTAGGAAATTTAAAATAAAACCTGGCTCCCTCTCAGCCCAAGAGCAAAACAATCCCATCTGACACTCTTGATCACCTGCAGAGATTTATCGTTCAGCCCGTCCACACTCCCCTTGTATGAACTTTTGATTTCTCTGATTATAAATTCTGTGCCTGTGTGTCTCCCCTTGCACAAAGGGACATTGCGTCAAAAGCCTGTGATTTCAAATAAACCTGTTGGACTATAACCTGGTGTCACATGATTTTGGGTTCTGACATTTTGCATCTTCAGCCACGATTCTCACCCATCCTCTGACGACCCCTTCTCCCACCTCCAACACACCCCATCCACCTGGACACCCCGTGCTGGCCTCTTACCTGCCCTCGATCTCTTCATATCCAACTGCTGCCACGATATTGACCGCCTCGACCTCTCCATCCCTCTCACCCACTCCAACCTCTCACCCTCGGAGCGTGCAGCCCTCCACTCCCTCTGCTCCAACCCCAACCTCACCATCAAACCGGCAGACAAGGGAGGCGCGGTAGTAGTTTGGCGCACTGATCTTTACACCGCTGAGGCTAAACACCAGCTCGCGGACACCTCCTCCTACTGCCCCCTTGACCACGACCCCACCTCCCACCACCAAACCATCATCTCCCAGACCATCCATAACCTCATCACCTCAGGGGATCTCTCATCCACCGCCTCCAACCTCATAGTCCCACAACCCCGCACCGCCCGTTTCTACCTCCTGCCCAAAATCCACAAACCTGACTGCCCTGGCCGACCCATTGTCTCAGCCTGCTCCTGCCCCACCGAACTCATCTCTGCATACCTCGACATGGTCCTGTCCCCCTTAGTTCAAGAACTCCCCACATACATTCGGGACACCACCCACACCCTCCACCTCCTCCATGATTTTCACTTCCCCGGTCCCCAACGCCTTATCTTCACCATGGATATCCAGTCCCTGTACACCTCCATCCCCCATCACGAAGGACTCAAAGCCCTCCGCTTCTTCCTTTCCCGCTGTACCAACCAGTACCCTTCCACTGACACCCTCCTTCGACTGACTGAACTGGTCCTCACCCTGAACAATTTCTCTTTCCAATCCTCCCACTTCCTCCAAACCAAAGGAGTTGCCATGGGCACCCGCATGGGCCCCAGCTATGCCTGTCTCTTTGTAGGATATGTGGAACAGTCCATCTTCCGCAGCTACACTGGCACCACCCCCCACCTTTTCCTCCGCTACATCGATGACTGTATCGGCGCTGCCTCGTGCTCCCACGAGGAGATTGAACAGTTCATCCACTTTTCTAACACCTTCCATCCCGACCTCAAATTCACCTGGACCATCTCAGACTCCTCCCTCCCCTTCCTAGACCTTTCCATTTCTATCTCGGGCGACCGACTCAACACGGACATTTCCTATAAACCAACTGACTCCCACAGCTACCGAGATTATACCTCCTCCCACCCTGCCCCCTGTAAAAATGCCATCCCATATTCCCAATTCCTTCGTCCCTGCCGCATCTGCTCCCAGGAGGACCAGTTCCAATACCGTACAGCCCAGATGGCCTCCTTCCTCAAAGATCGCAATTTCTCCCCAGATGTGATCGACGATGCTCTCCACCGCATCTCCTCCATTTCCCGCTCCTCCGCCCTTGAACCCCGCCCCTCCAATCGCCACCAGGACAGAACCCCACTGGTTCTCACCTACCACCCCACCAACCTCCGTATACAGCGTATCATCCTTTGTCATTTCCGCCACCTCTAAACGGATCCCACCACCAGGGATATATTTCCCTCCCCTCCCCTATCAGTGTTCCAGAAAGACCACTCCCTCCGCGACTCCCTCGTCAGGTCCACACCCCCCCACCAACCCAACCTCCACTCCCAGCAACGTCCCCTGCAACCTCAAGAAATGTAAAACTTGCACCCACACCTTCCCCCTCACTTCCCTCCAAGGCCCCAAGGGATCCTTCCATATCCACCACAAATTCACCTGCACCTCCACACACATCATCTATTGCATCCGCTGCACCCGATGTGGCCTCCTCTATATTGGGGAGACAGGCCGCCTACTTGTGGAACGTTTCAGAGAACACCTCTGGGACACCCGGACCAACCAACCCAACCACCCCGTGGCTCAACACTTTAACTCCCCCTCCCACTCCACCGAGGACATGCAGGTCCTTGGCCTCCTCCATTGCCAGACCATGGCCGCACGACGCCTGGAAGAAGAGCGCCTCATCTTCCGCCTGGGAACCCTCCAACCACAAGGGATGAACTCAGATTTCTCCAGTTTCCTCATTTCCCCTCCCCCCACCTTATCTCAGTCCCAACCCTCGGACTCAGCACCGCCTTCTTGACCTGCAATCTTCTTCCCGACCTCTCCGCCCCCACCCCACTCCGGCCTATCACCCTCACCTTAACCTTCTTCCACCTATCGCATTCCCATCGCCCCTCCCCCAAGTCCCTCCTCCCTACCTTTTATCTTAGCCTGCTTGGCACACCCTCCTCATTCCTGAAGAAGGGCTTATGCCCGAAACGTCGATTGTCCTGCTCCTTGGATGCTGCCTGACCTGCTGCGCTTTTCCAGCAACACATTTTTCAGCTCTGATCTCCAACATCTGCAGTCCTCACTTTCTCCACTTTGCTGTTTCTGACAGGACACTGGGGTTACAGCCCACCTGATCTACCAGCCACTTCCATTGATCTCTTCAGCCCCTCCTCCCCCTCCTTGGCCTATTGCGTCCATCCCTCCACGTTGCTCCCTCTCTACCCCAATCCCCATAATGGAGAGCTGCTTAGTAACATTGTGGGTGTTCAAATCCAAAGCTGGTACTAGAATTGAATATTTAGCTCAAAATGTTTGAAACCTGTTTGTATTTTGTAGACAGGGTTAGTGGGATTGACGCAACGTCTGCATTTGTATCCATTTAAAAATGACAGTGAAAGTAATTGAGTGCAGGGATATGAACGGACAATTTGGGAGCAGAAATGGACTATGCAGCTCATTCACGCAGCCATTCAATAACATCCTGTCTGATCATGGCCCCAACTCCCTCCCCCACCCCAGTAACCATGGACTTCCTTGTTAATTGGCCTCTGGCTTAAATATATATTCATTGGCCCTGACTTCAGTGCTTTCTGCAGAATAGAGTTTTGGATTCATTGAACCTCTTAGGGCAGGGATGGGCGGCACGGTGGCACAGTGGTTAGCACTGCTGCCTCACAGCGCCAGAGACCCGGGTTCAATTCCCGACTCAGGCAACCGACTGTGTGGAGTTTGTACGTTCTCCCTGTGGGTTTCCTCCCACAGTCCAAAAATGTGTAGGTTAGGTGAATTGGTCATGGCAAATTGCCCATAGTGTTAGGTGAAGGGGTAAATGTAGGGGAATGGGTCTGGGTAGGTTGCTCTTCGAAGGGTCGGTGTTGACTTATTGGGCCGAAGGACCAGATTCCACACTGTAGGTAATTGAATCTAGTAGCATATTTCTCCCCATCATTGAGAGGGGGCGGGTACAATCAGAAGTGACAATATTTCTGTTGAATAAAGGGAACTATGGAGCTATAAGGGAGGAGCTGGCCAAAGTTCAATGGTGCAATACCTTAGCAGGGATGACAGTGGAGGAACAATGGCAGATATTTCTGTGTATAATGCAGAAGTTGCAGGATCAGTTCATTCCAAAAAGGAAGAAAGATCCCAGGAGGAGGCATGGGCGGCCGTGGCTGATGAGGGAAGTTAAGAAACATATAAAGTTAAAAGAGAAAAAGTATAACATAGCAAAGATAAGTGGGAAAACGGAGGACTGGGAAGCTTTTAAAGAACAACAGAGGATTACTAAGAAGGAAATACGCAGAGAAAAAATGAGGTACAAAAGTAAACTGACCAATAATATAAAGGAAGATAGTAAAAGCTTTTTTAGGTATGTGAAAGGTAAAAAAAATGGTTAAGACTAAAATTGGGCCCTTGAAGACAGAAACAGGGGAATATATTACGGGGAACAAAGAAATGGCAGAAGAATTGAATTGGTACTTCAGATCTGTGTTCACTGGGAAGACACAAGCAATCTCCCTGAGGTAACAGTGGCTGAAGGACCTGAACTGAAGGGAATTTATATTTGCCAGAAATTGATGTTGGAGAGACTGTTAGGTCTGAAGGCTGATAAGTCCCCGGGACCCGATGGTCTACATCCCAGGGTACTGAAGGAGGTGGCTCGGGAAATCGCGGATGCGTTGGTGATTATTTTCCAGAGTTCGATAGATTTGGGATCAGTTCCTGAGGATTGGAAGGTGGCTAATATTATACCACTTTTTAAGAAAGGTGGGAGAGAGAAAGCAGGAAATCATAGACCAGTTAGTCTGACCTCAGTGGTGGGAAAGATGCTGGAGTCTATTATAAAGGATGAAATTATGACACATCTGGATAGTAGTAACAGGATAGGTCAGAGTCAGCATGGATTTATGAAGGGGAAATCATGCTTGACTAATCTTCTGGAATTTTTTGAGGATGTAACTCTGAAGATAGACAAGGGAGATCCAGTAGATGTAGTGTACCTGGACTTTCAGAAAGCTTTGATAAAGTCCCTCATAGGAGGTTAGTGAGCAAAATTAGGGCGCATGGTATTGGGGGCAAAGTACTGACTTGGATTGAAAGTTGGTTGGCTGATAGGAAACAAAGAGTAGTGATAAACGGCTCCATTTCGGAATGGTAGGCAGTGACCAGTGGGGTACCGCAGGGATCAGTGCTGGGACTGCAGCTTTTTACAATATATATTAATGATATAGAAGATGGTATTAGCAATAACATTAGCAAATTTGCTGATAATACTAAGCTGGGTGGCAGGGTGAAATGTGAGGAGGATGTTAGGAGATTACAGGGTGACCTGGACAGGTTAGGTGAGTGGTCAGATGCATGGCAGATGCAGTTTAATGTGGATAAATGTATCATTATCCACTTTGGTGGCAAGAACAGGAAGGCAGATTACTACCTAAATGGAATCAATTTAGGTAAAGGGGCAGTACAAAGAGATCTGGGTGTTCTTGTACACCAGTCAATGAAGGTAAGCATGCAGGTACAGCAGGTAGTGAAGAAGGCTAATAGCATGCTGGCCTTCATAACAAGAGGGATTGAGTATAGCAGCAAAGAGGTTCTTCTGCAGCTGTACAGGGCCCTGGTGAGACTGCACCTAGAGTACTGTGTGCAGTTCTGGTCTCCAAATTTGAGGAAAGACATTCTGGCTATTGAGGGAGTGCAGCGTAGATTCACAAGGTCAATTCCCGGAATGACGGGATTATCTTACACTGAAAGACTGGAGCGACTGGGCTTGTATACCCTTGAGTTTAGAAGACTGAGAGGGGATCTGATTGAGACATATAAGATTATTAAAGGATTGGACACTCTGGAAGCAGGAAACATGTTTCCGCTGATGGGTGAGTCCCTAACCAGAGGACACGGCTTAAAAATATGGGGTAGACCAATTAGGACAGAGATGAGGAGAAACTTCTTCACCAGAGAGTGGTGGCTGTGTGGAATGCTCTGCCCCAGAGGGCAGTGGAGGCCCAGTCTCTGGATTCATTTAAGAAAGAGTTGGATAGAGCTCTCAAGGATAGTGGAATCAAGGGTTATGGGGATAAGGCAGGAACAGGATATTGATTAAGGATGATCAGCCATGATCATATTTAATGGTGGTGCAGGCTCGAAGGGCAGAATGGCCTACTCCTGCACCTGTTGTATATTGTCTTATCACCATTGAGGGGTGGCCTTATAGAGGTTTATAAAATCATGAGGGGCATGGATAGGGTAAATAGACAAAGTCTTTTCCCTGGGCTGGGGGAGAAAACTAGAGTGCATGTGTTTAAGGTGATAGAGGAAAGATTTAAAAGGAGCAACTTTTCACACAGATGGTAATGCGTGTAGAATGAGGAAGTGGTGGAGGCTGGTACAATTACAACATTTAAAAGACATCTGATTAGGTATATGAACAGGAATGGATATGGGTCAAGAAATGGCAAAGGGACTAGATTAGGTTGGGATACCTGGTAGGCATGGATGAGTTGGACTGATGCTGTATATGTTGTTAAAAAGTGTGGTACTGGAAAAGTGCAGCAGGTCAGGCAGCATCCGAGGAGCAGGAGAATCGACGTTTTGGGCATAAGCCCTTCTTCAGGAATAATGCTGTATATCTCTATGACTCTAAGTGATCCGATAACTAACTCCCCAGGGGGTCAGGTCAATAAGCTGTCTTTCTGTATTTCTCACTTTGTGCTCCTTCACAACCTGCCTTATATCGAAACAGCCAACAAACTCTGGCAGGGAATCATTTAGAAAAATGTCAACCAAACCGTTCCGTGGGACAAAATGTTGGAATTCCTCAGTGTTGCTCGGTTAGATTCAAACTTGGAAAAATGCTTTTGGATGCATCGAATTCCAGGATTACTGTTTGAACAGCACTACCACGCAGAGTTCCTGCTCCAAGCATAACATTTCCCACATGCCTCCCACACGGATCACTTGCAGTAAAGGTCTTTAACTATTCAGAGCCTATCCTAGATACAGAATTTATTTTACATATATATTCTGATAAATATGTGCGATGACAACTATAGGCTGTTACTATCATGTTTTAATGACCAATGGCATTTTTGGTGGAGCAACAGATTAGCAGACCAGACATTGTAAGGAATCTATTACTAAATCAGAGACAGAGATCCAAAAAAAATTAAATAAGCAAGATAATAGTAAAGACAACGATGGTATGGAGAGAGTGATATTGGGAATAATAGAAGCTGCTGGTGAAACTCAGCAGATCTGAGGAGAGAAAGCAGAGTTAACATTTGGAAGTGAGTGACAGTTCATCACGACTGATCACATTTCTGCCCACAGTGTGCTCTCCTCTACACTGGCTAGATGAAACACAGGCTGGATGGTTGCTTTGCAGAACACCTACGTTCTGTTTGTAAAGATGATCCCGAGCTTCCAGTTGCCTGACACTTCAACACACCACCGCGTTCCCATGGCAACACTTCTGTCACGGGCCTACTGCAGAGGTCCAGTAAGACTCAGCGCAAGCGCAAGGAATAACATCGTATTTTCTGCTTGGGAACCCAACAACCTACAGGACTCAATATCAAGTTCAATAACGTTGGAGCGTGATTCCATCCTTCCATGTATTTTACCCACCCGACACCTTGATCCTGTCATGACATGGATAACTTCAGCACAGCTCACCCATTCGCTCCTACTCTTCTCCTATTAATAGTCCTCCCATCTACTATTCCTTTCATAACTCTCTCTTCAGGCTCTGTCTCCTCTGACCCACTTACTTCTCCCCCCTAAAACCCCACCCCACCACCTGTCACCAGAGTTTTGGCATAAATACCACCTCATCCAGGCTATCACTTCTGAAGAAGGGTCATTAGGCCCGAAGCTCTGTTTTCTCTCCATGATGCTGCCAGACCTGTGAGTTTTGCCAGCATTTCCTGTTTTTGTCTGGGAGATGAAGGGATGCCCAGCCAGTCATGCCCACATCCAGTGAATATTTAAAAAAAGAAATTATAATTGCATTTAACCATCATGGCTTATGTTAATGAGATAGTGGGAAAGAAATCACTGCTCCAATGTGGGCCCAGTCTAAGGCTCAGGAGTAGGCCACGCCTGGCCTTCAGTCGAAAAGTGTGTTGCTGGAAAAGCACAGCAGGTCAGGCAGCATCCGAGGAGCAGGAGAGTCAACGTTTCGGGCATAAGCCCTTCTTCAGGTTTATGCCCGAAGCGTTAATTCTCCTGCCCCTCGGATGCTGCCTGACCTGCTGCGCTTTTCCAGCACCACACTCTCGACTCTGATCTCCAGTATCTGCAGCCCTCACTGTCTTCCTGCATGGCCTTCACATCACCGTCATCTTTCTATGAACACCACTTTAAAAACTCACACGAAAGCAAGGATTTGATCACTTCTGGAAGAACCATTTCTATGAAAAAGTTTTGATTGCACTGAAGTTCAATTAATTATTCCAAAAGAGAGTAATATAAACTACACAGCGAACCATCATTTCAACTTCATTTGAACACATCTGTTGGATGTATTTAAAAAGTGCTGTTCATTGTACTGATTGCCTGAAGGTGATGTGAGGAGTACAGTCATTACTTGTGTTTAAGTAATGAGCTGCAATCCCAGATAATTGCAGAACATCGGACTGTTTACAATGCTGAGACTGGCTGCTCCCACACGTGACTGTAGGACTGATGGGAGCTGAAATGATTCCAGCAGCTGTGAATCTCATAGCAGCGCGATCATATCCAGCCAAAGCTGCTCAACCTGGTACCTGCCCCCAGAATCAGATGCAATGTAAGAGAATATACATTTGTCATTTTCATTTGTCAGCATTGCAGCATTCCGGAACTCTTCAAAACATTGCCTGAAATTCCAGTCACTGTTGTGAACAATCAAACAAACTGAGTCTTTGGCATTTTTTCCTATTGAAGAGACTCACTGCAGGTTCGATTGCCCGCCTGTCCCCTGACAGAGTCAGACTGGAAACCACAGTGAGCGGGGTGGGGTGGGGGGGGAGGCGGTTAAATTGGTCTGGAGCAATACAAGTGGATTTTACCTTCAGCCCCAGACAGAGGTCCTTCTTTTCCCGGGACATCGATCTTATGAACATCTCCTGTCCCCATTGTTGTCCTTCCTTACCTATTCACAAGGGTATGTGAAGACCCAACAACAGGAACAAAACGAAACTCCTACTATCTAACCCCTTTACTCATTAACATACGATTGTGAAAAATATGATAACCAGCTCCAATAAGCCATAGCTATTGAACACTGTAAAATTATGAATTACCTGTCTTAAACAACATTATAGCAATCAGCCATGTGACTTGTAGACTTCTGCATTAGTCACACCCAAATAAGATATAAAATACACTGCTTGCAGGTAGAATGCAGAGATTCATTCAGAGATGTCATCTCAAGTAAGCAACACAACTCCTTTTGGTGTCACTCAGAATTTCTTGCCACGTCCAAAAATAAAGAATCTACCTTTGAACTGAAACTTGTGTCATCTGGAGTTGCAAGTCAAACATTCACACTTGGTGCTATAACTCGGGGTCCTCAAACATAAGGAACATCTCACTGGGCTGAGGAAGTGGCACAGAAGTCTGCACTGAACAGAACAGAACGGTAAGGGCACCCCGGGATATCTTACCCCAGCCCGCTCCTTGTGTTCAGCCAGACAATCTGTCCCTCATCCAGTGGAACTGGCACCTTGAAGAGATCAAACAAACCACCCAGACCCAGCTTGTAAGGTCAGGAAGGTTTGTCAGAATGCTCTGAATTACTGCGGGGTGACATTGGCTACTCTGTAATCTTCCTGTAGGAAAAAAGGATTAAAAGTCACACAACACCAGGTTATCGTCCAACAGGTTTATTTGGAAGCACTAGCTTTCGGAGCGACGCTCCTTCATCAGGTGGTTTTGGAGAATAAGATTGTAAGACACAGAATTTATAGCATAAGATTACAGTGTGATGTAACTGGAATTATATATTGAAAAAAACCTTGATTGTTAAGTTTCTCATCTTTTAGAATGACCATGTTAGTTTCAATTCTTTCATATGTAAATCGCTTTTAAAAGTTCCATTCTCAAGTGAGATTAAATTATTTACAGTGTGGAAACAGGCCCTTCGACCCAACAAGTCCACACTGACCCACAACCCCATACACCTAACACAATGGGGCAATTTAGCATGGCCAATTCACCTGGCCTGCACATTTTTGGATTATGGGAGGGAACTGGAGCACCCGGAGGAAACCCACGCAGACACAGGGAGAATGTGCAAACTCCACACAGACAGTCGCCTGAGGCGGGAATCGAACCCAGGTTTAGGGTGTAGGTTTGCTCGCTGAGCTGTAGGTTTGATACCGACCTGGCTCGGTAACATCATCAGTGGGGTTTGTGGCCTCTAGGAATTCTCTGGCATGCCTTTGCTTAGCCTGGGACAACACATCTATCCTGGGACAGGCTAAGCAAAGTCATGCCAGAGAATTCCTAGAGGCCTGGCACTCCAACCACAATGCCATAAACAAGCGCATGGATCTAGATGCCATCTATCAACCCCTCAGTTAACGAACAGGAAATGACATCACCACAAACCCCAGGAACCCCATCTAGGAGAAAGATATAAATAGAAAGCAGGAGACAACAGCTTCGCTTCACTTGGAGGTCACCACTGATGATGTTACCTAGCCAGGTAATGAAACGTCTGGATATCAAACCTACAGCTCAGTGAGCAAACCTACACCCTAAACCTCAACCTGAGCTACAAACCTTCACCAACCTTGCACTGAACCCAGGTCTCTGGTGCTGTGAGGCAACAGTGCTAACCACTGTGTCACCGTGCTGACCATTAACAATTGGTGCTTGGACAATAGTTTTAACAATTGGTGCCATGCCAGCCCAGATAATGCATTGAAGGTGTGATCGGCCCTGTGTGCGACTGTCTGTGCCACAATGGTCAGACTGATTCTAATCTTAAAACCAGATTTACAGAATCTTACATAAATTCATGCAGGTTTTGAGCAAAATAAAATGTAATTCTGCAGGTGGCGAGTAGTTAGGGTTTGGTGGTGGAGAAGACCCTGAACTTACATGTCCTTGGCAGAGCGGAGGGGGAGTTGAAGTCTTCGGCCACAGGGCAGTGGGGTTGGTTGGTGTGTACGTCCCAGAGATGTTCTCTGAAACATTCTGCAAATTGGCATCCTGTCTCCCCGATGTAGAGGAGGCCACTTCGAGAGCAACAGACACAGTAGATGAGGTGGGTGGATGTGCAGGAAAATCTTTGCCAGATGTGAAAAGATTCTCTGAGGGGAGGTGAGGGGAGAGGTGTGAGTGCAGGTTTTACAGCTCTTGTGATGGCAGGTGTCAGGTGTGGAGGGTGGGTTGGTGGGGGGCATGGACCTAACGAGAGAGTCGCAGAGGGAATAGCCTCTGTGGAATGCAGATAGGGATGGGGAGTGAAACATATCTTCGGTAATGGGGTCTGATTATAGATGGTGGAAATGGGGGAGGATGATGCACTGTATCTGGAGATTAGTGGGGTGGAAGGTGAGGACCGGGAGGGTGGGGCCTATCTTGCTGTAGTTGGAGGGGTGGGTTCTGAGGACGGAGGTGCGGGAAGTGGAGGAAATGCGCTGGAGGGCATTGTTGATCAAGGGGAGAGGAAATTGCGGTCCATGAAATAAGAGGCCATCTGGGATGTCCGGGAGTTGAATTGCTCCTTATGGGAGCAGATATGGGAGAAGTGGAAGAATTGGGAGTAAGGGATTGCGTATTTACAGGGGGGTGGGGTGGAAAGAGGTGTGGTCAAGGTAGCTGTGCCTGTGCCTGTCTCTCACAGGCACAGATTGATGCTTGAGATCATGGGATCATCTCCTCTTGGGTGTGAACAGGACCCTGGTCTCTGCAGTTCTCTGAGTGCTAGTTTGTGCTCACCAGGAATGAGGTTCCAAATCTAATTTAGAAAGAACACTCAGCATAACGGAGATCTCTGAGCTGCTGGTGGACACAGGAGACAGCCTCGATGATGCAGCTTTGGAGGGATCTGTAGCTTCTTTCTGAGAGATGTAATGGGAATGGGTGGGGTTAGGAAGTGGACTCTTTAGGGTTGAGATTGTGTGGTTGTTGCTGGTGCCTGCCGACAGAAGAGAAGGAATTAATTGTGCGTCGAGTTAACAGCTTGAGTATATTTGGGTATGTTCACAGTGTTGGTAATGGGACAGCATATAGCAATGAACCTCGCTTGGTTGCCTGGACATTAAAGTCTGGATGTCCCCACATAAGCCGTCCCAGTCCTCCCCTAGTAGGTAGTGAACCACCCCAGCATCTAACTCTGCTCTGTCTGCCTTGTTAGGGAATGCTTTCTCTGGCAATGAGACAAAAGGAGGGACTGAATAAGATGACAGTGGTTGACAGAGTTGTTAGTGGTGACGCAGGAGCAGGAGAGGTGTTGAGTGAGTCGAAAGTGCAGAGGGTAGGAAGAGGCAGGGTGAAGTGGATGACAGTCGCTGAGTGGGGTTGCTGCATATCACAGTGAGAGGGGTAGACTACTAGCCTGGATGGGAGGTATGTGCAGTTTGGGAGAAGATTTGTAGCTCGGGTGCTTATTGTTGTGGTTCTGTTCGCCGAGCTGGGAATTTGTGTTGCAGACGTTTCGTCCCCTATCTAGGTGACATCCTCAGTGCATGGGAGCTTCCAGTGAAGCACTTCTGTGATCTTTCCTCCGGCATTTATAATGGTTTGTCTCTGCCGCTTCCGGTTGTCATTACAAAGGTAACACAAAAGAAGTTGCATCAAGACACTGTTCAAAAGGGCCAGCTGTCTGTTGCAGTGGCCGGTATATTGGGTCCAGGTCGATGTGCTTATTGATTGAATCTGTGGATGAGTGCCATGCCTCTAGGAATTCCCTGGCTGTTCTCTGTTTGGCTTGTCCTATAATAGTAGTGTTGTCCCAGTCGGATTCATGTTGCTTGTCATCTGTGTGTGTGGCTACTAAGGATAGCTGGTCGTGTCGTTTCGTGGCTAGTTGGTGTTCATGGATGCGGATCGTTAGCTGTCTTCCTGTTTGTCCTATGTAGTGTTTTGTGCAGTCCTTGCATGGGATTTTATACACTACATTGGTTTTGCTCATGCTGGGTATCGGGTCCTTCGTTCTGGTGAGTTGTTGTCTGAGAGTGGCTGTTGGTTTGTGTGCGGTTATGAGTCCTAGTGGTCGCAGTAGTCTGGCTGTCAGTTCCGAAATGTTGTTGATGTATGGTAGTGTGGCTAGTCCTTTGGGTTGTAACATGTCCTCGTTCCATTGTCTTTCCCTTAGGCATCTGTTGATGAAATTGCGCAGGTATCCGTTTTTGGCAAATACATTGTATAGGTGTTCGTCTTCCTCTTTTTGCAGTTCTGGTGTGCTGCAGTGTGTTGTGGCCCTTTTGAATAGTGTCTTGATGCAACTTCTTTTCTGTTACCTTTGTAATCATTAAAAACACAGAAATAGAGATCACACACCGGATCATTAACGCCACACTCACAGGAATCCGATTCACTAGAGAGGAAGAAAAGGACAACCAGCTCCCATTTCTAGACGTGATGGTACAGAGAACACCGAACAGAGAATTCACCACAAAGGTATACAGGAAAGCTACACACACAGACCAAGTCCTGAACTAGGAAAGCAACCACCCCAACACACACAAAAGAAGTTGCATCAAGACACTGTTCAAAAGGGCCACAACACACTGCAGCACACCAGAACTGCAAAAAGAGGAAGAGGAACACCTATACAATGTATTCGCCAAAAACGGATACCCGCACAATTTCATCAACAGATGCCTAAGGGAAAGACAACGGAACGAGGACATGCCACAACCCATAAATTGGGACCAATGACCTATCCTGACCTCTGCCGAAAGCGAAATATTAAAGATGTTAGAAATCTGAAATAACAACAAAACATAGTGGGACGTTTCAGTCTGCAAAGCTGTTAGCAGTATCTACGGGGTGAAAAACAACGTCAATGGTTGGAAACTTACACTGCTCCATGGAGCAGGAAGCTAGGCAAGTGGGGGCTGAATTATTTGAGGGGAGAGCCACCTGATTCCCAAAGGCTACATGAACCCTTGTAATCAAGTTCTCAGAATGTGAAAGACAGCTCACTCTTCCAATGTTCACATGCATTTGCACCCTCATGAATGCCCGTTTAAAGGCCAGAAGACTAGAATTAAGGTCCCTTTCACAATTCAGTTATCCAAGAAGATGAGTATGTGCCTTCTGATTCC
Source organism: Hemiscyllium ocellatum (assembly GCF_020745735.1). Lineage (NCBI taxonomy): Eukaryota > Metazoa > Chordata > Chondrichthyes > Orectolobiformes > Hemiscylliidae > Hemiscyllium > Hemiscyllium ocellatum. The sequence goes on along the minus strand of NC_083401.1, from coordinate 165,093,990 downwards.
CACTACACATGGGATGTATGCTGGGTAATGTATTGTGCTTGCAGGATCAGGCGAGTAGCTGCTGCATTGTCCTCTTTAGGAAAAACTAGTCTTCACCATTTCATGATTGAGATGCAGTGATAATAATCGAGGTTGCACAGGGCACGAAGGATAACCGAGAGAGAGAGGCTGGAGCAGAATGGGTATGGGTCATAGACAGAAGTGAATCTGGAAATGAGAACCATTTGACTAGGAAAGGGTGAAAGGAGCAGAATGTTTAAGTGCGAGCATCCACTCCAAGACTCAAGGAACGATTGCCTGTCTAAAATCCTTTAAATACAAGAGCAGGTCCTTTGACTCCTTCAGAAGATATCGATTTCCTGCTGCTCCCTGCTTTGGGATTCATTGAGCTGCTTATATAATAGATATAACCTGTGTAATCGTGTGAAAAAGAGCCAAGTTTTTTCAGTACATCCATATTGGCCAAGGAAAGAAATTGCATACCAGAAGATTCCAACTAATTTCACAGCTGAGTCTCTGACATGGAGATTATGGATGGATCTGACATTCTACTCAGATTTCATTTCCCTTAACATGAGAAATTCAGGCAAGGTTTATAACAATCAGTCATTTCGGATCGCGCCTGCTTTACATTACGCTAACGTAGAGAGTTCTAATCAGTAATCAGTAAGGTCTCACAAACATCAATAAGATGATAGTGACGTCAATCTGCCTTGTTGGTTTGGTTGAGGAGGACAAGACAAAAGGTTTCTGCATTTGTTTGAATAATGCGATGTGATCTTGAAATCTCCAGGGTCAGATATAAAGGAACTTGGTTTCTGAATCATAGAATTCCTACAGTGTGGAGACAGACTCTTTGACCCAACTAGTCCACACTGACCCTCCGAAGAGTAACCCAACCAGACCCATTCCCTTACCCCATTTCTGTACATTTCCCATGACTAATGCACCTAACCTACACATCCCTAAACACTATGGGCAATTTAGCATGGCCAATTCACCTGACCTGCACATCTTTGGACTGTGGGAGGAAACTGGAGCACCCGGAGGAAACCCACACAGACACGGGGAGAATGTGCAAACTCCACACAGACTTATGCAAAACACACTAGTTTTTAGGGTACAGCACCCTCCCAATCAATCCTTAAGAATATCAGCTTGGATTGTGTTCATGTTTTGAAATGGGGTGCGAACCCGACATCCTCCCCTGACTCAGGAGCAGTCACTGGTAATAGAACAAAGCTGACATGTGGGATGAACACAATAAACTATAAGTACTGTAGTCAGACTTCTGCCACTCAATGAACAAGAATGAAATATGACAAATATAAATCCTTTAAACAGTTGTCACTGCTCGTCCTGATACCTGGTGCATGAGGAAGCAGCATGAGTCACTTTACCTCAGGGACACAAAAGGACAGGAGTTTTATGGGAATACACCCAGCCCATTGCTGGGATCAAATGTAGTTCTGAACCTGAGCAGGTGAACAATGGGGAATTAAAGAATGTTTTAACAGTGGCCATCAGTTAAGGAACTGTACCTATGTTTTTGTTTTTGCCACTGTTTTCCTATTATTTACTATCTCCGTTACTTAACTCTGTGATCTGTCTGTATTGCTCACAAGACAAAGCTTTTCACTGAGCCTCGGTACACGTGACAATAAATTCAATTCAATTCAACCTATTGCCCAACACCAACTCCAAGCAAATCACAGATGGTGGTGGTGGAGAAGGCATTGCCTGGGCCCTTGAGACCATGTCACATCCATTCTACACACTTTCCTTTTTTCTTTCATTTTTCTTGTTCTTTTCTCAGCTTTGTTTTTGTTTTTAGTTTACAACTTCACCTTCGGAGGCCTGGAGACAGCAGTGGCGATGGAGTGTGGCAGCAGCTCTGGCCCATCGTTACCCCAGATAGGGGCAGCAATGGTCAGCCACAAGGGAGCACCGAAGGATGGCAGCAGCGGGGTGTCCATGGCGACGGTCAGCAGCAAGGGATGGCTGCAGTGGTGGTCAGCAAAGAGGCTGTGGTTAGTGTCAAAACCTTGTGAGTGGCAGCAAAGCCTGGCATACCTGGGCGAGTCTTAGCCCAAGGTGGGTGAAAGCTTGCCCAGCTCAGGGGAGGGCATGCTTTCTTGGAGAAGCCCAGCTTGGAGCATCTGCATGCCCACAGCTCAAGGAAGGACTATAACGTACGACATCTTAATATTATTTCTCTTTTTTTCCTACTTTATGCTAAGAAGATTGTAGTTATGAATATTTTAGCTGATTTCTTGTTTTTATTTCTGTAATTAAGATTTTGTATTTAGGTACTTTGCACCTCAGATGCTGGTGTGTGGTAACAGTGTAGACTTTTCACTGTACTCTTACCCCAGACTAGAGTACACACGACCCTGGTTTTATCGTGACTAAAGTATAGAGAAATCTTACCTTCGTATCAATTATTAAGTTTGAGTTAACTGATTGTCCCCAGTTTCTGGCCTGTGAATTCTTCTCAAATAAAGACTCACAAAACTGTGAGTTCAGACTTTCTCAGATTCTAAGAACCTGAAGATTTCTAAACAAACACATTTAGTTTGATATTCCACAAAGTAAAATGTTACTACTGAGGTAACCATGCTCTAAAAATGTCATTACTTAGAGAGAAACTATACATGTTTCTGACCACACTCAGGTCATCTTCCAATAACTACCTAAAACTTTCAATCTTTCTGTGCTAAAATTAGTCCCTGATTATTCTGAACCAGAAACACACTAATACCTTTCAATATTTACTCTCCCCGTCATAAACCACCCTAGTGCAAACAATTTTCCATTTACACTTTAGCTCTCTGATGCATACTGATTAAGTCACTGTTCTGAATGGCTGCGGGACGTGGGGTTGTTTATTTAGTTATTTTTTAAAATGCCTTTTAAAAAGTAAGCAACACCCAAATGCCACTGTTTTGAAATCCAAACTTTAAAAATGATATTAAAGAGTTTAATTCACAAACCTTTCATCACAAAACTGCTGGCCCAATCAGAAGGCTGGCATAGGGCTGGTATCTCTGCAGCTTCAGCAGTACACTGATAAAGATAGCCACTGCAAAGAAAAGGGAAGAGCAACTCCATACTGAGACACTCACTGGATCATTTTTTGACCTGACAGGGTCAGGCAGGCAGGTCCCTGTGATAAGACGGGGTGCAACCCTCAACAGAAGCTTTGGAGCCAGAGATGGTCATTGTTACTGAAGTGCCCCTACATGGCCATGGAGCAGACAGAAAGGAAGGCTCTGGGAATTGTCACGTTGTCAGTGATCTCACACTGCAGTGGAGGGAGAACCTACTCTGACACTGGGACCAAATGTCCAAAGACAGGCCAATTAATTGGAATAATCTGCTGTCCCAATCTTCAGGTGACATTTAGCTGAGCTGCTGTTATCTCTGTAATTAATATTTGGTAGCTGCAAGAAAATGTTGGATTTCCCCCTTGATGCCTTCCATTGGCATTTTATCACAGCTCTCACCATCCAACCCCTCAGTGTAGGACTAGTAACATTCAGCCAAGGATCCAGAACCACATAACTGCACAATATGTATTAAAAAAATACTAGATAGATGAACATTTTCGAAATATTAATCCCATTTTTTAATTTATTCTTCAGTTTGGATTGGCTGAGCTCCACAAACACTTTCCAGACATCTATTTGGGATCTGATATATAGATGATGATTTATCATTTTGACATGTTTTATTTAAAGATCTCACCACCAGTTGCATCATTCAGCCACATTTTGCATGTGCTGCCATAATAGACTCTGGTCTTCCGTCGGTATCGTACATTCATACATGGCTCACAATGGATCTTGCAATGTTAGAACCATTGACACCTTACCAATGGGACATGGTTTCGGTAGGAGATGTGTAGTGTTATTGCCTGCATCCACCACACTCAAACTGGAAAGTTCAGAACATCAGAATCCTTTGGAGCCTACGCTTTAATGAGATGTTGCTGGCAACTTAGTTATAACGGTTGTTTTGGAGAATGCTGAAATCATAAAGACAAGGCCATACACAAAGATCAGCAGGCACGATTTCAACTCAACTGTCCTGGGACATTACCTCAAAGATAAACATTTCTCCTGGCTTGAGTCATCACGTAATTTCTCCGTGGGGTTTTCTGCACAAAGGCAGAAAATTATGAAAACCACCTATAGTCAGGGGATGGTCAGTTCCTTAATATTGAAAAGTGCTGGTATTCAAACTCCCTCTACTAAGGGAGCCATTCTTGTAAATGTTTAGATTCAAGTCAGCCAAATGCCTCATTATCTACCTTTTTGTTCTACTATCCAGAATAAACAGATTTTCACCTGGTTTCTTTAATGAGATCAAAAATAACCCGTCTATTATTAAACAAAATTCGTTTCTGAAAACAAATGACAGATCTGGTTAACAAGTAAGTAATGGTTCATAATTCAAACTAAATCCTGGTTTTAGCTCAACACAAGTACACTCACATGACACCAAAGACACAGACTTTGCAGAAAGCATATTTAAATAGGACAAAGGGAAAGAATACTCTTTTGGCTCATGATTTAAAAAACAGAAGGTAGAATTTGACAATTTCTCATAATCCATTAAATTTATTGTTGACGAAAAAACAGAAATTGCTGGAAAAATTCAGCAGGTCTGCAGCATCTGTGGAGAGAAAGCAGAGGTAACATTTGAGGTCCAGTGAGAATTCTTCAGGACCTATTGTAGCTGGGGAAAAATATCGTATATATGTGGTAGATAGGGTGGGGGGAGGAGTGAGGTGTAAATGGTAGGTGAAGATGGAGCCCAGAGAGAGATAAAACACAATTTGGCCTATAAAGGAATGGCTAAGAATCAGCCTGGGGGTTGAACAGCTGCTAGTGGGGGCCATTAATGGGGCTTATTGTTGACACAATAGAATTGACAGCAGCCACAGGCTGCTAGATCGTCCAGGCAAGGTTCAGTTTAGATTGGGTTGACTTCAAGTCTTAGGAACACAGTTACAGTTCAGCTTTTCAGGGTTTTCAAAGTAGTCAAAATACGGCTGTGAAAACGTTATCCGGTTCCAAGTTAAAAATCACACAACACCAGTTTATAGTCCAACAGGTTTAATTGGAAGCACTAGCTTTCGGAGCGACGCTCCTTCATCAGGTGATAGTGGAGGGCTCAATTGTAACACAGAATTTATAGCAAAAATTTGCAGAGTGATTATAACTGAAATTATACATTGAAAAATTGATTGTTAAGCCTTTTATCTGTTAGAATACAGTGATAGTTTCACTTCTTTCATGTGTAAATCACAAAACCCTTTTTTTAAAGTTGCATTCTCAGGTTAGCTGTTAACAATGATGGTAGCTAAACAATATGTTGTGTGTGTTAGCCCCCTGTGTTCTCTGTCTATGACCTGATGTTTAGATTGATTCTAATCTAAAAAGTGAGATAACAGTGTTTTACACAAATTCATGCAGTTTTTGAGCTCAGAGTTCTACATGAATGTATGCAGTTTTTCAGCAAAGTGCAATGTAACTCTGCAAGTACAAATTCACCCCATAAAATATATGTGTGCATGTGGGTCTTTGCCTGTCTGTGTGTGTGTGTCTGTCTGGGGTGGGGGTTGTGAGTGTGAGAAAGTGTGTGTGTGTGTGTAGTGAGTGCAGAGTGTCTTAAGTCTGTGAGGGGGTGCATGTGTGAGTGTGGGAGTGTGGGTGTCTATATGGGTGTGTGTGGGTGTCTGTGTGCGCCTCTGTGTGTATCTGTGACCGTGTGTATGTGAGAGTGTGTGTATGTAGGAATATCTGTGTCTGTGTGTAGTGCAATGGTGGTCACCTGTAGTGTGACATGAACCCAAGGTCCCGGTTGAGGCCCTCCCTATGGGTACCGAACTTAGCTATCAGCCTCTGCTCGGCCACTTTCCTCTGCTGCCTGTCCCGAAGTCCACCTTGGAGGATGGTCACCCGAAGGTCCGAGGCTGAATGTCCTGAACCACTGAAGTGTTCCCCAACTGGGAGGGAACCCTTCTGCCTGTTGATTGTTGTGCAGTGCCCATTCATCCATTGTCGTAGCCTTTGCTCGGTTTCCCCAATGTACCATGCCTCAGGACATCCTTGCCTGCAACGTATAAGATAGACAATGTTGGCTGAGTCACATGAGTACCTGCCATGTACAAGGTGGGAGGTGTTCCCACGTGTAATAGTGGTATCTATGTCCTCAATCTGACACGTCTTTGCAGCGTCCACCATGACAGGGTTGTATGGAGTTGTCCTGAGAGCCGGGCAGTTTGCTATGAACAATGATCTGTTTGAGGTTTGGTGGTTGTTTAAAGTGGAGGTGTGGGGGAGGTCTTGGTGAGGTGCTCATCCTCATTGATAATGTGTTGCAGGTCACAAAGGACATGGCGTAATTTTTCAACCCCTGGGAAGTACTGAACAACGAAGGGTACCCTGTCTGTCTCCTGAGGAGGTCATTACAGTTCCTTGCTGTGGCACGTCGGTACTGGCGGTCGATGAGTTGAGCATTGCCTTTAAACAACCGCCAAACCTCAAACAGATCATTGCTCGTAGCAAACTGCCCGGCTCTCAGGACAACTCCATACAACCCTGTCACGGTGGACGCTGCAAGACGTGTCAGATTGTGGACACAGATACCACTATTACGCGTGGGAACACCTCCCACCTTGTACATGGCAGGTACTCATGTGACTCAGCCAACATTGTCTATCTTATACGTTGCAGGCAAGGATGCCTGTAGGCATGGTACATTGGGGAAACCAAGCAAAGGCTACGACAATGGATGAATGGGCACTGCACAACAATCAACAGACAGGAATGCTCCCTCCCAGTTGGGGAACACTTCAGTGGTTCAGGACATTCAGCCTCAGACCTTCGGGTGACCATCCTCCAAGGTGGGCTTCGGGACAGGCAGCAGAGAAAAGTGGCCGAGCAGAGGCTGATAGCTAAGTTCGGTACCCATAGGGAGGGCCTCAACTAGGACCTTGGGTTCATGTCACATTACAGGTGATCACCATTGCACTAAACACACACACACACACACACACACACACACACACACACACACACACACACACACACACACACACACACACACTCTCTCTCTCTCACATACACACGGACACAGGTACACACGGACACAGGTACACACAGACACCCACACACACCCATATAGACACCCACACTCCCACACTCACACATGCACCCCCTCACAGATTTAAGACACTCTGCACTCACTACACACACACTTTCTCACACTCACAACCCCCACCCCAGACAGACAGACACACACAGACAGACAAAGACCCACATGCACACATATATTTTGTGGGGTGAATTTGTACTTAAAAGGTTAGATTGCACTTTGTTGAAAAACTGCATGAATTTATGTAAAACTCTGTTATCTCACTTTTTAGATTAGAATCAATCTAAACATCATGGCATAGACAGAGAACACAGGGGGCTAACACCTTCAGCATATTGTCTAGCTATCACCATTGTTAACAGCTAACCCAAGAATGCAACTTAAAAAAAGGGTTTTGTGATATACACATGAAAGAAGTGAAACTATCACTATATTCTAACAGATGAAAGGCTTAACAGACAATCAATTTTTCAATGTATAATTTCAGTTACATCACACTGTAAATTTTTGCTATAAATTCTGTGTTAGGATTGAGCCCTCCACTATCACCTGATGAAGGAATGACGCTGCAAAAGCTAGTGTGCTTCCAATTAAACCTGTTGGACTATAACCTGATGTTGTGTGATTTTTAACTTTGTACACCCCAGTCCAACACCGGCATCTCCAAATCTTATCTGGTTCCAGTTACTTAAACTGAGGGAGAGATAAAGAGACTTCCAGCCTGAGAGCTTTGTTCTTTTTTGACTTGCTGGATTTTTAAAACATAAATGAAGACCAGAAAGGGCTGCTGGGAAATACTTTGGGACAAGTGTCTCACAATCTCTTCCAAAGGCAGGTTTTCTGGCAATTACAAGCCTTTATTACAAGCCTTTATTACAATTACAAGCCTTTATTACAAGCCTTTATTACAAGCCTTTATTACAATTACAAGCCTTTATTACAATAAATCCCATTCCTCAATCCCTTAAAGGTTTGCTTTGCAGCTTTTCCAAAGTCACTTAAGTTTTTGGAATCAGCAGATGTCTTACATCCAACGTTAAAATGTTGACCTTATTCCTTGTTAAAACCCTGTTTAATCCAGAAATAGCCAAACAGTTCAATATAATCCAGGTTTCCCACATAATCCCTAAATATCAATATTTAGTTCAAACATATAATGTTAATTTCAAATGGTAAATATATTAAAACTTATGTAATAGTGTAGTTTATTCAAACTACTTTCTCCCTGATACTGAAAACTATTGTTCTTTAAATGCAAAAGAATTTGGTCAACAAATTTATTTTTTGCAAACAAAATCTATTAATAACAAACATCACAGAAGGAAATCCTTGCATTTTTCTTTTAGAAAATCTGCGAGTATTTAAAAACACAGAGCGTCAAATTAGTTCTTAACACATGCAAGAATAAATAAAACACGTGGAACTGTTCCAAAATAACAGACACGGCACAATAAGATGAGGGGAAACATCGAAAGCTAAGTCACAACAAAACTGAGAAAATGAAAGGAAAATTGCAAGGGTAGCCAGGAAGTGCAGGATTTTGTTCTAGCTAGGATAAAAGGATGAATATTAGAAATATTGGGCCACAGAATGCTGACTCAGTAAGAGGCATTGCTATTGTCAAAGAGTGTGCATTTGTAAATATAAAGTTAAAAATCACACAACACCAGGTTATAATCCAACAGGTTTATTTGGAAGCACTAGCTTTTGGAGCGCTGCTCCTTCATCAGGTGGTTGTAGAGAATAATAATTCAGGAAGGTATCTCATCAGTATCTTCTTGAGGGTAATTCGGGATGTGAAATGAATGCTGGCCCAGCCAGTGTGATGAGGTGTACCTCTAAGAGATTCTGCTCTGATTCTCTTGAAGGGAGACATTGCAAACTTTGTGCCAAGGTGTCTGCCAAGGGAAAGCAGAATAAATAACTTTCTTAATTAGACAAAAGAAGGATGAATGAGTGGAGTCAGGTGCACACTGACCCAGGGTTTTGGTTTTGGTTTCTGTTGTTGAAGTTGGGGGTTTTTGAAGTTGAAGCTACTAGATACAGCTCTCTCTCTCTGCTGCAACAAAAAGCTTCTCTCTCTGTTGTTGGATTCAATTTGTCAGTGTTCCTTCTTTTGTATGTTTAACTGTGGTGTAAGAATAAAGTGTGTTTTGTTTCAAGCCTGGTAGTTCAACCAATCAAATCATATCTGGAACACACTGCTGTACACTTGCCTTTAGGTGCTGTATTTTGGAAAGGCAAATCAGGGCAGGACTTATACACTTAATGGTAAGGTCCTGGGGAGTGTTGCTGAACAAAGAGACCTTGGAGAGCAGGTTCATAGCTCCTTGAAAGTGGAATCACAGGTAGATAGGATAGTGAAGAAGGCGTTTGGTATGCTTGCCTTTATTGGTCAGGGTATTGAGTGCAGGAGTTGGGAGGTCATGTCGTGTCTATAGAGGACGTTGGTTAGGCCACTTTCAGAATATTGCGTGCAATTCTGGTCTCACTCCTATCAGAAGGATGTTATGAAACTTGAAAGGATCAGAAAAGATTTACAAGGATGTTGCCAGGGTTGGAGGATTTGAGCAATAGGGAGAAGCTGAACAGGCTGGGGCTGTTTTCCCAGGAGCGTCGGAGGCTGAGGGGTGACCTTATAGAGGTTTACAAAATTATGAGGGGCATGGATAGGGTAAATACACAAGGTGGGGGAGTCCAGAACTAGAGGGCACAGTCTTAAGGTCAGAAGGGCAAGGTTTAAAAGGGACCTAAGGAACCGCTTTTTCACACAGAGGGTGGTACGTGTGTGGAATGAGCTGCTGGAGGAAGTGGTGGAGGCTAGTACAACATTTAAAAGGCATCTGGATGGATATATGAATAGGAAGGGTTTGGAGGGATATGGGCCAAGTGTTGGCAAATGGGACTAGATTAGGTTGGGATATCTGGTCGGCATGGACAAGTTGGACCAAAGGGTTTATTTCTGTGCTGTGCATCTCTGTGACTCTATGATTTTAAATAGAAGTTAGGCTATCTCTTTGATATATTTTGAGGGATTTCGGCCTGGTCCATAAAACCAGTGTCCCATGAATGAATAGAAATAAATGATGTTATACAAAGAAATATAAGCAATAATATAAGATCACATGTGAGTATATCTTGTTATAATGTCAAGAGGAGATTACCTTTTTTACTCAGTAATACATTTCCTAAGATATGATTTGAGGAAATTAAAACCTCTTCAAGAGAAACATATGTTCGACAGTGACATTAATGTCAGAGGAGGTCCTCAGGTAACAGCATCTGAGAAATCAAACACCAACTTAAGATTCAAGTATGGCAATAAACTGTCTTAGCATATTTCCACCTGCAAAGGTGATTGGTAAGTTAAGGATCCACCAGGATAGCAACGAACTGAACTGCAATGTTTTATCGGGTAAAAAATGAGGTCTGCAGATGCTGGAGATCAGAGCTGAAAATGTGTTGCTGGTTAAAGCACAGCAGGTTAGGCAGCAACCAAGGAACAGGAAATTCGACGTTTCGGGCATAAGCCCTTCATCCTGATGCCCGAAACGTCGAATTTCCTATTCCTTGGATGCTGCAATGTTTTATCCTCAAGCAGCAGTTTGTCAGTCATTTCTAAAGTCAGGGAGGTGGGGGGCAATGGGTAATAAACTTGAGGAGAGATGTTCAATTACACAGTTTGTATCTGAGAGGCTTCATTGACATTCAGAAGATAAGCTCAGCTCATCAAGATATAAAGGACTCCTCTTGGGAGAAGCTGTTCTGTGCACATCATATGAGTTCTCATATGTTTCTCAGAACATGTATAGTGCTGCAGTAATTGTTTTTAATGTTCAGAGCATGTCACTCAAGTACTTAACCTTAAGTGCAGCCTAATATTCTGACAAGATCCAATCATATGTTCAGTTGTACTCAGTAATATGTAATAACTCTAGCTATTCTCCATCAAGATTGAACCTCATTTCTGCCAAAGATTTTGTGTAGGTATCTTTACCGACAATGTACCAATGATACCAGCAAGGATATGTGGAAGTAAAGCTACCCAAAGCATTCCAGAGGTTCCAGCAGAAACCAGCATGTGTAAGAAAAGAATGCACAGCTTTGCACAGGAGAGAGAGGACTCCATGCATGCCCTGAGTTCTGTCATGTCACAGGTATGTGAGCACATGCTTCATTCATGGAGAGATTGTCAGGAAGAGCCAGCTCCAACATATGACCCATATGTGCTCTGACCTGTAATCCATCACTCCTGCCAGGGACTCCTTTGCACCAATGTCTGGCGTGCATGATGGTACATGAGGATATTTCATTTACTGTGGAGGGAACAATGTTGCACAGTTGCGCTCAGTCCTTGCTGAATGTTGCTTTCAGTTTCAAGTTTTGAACTTACCAATCTCTGGGACCTGGATGGACATGCAGGCTTTAGCTTACAAACTGTGAAAGAGTTAGTCTGGGATCATTCTCAAAGGGAATAGTGGAATTGTTATAGCTGCACTAAAGGGTCTGCAGGAAAGGTGGAGTATTTAAATTCTTGGTGGTTTTAGACTGACTGAAATGTGGATGTACTTGGGACCAGTATTCACTAGTAGAATCATAGAGTCATAGAACACAGAAACAGACCTACACTGACCAGACACCCCAGACTGGCCCAGTCTCATCTACCAGCACCGGCCCACATCCCTTCATATAGAGTCATAGAAGTATAGCATGGAAACAGACCCATCATTCCACCTCATCCATGCTGACCAGATATCTTAACCCAGGCTAGTCCCATTTGCCAGCACTTTTTCTCCCTACCTACTCACCCATCCAGATGCTCTCCAAACTTTGCAATTGTACCTGCCTCCACCACCTCCCGACAGCCCACTGCACACGTGCCCCACTTCCCATCCAAAAAAGCTGCCCCTCATGGCCACCCAATCACCCATGCCCTCCAGTCCTGATGCCCCCATTCTGAGGAAAACACCCTGGCTATTAATCCCATCCACACCACCATCGTGACTCCATAAACCTCCCAGGTCATCCCTCAGGCTCAGATGCTCCAGGGACAGAAGTCCCAGCCTATTCAGCCTCTCCCTACAGGCAAGGTGAGGTAAGCAAAGAAAAGCTTGGTGGATGGAGTATAGTATGGTTATGGGATTAAGGTCTACATCCTTGCTGTTCTAAGTGACAGAGGATGCATCTTCACGGGTAGTTCCAAGAGGGAGGCTGGCAGGAACTGGTAAACATCCTAAACAGGTGAAGAGATCCAATGATGGGACCAAGCTTGTGATTATATCTCAGTGCTGGATGAATTGGGTGTGTAAGAGATTGTCTCTGGCATCCCTTGGAACTAAAATTCTGCAAAGACTTGAGCACATTGATGGCTTCCTCCTCAGGCTCATCCTATTTATCATCGTATGCTTCTCCATGTCACACTGTTGCAATGGTTCTCTGCATTGCCTGACCAATTGCTGAACTTAATATACTGGCACACATTGATGACCATAGGGGAACTAGGGACATTTCCTCAATATTGAAGGAAACTATGTTCTATGTTGTGCAGTGCACAGGCGATCAGGACAGTTTTTGATCCCCTCTGCGGTCTGTACTCCAGGACCATTCCAGACCAGTAAAAACAGCAGGAGCATATTTTCAGACAGTTTATGTTTTGCTCAGTGATAATTCTAGTGGAGGCATGTTCACTATTGGACAAAGCCTACACTGATGCCTCATCAATATCAGGCCCAGTGTGGATCAGCTTAAGCCAGGGCTGGAGCTTTGAAAAAAGATGGAACCTACAGGTTGTGCAAATTATTGGAGTCACGAGGCACAGAGCTGGGTGACTCGTTGCCTGTGCTGCCTGTTGCCGGATTTGCAGCTTCCGCTGTCAAGCTGCTACAACCCCCCCTGAAGTGTCTACTCTCATTCTGCTCCAGAGGCCTCAAGAATATTCCTTTTATCAGATACATGGTGTGTATCCACCAAGTTACCTGGGCAGGCAATAATGCTCATCACTGTTTATAGCTTTCATCAATATTGCCACTGAGCAAGGAAATTTCCAAATTTTCCCATAGGTCACACATGCCCCCTACCTCACCCCCCCCCCCCCCCCCCCCCCCCCCACAATGCTCACCCCCAGTAGCCTCCTCCTACACGGAGCTGTACCCCAGCCAGCTTCACTATGGGTTTGCAGCAATGATCAGTGTTATGGACCTGTTATGGACAGGCCAGACCCTGTCAAAATATTTTAAGAGGGTAGCCTACACCCTAACCTTTCTTATTTAATGACAGATGTGGAGTGGATTTGTCAGGTACGATGCTGTTGGTTAAACCCACTCAGCTTTCAGCAACACAAAATTAATTTCAACACTACAGTTGAAACACAAACAAAAGAAAGCAGAATTTAGAATAACTTAACAATTGGAAAACTTAATCAACCCGATACGGTAACTGAACTAAAGAACTATTCCAACCCAGTAAACACACCCCTTGGCCAAAAGGTAATTTGAAACACAGATTCTTACAGGTAGGAGCAAACAACTTCCAAAGAGATTTCAGAGAGAAAAGCCAATCAGGAGTCATCTGCTGAAGCTTGGAACCTTTCCTCTGGACTTCAGCATCTTGTGACTGTCACAGCTAAACCAAACTAGAAGAATCCTGAGCTGGGAGAACTGGGAACCCCCCCCCCACCCCCGCCATTTATAAACAAGACACTTCTGCACCTCAGTCTTTAAGACCTCTCTTGAAAAAAAAATCCAAGGACAAAATAACCTTGTTAAAATGACAGCATTGTCACACCAGTAACTGCACTCCCACTGTCACTTTTAAGTGTTAGCCCAATACTTTAGATCTTTAGATACAACTCCCACCATTACCCTGAAAACTCCCACCGTTATGTTTGACTTTGTGACAGTGAACATGTCACCTCTCAACCTTGACATAGCCTTCTCACTAGAGACGTTCCTCCTCTGGTAACAGACCTTTATCCCATCTTTCTCTGTGTCCTTACAAAGATTTGACAGCCTCTGAGATCTTGCACTGTCAGTAGTGTCACTGAATCTGCCCTTGTTTTATAGTGACCTTATCTCCCCACAACAGTGGTATCCTTCTCCATGCCAACTTCATCACTATGAGAGCAGTTATTAAACACTATAGAACACAGCCTTTAGACTCCTCATTTTACATTTGCAATTGCTCTCCTCCCCCATCCCACCCATCCACTCCAACCCCACAGTCAAGCTTTGCTCACTTTCATGCATTGATAGTCCCGCTCGTGTTCCAACATTCCTAATGCTTCAATACGTTTCACAGCTGCCACAAACTAATGTGAAAGCAACAGACAGCAGACAAAGAAGTCACATGACTATGGCAAGCCAGATGGTAGACTGTGGAGAAAGTGAGGACTGCAGATGCTGGAGATCAGAGTTGAAGAGTGTGTTGCTGGAAAAGCGCAGCAGGTCAGGCAGCATCCGAGGAGCCGGAGAATTGACATTTCAGGCAAGAGCCCTTCATCAGAAAGACATTTGTAGAATTGTATTTCTCAATATCCCCTTTTCACAAACAAGGGAAGAAACTTGTGTGCACTTCTAGTTATAGGTCCTCGTTACCCAAGCTACCCAATGTACATGATCAATAAAGAAAACATTACCACATGAGAAAACTGTGATAATTTGAATCTGTCCCTTTTCATGAGTGTCTACGTGTGCATTTTATATATTTTCTTTAAATTGTGTAAGTCTTCTATGATATGCATCTGCCTTGTTAATGGCTTTTATCGGATATGGTTATTGTTAGCATGATTTTCCTTCTCCAGGGAGTGTCATTCCCATAGTGAGTGCTAATGCCATTGACTTGTTTTGCTAATCTATTCTTGTTAAGAACAGTGAACCTCTGGGACTAACGATCACTTTGTACTCATTCACGGGGGTGAGATCACATCTTCTCGATGAGTTACCTGCAGTGTAGGTGTAGCGTCTATAGATGTATATCTTTGTCACAAGCATTGATGTTTTGCTCTCTGGCAGACTGCTCAGTTTTGGTAGTGATTTGCCAACATGAATTTTGGATTTCTGTCATTTCGCCATGATTTTGTTGCTCACTTCTGTTACTACTTTGGGTTTCTGTCGTTTTCTCATGACTGGAAAAGTATTTTGGATTTGTGGTGGCATTCATCTCGAGACGGGAATATTTTCCACATCTTCATTCAAGCATTACATTGTAAAACATGATCTGGATTTGTTTGATTTCTTTATAATTCCTTAAACAAATATTATTACTGCTTCAAACTTTTTGCATGGTGTTGAATTTCTCAATCATTTACAAAGTCCTTGAATTCTTCATTTGTGAATTAGGGGCCACTGCAATGTATTACAATATCTAGAATGCCATAATGACTGAGGTGATATTTTGAAAGCACTATGTTCAGAGAAGTTATTATTCACCTCCAGGATAGGTGGGACATGAACCTCAGCCTCCTGGCTCAGAGATAAGCACACTACCATTAAACCACAAAGGCTCATAAAGATTTTTTTACAAGATATTTTCTAATCAACCTGTTCAGAGATGATTTGGAGATGCTGGTGTTGGACTGGGGTGTACAAAGTTAAAAATCACACAACACCAGGTTATAATCCAACAGGTTTATTTGGAAGTATTAGCTTTCAGAGCACTGCTCCTTCATCAGGTGGTTGTGGAGTATAAGATTGTAAGACACAGAATTTATAGCAAAAGTTTACAGTGTGATGTAACTGAAATTGTAAATTGAAAAAGACCTGGATTGTTTGGTAAGTCTCTCATCTTTTACAATGACCTCGTTGGTTCCAGTTCTTTCATATGTAAATAGCAGAAATTTTTTTTAAAAAGCTAGATTCTCAAGTGAACTTTCACAATTGGTGTCATGTCGGCCCAGATAATGTATTGAAGGAGTTAGCTGCCCTGTGTCAGACTGTCTGTGCCACAATGGTCAGACTAATTCTAATCTATAAAAATGGATTTACAGAATCTTACACGGATTCATGCAGGTTTTCAGCGAAGCAAAATGTAATTCTGAAAGCACAAATTCATCCCACAAACTTATATGTGTATGTGTGCATTTGGGGGATTGTGTGTGCATGTGTTTGTGTATGTGTGTGCGTGTGTGCATGTGTGTGTGTGTGTGTGTGTGTGTGTGTGTGGCAGCAGGGGGCGGTGGCTATGAGTGTCTGTGAGAGGGTATGTGTGTCTGTGTATGTGAGAGTAAAGGGGTATAAGTCCGTGAGAGGGTGTGTGTGGGAGTGTATGTGTGAGCATATGAGAGAGCGTGTGTGTGTTTAGTGCAATGGAGTCACCTGTAATGTGACATGAATCCAAGGTCCCGGTTGAGGCCCTCCCTATGGGTACCGAACTTAGCTATCAGCCTCTGCTCGGCCACTTTCCTCTGCTGCCTGTCCTGAAGTCCACCTTGGAGGATGGTCACCCGAAGGTCCGAGGTCGAATGCCTTGGACCACTGAAGTGTTCTCCAACTGGGAGGGAACCCTCCTGTCTGTTGATTGTTGTGCGGTGTCCATTCATCCGTTGTCGTAGTCTCTGCTTGGTTTCGCCAATGTACCATACCTCAGGACATGCTTGCCAGCAGCGTATGAGATAAACAATGTTGGCTGAGTCACATGAGTAGCTGACACAGACATGGTGGAAGGTGTCTCCATGCGTAATGGTGATATTCTGTGTGTCTTGCAGCGTCTACCGTGACAAGTTTTTATGGCTTTGTCCTGAAAGCCTGGCAGTTTGTTACGATCAATGATCTATTTGAGGTTTGGCAGTTGTGGAGGTGTGGGGATGGTATTGGCGAGGTGCTCATCCTCATTGATTAGATAGATTAGATTAGATTCTCTACAGTATGGAAACAGGCCCTTCAGCCCAGCAAGCCCACAGCGCCTCTCCGAAGAGTAACCCACCCAACCCATTTCCCAACTCCCTACTAATGTACCTAACACTATGGGCAATTTATCATGGTCAATCACCTGGCCTGCACATCTTCGGACTGTGGGAGGAAACTGGAACACCCACAGAAAACCCACGTAGACATGGGGAGAATGTGCAAACTCCACACAGACAGTCACCCGAGGCAGTAATCAAACCCAGGTCTCTGGCAATGTGAGGCAGCAGTGCTAACCACTGAGCCACCGTGCTGCCCCAAATGTGTTGTAGACTATGAAGAACATAGCATCGTTTTTCAGCTCCTGGGAAGTACTGGACAACGAAAGGTACCCTGTCGGTTGCAGCTCGTGTCTGTCTCCTGAGGAGGTCATTACGGTTTCTCGCTGTGGCACGTTGGAACTGGTGGTCAATGAATTGAGCATTGTACCTCGTTCGTATGAGGGCATCCCTGAGTATTTTCAAGTACCTGTCACGTTCCTCCTCATCTGAACAGATCCTGAGTATGCGTAGGGCTTGTCTGTAGGGGATGGCTGTTTTAATATGTTTTGGGTAGAAGCTGGAGAAGTGTAGCATCCACTAGTTTGCAGTAGAGTGAGGTTCTGAGGTGCCCATCCTTGATGGAGATGCATGTGTTCAAGAATGAGACAGATAGTAGAGAGTAGTCCATGGGGAGTTTGATGGTGGGCTGAAACTCACTGATATCACTGTGCAGTTGTTTCAGAGGCTCCTCGCCACGGATCCAGAGGAAGAAAATGTCATCAATGTACCTGGTGTTTGTGTTGGTTGGAGGTCCTCTGTAGGGAAGAAGTCTTAATCAAACCTGTGCATGAAAGTGTAGACAGGTGATAGCACACTGCAAGGTGACTTTATTATTGATGTTATACTACCCCAGCATTGGCACTGTTATCATTAACTGTTTAAGTTTAGTGAAAGCTGCTTATGGCTGTGTGTACAACACCAGCCTTAGCATTTAGTCTCTTTTTACGACATCAGCTCCCTCTAGCTTACTAACTTCATAGATCTCTAGCAGGATAATGTGGCACCAGTAGGGTAATTTAGGGTCTACTTAGACTGTGGGGTGTCAGTCCCAGTGATTTAATGTCATGTCGAACATCCCAAATGATGCATCTATGGTTTTTCCACAACATATCAACTGCTTTGAGCTAATAGAACCATGTTTCACTTCACAGTAACTGTTTTGCTACAACTGAGATTATAAAGTACCATTGAAGAAACATACAAAAAGCTCAAAATAACCTTACAAAAATAATATGGCCTCTTAAATACCAAGCAGAAATTTGCCAAAGGTCCTCAGATCCATAACCATTCCATCCAGAAGGACAAGGGCAGTAGATACAGGGGAACACCACCACCTGCAATGTTTGATAAATAGTTCACAAATCCAACCAATCATGACACTGTTTTACCATCTGTCAGTGGGTGCATCTCTGCTACACCTCTCACCTTCTCAGGATATGAGTGAAATTATTTTGGTCTCAGTATGCACAACCTATATACTTGACTTCAGGCATCTTCAATTGCATTTTTCTCGTGTTCAGATTTGATTTATCTGGTGAACTCTTTCAAGCAGTCACATGAGATTCTGATCATGGTCTGCCCCTGGTTTTTCAATCATATCTCCTCATCCATAAATGAGCAAATCATCCATAATAACTTCCAGTCTGAGAAGTTTTGTACTGTCTGCATTAGTACTGTACTGGAACGGTGGAGATGCCAAAGAGCACGTGCAGCCATCACTATCTCCTGAATGGTGTACTGAATGAGGTAAAAACTTACTGTTTTCAGCCATTTTTAATTGTTAGTGACCATACTTTGTACTAAGGATAGTGAAGAACATTATCTTGGCAAGTTGTGGCAACATTTCTCCAATGGTTAGCATTTGGTAGTGTGCTCTTTTCAAATCTTTTTTGAGATTGTTTAGCTCCGTTCAAACTCTTCGTTTTCCAGGTTTTTACACCGTACCCACACTGTCTGCAGGAAGTGACATTCTTGATTACTCCCTTCTTTTCCAGCCCTTTGGACTTAAGCCCTTTGAAAGAGGTCACCAGATGATTTATAAACATCTGGAAGAGCATGGTTTGATTAAATGCAGTCAACACGGCTTTGTGAGGGGTAGGTCATGCCTCACAAACCTTATCGAGTTCTTTGAGCATGTGATTAGAAAAGTTGATGAGGGTCGAGCGGTGGATGTGGTGTATATGGACTTCAGCAAGGCACTTGATAAGGTTCCCCATGGTAGGCTCATTCAGAAGGTCAGAAGGAATGGGATACAGGGGAACATAGCTATCTGGATACAGAATTGGCTGGCCAACAGAAGACAGCGAGTGGTAGTAAAAAGAAAATATTCTGCCTGGAAGTCAGTGGTGAGTGGTGTTCCACAGGGCTCTGTCCTTGGGCCTCTACTGTTTGTAATTTTTATTAATGACTTGGATAAGGGGATTGAAGGATGGGTCAGCAAGTTTGCAGATGACACAAAGGTTGGAGGTGTCGTTGACAGTATAGAGGGCTGTTGTAGGCTGCAGCGGGACATTGACAAGATGCAGAGATTGGCTGAGAGGTGGCAGATGGAGTTCAACCTGGATAAATGCGAGGTGATGCATTTTGGAAGGTCGAATTTGAAAGCTGAGTACAGGATTAAGGAAAGGATTCTTGTCAGTGTGGAGGAACAGAGGGATCTTGGTATGCAGGTACATAGATCCCTTAAAATGGCCACCCAAGTGGATAGGGTTGTTAAGAAAACATATGATGTTTTGGTTTTCATTAACAGGGGGATTGAGTTTAAGAGTCATGAGATCTTGTCGCAGCTCTATAAAACTTTGGTTAGACTGCACTTGGAATACTGCGTCCAGTTCTGGTCGCCCTATTATAGGAAAGATGTGGATGCTTTGGAGAGGGTTCAGAGGAGGTTTACCAGGATGCTGCTTGGACTGGAGGGCTTATCTTATGAGGAGAGGTTGACTGAGCTTAGACTTTTTTCATTGGAGAAAAGGAGGAGGAGAGGGGACCTAATTGAGGTGTACAAGATACCAGTCTAGCAAACACTATAACATAGGAGTCAAACTAGAGTACTTTAGAGAAGCGACATTTGTAAGTGATGCTATAGCTGAAAAAGGTCTATCTGGATAAAATATGGCAAGAGTTATTTCTTTAAGATATTTAGCAACAAGATTTTTATTAGCTGCTGGAGGGTTTGAAACATGAATGTTTAATAATTAAACTGATAAAATTATTTGCATAACTTAATGTTTTATAACTGGAATTGTCTCTTTAGAAAATAAAAGAGTGATATGTTAGCATATAGTAAAACTTGAAACAATATGGTAAAGATTTATATTATTATTTGGGAGCTTGAGTTGTAGAGGCAAATGGATTTTTAGTTTTTCATTCTGTGAAGATGATTTAATTTTTATAAAGGGTCAGAACATCTTTATTTTTAAATATTAAGTCAAAATATCCTTTTCAAGTGATTTAATCAAAATACCCAAGGAAGCCTTCAGATAATTATTAAAGATTTCCAATCGAGAGACAGACAAGTAGAGAGGGCTCCAAGCAGGTCTAATTCAAAAGAAAAAGAATTGATTCCAGCTGTTATGACGCAGTGGGGTAGCATGCATGAAATCAAGCTCCATCACTCCTGATGTCATCATAAAATTTTAAAATTTTAAGAAGTGTGCTGAGATTTCCCAAACTACCTGGCTCTAGACCCAGGTTGACAGAAAGCATACATTCCAGTTCAGTGGTTGTTGTTCACTGAATCTGTTGAGAGGATCCTAGTGTTGAGCAGAATAATGTTTCTCAGTCTTACATTTTCTAAATGCTTCCACTGGTTTGCAAGTAGCACAGGGTAGTTGGTTCACTGATAAAATGTTTCGACCTTATTAATTAAAAATTGCCGTTTATAGCAACTGTTGAAGGAGAGATAAACTGGTTAACTTCAAGCTTAAAGTGGTTTATTGCATTGAACAGAGGAAGAGCTCTTAAGCTGGTCGTGGTCTGAAGACATTGTATCTTGTTCACAGCCCCAGTCTATTCAGTTGCCCATGAAATAATCACATGATTGCCAGCAGGCAGGAGAGCTTTTCCATTGGCAACTGGTCACTAGTCCACAAACCAATCTGCCCTTTATTGTCAAGCAAAGCTCCTTATGTATGCAACCCTTTGTCTCCAGTTCACCTGCTGTAACCTGCAGCTGTACAATAGCATTCACAATGAATACCAGCTTTCAGGTTGCATACCAAACTTTGCCATCTCTGGTTTTAAGACAATTATCTTATAGTGAGTGGTGGAGGCAGATTCCACAGGGGTTTTCAGAAGACAACTGGATAGATCTTTGAAAGTGATGAATTTAGAGGATTATAGGGATGGGACTAGAAAAAGGGACTAGCTGCAGAGTTACTTCAGGAGCCACAGTTGAGTGGTCTCCTTCTGTACTGTAAAATTCAAAATTGCATGATTTATATTTTCTCATGTCAGTCCACAACTAAAATAAAATGAAAAGACAGGGTGTCTACACTGCAGATAAGCTACTCAGTAACCTGAATGTCATCAGTGTAATTGGATAACTCCCTGCTCTTTATCCTGAGAATTCAATGGGAAAAGTCAATTAATTAGCCTGTATTTGTCCATCCTGGGGAAAGATAGAGAGATTCACTTCTGGTCAATGTGCAGAAAATTTCTGAAAGGAATTGCTTGCAACTTCATTAATTGAAGGAAATTGGAATCAAAGACAGAAGTGATACTTCACTGGGTTTGTGTTTCTGTAAAACATATTGCTGAGAAAAAGGACTGAAGCATTCTTTTTACTAGTTATGATAAAATCTTCCCTAATTGTCTTATAGCTTTGTTCCAGTTATTTTCTTTTTATGTTAAAAGTACATTCACAGTCTTGGGTGAAGGTGTTCAATGACTGACCATCACTGGAGCCAAATTGCAAAAGTAAAATGGTCGGCATGGACGGGTTGGGCTGAAGGGTCTGTTTCCATGCTGTATATAGAGTCATAGAGATTGTGTGCAATTCTGGTCTTCCTATCAGAAAGATGTTATGATACTTGAAAGGGTTCAGAAAAGATTTACAAGGATGTTGCCAGGGTTGGAGGATCTGAGCTACAGGGAGAGGCTGACCAAGCTGGGGCTGTTTTCCCTGGAGCGTTGGAGGCTGAGGGGTGACCTTATAGAGGTTTACAAAATTATGAAGGGCATGGATAGGGTAAATAGGCAAAGTCTTTTCCCTGGCGTCGGGTAGTCCAGAACTAGTGGACATAGGTTTAGGGTGAGAGGGGAAAGATATATAAGGGACCTGAGGGGCAACTCTTTCACTCAGAGGGTGGTACGGGTATGGAATGAGCTGCCAGAGGAAGTGGTGGAGGCTGGTACAATTGCAACATTTAAAAGGCATTTGGATGGGTATATGAATAGGAAGGGTTTGGAGGGATATGGGCCGGGTGCTGGCAGGTGGGACTAGATTGGGTTGGGATATCTGGTCTGCGTGGATGGGTTTGACTGAAGGGTCTGTTTCCATGCTGTACATTTCCATGACTCTATGACTCTAAATGTTGTCAAATTGTGCAATCACATCTACTGTTGGACATTGTGCCATGACTTTAGGAAGCATGATCTGGTTGGGTATGGGCACTATGTGGTTGTTGTGAACAGCCAAGGGGTTATACTGCTTAATATTATCCATAGTGTTTGGGATGTGCAGCCTATATACCTGGTATTACACTGGCAATGAAATGCAGATCCCTCAGTACTCATCAGAGCGATGTCAGATGTCTTTCTTGCTTGATGGCAACATTTAGTTTGTTCATGTTACTACTGTCCAGTAGCAACCTGAACCAGCTAGCTTTATCTGTTGCTCAAACTCTTGAGATCACTTACCCCTTCAGCCAAGTCTAAGGTAAACTGTGCACTTCTCAAAAAGTGACAGCCTGAGAGCCAGTTGTGAGTTTGTGTGATATGCAGCGAGAAAGGAGCTGACCAGAATAGCTGTGCTCCTGCAGGATGTCCCATATTTCAGCATTAAGCTTGCATGATGAATAAATAGCTCAGGCCCCTTTTTATAAGATTACCATTCCTGATGAAGGGCTAATGCCTGAAAAGTCATTTCTCCTGCTCCTCGGATGCTGCCTGACCTGCTGTTCTTTTCTAGTACCACACACATGAATCAGACTAACTTGAATTGTGTGAAACTGTAGGAAATCCAATGATTATATGTCCCAAGGTGTAAACTGACCAGCGAAGGTAGGTTAGCAGGAGACAGAGTAGGGAACCTCCTGGCCAATTTAAGAATCAGAACATCGAGGAAAGGGAACACATTTAACTGTTCTACTTTCGAGGTGAATTGGAGCAAAGAGAGACCTGTGGTCTTCGTAAATGTGAAGGAATCTCTAATACATTAATATTCTTAATTATCCTTTAATAAACTATGACCTATCAAGCCAGGCTTCTCTCTGGAATCTGACTTTCCTTATATGGGGATCAGCTGGGATAGTAACAGCAGTTAAACATAGAGTTATTATTAATCAAACAAGCCTACAGTTAGAAGAATCCCAACTGTGAAAACAACATAAACAAGATGCAGTATACAATGTGTAATGATTCTGAAATTTCACAGCTACCACTTTGAGATATCTATGTATAACATGCTGTGGTTTAGGTAAGGGATTCAAGGATACCAGGTTAATTAATCAATTTGATTTACATTTAAACACTTAAAGACTGTACTAGTAAAGTGCTGTTTATATATTAGACTCGCACCAACAACTTGATGTCACACATTCATCGATTTCTTTGAACACTATAATGTTGCATTTTATCATCTCCATTTTAAAAGGAACTAACTGCCTTCCCACTCCAATCGGCAAATTAAGTAAGCAATATTTTCACACTTACATTTATGATTTTGAAATTTCATGGGTTAGTGAAATTATCCTGTAATCCTCAGTGGGTTAAGAAATAATTGGTACATCATTTACAATCAAATAGTTGAAAATTCAGGTCCCAAGGCATCCAACCTGCTTATGAGCTATGACTGCAATGAACTTGTCTCCACATCATCAGCCTTCATAGTAGAACTTCCCACCTTAAAAGGAGAAACAACGTGCACACAAAACCATTCACGGCATTGAGGAGTCCGTTGCCTGGACACCAGTACCTTCCCTGCTGAAGAAGGTCAAGTGGAAATGAAAAGGTTTTTTTAACTGGGAAAAAAAATGGACCTGCCAAATCTCACTGTTTTCAGCTGAATGAGCCCCTAACATCAAAAATTGGAACTTGATTCATTATCGTAACATAGTTCAAATTGTAATGTATATTATAATTGTAATTGTAAAGTTTGTTTTGTGTGGCAGGATCAGTGGTGCAATCATAATTAATTCATAGAATAAGGAATTGTTTTAACAAACTTGATACTTTATTAGCAATACAAAATGTTCACATAAATCGAAAAACAAAACTGAAATAGGTTTAAGCATTAAAATATTGCATGGTTTGTGATGCTGACATGAATTCAATCAATTATAGCTTAGAACTGTAATGTTCTTACATTGGGTTAATTCATTCTTCTACAGAAATAATTGATCAAAGCAAAATTTAATGAATAATGACAATTTTTTCTTAGCCTAGACAAAATAGATTTGAATAGTGTTATGTTCTCTGCAGAAAGACTCCTCTATCCTGGGCCACAACATCTTATAGCTCTTTCTAACTCTTCAATTTGATGGTTCCAAAGTTATTTCCTGTTGTGAAATCTGGCAGAAACTGTTCTGATTGCCCAATGAGGTTTTTCACACAAAGCCTAATTTGTATAGGCCATTATCTCTGATCCATTACTGATTTCAACCACAGTAACTCTAATAGCTGTCACAATAGTGTCAGTATTCCTGAGGAAGCAAAAGGAAAACCGAGCATGTTCTCATTCCTGAATATTACACAGTAAAATCATTCCAGTCCAAGAGGACGTCTCTCTCAGGACAGACAAACAATTGCTGTTGAGTCTTACCTGAGGATCACCACAGCTTATGCAGGCAATGAGGTTGTGAAGACAAGACTTTCATGGTAATCTCAGCCAGTGCGGGAATTGGACCCATGCTGTTGCCATTTCTTTTCATTGCAAAAGCAGACATCCAGCCAGCTGAGCTAACTGACCCAGAGTGACACCAGCAGCATGGGTTTAATTTCCATACCGGCTGAAGTTACAATGAAAGTCCTATCTTCTTGACCTCATCCTTCACCTGAGGCATGGTGATCCTCAGGTTAAACTCACATCTCATTGCTCTTTATGGTGCTCAAGCATGATGGCACCTTGGCCTTATTATGCAGTGGCCACTGTTCATAGAACACAGGTGAATGGTGGATGAAGTGATCACATGACTAGTCTCAACTGTGAGATCCCAATGGTTGAACAAAGGCCAACTGGTCAAGGCACCAGAGGGCACCAAACGTTTGTGAACAATGGTCCCAGGCAGCAGTCAATGCTTTTATTGAGGTGAGTAAAATTCTTGAGACTCCATGCAGCTTCATTTTCAACCCCACACAGGGTTTAATGGGCAGTTGGATAACTAGAGTTCCTTCCCAAAAGTAATTCATTCTCTTGTTTCAATTAAAAGGCAAATTTCAACATATATTACATGAACATTCTGGCAATGTTTCTTCAGAATTATACAATGACTGCCTTGTTTTTTTTTGCCACTAAGAGCCAAAACTTTAATTCCTTTAAGACAGTTATTATCCTGTGGTCAGTTTTACATACCAAAAAAATGTTTTCTCAATTTGTTAATAAATTGGCCTAATTCCTAATTGTCCCATCAAGACAAATATTACAAATGTCTGTATATGTAAAGTTCTTAGTAAATAATTGTGCTTTGAATATGTCTGTATTTTAAATCCCATTTACACACATTGCCTCTGCTGCTGGCCTATTTTAAATTTTGAGTCAACAACGTCTTGATTTTAGAAATGGTCTTCTTTGTTTACAAATTCCAATTCAGCCTTGTCCCTCTCTGTCCATGTGATAGTCTGAACTCTTTGAAATCTTAGCACTCCTCCAAATCTGGTGTTCAGTAGCCCTGTTTTTATTTATATCTATGTCACTGTTGACTGTAACTTTACTTGCCTAGGCCCTAATGTCTGAAATTTCTTCCCTAATATTCTACTCTTCCTACCTTTTTCTGCCCCTTTCAAGCATGTCTTAAAAGCTGCCTCTTTGACTAAGTTTTTGGTTGCTTGTTACAATACCTCATTAGTGTCTCAATTTTGCTTGTATAATTTTGTTTTTTTTTAATTTTAAGTACCTTTGGAAGTTTTACTACTTTTTATGTGCAATGCAAATGGAAATTGTTGTTGCAGTGGTGAAGGAAGGAGCTATATATAGAGATGCTCCATTGTCAATAAAGAATAATAATTATTCATAAAAAAATCTGGGTGACTAGGGTTAGGTGCCACCTGCAGCTTATCTCTCCTTCTGTGGCATTTCACATAACTGCCTTGTGGTTTTCATTAGAAGTCGAGAACTGTGATTATTGGTGAGTGGCTATTTGGTGGTGTTCCTGCTTCTTTTATTGTTCTTTAAGAGCACAAGGGAACAAAAGAACAATTAGCTTAACTTCACCCAACAAGTGAAGGCACCAGTTAAGACAAAAGTATTCCTTTGATCATTTATTCCTTTTCTGTGGGAAGTGCTTTGTTGTCATTTTGGTAATTGGCCAAAGTGGTACTATTGAAATGAGAAATGGCTAGATTGGGAATTGCAAAATCCATGTCCACCAAGGGTCCATGACCCAGATCTACCATTGACAGTGATCCTTAAGGATCATACTGTTGAGGTTCTGACCCTTGATCAAAGCAGTGAGCACCAGTCCACTATGAAGTGAAACATGAACTTTGAAGTAGACTTCAAGTATAGATTTCAGACTTCAAGTGGGCAGGCATGGTGGCTCAGTGGGGGGTTAGTAGTACTGCCTCACAGCACCAGGAATCCAGATTCAATTCCAGCCTTGGATGACTGTGTGGAGTTTGCATGTTCTCCCAGTGTCTGCGTGGGTTTCCTCCATGTGCTTTGGTTTCCTCCCACAATCCAAAGATGTGCAGGTCAGGTGGCATGGCCATGCTTTAAAAAATTGCCTGTACTTTCCAGTGATATGCAGGTGAGGTGGGTTAGCCATGGTATAAATCCCTGTGGAGTTATGTGGATCAGGTTGGGTATGGGGGTGGTGGGAGTCTAGTAATTGGAACTAGATGGACCTCAATGACTACAAGGTCCTTCACCTGGGCCAACAGGAAGCCCTGGCTGACCAGTATAAGCAGGGGATAAAGGCACTGCTTGTCACTGGCCACCCTGGTGTTTCCTTTCTTCCTGGTGATGGAAATTGAATACGTTTTGTACACCTTGTGTACTTCACTGTGTCTCACACCTGCACATATACAACAGGGGTACGGGGGAAATGTAAGCACTATCGCAGTTAGGCAGTAGAGTGGGGGTTTCAAAAAAAATAACCAGGAGATCTAGAGTCTCTTCAGAAAAAAACATAAACAATAAAAAAAAAAGGAGGGGCTATACTCATACGGAATTTCACATTGGCCCCAAGGTCCCATACTTCCCGCGGGAACCTGAGCCACCTCCGGAATTTTAGTTTTGCCCCTTTTAGGGACATAAAATGGCAGGCCCAGTATCGACTGCTACTGCACACCGTCCACCTCTTTTCCCTCATCCACCGTCCGGACACGCCTTGGCGTGCCCATTTGCCACTGGGCAGTGGAAAGCTCTCTATGTGGGAGTTCTTCCCCTTTCTCTCGGGGATCTGGGGTGGAGGGTGTTGCATGCAGCAGTCCCCTGCGAACGCAGATTGCGGTGGTTCATGGACTCCCAGCCCAACTGCTTGTTCTGTGGCGCTGTGGAGTCCATGGGCCATACTTATATTGGATGTATGCACTTGCACTCCCTTTTAGATTTTCTTAAAAATCTTCTTCGCTGTTTTGGGTGCACTTCAGTCCCACGCTCCTGATCTTCGTGCACTCGGTACGGAGGGGGGAGGGTAGGCCTGAGGAGCTCCTCATGGGCCTGCTCCTGGGCCTGGCCGAACTGGCCATAAACAGGTCCAGGCAGCGGGCCGTGGAGGGGGTCGTTAAGGCCGACTGCCTGCCCCTCTTCCGCGGTTACATTAGAGCCCAGGTGTCCCTGGAGAAGGAGCACACGGTGCCCACCAACACCTTTGAGATTTTCAGGGAGAGGTGGGCACCACATGGTGTGCAGTGCATTATTTCCCCTCCAACTCTATTTTGATTGAACCCCCGCCATCCCCTTCTCTGTTTGATTATGCAGTATTGCCCTTTGATGTGAAGGGCACTGCTTGTCAGTGGCCATTTGAGTGTTTCCTTTCTTCCTAGTGGTGGAAATTAAATAAAGACTTATACACAAGTTGTCTTTTACTGTGTCTCATACCTGGGTGCTGGGAAAAAGAGAGACAAAAAATGAGAAAATATAAACAGGGGATAAGATAAGATGGGATTTGGGGTTTGTCCGCATTTCTCTAAAAAAAAGAAAAAAAAGAAAAAGAAAATACAAAAAGAAAAAACATCAAAGTCCACTTGCCGACCAATTCTGTCTTACAGCATAAATGTTATTTTCCCTCTATTCTCACAATTCTTGTTAATTGTCCTGATTCATGCACTATGTAAGAAAAGGGAAAAAATATAACCAGGAAATTTAGAGTCTCCTCAGTTTAGAGGATTTACGTTGTGCTGGCTGGTGTTCCAGTCAGTGTGTTACTGCCCAGTGGAGGGCTCTCTATGTGGGAGTCCTCCCCCTTTCTCTCGGGGATCTGGGGTGCAGGGTGCTGCACGCAGTAGTCCCCTGCAACTGCAGAATGTGATGGTTCACGGACTCCCAGCCCAACTGCTTATTCTGTGGTGCTGTGGAGTCCATGTATATATTGGGTGTGGGCACTTACACTCTCTTTTTCATTTCCTTAAAAACCTTCTTCTCTGTTTTTGGTTACACTTCAGTCCCACACTCCTGATCTTCGGGCACCCGGTACAGAGGGGGGACAGCAGGTCAGAGGACCTCCTCGTGGGTCTGCTCCTGGGTTTGGCCAAACTGGCCATAAACAGGTCCAGGCAGTGTGCCATGGAGGGCACCATTACGGCCAACTGCCTGACCCTCTTCCATGGTTACGTTAGAGCCCGGATGTCCCTGGAGAAGGAGCACGCGGTGTCCACCAACACCCTCGAGGTTTTCATGGAGAGGTGGGTACCGCAGGGAGTGGAGTATATTATTTCCGTGTCCAACTCTATTTTGATTTAGTCCCTGCCCTCCCCTTCACTGTTTGATCACACAGCATTGCCCTTTGATGTGAAGGGCACTGCTTGTTACTGGCCACTCGGGTGTTTTCCTTTCTTCCTGGTGGTGGAAATTGAATAAAGATTTGTACACCTTGTGTCGTTCACTGTGTCTCACACCTGCACACACACACCATGGGAAAAAGAAACAAAAACAAATAAGCAGGGGATATACCTGGATGGAAGTTCACATTGACCCCAAGGTCCTGTACTTCCCCTGGGAACCTGGGACCGTGTATATGTTGGGTGTGGGTATTTGCACTCTCTTTATGATTTCCTTAAAAACCATATTCTCTGTTTCTGGTTGTACTTCAGTCCCACGTTCCTGATCTTCAGGTATCTGGTACGGAGGGGGGAGGGTAGCTCTGAGGATCTCCTTGTGGGCCTGCTCCTGAGCCTGGCCGGACTGGCCATAAACAGGTCCGGGCAGCGGGCCATGGAGGGGGTCGTTAGGGCTGACTGCCTGACCCTCTTCTGCGGATACGTCTGTACCCAGTTGTCCCTGGAGAAGGAGCACACTGTATCTACAAACTCCCTGGAGTTGTTCAGGGAGAGATGGGCGCCGCAGGGAGTGGAATGCTTTATTCCCCCCCCAGCTCTATCTTGATTTAGTCCCTGCCCTCCCCTTCACTGTTTGATCACCCAGTATTGCCCTTTGATGTGAAGGGCACTGCTTGTCAAAGGCCACTTGGGTGTTTTCTTTCTTCCTGGTGGTGGCAATTGAAAAAAGAAATAAGCAGAGGATAAAGTAGGAATATGATGATCCTGTTGGAAGTCTTCTAATGAATTCATTGAGATGTAGGGAGTTCAGTTATGTACAGTCATTGGATGTGAATAAAGTATTCTTGTAATTGGAAAAAAAATATAAGCAGGGGTTATACCCAGATGGAATTTCACATTGGCCCCAAGGTTCCATACTTCCTGTGGCAACCTTAGCCACTTCCAGAATTTTAGTTTTGCCCCTTTTAGGGACATAAAACGGCAGGCCTAGTATTGACTGCAGCTGCACACCGTCCACCTCTTTTCCCTCATCTACCGCCTGGACTCGCCTTGGCGTATCCATTTGCCACCGGGCGGTGGGGAGCCCCAGTGGAGGGCTCTCTATGTGGGAGTCCTCCCCCTTTCTCTCGGGGATCTGGGGTGGAGGGTGCTGCATGCAGCAGTCCCCTGCAACCACAGATTGCGATGGTTCACGGACTCCCAGCCCAACTGCTTGTTCTGTGGTGCTGTGGAGTTTGTGGACAGTGTATATGTTGGGTGTGGGTGTTTGCACTCCCTTTTTAGTTTTCTAGAGAACCTTCTCCACTGCTTTTGGCTGCACTTCAGTCCCATAGTCCTGATCTTCAGGCACCCGGTACGGAGGGGGCAAGGTAGGTCTGAGGACCTCCTCATGGGTCTGCTCCTGAGCCTGGCCAAAAACAGGTCCAGGCAGCGGGCTGTGGAGGGGTCATTATGGCCGATTGCCTGCCCCACCTCCACAGTTATACTAGAGCCCAGGTGTCCCTGGAGATGGGGCATGTGGTGTCCACCAACACCCTGAAGTTGTTCAGGGAGAGGTGGGTGCCGCAGGGAGTGGAGTGCATTATTTCCCCCTCCAACTCTATTTTGATTTAATCCCTGCGCTCTCTTTCACTTTTTTGATGATACAGCATTGCCCTTAGATGAGCAGAGCATTGCTTGTCACTGGCCATTCAGGTGTTTTCTTTCTTCCTGGTGGTGGAAATTGAATAAAGATTTGTATACCTTGTGTCTTTCACTCTGTCTTACACCTGCACACACACAACATGGGGGAATGAGGGGGAAGAGAAGGACTGCACAGTTAGGCGCTAGTGCAGAGGTAAGGAGAAAAAATATATATAAACAGGGGATTTAGAATCTCCTCAGTTTGGGGCACTGACTGTGCTGGCTGGGCCACAGTCAGTATGTTCAAAAAGAAAAAGAGAAAAAGTACAAGGTGGGATTTCTGCTCACTCTGAGAGTTGGCTCTGAGGGAGCTGGGTCAGTGTCAAGGACTCTCCATTTGTGTACGGAGACTGACTGAGCTGGCTGGCCACATCCTGTGTACTATTCGGAGGAGGATGAAGAAGAGGAAAGTTTCCCTTGTCCAGGGAAGACATTTGCCTTCTGTTTTTCTTTTTTGTTGTTTTGTGTGATTTTCATATCCTTTTTCCTTATTTGAGCTGTGTTAAAAAGAAATCTATATAAACAGGGGATTTCAAATCTCCTCAGTTCAGGGAACTGACTCCGAGCTGGCTGGGCTACACTCTGTGTACAGTGCACAAGTAAATAAAGGGGGATTTGGTGACGGGATACCGGCCTCTGTGCAGTTATTTCAGTCAGGGTAGGATGCTCTTCAGAGGGTCAATGCAGACCCGATGGGCCAAATGGCCTATTTCTGCACTGTAGGGATTCTATTATTAATCAAAGTTAATACAATTAAAGTGCTTATTTAAAAGTGATTTACAGGTCTGTTATTGTAAGGCATCCAAATGCAAAAGCAATTGGGATATAATGGCAATTACTCAACATAAAATTATGAATAGAGAATCTTGCTATCAGCTTTCCACAATTTGCTAGATGAGATAAATCACTGCTACTGGTTGGGAGGGTATGTATTAGTACCAGTTAATCATACTAGAAATGAATCATGCCACACTGCTCATGTTAGCATAACAGAGGCTCCAAATCTTTGCTCTCCTTCAGTATGGTACAGTTTATTTATTCAGATCAGAATTTTTCTGCTGCGCTCGTGGTCATCATAATATGTGGAGTAATAGCACTTGTATTAATATTGCTGTCAAAAGTCAACATTTTGGGGATACAAATAACTATAATATTTTTTGAATGATTGTGTGGTAGGAAAACACTAAAAGCCTGCACTGATTGCACTTTCATTTTTGTATTAGACAAGTTTATCAATCAAGAATTACATCCCTATAATGGACATATCTGATGTGACCACCATATTTGTGAGATAGGAGTAGGAAAGATCATATCTTAATAATGGGATGTTTTCAATTTTCTAAAATTGGGGCAAAGCTCAAGCAATTTTATCTAGAATGTCTAGATTGTAACATCAAAATTAACAAAGTAAGTCCTTGCTGTTCCATGTAACTCAAAATATCATCCTGAACGATGTCATACAAGTTCATGGCCTTGCACTTTGAAAATGAAACCGAGCCAATGGGAAGGACAGGGCGGAATAACACCGTGGTAACCTCTGGCATTACAAAATTCATACCAGACAAAATGGGCAGAATTTTCCCTTTTCCAGTACGGGTGTATTGAGAGAGATCTGTGGTCCATTATTGTTCAAGTGACTGTTCCCGTGTAAGTGTTTGAGCATCACCTTGTTGATTATGCAATCAGGCTCTGACACCTCAGGGAATCATGCAACAGGAGAAATGGAAATGCTCACTGCTGCTGCAAGCTTCAGTGTTCCTGCTGCTGGCACTGGCTACACACCAACTCAGCAGCTTCAAGCCTCCAGGGACTTCCCTAAGAACCTGGCCCAGAATAGCAGGTTAGCTCCGTGCTGGAGATGCTGGTGGATGAGGGCCATCCTTTTCCTTTCAGATCTCCTAAAGGAGGCCACTCCATCAGACACCGTCAGCTGAGACACATATAGTGGGTCAGGTCAGTTAAATGGAATGCACATCGATGCAGGAAGAAATTTAATGAGGGTAAGTGCCAACTTCTTTCTGCTACCTCACACTCAAAGGCCACCACTCACTCTAACTCTGCCTTCACACATATCTCACCATGGCTCATATAAACATACAGATTGGAGTGGGAATAGGTCATTCAACCCTCAAGCCAGTTCTATAATTCAATTAGACCATAGCTGATCTGATTATAACCACAAATCCCTAAAATAATTTCACACCCTTGCTTAAAATAACCTGTCTACCTCAGTTTTAAAAACATTCAAGATACTGCTTGGACCACCTTCCCTGGAAGAGAGTTTCAAAGATTCAATATCCACTTAAGAGAATAAAATTCACTTCATCCCCCCCAACAACCCAACCTCCCATCCTGGCACCGTCCCCTGCCACCGCAGGAATTGCAAAACCTGTGCCCACACCTCTTCCCTCACCTCCATCCAAGGCCCCAAAGGAGCCTTCCACATCCATCAAAGTTTAACCTGCACATCTACTAATATCATTTATTGTATCCGTTGCTTCCGATAAGGTCTCCTCTACACTGGGGAGACTGGACGCCTCCTAGCAGAGTGCTTTAGGGAACATCTCTGGGACACCCGCACCAATTAACCACACCGCCCTGTGGCCCAACATTTCAACTCTCCCTCCCACTCTGCTGAGAACATGCAGGTCCTGGGCCTCATTCACCACCGCTCCCTCACCACCCGATGCCTGGAGGACGAACACCTCATCTTCTGCCTCGGAACATTTCAACCCCAGGGCATCAATGTGAATTTCACCAGTTTCCTCATTTCCCTCCCCCCACCTCACCTCAGTTCCAACCTTCCAACTCAGCCCCGTCCCATGACTTGTCCTACCTGCCAATCTCCCTTCCCACCTATCCGCTCCACCCTCCTCTCTGACCTATCACCTCCATCCCCACCCCCATTCACCTATTGTACTCTTTGCTACCTTCTCCCCAGCCCCACCCCCCCGCCTCCATTCCTGATGAATGCCTGACCTGCTGTGCTTTTCCAGCACCACTCTGATCTAAATTCTGGTTTCCAACATCTGCAGTCCTCATTTCTGCCTAATATGTCTTTTTAGCTTGATGGCAGCATCCTGATGTTTTTTGCATTAATACATAGGTTTGCTTTGTCCTTACTCCCATGAGTATCTTTTACCCATGTTTGTAACCTTACTTTATTTGTCCCAAGAAAGTTAAGCTCAGAGGCTCTTCCTCCTAACAGTTGTGATACGTTGTACAGAAAAATGTCATGAGTAGAATTTCCAGGGGACTGAAAAAATATTTGAGTTATGCAGAGCTTCGACATAACTGATGAGGTTCTTACGTAACTGGATTTATCAACAAACACACTCCATGTCCAAAAAAATAACAAATGAAAACACATTAAAGCAGTAAAAGTGTGAAAATACTTTTTTTAATTATTAAATTTATTCACAAATTACAAAGGCCTGAATTTATAAAAGGCATTGAAAAAGACTGGAAGTTAAC
Organism: Hemiscyllium ocellatum; assembly: GCF_020745735.1. NCBI lineage: Eukaryota > Metazoa > Chordata > Chondrichthyes > Orectolobiformes > Hemiscylliidae > Hemiscyllium > Hemiscyllium ocellatum. The sequence continues at coordinate 165,059,414 of NC_083401.1, read as the reverse complement.
TCTGCAAGAACGCCACAATCATTTTTTATTTAATCTGCAGACTTTGGAAGAATGTGATACTGTCTGCCATATAGTAAATGTAGCGAAATGACCGTAAGGCAACAAAGATTTAGAACAGAAATAGGTCATTTGGCCCATTACATCTGCTTTGCCATTCAGTGAGACTATGGGTGATCTGATAATCCTCAATTTCCCTGCGTTATTCCCGAAGCCCTTGATTCTCTTAATGAAAAAGAATCTGTCTAGTTCAGCCATGAATGTACTTAATGGCCCAACATTGACAGACTCTGAAGTAAAGAATCCCAAAGATTCACTACCTCTTTGTTTTAATAGGTGACCCCTTACTTTGAGATTATGCTGTCTTGGTCATTGACTCTCCCAAAAGGGAAACAACCTTTCCCACATCTACCATAACGAGCCCCTAAGAATTTTATGTTTCAAGAAAATCTCCTCTTGTTCTTTTAAATGCCAATGGATACAATCCCAACCTATCCCACCTCTCCTCACAAGAAAAATCACTTTGTACCTGGAATCAACTCAATGAAACTTTGGTAGACTCCTTCCACTACCGGGATATTTTTCTTTAGATAAGGGGACACAGTGTTCCATGTGTGGTCTGACTATTGCCTTCTGTAGTTTTAGTAATACTTTGGTATTTTTATACTTCATTTGATTTGAAATAAAGGCCAACAGTCCAGTTATCTTCCCTATAACCTCCGGAACTTGGATGCTAGCTTTTGCAATTCATATACTTGGACCAAATCTTTCTGTACTGCAGCCTTTTTCCACCTCTCTCCATTGAAATAATATTCAGCTCTACTATTGCCCCAAGTCATAGTGCTGAACCTCAGATTTCCCATATTATATTCCATCTGCCAAGTTATTGCCCACTCAATTGTTTATATCCCGCTGCAGACCCTTAGGGTCCTCGGCACTACTTGCCCTCCCACATAGTTTGTGTCATCTGCAAATGTGATAATAACACATTGACTTCCCTCAGCTAAGTCATTAATATACATTGTAACTAATTGAGGTGCCAAAATTGATCTTTGTGGCATTTCACTAGTTATAGGCTGCCCTCTTTATCCCAGATTTTATTAGTTAATCGTGTATCCATGCCAACCTACTGTTGCCAAAACCATGGGTCTTATTCTGTTGTGCAGCTTATGTGAGGTACCTTGTCAAACATCTTTTGGAAATATTACTGTTTGTTACCTCCTCAAAGAACTCTAATAAATTGTCAGATTTCCCCTTCATGAAGCCATGCTGACTCTGCTTGACTATTATTATGTATTTCTAAATACTGTGCTATGACATTCTTTATAAGAAATTCTAACATTTTCCTAGTCTATGTCACAGAATCATAGAGTCCTACAGCACAGAGACAGGCCGTAGGCCCAAACTGGTCCATGCCACCCAAAAATATTCATCCACGCTAACCCCATTTCAGCTCATTCCACATGCATACCACTGTCTATATAGAAAACTTGCCTGTCAGGTTTCCTTTTATTCTTTTGCCTCTAACCTTAAACTGATGCCCTCTAGTCCTCGATTCCCCATCCCTGAGAAAAAAAACTGAGTGTATTCACCCTATCCGATCTTCTAATGATCTTAGATACCTCTATAAGGGCCCCTCTCAGTCTCCTACACTCTGAAGATAAAAGTCCTAGCTTGTCCAACCTCTTCCTATAACTCAGACCATTGAGTCCAGGCAACATCCTTGTAAATTTCTTATGCATTCTTTCCCATTTAATAACATCCTTCCTATAACAAGCTGACCAAAACTGAACACAATACTCCAAGTGTGGCCTTACCAATGTCCTGTATAACTGCAACATAATTTCCCAACTTCTATACTCAATGTGCTGACTAATGAAGGCCAATATGTCAAAAGCTTTCTTCATTGCCCTGTCTATCTGTAACTCCACTTTCAGAGAACTGTTAATCAGAACTCCAAGATCCCTCTATTCCACTACACTCCTTAAGGCCCTACCAATCACCATGGAATTCCTACCTTGAGTTGACTTTCCAAAACGCAAGACCTCACACTTATCTATATTAAACTTCATTTGCCATTTCTCAGCCCACTTCCTCAGTTGATCAAGGTCCTGCTGCAACTTCTTATAACCTTCCTCACTGTTCATGATTCTACCTATTTTAGTGTCATCAGCAAATTTACTAATCATGCCTTGTATATTTTTATCCAAATCATTGACTGAGGTAACAAACAGTAATGGGCCCAGCACCGACCCCTGAGACACTCAACTAGTGAGTATGTAAGTTAATTCGCTGAGCTTGAAGGTTTGTTTTCAGACATTTCGTCATCATACTAGATAACATCACCAGTGAGAGTTTCTGGTGAAGTGCTGATTGTATTTATACGTCTTGGTTTCTTAAGGTGGGTTATGCCTTTTCTGGTTCTTTTTTTCAAGGGAAGGTAGATAGGATCTAAATCGATGTGTTTAGAGTTCTGGTTAGAATGCTATGCCTCTAAGAATTCTCATTCGTGTCTTTGTTTCGCCTGTCTGAGGATGTGTGCGTTGTCTCAGTCAAAGTAGTGTCCTTCTTTGTCTGAATGTATAGAAACCAGTGATAGTGGGTCATGTCTTTTGGTGGCCAGTTGGTGTTCATGTATCCTGATGGCAAGTTTCCTGCTATTTGTCCAATGTTGTGTTTTTTTTACAGTTGAAGAAAAATATCTATACAACATTTTCAAGAAAAACTGGTACCCAATAAACACAATCTGCCGATTCCTCAGAAACAAACCCAAACAAGCAGACACAACACAACCAAAAATTATAGCCACACTACCTTACATCAAAGACATATCAGAAATTACTTCCAGACTACTCAGACCCCTTGGCATCATGGTAGCCCACAAACTTACCAATATACTTAATCAACGACTAACGAACCTGAAGGATCTATTAGATACCACCAACAAAACTAACATCATTTACAAGATACCTTGCAAGAACTGGAAAAAACATCACATCAAACAAACTAGCAGGACACTTGCCACCAGGATACATGAACACCAACTGGCCACCAAAAGATACCACCCAATATCACTAGTTTCTATACATCCAGACAAAGAAGCTCACCACTTTGACTGGACAACAACACATATACTCGGACAGGCGAAACAAAGACAAGCATGAGAATTCATACAGGCATAGCATTCTAACCAGAACTCTATCAATAAACGCATTCATGAATTTAAGTGCTTACCAGAAGCATATAGACAGCGGTTCAGAAACAACGAAGGAACCAGGTCGGATTTATGAAAGAATTAAACATAGTCATTTTGATAGATGGGTATGTGGTGTGAAAATAGTTAGGACATTTGAGGCTAAGAGAGATTATCCTGCTGGAGGAGTATAAAAACTCATTTCCAGAAATGGTAAGAATTCACATGGAGTAACAGAAAGTTCAGGAAGTGAGAAGGGCAGCAGAATTAGCAGATGAGTACATGCTGGTGTATAAGATAAGCTCCTGGCCAGAATTTCATCCCTTGAGGGATAGAATTTGGGAGAAAGGGAGATCCTATACTACGAAACCAAGTGTAGAGCGAACAGGCAGAGGGTCAGACAGAAGTGTTTACTGCTGAAAGACTAAGAGACTTGCAACAGCAAGACAAGACGATAACAAATATATATGTGGAGGTGTACTCTGAAAAGGAGGCAGAGAATATTCCGGAGGGTTATTACCTGAAAGATAGAATCCTCAGACAGAAATGGAGACCACAGCAGGATAGTGCAGAGGAGAAATGGGCCAAAGTGCACAGGATTGTGTTGCCGGTAGCATACAGACAGGAGGAAGTGTTACAGGTAGCACGTGAACTATCTGTAGGAGGTCACCTAGGGGTACAACAGACTCAGGCTAAGGAACAAAAACATTTTAATTGGCCTGGAATGCACAAGATGTGGTTAACTTTTGCTGAACATGCCCTACATACCAAATGGTGGGTAAGCCACAGACAGGAATAAAACCAGCCCCTTTGTTGCCAATTCCCACATTTGAAGAACTTTTCACGCGGGTTATAACTGATTGTGTAAGTCTCCTCCCGAGAACCACAAGTGGGAACCAGTACTTGTTAACCATAATGGATGTGTCTACCAGATTTCCGGAGGCAATTCCATTACGGAGTTTCAAGGCAAAAGGGTAATGGAGTTAGTAGCTTTCTTCACACGGTATGGGCTACCCAGAGAGATTCAGTCAGACCAAGGCTGGGCTGTTTAAGGAGGTTATGGATAGCTTAGGTAGACAGTACTTTAAATCCAGTGTATATCATTCTGAATCCCAGGGAACTTTAGAACGTTGGCATCAGACCTTGAAGACCATGTTGAGAGCATACTGTCAGGATTACCCTTAAGATTGGGATAAAGGTATCTCATTCATATTGTTTGCCGTGAGAGATGACCCAAATGAATCTATTCAGTTCACTCCCTTTGAGTTAATATTCGGTCATAAAGTGAGAGGCCCTTTGAAACTAATTAAAGAAAAATTGACAGGACCAAAGTCTGAGATCTCACACTTAGATTATGTATCAGAGGTGAGGGAGAGATTAAGCAGAGTAGGTGAGTTAGCTAAACAGCATCTACAGTGTAGAATGAAGCAGGTGGCAAATAACATCTCTGAGACTTGGATGTTTTCCTGAGGGGATAACATGTTAGTACTGGTTGTGATAGGACATCCCTTCAAATTGAGAAAACGTTGAGTCAGGTGAACTATCTAGTAAAGGTGCTCGATAGAAAAAGAAAGTATTGAGTATGTCATGTGAACATGTTGAAACCATATTATACTAAAGAGAAAGAACTAGAGAAACAGGTGTTGGTGACTGCCCTGCAGAGTGAGGAATCCAATCCAAATGATGTGGATTTTGATGCACTTCAAAATAGATTAAATAATGAAGAAATCTTCGTAGAGTGGGATAGATTAGTAAGTTATCTGTCTCAGCCACGTAGAACACAGTTGAAGGATTTGTTACTGCATTATAAGGACAAATATCAGATGGGGAGGACTAATGCTTTTGTACATAAAGTAAACATAGGGAATACTGCTCCGATAAAACAACACCCCTATTGGCTTAATCCTCTCAAAGCCAGACAGGTTCAGATGGAGGTGGAGGCCATGCTCAACAAAGACATCATCGAACCAAACCACAGCAAGTGGAGTTCACCTATTGTCTTAGTTCCTAAACCGGATGGGTCTCAACCATTCTGTGTGGATTATCGGAAGGTCAACGCTGTTACAAGATCAGGCTCATATCCAATTCCTAGATTGGAGGACTGTATTGAGAAAGTCGGACAAGCCAGTTATATCACCAAGTTGGGACTTAATGCATGATTACTGACAAGTACCTATCTCAGAGATGGTGAAAGAAATGTCTGCGTTTGTAACCCCACATGGGCTGTTTCAGTTTAACGTAATGTGTTTTGGAATGAAGAACGCGCCCGCCACATTCCAAAGACTCATGAACAGAGTTGTGGCTGGGTTAACGAACCGTGCAGTCTATTTGGATGATGCAGTGATCTTTAGTAAGTCCTGGAAAGATCACATGGTACAGTTAGCAGAGCTCTTTGAACGAGAAACAAAACTGGTGACAAACATAAATAAAACAGAATTCACGAAAGCAGAGATGACGTATTTGGGACGTAACATCGGTCATGGAAGGTTGACCCCACGGAACGCAAAGACGAAGGCCATCGAGGAATTGTCACGACCAACCTTGAAGAAAGAGGTGCTTCGATTCTTCGGACTCAGCGGGTTCTATTGGAAGTTTGTTCCCAACATCAGCGGTGTAGTGGCACTGTTACCTGATTTGCTGAAGAAGAACACAAAATTTCGGTGGACAGAACCATGCCGGGGGCATTCAACCATCTGAAAGCAAAATTAACCACCAAAACAGTTTTAGCTAAACCAAACTTTTCAAAACCTTTTAAAGTTGTCATCGAGGCGAGTGACACTGAAGTTGGAGCTGTATTCCTCCAGGAAAAGGAGGATGGGATTGAACTACCAGTTGGTTGCTTTTCGAGAAAGATCCAACACTCATTAAAGGAAATACTCCACAACTGAAAAGGAACTATAGAGTTTGGCATTGGCCTTACAACATGTTAATGTGGATGTCACCAACAGTGTGACAGAGACGGTTGTGTACATGGATCATAATTCTCTTACATTCTTAGAACGCTTTAAAGACAAGAATATGAGACTATTTTGTTGGATTCTTATGTTACAGACTTTTAATTTAAAAATTATACATGGTGCGGGTTGGAAGAATGTAATCACAGATGCGTTCTCGTGGATTTTACTTCAAGAGTTTAGATGAGATTTGTCTTTATTTAATGTTATATCTATACACGTATATGGAAAGAATTTAAGGTGAACTTATATTAATGTTATCTGTATGTTAGGGTAATGTGTTTAAAAAGTAGAGAAAAAAAAACGAAGCCATCTTGTCATTATGATCGTTCATTTTTTTCTTAAGGGGGAGGTATTATGAAGATGTGTGTGTACTGTACCTTTAAGAGAGTTAAAAGCAACAGAACTACCTGACAGAACCAAGTGTTCTTAAAAAATATATAATGTAGCATTTGGTGGAACAACTTGATTAGCTGGTTGCCTGGAAACGACAGAACAGATTCAAATTAGGCCAATCAGTTTAAATTATACCCCAAAAATATACCAAACTCCAATCCAGTTTGAATTTAGTATATTGACCATCGTAAAAGCCAATGACACAATCTGATGCTTTGGGGTAAAAGACTGGGAAAAATTGATCAGATAGGAGGAGAGCTCCCAAGCTAATGACATCTGCACCCTGCCCAGAAAACAGCTCTCTTAAAAGGTACCTTTATCGATCAGTAACGTGTGAAGCAGAATGCCCAAGAAGACCAAAATACCAGGAAGAATGAAAGCTGCCTGATTTTGAGATAAGACGTTTTGTTTTGCAAATTGTAATCGTGAATTTTATCGGACACCACTTTGACAGGGACAACACACACACCCTCGGACAGGCGAAACAAAGACACGCACGGGAATTCTTAGAGGCAAGGCATTCTAACCAGAACTCCATCAATAAACACATTGATTTAGATCCTATCTACCATCCCTTGAAAAGAAAACTGGAAATGACATCACCCACCTTAAGGAACCAAGACCTATAAGTAGAGAGCCAGGACACACCACCAGCACTTCACCAGAAACTCTCACTGATGATGTTACCTAGTATGGTGATAAAACATCAGAAAAACACCTTTTAGCTATGCGAGTTAACTTACATATGTATCATCAGCCTGAGTTACAAATCTTCTCGAAAATCACTAGCACTCAACTAGTCACAGGCCTCCAGTCTGACAAGCATCCTTCACTATTACCCTCTGCTTCCTACCATCAAGCCAATGTTGTATCCAATTTGACAGCTCTCTCTGGATTCTATACGATCTAACCTTTCAGCACGCCTACTGTTACGAAGATATGGGTGTACTGTACCTTTAAGAGAGTTAAAAGCAACAGAACTACCTGACAGAACCAAGTGTTTTGAAAAACAATGTAACATGTTGGTGAAACAACTTGATTAGCTGATTGCCTAGAAATGACAAAACAGATTCAAATTAGGCAAATCAATTTAAATTATACCCTGAAAAAATACCACTCCAATCAAGTTTGAATAGAGTTTATTGACAATCTTGAAAGCCCATGACACAACCCAATGCTTTTGGGGGTATAAGACCAGGGAAAATTGAACAGTTGAGAGGAGAACTGCCTCGCCAAAGACATCTGCACCCAGAAAATAGCTCTCTTAAAAGGAATCTTTATCAATCAGTAACGTGTGAAGCAGCATCTCCAAGAAGAAGACTGAAATACAAAAGCTGCCTGATTTTGAGATAAGAAGTGTTGTTTTGTAAATTGTAATCGGGGGTTTTATTGGACTAGTATTATAGAAGGGAAGGTAAAAGATAGCTTAGACTAAGGACTTGTAAATAGTTGTTAGCTAATTATTTTCTGTTATACTTTAAGAAATAAAGTTGTTAACTTTTACCTTAAATCATTCTTGGCCACTCAAATTTTTACACATTACTGCACGGAATAAATCTTTTCTGTGTTGCTGGTTTTAAATTAAGCAACACTACCGTGTGGAGCCTTGTCAAAGACCTTAGTGAAATCCATATAGATTATGTCTACCGTCCTACTTTCGTCAACTTTCCTGGTCACTTTGTCAAAGAACTCTAACAAATTTATGAAGCATGCTTTCTCACTCACAAAGCCATACTGACTAATCCTAATCCTGATGAAGGGCTCTGGCCCGAAACGTCGAATTTCCTGTTCCTTGGATGCTGCCTAACCTGCTGTGCTTTAACCAGCAACACATTTTCAGCTCTAATCCTAATCAAACCCTGTATTTCCAAATGCATGTACATCTTATCCTTTGCAGCTCTTCTTGAATAATGGCACAACGTTCGTTACTCTCCAGTCTTCCGGGACCACATCCATGACTAACGATGATGCAAAAATATCAACTAGGGCTCCCGCAATTTCTTCTCTGGCTTCTTGCAGTGTTCTTGGATATATGTGGTCAGGACCAGATTTATCCACCTTCATACATTCTAATACATTCAACACCTCCTCTTCTGTGACATGGACTGTCCCCAAGACATCCTCACTAACCTCCCCGTGTTCCCAAGTCTTCATGTCTTTCTCCATGATAAACACAGAGAGGAAATAATCAGAGAACCTCACCCATATCCCTGTGGTTCTATATATACATGTCCACTTCAGTCCTTCATGGGCCCTATTTTCTCTCTAGTTATTCTTTTCTTTCTTAAAGAACCTCTTTGGATTCACCCTAATCTTCTCGGCCAAGGCTGTCTTGTGCCCCCCTTTATGCCCTCCTGATTTCCTTTTTCAGTAAACTGCTGTATTACTTGCATACCTCCAGGGATTCCCTTGGTCGCAGCTGCCTGTACCTGAGCCACGCCTCCTTTTTTATCTGGTCATAGCCTCAATATCTCTTGTCATCCAGGGTTCCCTATTCCTGCCAACCCAGTGTTTTTGTCTCCCTCCCTTTTTGAATATGGGTGTTACATTGGACTTTTCCAGAGTCTAAGGATTGTTGAATATTACTGTCAGTGCATATACAATCTCTGCAGCTACTTCATTTAAAATTCTTGAATCCAATCCATTAGGTCTAAGGGGTACTAACTCCATTAGTTTCCCAAATGCATTATTCTCTGTGCTTTTCAGTGGTTAACACTGCTGCCTCACAGTGCCAGGGACCCAGGTTCGATTTTGGCCCCGGGCGACTGTGTGGAGTTTGCACATTCTCCCCGTTTCCTCTCGGTGCTCCGGATTCCTCCCACAATCCAAAGATATGTAGGTCAGGTGAATTGGCCGTGCTAAATTGCCCACAGTGGTCAGGGATGTGTAAGGTAGGTGCATTAGTCAGGGTAAATATAAGGTGGGGGAATGGGTCTGGGTGGATTACTCTTCAGAGGGTCGGAGTGGGCTTGTTGGGCTGTAGGGTCTGTTTCCCATACTATAGGGATTTTAATTCTACTCTGTATTCAGTTCCTCCCTAATGTAGCCCATTGTTTAGCACTTTTGGGATACTATTATTCTTTTTATTCTTCAGCTATGGGCGGCACGGTGGCACAGTGGTTAGCACTGCTGCCTCACAGCACCAGCGACCCGGGTTCAATTCCCGAATCAGGCGACTGACTGTGTGGAGTTTGCACGTTCTCCCCGTGTCTGCGTGGGTTTCCTCCGGGTGCTCCGGTTTCCTCCCACAGTCCAAAGATGTGCGAGTCAGGTGAATTGGCCATGCTAAATTGCCCGTAGTGTTAGGTAAGGGGTAAATGTAGGGGTATGGGTGGGTTGCGCTTCGGCGGGTCGGTGTGGACTTGTTGGGCCGAAGGGCCTGTTTCCACACTGTAAGTAATCTAATCTAATCTAATGATGCAAACTATTTAGCCAACTCCTCTGCTTTTCCTGATTCCCCATTATTATTTCCCCAGCGTATTTCTCTTAACGGTGCTATGTTCACTTTAGCCTCTCTCCCCTTTTATATATTTAAAGTAACTCTTACAGTTCATTTCTACATTACAATACAATACAGCACAGGAACAGGCTTCTGGCTCACCAAGCCTGCACTGATGCCTAATCCTTACTTATACCCACTACTTATTGCCCATGTGGCTTCTATCCCTATGGTTTCTTCCTGTTCATATGTCTCTCAAATACACTATATCTGCCTGCTTCCACCACCTACACTGGCATTGCATTCCAGGCACTCACCACTTTAGAACATAGAACAATACAGCACAGAACAGGCCCTTCGGCCCATGATGTTGTGCCGAACATCTATCCTAGATTAAGCACCCATCCATGTACCTATCCAATTGCCGCTTAAAGGTCGCCAATGATTCTGACTCTACCACTCCCAGGGGCAGCGTATTCCATGTCCCCACCACTCTCTGGGTAAAGAACCCACCCCTGACATCTCCCCTACACCTTCCACCCTTCACCTTAAATTTATGTCCTCTTGTAACACTCTGTTGTACCCGGGGAAAAAGTTTCTGACTGTCTACTCTATCTATTCCTCTGATCATCTTATAAACCTCTATCAAGTCACCCCTCATCCTTCGCCGTTCCAATGAGAAAAGGCCGAGAACTCTCAACCTATCCTCGTACGACCTATTCTCCATTCCAGGCAACATTCTGGTAAATCTCCTCTGCATCCTATCCAAAGCTTCCACATCTTTCCTAAAGTGAGGCGACCAGAACTGCACACAGTACTCCAAATGTGGCCTAACCAAAATCTTGTACAGCTGCAACATCACTTCACGACTCTTGAATTCAATCCCTCTGCTAATGAACGCTAATACACCATAGGCCTTCTTACAAGCTCTATCCACCTGAGTGGCAACTTTCAAAGATCTATGTATATAGACCCCAAGATCCCTCTGTTCCTCCACCTGACTAAGAACCCTACCGTTAACCCTGTATTCCGCATTCTTATTTGTTCTTCCAAAATGGACAACCTCATACTTGGCAGGGTTGAACTCCATCTACCACTCCTCAGCCCAGCTCTGCATCATATCTAAGTCCCTTTGCAGCTGACAACAGCCCTCCTCACTGTCCAAAATCTGCCAGCTTACCCTCATAGTATATTTTGTCACTTTTTGTTTGGTCATCTTATGTTGACTTTTCAAAAAAATTCCCAATCCTCTAGTTTACCATTAATCTTTGCCACATTGTATGTTTCTCTTTCAAACTGATGTTATCCTTAACTTGCTTGGTTAATCATGGTTAGTTTATCCCTCTCCTAAAAATCCTCTTCCTTACTGGGATGTATCTTTGTATTGAGTATGAACTATCTCCATAGATATCTGCCATTGTCCCTTAACCATCTTTTGTGTTAAATGCCTCTTGTCTATCTCAGCCAACTATGCAGAAAGCCCCATGTAATTACCCTTGTTTAAGTTTAGCACTATTATTTGAACCTAGGATGCTCAAACTGAATGTTAAATTCTATCTTTTATGGTCACTCAATCAAATATGCTTTCTGTTTCTTTAGGCTAGAATGCAAAATCCCAGACCTTCGCGGAGTCTTTGTGACTTCAGCTAGGGAAATAGGCACATAGTAAGTCGGGTGCTGTTCATCAAACTCTTCAAGCTAATTGGTCTCCTCAGTTGAAGAACACACTGCAACTATGATTACCTCATCTGTTAATTCTTTTATGCAGTGTACTGTGACAAGGACCTTTGCTGACATTCCATGTTAGTTTCTGTAGGGATGCCCATTCTGGCAACCTGCAGGACAGCAAAAACAATCTCATTATTGGGTTGATTAACTTCATCCTGCTCCTTTTTCTTGGTGTTTTGTGCAGCTGTAGCCCATTTGTCATGACTGTGGATCAAAAAGCTGAAGTTTGGTTGACATTCTTGACTTGTAATTCCAAGATGTGTGTTTTTTTTTAATGAGGGCTGATACAGTCAAAATTAACTGCAGATATAAGTCTAGAGTGAGAAACTGATGGAAAATAACATGCACAGCATCAATGAAACATCAAACACACTGAACTATGATCTGAGGTAACCCTCTGTGGATGATGTCCACAAACTGCAGACACATTTTATGTTTCTCCATTTCATGAATACTTAAGGATTGAGGTTAAAAAGCCAGTTTCAACTCTTGGGACAAAATGTTCACATATATACCAGCTTGGGTTCCAGTACTGGCATGCTGTTAAGTACACAGTTGGAGAACTATCCCCTAGTTACCCCTGTGACACAGATAAAGAGCCTCTCTCACTTCTGAGAACTGCAAACCTGTTAAAAAGAAAACATCAACAAAGGATATTCAAATAAAAGCAAAACACTACAAATGCTGGAAATCTGAAACAAACATGAAAACGTTGGAAAAACTCAGCAGGACTGGCAGCATTTGTGGAGATGTATCCAGATCTGCTGAGTTTTACTATAATTTTCTATGCTCATAACAAAGGACACTTACTTGTCCTGAATGATGGAATCCGATCATGGTCAATCAGAACTAAAGGATTTCAACCAATCCACAAAACTAAGAAAACCAACTTCACCTATCAACATCAACTGGGTAATCCAAGATGGAGGACAGGAAAGATTTCTGGCTGTAAGAGCTGCTCCTTTTTTGGAGATTTTTTTAGGTGATGAGGTGATTTTGGGATTGTATTACAGACCCCCCAATAGTCAGAGGGAAATTGAGAAACAAATTTGTAAGGAGATCTCAGCTACCTGTAGGAATAATAGAGTAATTATGGTCGGGGATTTTAACTTTCCAAAAATCGACTGGGACTGCCATAGTGTTAAAGGGTTAGATGGAGAGGAAGTGTGTACAAGACATTTTTCTGATTCAGTATGTGGATGTACCTACTACAGAAGGTGCAAAACTTGACCTACTCTTGGGAAATAAGGCAGGGCAGGTGACTGAGGTGTCAGTGGGGGAGCATTTTGGGGCCAGCGACCATAATTCTATTCGTTTTAAAATAGTGATTGAAAAGGATAGACCAGATCTAAAAGTTGAAGTTCTAAATTGGAGAAAGGCCAATTTTTACGGTATTAGGCAAGAACTTTCAAAAGCTGATTGGAGGCAGATGTTCGCAGGTAAAGGGACAACTGAAAAATGGGAAGCCTTCAGAAATGAGATAACAAGAATCAGAGAAAGTATATTCCTGTCAGGGTGAAAGGGAAGGCTGGTAGGTATAGGGAATGCTGGATGACTAAAGAAATGGAGGGTTTGGTTAAGAAAAAGAAGGAAGCATATGTCAGGTATAGACAGGATAGATCGAGTGAATCCTTAGAAGAGTATAAAGAGAGTAGAAGTATACTTAAGAGGGAAATCAGGAGGGCAAAACGGGGACATGAGATAGCTTAGACAAATAGAATTAAGGAGAATCCAAAGGGGTTTTACAAATATATTATGGACAAAAGGGTAACGAGGGAAAGAATAGGGCCCCTGAAAGTTCAGCAAGGTGGCCTTTGTGTGGTGCCACAGAAAATGGGGGAGATACTAAATGAATATTTTGCATCAGTATTTACTGTGGAAAAGGATATGGAAGAAATAGACTGTAGGGAAATAGATGGTGACATCTTGCAAAATGTCCAGATTACAGAGGAGGAAGTGCTGGATGTCTTGAAACGGTTAAAAGTGGATAAATCCCCAGGACCTGATCAAGTGTACCTGAGAACTCTGTGGGAAGCTAGAGAAGTGATTGCTGGGCCTCTTGCTGAGATATTTGTATCATCGATAGTCACAGTTGAGGTGCTGGAAGACTGGAGGTTGGCAAACGTGGTGCCACTGTTTAAGAAGGGCGGTAAAGACAAGCCAGGGAACTATAGACCAATGAGCCTGACCTCGGTGGTGGGCAAGTTGTTGGAGGGAATCCTGAGGGACAGGATGTACATGTATTTGGAAAGGCAAGAACTGATTTAGGATAGTCAACATGGCTTTGTGCGTGAGAAATCATGTCTCACAAACTTGATTGTCTTTTTTGAAGAAGTAACAAAGAAGATTGATGAGGGCAGAGCATCTATATGGACTTCAGTGAGGCACATGACAAGGTTCCCCATGAGAGACTGATTAGCAAGGTTAGATCTCATGGAATACAGGGAGAACTAGCCATTTGGATACAGAACTGGCTCAAAGGTAGAAGACAGAGGGTGGTGGTGGAAGGTTGTTTTTCAGACTGGAGGCCTGTGACCAGTGGAGTGCCACAAGGATCGGTCCTGGGGCCTCTACTTTTTGTCATTTACATAAATGATTTGGATGCGAGCATCAGAGGTACAGTTAGTAAGGTTGCAGATAACACCAAAATTGGAGGTGTAGTGGACAGCGAAGAGGGTTACCTCAGATTTCAACAGGATCTTGACCAGATGGGCCAATGGGCTGAGAAGTGACAGATGGAGTTTAATTCAAATAAATGCGAGGTGCTGCATTTTGGGAAAGCAAATCTTAGCAAGACTTATACACTTAATGGTCAGGTCCTAGGGAGTGTTCCTGAACAATGAGACCTTGGAGTGCAGGTTCATAGCTCCTTGAAAGTGGAGTCGCAGGCAAATAGGATAGAGAAGGCGGCATTTGGTATGCTTTCCTTTATTGGTCAGAGCATTGAGTACAGGAGTCGGGAGGTCATATTGCAGCTGTACAGGACATTGGTTAGGCCACTGTTGGAATATTGCATGCAATTCTGGTCTCCTTCCTATTGGAAAGATGTTGTGAAACTTGAAAGGATTCAGAAAAGATTTACAAGGATGTTGCCAGGGTTGGAGGGAGAGACTGAACAGGCTGGGGTTGTTTTCCCTGGAGCATCGGAGGCTGAGGGATGACCTTATTGAGGTTTACAAAATTATGAGGGGCATGGATAGGATAAATAGGCAAAGTCTTTTCCCTGGGGTCAGGAATCCAGAACAAGAGGGCATAGGTTTAGGGTGAGAGGGGAAAGATATAAAAGAGACCTAAGGAGCAACATTTTCACACAGAGGGGTGGTACGCATATGGAATGAGCTGCCTGAGGAAGTGATGGAGGCTGGTACAATTGCAACATTTAAGAGGCATTTGGATGGGTATATGAATAGGAAGGGTTTGGAGGGATATGGGCCGGGTGCTGGCAGGTGGGACTAGATTGGGTTGGGATATCTGGTCGGCATGGACGGGTTGGACAGAAGGGTCTGTTTCCATGCTGTACATCTCTATGACTCTATCAATACAATCAATAACCTTCAGTGCAACTGCTGCAATATTCAATTAACTGGTCTTCATGAACACTTCATAGACTGATACACATTTGTAAAAATTTTTATCTTTTTGGACTCAACTTTCTTTTCCAGAATGTGTATCAGTGGGTTCCATTACCAGTTCTTCTTTAGTAATTAATAAACTCGCCCTTTGTTAATTCAATAAAGCTGGCTGAATTAGCTCCATTTTAAAGCATAAATTCTGAGAGAAAGGTATAAATAAGAGAAAGGACACCTTTTAAGTTAAATTGCAACTAACCGAGGGGATTGGGTAAATAAAGGAGGGCCACTTTATCACTTACTCATATTTTGGGGTATCAGTGTCAAATTGAGGAATCTCCTCATGGGTCTGATTGTAATAGAACCCAGCACTGTGCAAGCAATTGGCAATCTTCACCATCTTGCATGTCTGTATCATGAATGTGGCCTCTTGAAGGTTGGATTGTACTACTTCTTACCGATGGCCTCAAGAATCCGAGAAATGAGTAGCTGTCAGCAGCCATCCCCAGATAAACTGCATGAAAGTTGGCCATGGGTTTGGGAGGCATGGACATCAGCTTGATGCTCTTGAGGCCAGTGGTATCAAGCTGTGCAAGGCAGTTATCTGTAATTATGGTAATCTTCTTTCTGTTTATACATTTTGTCTACTTACCCAATCCACAGTTCGAAAATGTTGGGGGTCACCTTGATGATTTTGCCTAGATAGTGTCTTGACATCTGTGAAGCAACATGGCCTTTTCTTTCACATGAAGTGGCAGCTTTTTGGTGTCATTTACGTTGATTTTGACCGTAACAATGATGTGTTCTTTGTTCTGCTTTCCACGTGTTTCACTTTTAGCATCAGAGACTTGTCAAAATAAGGTAAACAATCTAGTTTCATTTGTGATAAAAATGTTTCTTGCTGCATCCTCGTTCAAGACGTGGTAAACACTATTTTAGATTCAATTATTGGTCACCGCTGCATTCCCACTGCTTATCATGTGAAAGAAAATGCCGCAACTTGTTTTGAATAAGACAATATCAATTAGTGCCATTGGCTCAGCTTCTTTGCGAGACTAACTCCATTTCCTACAGGATTGGACTGGGGAAGGGATCATTGTCTGCTTGGGCTGCCTAGAAATACATTAGTCCAGATTCTTCAATGTCAGGATAGGTAGCTGTTCTCACCCTCTTCTGTGATTGAGAGAATGCCTGTTTGTTGAACTGTTTCAAGATGTTTGTGCTGTATTTCAAACCCAATGATGGACAAACCTAATGATGGAATCCCACATTCCTTTGTGAGATCCCCTTTTTGCTCACCTAACTCTACATTCTCCATTTGCTGCATGAAATTCACCTTGAGTACAGGATTAAAAATGTTCTTACTACAATTATGTAGAGTCTTGGTGAGACCAAATGGAGTATTGTGTGCAGATTTAGTCTTCTTACTTAAGGAAAAATGTACTTGCCAGAGAAGAAATGCAATGAAAGTTCACCACACTAATTCCTGGGATGGAGGGATTATTTTTTGAGAAAAGATTAAATATACTATGCCTATATCCTCATAATAAGTATTAATAATAAGAGAATTAATCCTTTAAATTCTCTGCCCCAGAACATGGACGCTCGGTTATTGACTCTGTTCAAGTCTAAGATTCATGGATTTTAAGTATGAAAAAGTCAAAGGATTTGGGAATGATGCATGAAAATGGTGTTGAGTAGATCAGCAATGATCTCATTGAATCTTGTAGCAGGTTTGAAGGGCTCTGCTTATTGCTTTTATAAATCACACGACACCAGTTCATAGGCCAACAGGTTTATTTGGAAGTACAATTTTGTGTGGCCTAACTCCACTTTGATTCTCTGGCACAATGATAAATTTATGCAAACTCAGATAATCCAGAGCTACCAGTGTGCAATATCAACCACAGGCATCACTCTGTTGGACTAAAAAACCGAAATAAAAGGTGTAGCAAATCAGAAACAAAAACAGAAAATGCAGGGAAAAAAAAACTCATCAGGTCTGGCAGCATCTGTGCAGAGAAATCAAAGCTGATATTTCAGATCCGATGACCCTTAGTCAGAACTGAAGGAAGGTGCACTAGACCCAAAATGCTAATTGATTTCTCTTCACAGATGCTGCCAGATCTGCTGAGCTTTTCCAGCAATTTCTGTTTTTGGTTCAATTGGATTTGTTTTTTTTTCCTGGTGAGAATGGCTGACAGCTGTAACATAAACTGAATTTCATGTCAAATGAATCTCATTCATCGTGATACCACTGTAAGTTATTTCCACTTTTTCACGAAGCTTCTTTAATTAATGATTTGGAGGAGTTGGCGTAGAGTGGAGTGTACAAAGGTAGAAATCACACAACACCAGGTTAAATTCCAACAGGTTTATTTGGAAGCACGAGCTTTCAGAGCGTTGCTTCTTCATCAGGTGGTTCTGGAGTATACGATCGTAGGACACAGAAATTATAGCAAAGGTTTACAGTGTGACGCTATTGAAATCATATATTGAAAAAGACCTGGATTGTCTATTAAATCTGTCATATTTTAGAATGCTAAAAATCACACAACACCAGGTTATAGTCTAACAGGTTTATCTGGAAGCACCAGCTTTCAGAGCGCTGCTCCTTCATCAAATGGTTTTTTTTTGGATTAGACTAGATTAGACTTACAGTGTGGAAACAGGCCCTTCGGCCCAACAAGTCCACACCAACCCGCCGAAGCGCAACCCACCTATACCCCTACATTTACCCCTTACCTAACACTACGGGCAATTTAGCTTGGCCAATTCACCTGACCCGCACAGCTTTGGACTGTGGGAGGAAACCGGAGCACCCGGAGGAAACCCACGCAGACACGGGGAGAACGTGCAAACTCCACACAGTCAGTCGCCTGAGTCGGGAATTGAACCCGGGTCTACAGGCGCTGTGAGGCAGCAGTGCTAACCACTGTGCCACCGTGCCGCCCGTAAAGTGGAGTATAAGATTGTAATGACCATGTTGATTTCAGTTCTTTCATATGTAAATCCAAATCTTTATTTAACAGTCAACAAAGGACTCATATATGAAAGATGTGAAACTAACACGGTCAATCTAACAGATGAGAGACTTAACAAACAATCAAGGTATTTTTCAATATATAATTTCAGTTACATCTCACTGTAAACTTTTGCTGTAAATTACATGTTTTATGATCTTATTCTCCACAACCACCTGATGAAGGAGCAGCGCTCTGAAAGCTAGTGCTTCCAATTAAACCTGTTGGACTATAACCTGGTAGGAGAAAGTGAGGTCTGCAGATGCAGGAGATACTATAGGAAGGATGTGGAGGCATTGGAATGAGTGCAGAGGAGGTTTACCAGGATGTTGCCTGGCATGGTAGGAAGATTGTATGAGGAAAGGCTGAGGCACTTGGGGCTGTTCTCATTGGAGAAAAGAAGGTTTAGGGGAGATTTGACAGAGGTGTACATGATGATTAGGGGTTTAGATAGGGTTGACCATGAGAACCTTTTACCGCTAATGGAGTCAGCTGTTACTAGGGGACACAGCTTTAAATTAAGGGGTGGTAGGTATAGGACAGAAGTTAGGGGTAGATTCTTTACTCAGCGGGTTGTGAGTTCATGGAATGCCCTGCCAGTAGCAGTGGTGGACTCTCCCTCTTTATGGTCATTTAAGCGGGCATTGGATGGTTAGGTAGGCTTCGGTCGGTGCAACATCGAGGGCCGAAGGGCCTGTACTGCGCTGTATTTTTCTATGTTCTATCAGTGCTGAAATGTGTTTCTGGAAAAGCGCAGCGGGTCAGGCAGCATCCAAGGAGCAGGAGAATCGACGTTTCGGGCATGAGCCCTTCTTCAGGAATCCTGAATTCTCCTGCTCCTTGGATGCTGCCTGACCTGCTGCGCTTTTCCAGCAACACATTTTCAGCTCTGACTATAACCTGGCGTTGTGTGGTTTTTAACTTTGTCCCCCCCAGGCCAACCCCGGCTCCTCCAAAGTGAACATAAAGCGAGCTTTCTTACCGTTAGCTTCAGGGTCTGTCTCTCACACAGGAGTTTAAACCTCTTCCATTATGTGAAATGTCCTCCTGCTGGGGATGAGGTCCTGAGGACACCCTCACCCTCACCCTCACCCTCACCCTCGGAGACAAACAGCCCACACCTTCTCGTCTAACCGGCGGATTTCCGTTGGCAGGGAGAGCGATGGAAACAGGAGCTCAATCCGAGTTACTTATTTGTGGTTTGTGTGGATTACCCGGCCGGGGGGGGGGGGGGTTGAACTTGACAGAAACAGTAGCGGCCACTCGCGATGACAGGCTCACTCTCCGCCATCAGCGGCAACTGCAGCGTCCGTCTGTCTGCCGCCTCCCCTCTCTGACGCAGAAGGGCCAGCGACCGCGCTGACGTCATTTCTCCGCGCCGCCCCCGTGTGGAGAGGGAGAGAGAGGGGGGCGGGGCTACCTCCCCTCAACGCCACACCCCCTCAACCCCCCCACCCCCTCCCCTCCGTCTCGCGAGCTGAACTTCAGTGGAAGCGACCAGAAGGCGCGGAGCGTTCGGCTGCGCGCGCTCGCGAAAGAGAGCCCGCCTGCCCGCCCGCGCGCGCTCGCGAAAGAGAGCCCGCCTGCGCGCGCGCACACAGTCGGCAGGGCTCCTCGGGGGCAGCGCGTGCGCGCGGCGTCAGAGGTTGTGGTGGTGGGGGGGGAGAGCTTTCCCCGCCCTCTCCCGTCCCCACCCCCACCCCCCCCCTCTCCATCACAAACCATGGTGTGAGGATAGTCAGGCAGCGTGAGACAGACAGAGACAGAGACAGAGTGTGAGGGGGGGGGAGCGGGGAAAGTTTATACACAGCCCGGGCTGTGGGTGTGGGGGTGAGGGGGTGTGAGGGAGGCCCGCCCGCCGGCGGACAGCCGCCTCACAGGCTCTGCACTACAAAGAAGAGGCGAACTCTGCAAGTGTGAACCCCGGGGGGGGGAGGGGAGCTGGGGGGGGGGCAATGATGGGTGGGACTGGTATCGCCCCTGATTAGAGAAAGGGAAGGGGGGGTGCCCGGGGTGGGGGGCACTTTGTCAGACTGGATGAGCACCCCGAGCCGCCAGCTACCCGCTCGGGTGAGGTATTAGAATTGGCCGGGACCCCCCCCCCCTCGCTCCCATCCCCCCCCCCCCCGCTCCCTGCAAGGCCACCCTGTCCCTGATTTAATGGGGGTTGGTGAGGAGTCCCGGACCCCGTGTGAGAGCTGCACTTCATCTGGAATCAAAGCGTGCCTCATCCTCCCGCTCGGGTGAGTTACTCATTCTCACAACATTGTGCTGCTAGCTGCAGGAGGGTGAGCAGAGGGCAGTGCTGGAGGAGGAGGTGGTAGTGGTGATGGTGGTGGGGTAAGACCACCTTCGTGTGTGCCGGGGTGCAAAGGAGCGAGATCAATAATTCATGAACACCAAAAGGAAAAGCCACGCATAAATCCTGCACCCTTGTCCTTCTCCATTCATGGGCTTCAGTAACTCACGATCCTGCTGCGGAGTAAATCTACCTGATTGTCAAGTTCAGATAACGAAGTCAATTGAGGACTTCAGTGAAAAAAATACTTTATCGAAACGTCTGCATCCCGTTAGGAAAGTTATAATCACCATCTCTTGTTTCAATTCGTTTCTATACCTTTCAATCTCTATATCTTCCACTGTGAGCACGGTCTGCAGTATTTGCAAGCAGCAATGCCAAGTGAAATTTCCAATGTAACCTAGAATTTGATGCCCAAATGATCCAAGATTACAACTGATTTCTTTTATATTGAAACATTTTTAAACGTGCTTTTTGAATTAACTTGACATGATCATGTAGGTTTACTTCTAATGGTATTACAGTTACCATCCCACAATTCATACAAATGAGTAGAAATTCTGTGGTGTTTGGATCTATGGCTAAATTTGATACTTCCTGTCAGTTAATGCCTTAAAGTTCAATGTTGTTTGCATTGAATACTGAAGGCTGTGGGAGTGATCATTTTGTGGTTTCATATATTGTTTTAGGTGTGCATTTTTCCCTGTACTCAACGCATTTCTTTTAGTCATTAGGAAAATGCTTCTGTTCAGTATTTGGTCTTCAACTGTCCATTAAAAAAGTTACACATGCATTCAGGCATGCATGTGAAAGCACAGCTTTGCATCGTCTGTTTTCACTATCTCCATATGTACTTGTCATGTAGGTACACTCAAGGTTGCTGTTGAGCAGCTAAATCAATTTCCAAATGGATAAAGTTATAAATTTCATATTTAGTTGATCAGTGAGAATTTTTGTTCACCAGAATTTTTTTTTCATTGTAAAAGCAGAATGCTTACATATTGTCACTGTTAATTCAGTGACACCCATAAAATGTCCCGGGTGCCTGGGTTCAAAACCTGCCATGACAGATGGTCAAATTCAAATTCAATGAATAAAATCGGGAATTAAGAGTATAATGATAACCATGTTGTCAATTGTTGGACAAACTGATCTGGTCCACTAAAGGCCTTTCTAGGGAAGGAAACTGCTGTCTTTACCTGATCTGGCTTATATGTGACTTCAGAACCACAGGACTGTGGTTGACACTCAACTGTCCTCTGGACAATTAAGGATGGGCAATAAAAGCTAGTCTAACTAGTAATCCTCTCATTCTGTGAATGAATAAAAAAAACATTTTCATGCGCTTGTTACCTCGCTAGTCTTGACTAACCCAATGCGTAGCTCGATCACTGCTCATTCTCAAACTATCTGGGTTCTGAAGTCTGATCAGCTTAGATTAGATTACTTAGTGTGGAAACAGGCCCTTCAGCCCAACAAGCCCACACCGACGAGCAACCCACCCAGACCCATTCCCCTACATTTACCCCTTCACCTAACACTACGGGCAATTTAGCATGGTCAATTCACCTAACCTGCATATTTTTGGACTGTGGGAGGAAACCGGAGCACCCGGAGGAAACTCACGCAGACACTGGGAGAATGTGCAAACTCCACACAGACAGTTCCCGGATGTGGAAATTTAATCTAGGTCTCTGGCCCTGTGAGGCAGCAGGGCCAACAACTGTGCCACCGTGCTGCCAAGTCATCCAAAAGTCTGCTTCCTGTCCCCTTTCTCTCATCATATCCCATTTGTTCATCACACCTATGTTTGCATTTGGTCAAACAATGCCTCAATTTTAAAAATTACCATCCTCCTCTTTGAATTCCTCCACAATTTTGATGTTATTTTTCATGATTTTTAATTACTTAATTGTTGGCCAATTATTTTTCAACTGCACAGGTCTAACCTCCGAATTTTCTTCCTATACTTCTGTGACTCTATCTTGCTGTACTTGTTTAATGACCCTGCTTAAACCTGTTTTTTTTGTTTGACTATCTGCAATATCTCTTTCTGACTTGATGTCAAATTTCGCTCTACAACTTTCCTGTGTTGCTCCTTGTGTTTTATTTCATTAAAACACTATGTAAATGAGTTGTTTGTGGTGCAAAGCTGGAGTATTGTGCTAAAGTAATGTCGAGCATTTGTTTGATTAGGAATGCTTCTACTGTTAAACTGAGGTTGTTTGTTTTAAGTTCAAACTTCTTCTCTATTAGTTTTCTTAAATTCCTAAGGGGAAAGGATAATGTGGCGACAAAAGAAACAGTGACCTGAATATGGCTTTCAGTACGTCAAATATATCCTACCCTATATTGAGCTTGTGGCCAATCTGTGTTTTAACATTCACTTATCCACCTTGGTTTTGTTTCCTTAATTTCTTTGCTTAACGGAAATCTAAAATCATTTGGCCTGGGCTTTTTTTTCTTTGGGGGGGGGGGGGGAGGTGGGTAGAGGTTCAGATTATCTGAAGCAGTGTTTCCTTGAATCACTGTTCGATAGCCTAGCTCTAACTTTACATTTTTGCCTTTGTTCTGGACTTTCTGTAATTGAGAGAGCTTCTTTTACACTTTCAAATCATTTAATTAATTTAAGCATCTCAATAAGATCAACCCTTAATCTTGTATCCTTAAGAGGGTACAAGTCTAATTGATTGTATACAACCTTTCTTCAAATTTAACCATTTTAGTTCTAGTGGTGTTTTGTTGAATTTGTGCTTTTCCTCAATGTCTGAGACAAAAAAATCTTCAGGAGTCCCTGATTCTCACAGTCTGGTTATCAAGAACATCTTTCCTGCATCTATCTGGTTCTGGTTCAGTCCTTGTAGAACGTTTTTTCTAAACTTCAGTGGATATGGTCCTAACCAATCAAGTCCGTCTTTAGTTCTGCCATCCCAGGATTCAGTCTGGTAGATCTTCATTGCATTTCATCCATAACAAGCATATCCTTCCTCTGATAAGGAGACCAAAATTGCACACAGTACTCCAGATGTGATGCCCCTGCTCCTGTAGTCAAATCCTCTCGCTATGAAGGCAAGCATACCATTTACCACCTTTTGTTGTTTGCTGCACCTCATACTTTCAGCGATTGGTATACAAGGACATCCTTATTGCACCCCTCCTTTCCCAGTCTATTATCATTCAGGTCATCCAAGTTCTTGCTTTTGATACCAAAGTGCATAACCTTATCCAGATTATACTTCACCTGCCTTACCTTTTGCTTACTCACTTAACTTGATCAAACCATGCTGAAGAACCTCTGCATCTCCCTCAGCTCATTTTCCCACCCAATTTTGTCATCTGCAGACTTGGAAAACCTATCATTTATAGGTTTTTCTGCTATAACACAACAGTTGTTCCTTTGCAATCTTACACCATAGAAAATTGCGCTATTGAAAACCATTACAGAAAATAGCGTTTTAAAGATCGTGAATAAAAAAATCACGATACTTCTTCAGCAAGAAGTTTGCATTATCCAAACCAATGCTCATAATTCGTCAATTGTGTTAAAACCAATTCACGCTGATGAAACACATGTTATAGCAGAACGACCTGTAGTTCCCTCATCTGAAGTGAATAGCTGGGTTCCTAGTACTGATCATTGTCGTACCCCACTGGCCTCTGGCTGCAACTCGGAAAATAACTTGTTTATTTCTACTCTTCATTTTCTGTCAACCAGCCAGTTTCTTCTCCATTTACCTTACCCTTCCCTCCAAAAAAAATCCTCATACTCTTTAACTTTTCATACTAATCTCTTACGTGGGACCTTATCAAAAGCCTTATGAAAGTCAAAATAAACTGCATTTACTGGTTCCCCTTGATCAACCCTATTAGTTTCATCCTCTCAATTCCAGTAGCTTTGTGAAGCACAATTTCCTTTTTGTAAATCCACGTTGACTCTGTTCAATCTTGTCACTGTTTGTTTTCCAAGTGTTAAGACGTTTATAATGGACTATAGCATTTTCCCTACTATTGATGTCAGGCTAGCCAATCTATAATTCTGTTTTCTTCCTCCATTTTGTTAAGTAGTGGGGTTAAATTAGCTACCCTGCATCCAAAAGAACTGCTTGAGTCCATATTATCTTGAAAGATGACTACCAAAGCATTTGCTATCACTGGTGCCATTTCCTTAAGTACTCCAGGATGTAGATTGGCAGGCCCTGAGGATTTTTTTTAGATTAGATTACTTACAGTGTGGAAACAGGCCCATCGGCCCAACAAGTCCACACCGACCCGCTGAAGCGCAACCCACCCGTACCCCTACATATACCCCTTACCTAACACTACAGGCAATTTAGCATTGCCAATTCACCTGACCCGCACATCTTTGGACGTGGGAGGAAACCATTAGTTTCCCCAACGCCATTTCCTAACTAATATTAGTTCCCTTCAATTCTTCATTCTGTCTAAACCATGTGTTTCCTAACATTTTTAGGATGTTATTTGTGTCCTCCTTTGTGAAGACCGATTTGAAATTTGTATTTCATTTGGTCTGCTATTTGTTACAATTTCTGTTTTTGTATGTAAGGGACATTTGTCTTCACTAATATTTTTCTCTTGACGTACCTATATAAGTTTTTACAATCAATTTGTACATTCCCTGTTAGCTTACTCTTGGAATCAATTCTTCCTCTTCATCAATCCCTTTGTCCTTTTGAAATTTAAACTGATCCCAATGATCAGATCTACTCTTTTTTGGCTAGTTTGTCTGCCTCTTCCTTGGATCTGATATTATCCTTAATTTCCCTTCTTATCCATATTGGACAATCTTTCATTTTTTTTGTACTTTTGTGCAGAACAAGAATGACCAATTGTTGCAGTTCCTCTGGGCACTCTATTTAAATGTTTGTTATTGCCTGATTGCCATCATCCTTTTAAGTAATGCTCCCCAATTTATCATAGCCAGCTCTTGCACCATACCATTGCAGTTTCCTCCAATTAGAATTTAGGACCCTGGTCTCTGAATCAGTCACACTATCTTAATGAAAAATTGTACCATATCATGGTCACCCTTTTCCAAGAGGAGTCGCTCAGCTAGATTGCCAGTTTTTCCTTTCTTAATGCACAATACCCAGTCTATGATAGCCTGTTCTCTAGTTGTTTTCTCAACGTTGATCCTGAAAGCCATCTCTCAACACATTCTAGGAATTCCAACTCTACAGTATTGGTACTAATTTTGTTTCCCAATCTGTATGTAAATTTGTCACCAATAATTACAGCTGTACTTTTATTGCTAGTGGCTGTAATTCCCTTCCCGATGCCTTCTCCAGCATTATTGCTACAGTTTGGGAGTCTACATACAATCCATAATATTATTTTTCTGCTCATTGACAGAGTGGGCAATGTGGGTAGAGATTTTATTTATGTAATCACAACTCATTGATTGTGGGGAGTTACCATGGACTCTGCCTTTCCTGTACTTGTTTTTCTGCTGTTGAGGGTTCATTAGAACCTGGCTTTGAACCTTGGGGGAATCCATCTATGTTGTCTGGGTTTGGCTTCAGCTTCTCACTTTGGTGATCAGCAGCCCAGAGTACTTTCCCACCCCAGGAGTGATGCAGAAAGATAGGGAACAAATTACTGCAGATGCTGCGATCTATACTGAAAACAAAAAATGCTGGCGATCATCACATCTGGCAGCATCCCATGGAGATAAAGCAAGGTATTACCTTGTGGTTCTGTTCTTGTGCTCTTCATTAGCTTGGTATTTTTGAACTGATATCTCAAGTTGTCATTGCTCAGAATTGAGTTTTAAGTACGTTATTTATCCTGAACAGGAGAACAAAATTAAAAAAGAAAGCCTTTGCATTTCAAAGTAGCTCCTGAGAAGATTTCAAAGGTATAAAAAGACCCCTTTTTGTAATGTTCTTGAGGATAACACAATGCTGTTGAAAGGTAGCATTAGAAATTTCCTTGTGGTAACCCAGTTTTTATTTTCTAGGATAAGTTGATATAGCAGAGTTATAAATTTCCTGTTGAGTACCTTTTCAGCCTTAAGTATACTTCAACTGGAAGGTAACTCAAGCTACAAAGTCATCTTAAATGATGCAATAATAAAACTGCAAGCATTTTAGAAATGCACCATGTTTAATCAATTTAAATGTGCTATTTTGCAATGTATTTGTATTTTCAATATAATATGCATTCAATATTCTGCATGTTCATGTGGAATAACTAGTGTGCAAACACTGAAATATAAAATTTATTACATAGGCTATGTGTATTACTCTTTTCATACAGATTTTCTCCAATAGATGCAGTATGGGTATGCATTTTTTAAACGTGGTGTTTTCAAGTGTTAAAACTAGCTTTGTGGTTTCTGAAGGAAGTCATCTTTTGGCATATTCTCATTGTAAATTTGGTTCTGTTTCATAGTTTCACTAAACATGTAAATAAATTGTTCTCAAATTGGATTCTCTTTTAGGACTCACTCCTTGTCACACTGGTCAGGCTTTGAATTCAGTTGGTGTGCATTTGCCGTGTAACTGTAAATATTGGCACAAGCCATAGTATTTTTCATTGACTTTATAGCTTTGGTCTGGGTGTAGTATTAAAAGGCAACCGGGGATCAAGGAGTAAGCTGTGAAAAGCTATTGAAAGTAATAATCTACTAAATGAGTGTCATTTATAAAAACAACTTGAAGCTTATTTGTGATGGAGAATTGTTGAGAACTTGACTTGCTATAATCTAATCTTTATTTTTATTTGTACTTGAGATATGGGTGGTTTTATCAATCTGTATTTGGTGCCCTGAGAATTTGGAGACCCTTGTTCTTGAATATAATTGAGTTTGAAATAATGTTCTGTGGCTCATGTTGAATAGGTGTACCCTAGCTTCTTTAGCTCAACTATATTATCAGTGTGAATCTGATCCGTATGTAATAAGTAGGTTCTTGATCTATGGTGATTTCAGCTTAAGCAACATGAGTTCAGCAATTGTCATGAGGTGGAGAGGTCAAAATTGACTCGGGTTCCTATTCTTAGTCCGAATTCATAAAACCCAGCTAAAATTGCTTTTGAGAATGTTATTAGAAGCCTTCACCATATTTCTGAACGGCTGAGTGGTAACATGTAAGGCAAATGTTACTTTTAAAACTGCATTCCAACAAATAGTTCATCCCATTTGAAGAAAAAGTAATTAGTTATGGCAAAAAAAAACAAATGTCTTGTGAGACTTAGTGACATGGACAGAATTTGCACAATGTTTTCTGTAGGAGGATGCTGTATAAGAAGTGGAGAAGTCACTTGTCATAATGGAGCATTCCTATACTGGTAATAATGTGTAAAATTTTAAAGTCAATTTAACAGGCTGTACAACACTACACAATAAAACACAATTGCAGATGCTGGCAAACTGAAACGAAGGCAAATCGTTGGAGAAACTTAGCAGGTCTGGGCCTACCATATAATTGAGGAAAATAACACTTATGTTCACTGATTCCTTTTTTGAAGTTGTTTAGAATTGCAGATTGTGCAATTCGCGTATAAGATCCAACTTCCATAGAGTCTTAGAATCCTTAGTGTCGAAGCAGGTCATTTGGAGCATCGAATCCATACCGACCCTCCATACAGCATCCTACCCAGACCTATCCTTCTACCCTACCCTTCTAACCTTGCATTTAGCATACCTAATACACCTAGCCTGCGCATTCCCAATCACTATGGGGGGCAATTTAGCATGGCCAATCCACGTAACCTGCGAGTCTTTGGACTGTGGGAGCACCAATTTTAAAAGCATTAGTGCAAACCATTTTGTGGAAGCAAAATAAATTTGAAAACAGGTTATTGTGTGTTTACTGAAGAAAATTAGAGCTGTGTTGTAGTATGTAAGTCTTTTGCTTTACTTTGTTCACCACCATGTTTATTTCACTCCAAAGCACACTCAGCCTACCTTTGTGTATAAATCATACTTGGAGAAAGAGTATAGAATCATAAAGTGAACTCATGGAAGAGATTGAAGTTAGGAAACAAAAATGTGCATGTCGGTGCACAAACAGTAATTATCTAAATGAGGTAAAGAAGAGAATGAGATTAAAACAATTCTGTTGTAGTATTTTGTAACTTTTTTTTGCAAGAAATCAGTATTCCCAAAGTGCTTGTTTTTTGTTTGGAGACGACCTATAAATACAGAAATAAATTAGCAATATGATTTTTAATTTCAATGCATTGAATGCTTGCATTTAGATGCTTATGTTCAGTTATCCAATAAGTTGATTTTGCATTGCAAATTTTTAATTTATGATTTATGTCTTTAATTTTTGTGCTTTCACATAAATTTAAGTTAAATCCCACTTGTTTTATTATAATGTTGACTAAGACGCTAGTTTAATACGTGTCTAACGGAACACTGAAAGAAGTTGAGGAGGAGATGGAGATGAGAAAATTCTATAGTCCAATTAGTCTTGCCTCATTAACGGCCATTCTTTTTAATGTGTGTGATATAAGTAAATGGTGATGTAAGTTGGGTTTGCTTATCATGGTTCTGCTTGCTTAATTTAACCTGTTTTGAAGAAATAAAAGAAAGAGAATGTGGGACTCTTATTAACAGAAAACAAGACCATATTGTCATGGTCATCTTGGGAAGGTTTGAAGCTGATGGTGTCCATTGGAACGGGAGATGATTCCAGTGGAAATTATTGTGATCTTACTTTCTTGTTGGTACTATGTCATTTTGGTGACCTATAGCACTTTTCAAATGGCCTAGCACAATTGTGTTTAACTTGAAGCCATAAATAGAAACTGAAGAATCTACATTGGCTAACTCAGCAAATGCTGTGTTGCGTTTTATGCTCTGCATCTCTTTCAAGTTCAATATTTTATTTGCTTGCTAATCTCACGTGAAGTAGGTTCTACTTCAATTTTTGTCTGTGGGATAGATTCTCACAGGGTCATGATTTATACTAGATAATGGTGACATGGAAAGCTTCTGATATCCCTTCTGATAATAAAGTCAATTTTTTTTTATTTCCATACTTTTGTATGGAATATTCTGTTAAATGCAATGTTTCCTCAGGCTGTCAAGTGATTTAATGATAGTTTGGTATATAAATGATCACTGCAAAATCTTTGACAAATTTACTATTATAGTTCCTTGATGAACCATTAAATGAGTACAGTGATGCTAAAGAAGAGTTCCTGCCAATGCTGATCATTCCCTATTTTGGAAAAGCCTCTCAAAATTTGCTAATTTTTAAAATTTTATTTATTTTGTGGGATGTGGGTGAGGCAGGCTAGCCAGCACTTATTGCCCATCCCTAGGTCCCTTTTAAAAAGGTGGTGGTGAGCTGCCTTCTAGAATAGCTTCTGTCTGCCTGTCATTCCCATATATCTGCTGTCCTTGTCCTTCTAGATGAAAGTGCTTGTGGATGTGTAAGGTGCTGTCTGAGGATCTTTGGTTAATTTCTGCAGTGCATCTTTTAGGCAGTGGCTGCAGTGTATACTGAACGTCAGTAGTGGAGAGAGTGAATGCTTGTGGGTGTCGTGCCAATCAAGCAGGCTGCTTTCTCTTGGATGGTGTCAAACTTCGAGTGGTGTTGGGGCTGCGTTCATGGAGGCAAATTGGGAGGTTTCCATCATACTCCTGACTTTACCTTCTAAATGGTTACACAGGTTTTCAGGAGTCAGGTGAGTTACTCGCTGCAATATTCCTGGCCTCTTTCCTGCTCTTGTAGCCACTGCATTTATGTGGTGAATTCAGATGGGTTTCTGATCAATGATACATTCCAGGATGTTGCTCGTGGGGGATTCATTGATGATGACACCATTGAATATCAAGGGGCAGTGATTAGATTGATTCTTATTGGTGATGGCCATAGCCTGGTATTTGTGTGGCGTAGATGTTACTTGCCAAAGGTCAGCTGAAGCCTAGATATTGTCCAGATCTTGTTGCATTTGGACTACTTCAGTGTCTGAGGAGTTGCGAATCGTGCTGTACGTTGTGCAATTATCAGTGAACACCCTACTTCTGACCTTATGATGGAGGGGAAGGTCATTGAAGATGGTTGGGCCAAGGATATTACACTGAGGAACTCCTTCAGAGATGTCTTGGAGCTGAGATGACTGACATCTAACAACTGCTACCATCTTCCTACATGTCAGGTATGACCCTAACTACCAGAGAGGTTTCCCCCTGATACCCATTGATTCCAGTTCCTTTCCATGCACTTGATTAAAGCTTTATTTTGAATATTTCTATTAAATCTCTGCTTAATCATTATTCTGATTTGAAATCAGCTCTAATTGTTTAAAGTAACTGAAATTCCTTTCCATTTAAAGACTTCTAAAGAGTCACCTCAACATCCTGTTTAAGACAATTTTGTGTTTTTAGTTTGGTACCCAGAATTGGATGGATTATTCTATCTGTAGGCTGACCAGTAATTTATAAACATTTATTATTAGTTTCTTGCCTTTGTACTCTGTGCACCTCTACTTATGAAAGTATCTGTTTTTTAAGTCATTGTATAATAATGTAGTGTGGCGTGTGTGTGTGTGTTGGTGTTGATAGATGTATGTGGTTTTGGAAGTACAGAGAGGGCAAAACAAGATGGGAATGGAGGTGGGAGTGGGGGTCAAAAGAAGGAAGGGAAAGCTTGAGTGTTGGAAGTGATGAAAGAAATGGTTGCTTTCCAATGGACAAGAAAGAAATAGGGCAGAGTTGAATTATATGTATTGCAAATGTATGGAGTATCATGAATGAGATAAAAGGTTGAGTGTGAGACACAGAAGAGGAGGACCTCCTGCAATTTGTGCAGGAGAACTTCCTGGAACAGTGCATTTCCAGGGAGGGAGCTGCATTGGATCTGATTCTAGGAAATGAGGCAGGCCTAGTGTAGAATATCAGTCAGGGCGCATTTGGAAAATAGTAATCATAATATTCAATCTTAAGTTGTCAATGATTTAAGATCCCTGACTGGAAAAAAAGGCAGATGTTAGGGGTGTAAAAGTTGAACTGGAGTGCATTGATTGGAAATGCATTTTGGTGGATGAAAAATTAGAGAATTTCAAAAGCAAGATGAATAGTGTGCAAAATTGGTACATACTTGTTAGAAGTAAATAGGGTAACCAGTACTAGAATGCCCTTGACTAAGGGTATTGACGAGAAAATAATGAAGAGAAAAGTGTGTGATATATACTGGAATAATAATAGCAAGAGAAGTCAGGAAGAGTATCTCAAATGCATGAGCAAGGCTAAAGATGGAATAAGGGAATCTAAGAGGAAGCATGAGAAAAGGATGATAGATTGCATTAAAATAAATAGTGAAATGTTTATCAAACATATTAATAAGAGTAGTGAAGGATAGAATGGGGCCAAATAGGAACAAGCCAAATAAACTGCTCTGAATCCAGTGGTAGGCAGAGTACTAAATGAGTACTTGGCTTCTGTCTGTAGCAAATTAGAAATGTGATAATACTTAGTTGAAAATGTGGGTGTTGAGTGACTGTCTGAGCAGTTTAGTGAAAAATTAATCCGTAGTGCTAAAAAGGCTGGCAGTGTTCCAGGTAGAGAAGTTGTCAGGCCCAGATAGGATGCGTTCTATGTTCCTGAGAGGTAAGGCAGCAAATTGCGGAGCTGTTGACAGATGTTTTTCCAGAGTACAGGATTAGTTCCATGGGAATTGGACGATTGTAAATGTGAAATAGTTGCTTAATGAAGGAGCCAAGGATGACCCAGGGAATGGCAGACCAATCAGCTTGACATAATCAGTGGGATAATATGGAATAAGGTAGATTTACGCTGAGAAAAAGTAAATTAGTACTAGATAGTCAGCATGGCTTTTTCAAGGTCACATCATTTCTGACAAGTTTGAGTTCTTTGACTAGATGACACAGGCAGTGGATGAGGATAGTGGTGTTGGTGTTGTAAATTTGGACTGCCAGAAAGCATTTGATACGGTGCCATATGGCAATTTGGTTAGCAAATTTGAAATGTTAGGGATTGATGGGATCTTGGCTTCATGGATTGGAAGTTGGCTCAAAGATACAAAACAGGGTATGCATAGATGGATATTTCTCAAGTTGGAGAGGAGTTGAAAGTGGTATTCCCGGGATCAATGTTGGAACCTTTTTTGCTTTTTCTGATTTCTAGATAAGTGATTTGGACATGGGAGTGAGGGCAAAATGTGTAAATTTGCAGATGACACTAAGTTAGGAAGAATAGTGAATCGTAAGGATGGCACTGAATGACTTCAGGGATATTGACAAGTTGGCCAAGTGGACAGACAAAATTCAGTGCAGAGAAATGTGAGATAATTCATTTTTGTTCGAACCAATATGGAGAGACAATATAGGCTCAATGGTACAACTCTGAGAGAAATACAATAGCAAAGGGCCCTCTGATTCTTTGAAGGTGACCAGGCAAGTTAAAATAGTTAAGAAGGCTTATACGATCCTTAGATTTATAAATAGAGGCATTGAATATAAAATCCAGGAAGTGATGCAACACCTTTACAAATCATTGGTCCAACCATATTTGGAGTATTGTGTTCAATTATGGCATCCATATGGAAGAATGTTGCAGTTCTGAACAGAGTGCAATGAAAATTTATTGTGCATGATATAAGGAAAGATTAAAGAAATTGGGCTTATTCTCCATGGAATAGAGAAGATTAAGAGGTGACCTTATTGAGGTATTCAAAACTATGAACAGTTTTGACAGATTAAAGAAGGATGTTCTGTTTCCATTTATTGGTAACTGCGAGTTGCAATTTCAAGATTTTAGCAAAAGAGCTAGGAGTGAGACGACGAGAAACCTCCTTTATTCAGTTGTTAGTATTTCGAAGGCGCACGTCAGAGTTTTGAACATGATTCCATAAGGACATTTCAAAAATGAATTGGATGTATATTTGTAAGTGTTGAGTTTAGAAGGTGAAGGAGATAAGGTTGGAGAATGGGGCCAGCTGGGATTTAGCTCTTTCGTGAGTGGGTACAAAGTTCTACGATAACCCATCCTGCCGATGTTGAAGGTTTGAGAAATCTCTATGCTTTACATGACCATGAAGATTATACCATTTAGTTGGAACTACTCTTCTTTCTTCCTTTTAAATTGACCAGATTGTGCATGAGATTTCATCAGTCATTAATCACTCCATTTAATATTTTTACAACCTCTGGAGATGGTGTGACTTAACCTCAGATCTTGTGACTTAGTGTTGGGGACACTTACTGCAGGGCAGGAGCCCTTGCATGTACCTTGAGTTTTTTTTTTCAATCAGCCTATTCCTACACCCCTGGAGCAGATGGGACTTGAACGCAGATCTCCTGGCCTAGAGGTATGGACTCTAAATTGGACCACAAATATGTCTTGCATTTATTTCAAGATTTTCTAATCAACCTTCTTAGTGATGTCATTACACACCACTGGAACAGCTGGGACCTAGTTTAGAGTTAGAGATACTACCAGTGCTTGTCAGTAATTCCTTGCATATTCACCATGTCCAATTTCAGAATTACATTAAACATTGGGTGCCATTGAACTTTGCAAGTGAGGGATAGTTAGTTGTCATCCATACCTTGTTGCTGAGTGGACATGGAATTTGATTTAATGGGACATACAATCTGCATGCTTGGATCTAAGCCACATTATTCATTTGTGAGCTGCCAAAATGTCTTTCTAGCTTGATGGCAATGAACACTACTCATTCGTACTGCATAATTGCTAGGTGGGGCAGCTAGTTTCACATGTTAGCTCAAACCTTTGAGATATTTTTAGATTAGACTTACAGTGTGGAAACAGGCCCTTCGGCCCAACAAGTCCACACCGACCCGCCGAAGCGCAACCCACCCATACCCCTTACCTAACACTACGGGGAATTTAGCATGGCCAATTCACCTGACCCGCACATCTTTGGACTGTGGGAGGAAACCGGAGCACCCGGAGGAAACCCACGCAGACACGGGGAGAACGTGCAAACTCCACACAGTCAGTCTCTTTTATGCTTATGGGATAATTTGAGATATACTGGTCACTTTTCAGGAACATGTGATTTTTGCCTTTGGGCTTCCCATGAAATTGCCTGGTAGTGTGAAATTGTCAGCTCAAGACAGCAATTACTATACAGGATGGCTTTGTGCCCTATTTCAGCATCTAATTTGTCTGATGAGCAAATGGCTCAGGCCCTATTTTGTGTTGCCAGTGAAGCCAATCTTATTGTACATGGGATTTCTACAGTACCAATGTGTATCCTGACCAGTGAAGGTTGGTGTATGGTAGACAATAATAGAGAACCTCACCTGAGTTCTCCAATATCATAACAAAGTAAGGGAACTCATTTGACTTGACTTCCATTTCAAATGTGAATTTGAGATGAGGATGGAGTCCATTAAGGTGTGGAAGCCAGTTTGTAGATTCAGATATTACAAATCTGTCGTCAAATGAGAAATATGCAAGGGCTATAGCTTAAGTATCATTCCATCAAAGAGACATTTCTAATTGAATCCAACAGAGATTTGTGAGTATTGGGTCCAGTGGGGATCCCATAACAGTACAATCAACTTGGGGAAACATGGTTTTAAAACTGAAGTCAAATATGAATTGTGGAGTTGACAAATTCAACAAATACTGATTTCCTGTAATGATGGTAGGACTAGCTTACAAAGGTAATGCTCTAGTACAAATATCTTTGGCTTCTTTGAGTGGTACATTGGCAAATAGCCTAGCAACCACATTGATACTGCATTGCTATTGGTATGCAAGTCTTGTATGATCTTTGTAAATGTGAAGGAACCCCTTCACTTGTAAATAGACACCTTGCTAAAAACTGTTTGTAGCAATGTACCCAGTCATTTGGCCAATTTGTGACTGGCTCTGCAGTACAAAGAAGGAAGAGTGAAAGGGACATCAGTTGTGCGTCTTGGACAGTTCACTTTTTTTTCAATAGATGCTCATTCATTTTTCAGGGCAAAATGAAAAGCTTTGAAATGCCTTTTCAGCAAAACTTAAGCTATTTAAAACCATTAAAATTTCACTGGCCAGGTTTACCTACATTTTCATTTAAATGCGTTTTCATGTCGTCACTTATAATACAGAAGATAGTGATTAATTTTAAGGGAGCAATGAAGTTGAGGTAACTATGACAAGGTAATTCCATCGTATTCTCATCTATGGTGTTTAAGGATTGCTACAAAACAAATATGCCAGTACAGTTGTAAATATTGTGTTAATTATTGCTCACTGTGTTGCCACACTTCCATTAGGGAATTCTTGGTTCTTCCTTGTTTAATGGACACATTTTAATTATATTTAGTCAATGTTAGCAACTTGAAAATTTTGCTATCTAGATTTTACCTGCTTTGGTTTTTATTTTTTTTAAAACAAATTACATGTCTGTAGTAAAAGAAGTAATTTGTGACTTTATATCTTTGCGTGCACTTTTGATTCATGACTAGAGAGAACATTACAGGCAACCAACTCACTGAAATGGATATTGTGATACAGCTTATATCTAAGCAAGATTTGGAGATGCCGGTGTTGGACTGGGGTGTACAAAATTAAAAATTGTACAACACCAGGTTATAGTTCAGCAGGTTTAATTGGAAGCACACTAGCTTTCAGAGTGTTGCTCCTTTGTCAGGTGATAGCCACTATCAACTGATGAAGGATCGTCGCTCCGAAAGCTAGTGTGCTTCCAATTAAGCCTGTTGGACTATAACCTGGTACTGTGATTTTTAACTTTATATCTAAGCAATGTTTTGACTGTGACAAATGTAACATGTATCTAGGAGAAATGCAAGGATGACATACCTAGGTTCATGTTGAGATTTGTGGAATGGTTATGATGGTAGGTTATAAATGAGAGAAGGTGAAAAGGCTCGAGTAGAGCACAGAGAATGGTATAGTCTGGTTGGATTTAATTCTGATCCTGTGTTGCACAATTCTTCAATGTGCCTGCAAAAGCTTATAATTTGCTGATGTGCTGTACTTTGTACATGGTACATACTGCTGCCACAATGCATTGGTGGAGTGGGAGTGGGATGGAGTGCCAGTCAAGGTCGAGTGGGGGGGCTACTTAGTTCCAAATTGTTGAGTTTTTGTCACTATGGCACACTTGAGGCAAGATATTCCATCATACCTCTAACTTGTCTTTTAAATGGTGTGTGGGCTGTGAGGAGTCAGGTGATGAGTCACTTAATGTGAGTTACTAATCTAATCTAATCTCATTTTTGGAGAGACTGTTCTATAGCTGGTTCAGATAATTTCCCATTTACGCTTTTTTTTCCAGTGCTTATCCATGCCTCATTCCTTCAATAGCTGCCCTGATGTCAGAAGCAATTACTCTTGCCTCTCCTCTAGAGGTCCATTCGTACGCTGAAGGGAATCGGGATGTTCTTTCTAAACTGATAGTATTGCTTGATAAAGACACGGTTGGTCAGAGAGCATGCAGTTAATAGGTGAATCGAATTGATGTGCAGACTGGATAAGTACGTGAATAGGAAATATTTGGAGAGATATGGACCAAGCTCAGGCAGGTGGGATGAGTTTTAATTTGTGATTATGGTCAACATGGATTAGTTAGACTGTAGGGTCTCTTATCATGCTCTATGACTTTGACATAAGTGGCAGAGTCTACTCATGATACAAGCTTGATGAGAAGGCTGGTTTCTAATGTAGAATGATGCCAACAGTGTGGTTTCAATTCTTGCACTGACTGAACTGTCATGAAATGTACCCCAACTTCAATTTCTCCTCTCACTTGAGCCAAAGGGTTAAAGCATAATCTGTCATCTCTCTCTAATGAGAAAACAGCCCTGTTGTCTGGTAGGGCTATGATGACTTTATCTTGTTTAAGGGGTTAGTATCTCCTACACCTGAGCCAGAGATCAGTGTTCAAGATCCACCTGCTCCAGAAGTGTCATAACACCTGTAAATAGGTTGATTAAAAATATCTGCAAATTTGGAGATAGTGCACTCCTTTGCTGTTGCTATGTCAAAATCTTGATTGGCCAGTAATAGATGACTTTGTTTGGTTAGGAACTTTTAAATGGTCCAGTGTATATTTAATTGCCATTTTCGTGCACTTGTCTTATTAAATTGAGAATGGCAATTATGTATTCTGTTATAGGCTTAATTTTTCTACCGCTAAGGGCTGTTTTCATATTGTATTTTACAATTGTTTTTCCTGTTGTCTCAAACAGAATGCATAATAGACCCAGGTGTCCACAGGAGGAGTAAATGTAAGATGAAGTTACAGTTCTCAATTTGATAATTGACTTGTATTTCAAAACCAGTGAAATCTGTATATATGCCGTCTGGTGCATATGCTTTGACAGCATACAGATGAAAGCTGTTCTATGTCATAAAGCTAGTTGAAAGATTAACCTGCAACCAATCTTTCTAAGCTCTTATAAGTCTTTATTTAGATATACACATTGGGAGTATGAATCTCCTAATCTTACCATCAAAATTTGACTGTATTCATAAAGGCACAAGTGAATCTTCAGTTGATGCCAACCACTTGTTCACAACTAATATAAAACTAACAGATTTTCCCTATCTCATTAAAATGACTAAATATGCACAATCAAAATTTCAAGACAAGTGAATTCAAACTTCTATTCTCTATAAAGCATTAGATTGAGAATTTGAGGGCTGCTAACAATTTACTTGCATGTGCAATTTTTTTAAAAACAGTCCAACAGTTGATGACTTGCAACATGCATTTAATTTGAGACTTTACTCCAGTTTCTCAAACCAGCACGATGAATTAATTTTTTCCAATTTGGAGCATTTTATGGTGTTCAAATTATTCAACAATGAATAATTATCTGCACAGCATTCCATGGGAAAACAATCCATATTGCACCAAATGTGCAACATATCAGCTAATATATTTGATGTTCTCACACACACTTGTCTCCGTCACGGTTCATATTTTAGTAGCTAGTAGTTTCATTAATTTTTGGAAAAAAGTTAACTTCTGAAGCTAAAGAGAGAACCCAGTTGCACTAGAAAACCCAATAGGAAAATTAGTTTTGCTTTGGGATAATGTGGGCTGTGAGCAATTTAAAGATGGAACATCTAGCACCTCTTTTTATATATGCAAAAAGTTTTAAAGTTGTCCTTTGTTTGTTTATATATTTGTCCAGAGCTTCAAAATGATAACCTGGTCTAGTTCAAGTGCATGCTTATTTGAGTTCAATTAAGCTCTAGTTTCTTAATTTCAGTCTCTCAGTTATGCTATATCACTGTGGGAATCAACTACGCTAACAGGACAGAGGAACATACTGTAATATGGGATGGTTGATTTAAGTTATTCCACATCTACTATCTTAATATTTAAACCAATAATATCTAAACCAATATATTCAAAAACCCTCTCAAATCTGGCTCTCACTTTTTAAATTCTACTTATGTACCTAATCCATGGGCAGACAGTAAATACACTAACTATCACCAGAGAAAAGGTACTAGCAAAACTAATTGTGCTAAATGCCAGTAAGTCCTCTGGCTCTGACAGGATGGAAGCTTGGATGTTAAGAGAAAGCGACAATGGTGGTGGTAGTAGTCTTCAAAGGATCTTTATATTTAGGGAAATACCCTACAGAATTGGAAAGTTTTATAACCACTCAAAAACTGTTGATGCCCCACACACATTGAAAAAGTGAAGGAGACAAAAACTGACAACTTTGTAGGAGGTGGGGGGTGTTAACAATATTGGAAAAATTGTCTGTTGTAAAGGGTTTGATAAAGCATTTAGAGATACTTTAATCAGGTAGAGTCAGTGCAACTTCATGAATGGGAAATCATGCCTGTTAAATGTATTGGAATTCTTTTTGAGGAGGTTATAAGCAGGGTAGGTAAAGAGAAAACAATAGATGTAATAGATTTTCAAAAGGAGTTTGATAAGCTACTGAAGGGAAGTTTACATAAGATAAGAGCTCATGGTATATTAGCATGGTTAGAAGATTGGCTAACTAATAGAATTGGGATAAAGCAGGGTGACAGCTGTAACTAATGGAATGCCACAAGGATCAGTGTTGGGGTCATAGTTATTTACAACGTGTTAATGACTTGGTGAATGCATTTATTTTGATTATCCCAAGTTTATAGGTGACCCAATTAGGTGGGAAGGCAAGTAGATGGCAGCAGAGTAGGATGCTCCAGCAAGAGCTCTTCTGCTCCACCTGTTCTTTTTCTTTTCGCCCCCTCTTCCATCTCCCAGTCTCTGAAGCAGGGTTGGCAGTCGGCGGGGATGCTGGTGGCCGGGAATGGAGATGCTGGTGGCGAGCGACCCATACAGACTGTGGCAGCAGCCAGCGGTTAGCCCACATAGAGGCCCGCTGCACTGGTCTGCTGTGGAGCGAGACTGATGTTTGTCTTTTGAACTTTGGTTCTTGTATTTGAGCTATGGTTATACAGTGTATAGCTGTAATGTAACATTTTTTCCCGCATTTCTTTATTCTGTAATTAAGGATTGTATCTAGGTAGCTTGTACTTAAGTCACTACTTACAGCACCATCTTAGAAACTTTGAGTTTACTAATTTGAGTATGTGACAATAAAGCTAATTCAATTCAATAGTGTGAATGACTGACTATGTACAGAAGGAAAGAGAGAGGTTAATTGAGTGGGCAAAAATTTTACAGATGGGATGTAATGTAGGGGACTAAAGTTCTTTGGCAGAAAGAATCGAAGAGTTGAATATTATTTGAATGGAGAAAGACTGCCTGTAGATAGCTGAAGTACACAGGGATTTGGGGGTCCTTGTGCATGAATCGCAAAGCTAAGATCCACGTTCAGCAGGTAATAGGGAAGGTAAATGGAATGTTGGCCTTTATTTCAAAGGGAATGGAATATAACTTTAGGGAGGTTTTGCTGAAAGTGTGCAAGCATTACTCGGCCCACATCTGGAATACTGTGAACAGTTTTTGTTTCCTTATTTAGGAAAAGATATGCTTTCACTGGAGGCAGTCCAGAGAAGGTAGATTAGGTTGCTCCTGGGTATAGAGAGATTTTCCTATGAGCAGAGGTTGAGGAGGTTGGGCCTGTACTCCTTGGAGTTGAAACATAGGATTCTTTTTGTGGCTTGATGGTGGTTAGTAAGTTATTTCCCCTTGAGGGAGAACTAGAGAGCATAATTTCAGAACGTGTTACCCATTTATGACAGATGAGGATTTTTTTTGTGGGTGATGAATTTGTGGGATTATTTATCACCGATATCTTTTGGAAGTAGAGTTGTTAAGTATACTCAACGGACAGATTTTTAACCAGTAAGAGAATTGAGGTTTATGGGGTTAAGACAAGACAGTGGAGTAAGGATTCTCAGATCAGCCAAATTATAGGAACAGAAGTAAGCCATTTAGCCCGTTTTTGAGTCTGCTGTGTCATTTAATGAGATCATGGCTGAAGACAGTTTTCCTTCCCCAAAATACGTTATTGAACCAGATGGGTTTTTATAACAATCGACAATGGCTTCATGGTAATTGAAATTGTAATTGTAATTGCAAATTTTTATTGAATTCAAATTCTGCCATCTGCCATGGTTGGAATCAAAGCCAGGTCCCTGACCATTACCTGGTTCTCTGGGTTTCTAATCTAACAAATAATATACAACACCACCTCCTTCCCAAAAACAAACTGCATCTATCTTTACCGAAAGCTATTCAGTTCTTCATTGCATTGTACCCTATCTGCATACAAAAGTTCATGATATTGCCAAACTCATTGATTTATTGTTTGCAGCCATATTGACTAATAGGGATAAAAGATTGTACAATGATATTTTTAGTAAGTCTACTAAATGCCCGTTTTTCTTATAAATCAATAAGGAGGAATGTAGTCGTGATGTAAATTAGAGGCCTGGGCTAATTTTCTTGGGATGTGGGTTCAAGTTCCATTATGGCAGACAGTGAAATGTGAATTCCAGTACAATCTAGAAATAAAAGCTAGTCAAATAGTAACGACTGTTGATTTACCTTAAAATTCTATTTGATGTATTAATGTATCTAGGGAAGGAAGTCTGCTTTTTATGCTGTTTTGAATACTAGCATTAGAAATTTTCAATTGTTAAAATGGGGTCATATTAAATAATAGTTTGGGAAGTGTTGAGCTATAGTACTTCAACTTTTGTTGAACTTCAAAAACTGTTAAAGTGAGACCTTCTGCTTGTACTGTTAGATGCTGTTCCTGTGGCGTGCAGTTGCTTTCTGATGCAAGAATCACTTCAATTCACAATCGTTACTTGTACTGTACTTTTCCATTTTTTTTTCAGCCAATGCCGCCTGTCTTTGAACTAAGTAGTGAAGTCCAATGTTCAGGATGAGGGCTAATTGTGAAGCTTGAGTGGCTTTTCCTGACCATCCCAAAATTGTCACATCCCTCCATCCGTAAGATCCTCTGAAATATTTATCACTCAAATAACCATTTTGGGCAATTTGCCTTGGTATGATAGTTCTGTAAAATATGTTTTGATCACTCAATGCCACCATCTGACTTTAAAAAAAAAATTCTGTTCCTCAGGATCTCTTTAATAAACAATACATGAAAACTTAAGATGTAAGGCTCCTTCTATCAAGCCTGTAAAGGACTTTGGGAGGGGATGGGGAAAGACATGAGTTAATATGTGCATTGTTCTGAGAGTTGGTACAAACAGATTGGGTGGAATAGCTCAAGCAGTTGATGCAATGTATTTTAATAGAACTGTCAGTGCTTCTAAAATAGCTGGAGTAAGGAATCTTGCATGGAATTATACATATCATTGTTGACTGACAGAAGCTGTTGTCATTGCTAAAGCTAAAGATCGTAGTACTTCTGTTTGTCTTTGTCTTTGTATCAATCTTCATTACTTTGGTTTCACTGGTACCTTGATTCACAATCTGTCCCAAATTCTCTAGCATCTTCAAATTCTGGAAAGAGTCTGCAACTAGGACACCAGGACATTACAGAAGTAAAATTTCTTCCAGTCAGTCTATGGAATGCCTGATTTGTTTAATGAAGGCTGAAGGAAAGTGTTCTTAAGGAAAGTTTTCATTGCAACAAAAATCTCATCCCACAGTAAAATAAAAGACTGGAATAAAAAATGCTGGGAGTCTGAAACAGAAACAGATTGCTGGAGAAACTCAGCAAGTATGGCAGCAATTGTTGAGAGAATGCAAAGTTAATGTTTCGAATCCAGTGACCGTTCAGAACTGATCAACAGGCTCTCCGTTTCCAATAACTGAATCCGATCAGAGCCAGTTGTTTGTCCATGGGTAAACACTTTAGCACAATTCAGTAGTTTAAACTAGTGTTAGTTGAGGGATCCCCAGACAGAATTATGACTTTTTAATACAATTTGTTGAAGTCCATAATCTATTTTCCTAATGGAATAACAATCAATTTTATAAAACAGATTAGGTTCTGACTATGCCTCATTGGCATGTAACAACAGATTATCTATCTTCTATATTTCATCTAAGAATCCAAATTTGGGGGTCCAAATATTGGGCATTCGTCTCAATGTTTAGTTTCTGATTTTGCTGCTTGTGGGAAGTGACAAGGCCAAGGTAATATCTGCTTTCCTTTCTTTAAAGGGAGCTTAACTCATGTCTACATTAGCACTTTTTTTAAAGTGGCCAGATTTATGTGTTGTCGCATACATTACCTAGCCCAATTACCACCTGTTTTAATCTGTTGCTAGTTTTAATTTTTATTCACTCATTTGGATGTGTTACGATGCACCTGGGTCCAACACATTCTGAAATGGGACATCAACCTGGATCTTCTGGCCCAAACTACCACTCTACCACAAAACCCTTTTTGATTTTATGTATTCTACTTTAATACTCATCCATCTGCATATAAGTATACATAATTAAAATGTAATTAACAAGTGTACCTTTTGAGAAATGACCAGTGACTGAACCTGTTCAGTCCAAAGATCTGTATATGTTTTAAATATTTGTGAATTGTGCTCATTGTTTATTTCAAACACTGTTTTTGTTCTTTTGAATTACACTTGTCTATGCTCTGGTGTTTTTTCCCTGTTGAATGATTAATTTTATGGGTGCAATTCTGTGCTGAAGAATATGTAATCTCACACGTTGAATAGAGATTTTGTGTAGCTCACGTTAGTTGTAGGATGAAGATTCATTTGTGATCTATTCAGTGTACTCATCAATCTGTCAAATTTTCAAAGTATTTTCTCCTATTCCATAATATATTTACATTCAACCAGCCTTAGAATTAAGGAGGAAATAAAAAAGGTTACTCAGATGCCACTTTCTGACAAAATTCAGTGAATACAATGCCCTCCAATTGAGCTTGAGTATTTGTGCATACAAGACAAATAAAAATTGTAAGATTGGAGGTTGAGGGGCCGTGGGGGTAGGATAAACTGGATAATATTTTTCCAAACTAAGGTGTACCATCATAGGCCAGCATGTTTTCTAGTTTACATAAATCTTACAATTTGGTAAGGCTGCTTCATACTGCATTTTTCAAAATAGGTCAAGGTGGGGTGGATTGTTTTTTTTTGTTTCAAGACTTTTAGCTTGAGAAATGTGTTTACAAATTGTCTAATAGTAAAAGGCAATTATAAATCTTTGATTTAAGTCGGGAACCTCCTTAGAATCCATGTGGGTTTTTTTCTCTCATTTCAGTATTGGTGTTCTTTGACTGTCAATATCATGTCCTGAGCCTGATTTAATAATTATGACCGACATTGT
The DNA here is from genome assembly GCF_020745735.1 of Hemiscyllium ocellatum. Classification (NCBI taxonomy): domain Eukaryota; kingdom Metazoa; phylum Chordata; class Chondrichthyes; order Orectolobiformes; family Hemiscylliidae; genus Hemiscyllium; species Hemiscyllium ocellatum. The sequence continues at coordinate 165,015,141 of NC_083401.1, read as the reverse complement.
TTTCCCAGCTCTTCACTTGTCACTTTCCTATACCAGGTGTGTTATCATGAAACCTGACTCCCACCAAACAAGATGAGGGGAGCAAGATAAGTGCCACGTACAGAGGTAATGATCATATTGTTAGTGTAGAATGAAAGTTGGTTAAAATGTGATTTACAGTATCAGCAGGGACAGTGTAAGTAGGGCCCTGGAATCCACCACCCCCATAATGGTCGTTTGATCCAAGATGGAATTCTCTCTCTCTTTTTCCTCCCCTATTTGAGAAATGTTGAATGACGTCATTGGTTTGGCCAAAAAACAGTATTTTTCTTCTGTAATATAAATGGGTGTTGATATGTCAGTTAAAGATTAATGGTCCTGCAGACTATAAGAAATAGAAGCAGAATTAGGCCCATTGAGTTGCTCTGCCATTCAATTATGACTGATTTGTTTCTCCACCCCATTCATTTGTCTTTTCTCTGTAATCTTTGATCCTCTTCTCATAAGGAGTTTATGTATTAGTTGTGAAGACTCAATGACTTGACCTCCACATTGCCACAGAACAACGAGTTCCACAAATGTACAACCTTGTGAAGAAATTCCTCTCCTTATTTTCTAAAGGGTTGTCCATTGACTGAGGCTGTGCACTTAGTCTTAGTCTTTCCTAGTGGAAGCAACTTCTCCATATTCACTCAACTGCAGTGTTCTGTACATTTTAATCCAATTTCCCCCCCATATCCTTCTAAATTACATTAAATACAGACTAGGAGTCCTCAACCCCACTCCTAATATGTCAAGCCCTTCATCCTTAGGGTCATTCTTGTGAACCTCCTCTGGACTGCCTTCCAAGGCCAGTGCATCCTTCCTTAGGGATAGGACTGCTCTCAGTATTCCACATGACCAATGCCTTGTGTACCCTTGGCAGCACATCTCTGCTCTTGTATTCTAGTCCTCTTGAAAAAGCTAGGACTCCCAAGTCCCTTGTGTTTCAGGTTCCAAAGCCTTTCCCCATTTAGAAAGTAGCCTATAACAACCTCTTAATACTGAAGTGTGTAAAGTTACACTTTCCCATGTTAAATTCCATCTACCTCTTTGCCCTTTAGCCTGACCAAGTCCTTCAGCAGCCTCCCTGCTTCCCCAATACTCTGCCCCTTCCACCTATCTTTGTGTCATATGTAAGCTTAACAACAATGCCCTCAATTCCGTTGTCTATATTGTTACTTATAACTTGAATAGTTGTCTTAGAATTGATATCTGTGGAACTCCACTGGCTACTATCCCTAACTATATATTCAGCACTTTCTTCCCAGATTCTGCTTTATACCAGTCAGCCAGTCCTCTGTTTATGCCAGCATCTTGCCTCAAGTCATGGACAACAAAAACAGAAGTTGTTGGAGAGGCTCAGCAGGTCTAGCAGCATCTGTGAAGAGCAGTTAATGTTTTTGGTCCAATGACCCTGTCTCACAATGCAAAACCATGGGCTCTCACCTTATTTAGCAGCTTCCTGCACAGCACCTTGTCAGAAGCCCTCTGGAAATCCGAAAAGATCATGCCCATTGCTCTTTTTCTAGCTTGCTCGTTAACCTCTTCAAAGACATCTAATAGATGTTTTAGGCATGACCTCCCCTTGATGAAATCGTTCTGAGTCAGTGCTATTTTACCATGCATTTCTGAGTATTTCATGTTCTCCACCTTTAATAACGAACTGACCTATAATCTTCTGCCTGCCTCCCTCCTCCTAAAACAGGGATCTTACATTGGCCATTTTCCAGTTCTCTGGGGCCCTCCCCGACTCCAGTGATTCTTGAAGGATCACCACTAACAATCTCTGTAGCGATGTCCTTGAGAACCCTGGGGTGTAGTTCATCAGTCATATAGTCATAGAATTGTACAGCACGGAAACAGACCCTTCGGTCCAACCTGTCTATGCTGACCAGATATCCCAACCCAATCTAGTCCCACCTGCTAGCACCCAGTCTCTATCCCTCCAAACCCTTCCTATTCATATACCCATCCATATGCCTTTTAAATGTTGCAATTGTACCAGCCTCCACCACTTCCTTTGGCAGCTCATTCCATACCTGTACCACCCTCTGTGTGAATAAGTTGCCTCTTAGGTCTCTTTTATATCTTTCCCCTCTCACCCTAAACCTATGCCCTCTAGTTCTGGACTTCCCGATCCCAGGAAAAAGACGTTTTCTATTTCCCCTATCCATGCCCCTCTTAATTTTGTAAACCTCTAAGGTCACCCCTCAGCTTCCGACGCTCCAGGGAAAACAGCCCCAGCCTGTTCAGCTTCTCCCTATAGCTCAAATCCACCAACCCTGGCAACATCCTTGTAAATCTTTTCTGAACCCTATCAAGTTTTACAACATCTTTCTGATAGGAAGGAGACCAGAATTGCCACTGTTGGAATATCGCGTGCAATATTGAATTATAAAGAATAGGCTGTGACTTCGTTCACTGGAGCATAGGAGATTGAGGGCTGAAGTTAGAGACTTATAAAATCATGAAGGACATAGATAAGGTGACAGAAAAGTTTTTTTTTCCCCTACGGTAAGGGAATTCAAAACTGGAGGTCATAATTTTAAGGTGAGGAGAAAGATTTAAAGGGGACCTGAGGGGCCACTTCATCAGAAGATGGTTCATATGTGGAATGAATTGCTTGAGGAGGTGGTAGATGCAAGTACAGTTTGAATATTTAAAATACCTTTTTGGACAAGTACATGAATAGGAAAGGTTTAGAGAGATATAGGCCAAATGCAGGCAAATATGACGCGTTGCGTGAGAAACTTGGTTGGATTGGACTAGTTGGACCTAAGGGTCTATTTCTGTGGCTATAACTCTGACTGAGACTAATTCACCAGGCGCCTGTCCAGCAGTCCAATGTCCACTCTTGCCTCACTCTCTCCTTTTTTATAATCTAATAAAACTGTTGCAGTCTTTTATATTACTAGCTAGTTGGCCCTTGTATAGAATCGTAGAATCCCTACACTGTGGAAACAAGTTTGGCCCAACAAGTACACATCGATCCTCCAAAGAGTAACCCACCCAGACCGTTCACTGAACCTATACTCTACTTTTACCCCTAACTAATGCACCTGTCCTACATATCCCTGAACACTATGGGCAATTTAGTATGGCATATTCACTTAAACTGCACATCTTTGGATTTTGAGAAGAAACCAGGGCACCCTGCAGTGAACTCATGCAGACACTGGGTTAATGTGCAAACTCCCAAACAGACGGTCGCCCGAGGCTGAAATCAAAGCAGTGTCCCTGGTGGTGTGAAGCAACAGTGTTAACCACTGAGCCACTGTATTTCATCTTATTTCACCCCCCCGCCCCCATCCTCCACCACCCATAGCTTTTTTTTAAGTTGTCCTTTGCTGCTTTTATTTTTGAAGCGTTCCCATTTATCTTCTTCAGATTGTGTGCTTCTTCTTGTCAGCCACTGCTGCCTCCTTCCCTTAGAATGTTTCTTCTTCCTTGTGATGATTTCCTGCTGTGCCTGCTGAATTGACTCCAGAGATTTCTGCCATTGCTGTTCCACACTCTTCACTGCTTGGTTTCTCTTCCAGTCAAGTCTGGGAGAAAGGGAGGACTGCAGATGCTGGAGATCAGAGCTGAAGAAGCGCAGCAGGTGTTGCTGGAAAAGCGCAGCAGGTCAGGCAGCATCCAAGGAGAAGGAGAATCGACGTTTCGGGCATGATTCCTGAAGAAGGGCTCATGCCCGAAACGTCGATTCTCCTTGGATGCTGCCTGACCTGCTGTGCTTTTCCAGCAACACATTTTCGGCTCCAATCAACTCTGGCCAGCTCTTTCCGGATGCCTTTGTACTTATTCAATTGTAATACTGTTACATCTAATTCAAGCCTCTGTCTCAACTGCATGATGAATTCTATCACCTTATGATCACTGCTGTCTAGGATTCCTTCACCTTAAGCTCTCTGAGTCTGCATCAGTACACGTCGGGTCAATGGTCAGTCATTTTTGTGATGTTTCAGTTTATAATACTAGCTGACGTTAGTACTGGGCAGGTCAGATCCAGGACTGAAATCTGAGAGGGCATTTCTAAAAAAAAACTTCTTTCACTGAAATACAGGTATGCAGTATGGAAGATTTGATTTTAATGATGAAACAAGCTATGCTAAATAAATGAAGATAACATCAAACAGTTTACATAAATCACAATTTAAATATTTTAAATTATCAAAATATAATCCCATCTATCCAAACACCACAACTTTATCAAACTGGAACAGTAGAGTGTGTTGCCTTCTCTGTCACATCTATAGGTTTGACTTAGTGTTTTTTTTTCCATTTTTGGTCTTGAAAATTTGTTTGCCTTCCTTCATTACTGACAACTGAGTTTAAACTTTCTTAGCTTCAAATGACCCCTTCAGGGTTCTACCTAAACACCTTAGGCTGGACCCTTAAGACACTTGCGCTAAGGTGCTGTATTTCCTAACTGTTATAAACAAACTTCTTTGCCCAGGAAAAATTGTTTCATGCATGTAAGCTCCATCGAGACTTCTATGATCTGAACCTAAAAGCTTTTCAAGCTGTTTTTAATTCTTCTAAGCAGAAAGCAAGTTAATGGTTTCAAAGCTTACTGTGTCCAATTGTAAAATACGCTCAATGCAAGCAAATTTCCACTATCAAAAACAGTGTGGTGCCGGAAAAGCAGCTAGTCAGACAGCATCCGAGGAGCTGGAGAGTCGACGTTTCGAGCATAAGCCCTTCATCAGGAATCTTCCTCAGTCCTCTCTTTCTCCAAATCCCCATTATCAGTCCAGGAGCGTGCACACTCATACTGGTTCAAAAAAGTGTCCTGAAACATTGACAAGATGATCACTAAATCCCCCTTGTATACACAGACCAAAACGCACTTAGCACCAGTGCAAAATCTGCACAAAAATGATTAAATATATATAAACCACAACTTATATCATTCTTTTATTTGAACTGGATGGATAAATCTCAAATTAACACCAAAGAAAAGTATTCAGTGAAAGATTTTAAAAACCTTTTTGAAGGCGTTATTGGTTTGAGCGCATGTGATAGATGTCACTAGGAAAGTGGTTGTTTAGTTTAGGAAGGAAAAGACAAGTATGGATGAATGCACTGATTTTTCTTTTAAACTTCAAATTTGGTTCCATGTGGTTCTAATTCCATGAAAGTAGGTGATTACTACAACTTTTATTTCCATTAGGTTTGTACAATCAGATGAAATAAATTATGCATTTTATGTAGAAAGTTAATGAAGCCGACGCAAAGCATTCAGATTAACTGGGATTATGCTAAAGATATAATCATAGGGAATGACTTGATTATATGAACAATTTTCATTGAAGCAAAGCAGGCTAACAGATTTACTTGAGCATGTTAGGTTTGAGGGGTTTTGAGAGTGAGTAGACAAACAATCTCAATGCGTTAGTCATGAAAAAATAATTTTTTGAAGTTATTCTGAGGAGGGAAGGTTATTGGAACATGGAATGGTCCAACAGTTTTGGTAAAAACAAGGACTGCAGATGCTGGAAACCACATTCTAGATTAGAGTGGTGCTGGAAAAGCACAGCAGATCAGGCAGCATCCAGCAGTTTTAGGCAGAGGCCACCGCTTCTAAGTGAAAATTGTATAAATGTGACAGCAAAGAATACAGCTAGTAGGGACAGAGCAAGGTTGTGGGAAGAATATTTTTAAGCGTTTCTGCCCTAGTTGTTTACCTGGGCAAAACTGAAGGTTTAAGTGGTTTTTTGTTACTTGCGTTACCATAATAAATGTGGGTAAATGTTTTTTATAGGTATGTAAGCTAAATGGTTATTTCCATTTTATTGGATACTTTTAAATGTTAATGAGTGTTTTAGTGGAGTAAATGTTTGGCACTGAAGTTAATGGAATTAGTTCTGCTTTGTAGATTACAGCACAGTAATTGAACTGGTTATTTAATAGATCATTGTTAGCAAGTTAGCATTGTTTTGCAATAATCTGGCTTTACACTAGTCTCTCTGTCACCATAGTATTACTAAAGGTCAATACCTGGCTTTGTGAACTCTAACTCGATTTAAATTTCTTTAATTCAACAGTTTGCTTAAAATTAGAATGTATGATATGCAAATAGACTTCATGTTTGTCATGCAGAGCAAATGTATTTAATTTAAAGTTGTTATTTAATTAGTACCTCTTGAATATAAAATATCCATTGCAAATGCTTGAAAAACTTTGAAGATGCCTCCCCACTTTATCTGGTTACGTTCAAATGTAAGCCATATTGGCTCAGATCTTCCTGAAACCAGATGGTTAGAGAATAGACATGACATAACTCCAAAGGTGTGTTGGAAATAGAGAGATTTAAAAACAGTGAGGAATTGAATTTGAGAATAAGTAGTAGCAACTTGAGGGCTAAATTCCAATTACCTGATGTGTTACATCCCAGGGTTTTGAAATCAATAACTGAAGTGGATGTTTTGGCTATGATTTTCCAACCTATTTTCAATTCTAATGTAGAATGTAGCAACTTTCCAAGGCAGGATGGATAGAGAAAAGGGGAAAGCTAAATTCCAGTTGGGGAGAAGGCTGGAATTGATTATAGGAGTCCTAATAATACATTTCAAGTGTAGTATAGCAGGATTAGAACGAGCCCAGCCAAAGGGAAATCCTAATTGACAGACTGACCAGGATGGCATGGTGACTCAGTGGTTAGCGCTGCTGCATCATAGTGCTAGGGGCCCTGCTTTGATTGTAGCCTTAGGTGACCTGTCTCTGTGGAGTTTGCATGTTCTCCCTGTGTTTGCGTGGGTTTCCTGTGTGCTCTGGTGTCCTCCCGCAGTCCAAAGATGTGCAAGCTAGATGAATTGGCCATGCTAAATTGTCCATTGTGTTCAGGGATGCGTAGATTAGATGCATTAGTCAGGGGTATATATAGGGGAAGGGGAATGGGTGTGGGTGGGTTGCACTTCAAAGAGTCGGTATGGACTTATTGGGCCAATGGGCCTGTTTCCACACTGTAAGGATTCTATGATAATACGTTTGGAGCCTTGTTCCAAAAGCATGGCCTCTGGCGATTAGCATCTTACGTACACCCTCCCCCTTGTACCCTGAGTAAGTCTGCTAGAATATGGTAGAGCAGAGAGGTGGAGGCAGCAATCCCTGTTCTTGACCACACAAGACATAGGTGGGACGTTGCACTCAAAGCAACAACGTCCTGCGAGGGTTTGAACAAATCTAATAACTTTTTGGCAAAATTGAGAAATCTCTACTGTAAGCTCAATCATTTTGGACTCATCCTGAAAAATGAACTGTCCACTTGAGAGACCGTGTAAAGTATAGCAATCAGTTCTGAAGAAGAATCACTGCACCTGAAACATTGACTCTAATTTCTCTCCACAGATGCTGCCAACCTGCTGAGATTTTATAGAAATTTCTGTTTTTGTTTCTGATTTCCAGCGTCTGCTGTTCTTTCAGTTTTTTAAACAAGTATAACTAGAAGTGATTTACAGTTCTTAAAAGAAAGTTGATTTCGGTTCTTTTTATAAATTATTTGCTGAAAGTGTTTATTCAGTGTTGCTTTTACTTTGCATGCTATAATTAAGATATACAACTTTTGGGATCTTGTATGATCCTTTCAGCTATTCACAAAGTTTGAACTTTTTAAAAAAAAATCTCATTGGTCTCAACAGTGATTGTAACTTTATTCAATTCTTATATTCTGTTGCGTCACTTAATTGATAATTTCATAGAAGTTTTAAAAATCTTTCTCCTTATTTATTCTGGTTAGTTGGTATTAAAGGCCACCATAACTCTACTTTTGCACGTCTTCTTCCCTGGATACTGATGGATAAAGTGTGCCGTACATTTTCTAACTCTCGCTAGTTTGAATTTCAGTCCTTGTGATTACATTTTAATCTTAACTGTAGCTCCTTTTAGCTGTTGAACCAGGTTGTAAGAGTAATGCCACAGTTTTTATGATGTGGAGACACCGGTGTTGGACTGGGGTGGACCAAGTTTTAAAAAATCGCAACACCTGGTTATAATCCAACAGGTTTATTTGGAAGTACAGGCTTTTAGAATGCTGGTCCTTTGTCATCACTAGCTACCTGACAAAGGAGCAGCGCTCCAAAAGCTTGTATTTCCAAATAAACCTGTTGGACTGTAACCTGGTGTTGTGACTTTTAACAGTTTTTATGGCTGTTAAACAACCGATGGATTAAGTGATTACCATTACCTTGTAACTTATCCTGGAGTACAAACAAGTTTTTTTTTAAAGAGAATTAGACTAACATGAGAGCAAGTACCACGTTGCATCAGAAAGATGCAATACTTTTCTCAGAATTGTATATTTGATTTACCATTTCAGTGATTGAAGAAGCACCTCTGACTCTCTCATTCCAACAACCTTTGCACAGATGAGGCTTGAATCCTTCATACCAGCAAAGCTTTGGTCACCTGTCATACCCTTCACAACTGGAATTGGATAATAATGGATAAGACATGGAACAGGCTTTGGGGAAAGAGTTGGAGAATGGATACAAGACACAATGTGTTGAACTGTCTTCGCTAACATTCCTTGATTTTCCACTTCCTGTAAGGAGCTTGATTCAGCTGATCATTGTAAATATTTAGATGTTTAAACATCTTAACCTTAAATGCATGCTCAACTTGTTTATCTCCCAGCTTTTTTGTAAAGAATATAAAATGCAAAAAATAACCCTGAAATATTTTTCAAGAATCTACAGCCAAAAGTGAATGATCTCTGAACCTCCAGAGATCCCAGCATCACAAATACTGTCTTTAGTCAATTCGATTCAATTCACATATAATAAGACACTGGATGCTGCAAAGTCAATTAGCCCTGTCAATATTCTGGTAATGGCACTGAAGGAATGCTTTAGAACCTGTTTCTCCCATCACCATGCAGTTTCAGTATGGTTACATCACTAGCACTTACGCAACAATTTGAAAGATTTTCCAAGTATGTCCTGTACACAAAGCATAACAAATCCAACCTGGTCAGTTACCATCTCACCAATCTACTCTCCATGAATAAAATGATGGAAATGTGTTATCAAGCTGCACTTGTTCAGCAATAATCTGCTCTCTGACACTCGCTTGGATTCTTTCAGGGTCACTTAAAGCCATGATTCAAAAATGGACAGAAGAGCTGAATTCCAGAGGCAATTCAGGCCTTGACATTAAGGCTACTTTGGAGAGTTTAACAGTAAAGGGCTATCTCAAAACTAGTTAATGGGAATTGAGGGGGCTAAAGCGGTTGGGGTCATAGAACAGTGCAGCACAGTACAGGCCTTTTGGCCACTGACGTTGTGCTGCCCTTTTATTATACTCTAAGATCAGACTAACCTACATACCCTTTGTTGTACTATCTTCTTGTGCATATCCAAGAGTCACTTAAATGCCCATATCTGGCACAAAGGAAGGTAATTGCAGTTGGGGATGGGGCAACTCTTCAGATGCTGAAACAGTCTATGTCCACATGCAGTAGACCTGAAAAATATCCAGGTTTGTGCCACGTAAATGATAAGCATTGACCATCTCTAATAAATGAACTAGACTATCATCCTCTTGACATTCAGTGGCATTATGCTTCATTAAATCCTAAACTATCAACATTCTGGGCGGTTACCATTCAACTGAACTGGACTAGCTATATAAATATTATGGCTACAAGATTAGGTCAGAGGATAAAAACCTTGCATTGAATAACTCATCTGACTACCTAAGGCCTGTCCACTATCTATAAGGTAGATATCAGGAGTGTATGGAATACACCCCCACTTGTATGCAGTGTTCCTGTGAGCTGTGCATCTGCCTCCAATTCTGCAAGCCACTGCTGCGCACAGACCTTGGACCGTGCAGGGGCAGGAAAAATTAGAGGGAATGTAGTTTGCTGGATGAGTGCACCTCCAACAGCAGTCAGGAAGTTTAACATCACCCAGCATAAAGCAGCCTGCTTGGTTGGCACTGCATCCATGAACATTCACTCAATCCACTACAATGCTCAGTAGTGACAACAGTGTGCAATATTCTAGAAGGTGTACCTTTAGAAGTTCACTGAGGCACCATAGACAGCACGTTCCAAACCCACAATCACTATGATCTAGAAGGGCAGGCACAGCAATACAAAGGAGAATCACCATCTGCAAGTTCCCTTTCACGTCACACTTGGAAGCATCAAACTGCTGGAGTTCCTCCCTAATGGCAATGTGAATCTACCTCCACAAGATAGACTGCAGTGGTTCAATAAGGCTGTTCACTACCACTACCACTGCCACCTCCATGGCAATTACGTTTAAACAATATATGTTAGCTTAGTTAGTGACACCCACATCCTTTGAATTAATTTTAAAAAATGCATTTTTCTATCTGTATAAATTTCATTGAAGTCTGGTGAACCAAATTTATTCCAAATAGTTCAATATTTCCCTCTTCTTTTAATCACTAAATTCATTCCAATATTTTACAACTAGGTTTTGGAAGTTCTTTTGAGTAAAGTTTTATTCCCTACAGTGCAGGGTTCAGAATACAGAGTGCATGAGATTGGGGAAAGTATGCATAAAAAGTTCACAAATGGCCCTCAAGCTCTATGAAGGGGTGGGAGAGGTGTTTGGTAAAATTGAAGAAATGTTCTGTTTTGATTGGAGGAGCAGCAAATACAGGAGTTTGGAGCTTTTCTTTCAATAACAGATACTATCAAGTTGCTATTCCAGGTCTTTTTTTTTGTTTCCTGATCTTATTTATTTTCCTTACTTGGAGGTGGATTTTCTGGGCAGCAGCAAAGCCTGAATGTTGGACAGGACTCTGCCATGACCTCCTGTTTGTCCTCCCAGCAACTTGTTGAGCTCCTTCTTGTGAATGATGAGCTAGAGATGTGGGCAATGATTTAGCTGTCTTTCTTGTCCCAAACAGTGTTACTGGTCAGGTTCGGGAGAGCTCAGGCCTTAACATGCACAGCATAGCACAGTATGGATGAGTTTGTGAATGTAGATAGTCATAGTCAGATGACAGGTCCTTCGGCCCAAACTGGTCCATGCTGACACGCCCGTCCATGCTAATCCCATATCCTTCTAAATCCTTCCTATCCATGTATTTGTCCAAGTGCCTTTTAAAAGTTAATGTACCTGCCCCAATCACCTCGCGTACCACCCTAGCGTAAAAAAAATGTTGTCCCTCAGGTTCCCTTTTTATTCTTTCTCTTCCATCCTTAGGCTGATACCCTCTAGCCCTTGCTTCCCGAACCTTGGGAAAAAGACTGAGTACGTTCACCCTATCCATGCCTCTCATGATCTTATACCTCTATAAGATTTTCCCCTACCACCACCGCCAACCCTAGTATCCCAATCTCAAAGGAAAAGGTCTTAGCTTGTCCAACCTCTCCCTATAACTCAGTCCCTTGAGTCCTGGCAACATCCTTGTAAATTTCTTCTGTGCTCCTTCTTCTAGTTTTTAATAACATCCTTCCAATAGCAGATGATGGGGAAACTAGAGACCTTCTCTAGTGGAGTGGGTTTTTGACTTGAACAGGTATGGCACTGGAGTTGCTGACCATCAGGAAAGAACCGCTGTAAACTGTGCATTCTTTTCACCCTTTTGGTGTAGCCTCAGTAGGCCCTGTTACTGGACCTTGGTACTCTGTTTATAATTATCTGGGTTCTGCTTCAGAGGTGATGGCATTGCACCTTGGAAATGGTTGGCAGTAACGTTCAGCAGCCCAGACTCTGAACACCTTCACCATAATGGAGAGTGGACAGAGGTGGTAGAATATTACGTTAAGGTTCTATTTCATTAAATTCTGTTCAGAATCTTTTATTTCTGAACTGACAGCTCTATTCAGGTATTAAAACTAGAACTGTGCAACAATGTTATCTTGCAGAAGATACCAGTCCAAAATTAAATCCCTGAAATGCTAAAGTAAGCCTTAAGAAAATTTCAAGAGTCCTGTGAAATAAAAATACGATGACCTCTGCTTAAGAGTGTGAAGCAAATAGCTAGGTATTTTAGGCAAGACTTTTGTCTTTTAAAGTCTTGATGTAATTACATGAGATTAGTTACAGTGACTAAATGACATTATTTTTAGTTCTTTTAATTTTCCCATTAGTGCGTATTTACATGTGCTGCGAAATCAGCCAGCTCTAGATATTGTGACATTCAAGCACAATATTCTCTAATGCTGGTAACATTGACTCTACCTGGAGTCTAGGGTGGGGTTTAAGGTTTTAATAGGTCACCCAAAGTAGTTCAATATACACCAATTGGCTGAGAGTTTGTTGGCAAGTATGTCTAGAAAGTGACTCCATAAAGTGCTGCTGCTAACTGGCTCCAAGTTTATGATAAAACATGCCTGTGGATAGTGAATTTCTGCTTAGAGCAGTTCCCGGTCATAAACTGCCTCAGTGATTAGATGCAGGAGTATGAATCATACGTTGCAGTGGCTGTGGTCTTGGGAGAAGCGATGTTCAATCAACAGATGAGTAGTTAAGGGATTTCAGAAGCTAGATCTTTGAAAGTGAAGAATTGAAATTCTTTGTGAAGAAGACAGTTTTAATAAATTTTGCCCACAGCCTCATTAAGATCTGGGTGAAGTGCTGAGAAATTGCAGGATTTGTCTTGACTGCATCTGTTGCATGCTCTGAGGTTCTTAACAATTTCTTTTGACTCACTTTTGCCTCCTGTTAATTCTGGATGTTTGAGTGCAAGTTCTACATATTGTAAAGTTATTTTACTTTTGCATAAATTGGCATTGTGATATTTATTTGTTGAAAACCATGGAAGCTTGAGTTTATTTACATGTAAATATCTTGGACTTAAACTTGGTCTGTTTGAAACTAAAAGGTTACAGATCCCCACCAGTAGCTTGTGAGTATTGTCTGAGATCATAATACATACAGCAGTCTTGTGTACGATTGCATGCTAGAAGCTGATCTCTGGTGTTGCCTTGGCTTGAAGTATCCCTGTTGAGTTCTGTTTCTTTTACTCCCTAACATTGTAAATTGTTAGTTCATGTGCTTATCTGTGTGACAAATGATATCTACCTTTGACTTGATTAGATAAATTTTTGGAAGCAGCGTCTCTCTCAATATTGAACAAATTCAAAGCACCTGTCTTTTTGGTATCTTGTTTATTATAGTGATCAGCTTAGAGACTTGTACCCTTGAGTGAAATTTAACAGTTCTGATTGATACAAGGTGACGTTTAATCAGGATCTACGTTCTGCAGTTGAATTTATTACTCTAAACAGATACTTTTAAATCATTGGCATCACTTGTTCTACTTTGTTACTTCCTTTATTCTCCACACAGTATGACCACATGGAGTAGACTTTATTTAGCCTATGTTTATAGTGTGGGTGATGTTGGGAACATCACCCACACTATAAACAGTCCTAGCTCTGTCTTCTGATTAAAGCTCCATCACAAAGAACTGAAGTTTCGAGGCTCATCCAAACCTGTTCCATTTTCCAATAATATTTAAGTTGTGGATTGCCAGAACCTCAGGTGGTAACAAAACACCACCTCCAAAACTATCATAACATGCATTTTAGTTTTTGTGTCACTTTAAAACACATTGCCAACACGTAGATGTACCAAAATGGACAAATTTACTTTTAAACAATGACCTTTGCCATAGTGTGGTGATTGATTAGTCTTAAACAGTTGGGATAGCTGCAATTTTTTTGGTAAATAAAATGTTGATGCTGTATACTAAAATAACAAATTAACACTCATGTTTCAGAAGCAGTAGGTGCTTTGAAGCTTATTGGATCTTCTGAACGGAAGAGGGAGAATCTGTCTCACGAGGAATCCTATGATTATTACTCAAAACACTATGTGCTAACGTCCAATGTGTTTCACATCACACTTGTAAAGACTCAGCAGGACAGTGAACAACTGTTGAGTGAGAAGGAGTTATTGTTTCAGTTTGATGGCCTTTGATTAAACTGGAAAATGTTAGATTTTAAATGAATAGATTTAAATGAATTAAATGAATAGATTTTAAACAAATTCAGTGGCAGCAAGGAAAGAAAAGATGGGCAGATTAAACGATAGCAGGCAGATCTCTTGTCCCCTGTGTAGATGTTAATATTGAAAGCAGATTTAGAAGAAAATATCAACAGATTCTTTTCTCTCCACCCCGCCCCACCCCACCCCACCCCATTTCCCATATCTAGATTATTCAAGTAGCTTGTTTCGGTCACCTGTTCTAACATTGAGTTCGCTTGCTTTTCTAATTTGTGGTTTTTATTTGACATGATCCATGTGATCTTCTTGATTTTTAATGGCTATCTGTAGTTTCTAAATTAAGATCCTTGTTGATCTATACAACGTAAAGCTGCTCATTGATATTATGAAAACAAGTTAATTCATTGTTTAATCTGACTATTCACTTTCAGATTTCAATTCTTGTTTAGTTGTTTACACTTTGTTTTGAAGTGAAAATCCATATTCAAGCAGCAGTATGCTGTGCAACTGTCCTGAAATCCCAAACTACTTTTGTAGAGAAGTGGCAAACAATCTTGACATTGGAAGTTATTCCATGAACATAAACTTGAACCTCTAGCAAAAAAAGTTTAATTTGTACATTTTGTCTTAACTGCTCAGTTTTAAAAGCGCAGATTCTAGTTCAGCCATGGCACACTATCTAAGGAAGACAATTGTGTGCACTTCAACCCAAAGCATGAATATCATTAGACTGGGAACTGGGCCTAGAATGAAAACACTGTGCACAATACTTTGAGAGCTAACATTTTAATTGCATCATAAAAATAATGATTATAACCAGACTTCGGCAATGTCTTTTAAACAGTTGACATTTAGTATTATCTGAGACATCCAAGATACAAGGCAATTTTATCCAAAATATGGGAGTGTGCTCATCATAGATAGTGGTCAATTTCAATGAAGAATTTTTTGATCTTGCTCTCCCCCTGCCCCTCTTTTACCCCCCCCCCCACCCCCAAAAAAAACACTTCCTTCAGAAGATTGGGCTCTAAAATACTATAACTTTTTCACAGGTGTGCCTCTCTAAAATGGTTACTGCGAGGCATGATTTCCTGGAATGGGCATATGCACACAGTGTGGATGGGATCACTGGAAGAACAATTACAGTACCCACAAAGTTACCATTGGTGACGTGAGCTAAATCATTAAGAGCCATGGTTGGAACACATGTTCGGCTCTGAATAGTTAAACAGTAGGCCATCTGTTCATTTCTTCTTTGAGCAATTGGAGAGCAAATTTATAAACTACTTTGTGCAAATTTCAGATGGATTTTCCATGGCTAAGAATGCACATCGTACAGAAATATAAATTTATTTTTCTAGGCATTCAGCATTTGCTTTAGAAGTGTTTTTTGTTTGTCAACACTGTTGCCAGTGATGATTGCTTTTCTCACTTCCATGAAGATCATGAATTGCTGCACAAACATAATCATAACTCATTGACTTTTTTAAATCTAGCCAGTTTTTTTGCTATTCTTGAAATCCCACTAAAGTGTGTTCATCACAATTACATAACTTATGGCAATGCCAACTTTTTTGTTTGATCCTCCATCTGCAGTTAAATATAATAGAAAGCAACTTAATACTTAATTAAATCTGCTATTCATTCATTGTGGCACCTTTGGCACACTAGTAGGTGATGAAATTGAATTGGGGGAACAGAAAACTAAGTAATTAGCCATAGAACACACAAGACCATAACCCCGTGTGTGTGTGTGTGAGAGACAGTGAGTGAGATGTGGTAGAGAATTTGAATCTGAGCCATTGGTGCCATTCAGCATAGCATTCTAAATAACCTTTGCGCCGGTGGAGGTAACGGACTATTTCATCCTCCCCTTGTTTAAGGGACATAATCATTGAAATCAACCAAAATAAATGTGCTATAAAAGCAATTACTAATGCTACTGGGTCAGATGGCTGTGCAGGTAACAGCCTCTCCCTTTTGTTTCTACATGGAGGTAATGGATTCAAACAAGATTCACAGGCATGTAGTGTTTCCCAATTTATTCACTTCATTGGAGAACATTTGTTCACCACATGAGCTTGAAATCAAGCAAGAGTAAGCTTCAAAGACTTGATGTTTATTGTTGGCCTTTCAAACAAAGATTAAAATGCATTAAGGTAGATAATCAAAATACATTAATGTAGATAAATTCCCAGGACTTGATGAAGTTATCCTGGGACTTCACGGGAAGCTAGGGAGAAAATTGCAGGGCCCCTAGTGGAGACATTTGCATCATTGACTGCTACAGGTGAAGTGCCTGAAGGTTAGAGAGTGGCTAATGTGCCATTTATTTAAGAAAAGCTGTAGAGAAATGCCTAGGAACTATAGACTGGTGTGTCTAATGTCTGTGGGGTAAATTATTAGAGGGTATTCTGAGAGACAGGATGTACAGGCATTTGAAGAAACAAGAACTAATTTGGGATAGTCAGCATCTCTTTGTGCTTGGGAAATCATCTGTCACAGATTTGATTTTTTGAAGGGGTGACCAGCGAACAGTGCTGTAGATGTTGTCTAGGCCTTTGTCAGGGTAGTGGATGGTGGATTGTTGAGTAAGATTTAAATCTCACCAGATTTGTGGAGAGCTAGCCAATTGGATACAAAATTGATTTGATGGTAGAAGACAGGGTGATGGTGGCGGGTTATTTTTTGAGCTAGAGATTTGTGACTAGCAACATGCCGCAGGGATTGTTGCTGGGTCCACTGTTAATCATCATTTATAGAAGTGATTTTGGATGAGAATCTAGGAGGTGTGGTTTGTAAGTTTGCAGATGAGACACAGATTGGTATAATGGACAGTGACGGTGATTATCTGGGAATACAGCAGGATCTTGATCAACTGGGCCGGTGGTCTGAGGAATGGCAGATGGAGTTTAATTTAGATAAATGCAAAGTGTTGCATTTCAGTTGGTCAAACCAGGGCAGAATTTACACAGTTAAGGGTCCTGAGGAGTGTTATACAACAGAGATCTAGGGGTACAGATTCATAGCTCCTTAAAAGTGGAGTCACAGGTAGACTGGATGGTGAAGAAGGTTTTCTGCATGCTAGCTTTCCTTGGCCAGAGGGTTGAGTATAGGAGTTGGGACATCTTGTTGCAGCTGTACAAGTTATTATTAAGGCTTCCTTTGGAGTATTGCACACAGTCCTGTTGTGCACACTGTAGAAAGGATATTATTAAACTAGAAAGTGTGCAGAAAAGATTTAGTAGAATGCTACCTGGACTAGAAGATGAGTTCTAAGGAGAGACTGGATGGGCTGGTACATTTTTCCCTGGAGCATTGGAAACTGAGGGGTGCCTTTCTAGAGATCTGTAATATCATTAGAGGCGTAGATCAACAGCAGTTCCCCATGGGAAGAGAGTCTGAAACTAGAGGGCTCAGCTTTAAGCTGAGAGGGGAGAGACACAAAAGGATCTAAATGGACAACGCTTTTTCAAAGGGTGGAAAGTGTCTGGATTGTGCTTCCAGAGAGTACAATTTTGTTTTTTTAAGTAACATCTGGACAGGTATGGGGGCGGCACGGTGGCACAGTGGTTAGCACTGCTGCCTCACAGCGCCAGAGACCCGGGTTCAATTCCCGACTCAGGCGACTGACTGTATGGAGTTTGCACGTTCTCCCCGTGTCTGCATGGATTTCCTCTGGGTGCTCCGGTTTCCTCCACAGTCCAAAGATGTGCAGGTCAGGTGAATTGGCCATGCTAAATTGCCCGTAGTGTTAGGTAAGGGGTAAATGTAGGGGTATGGGTGGGTTGCGCTTTGGCGGGTCGGTATGGACTTGTTGGGCCGAAGGGCCTGTTTCCACACTAAGTAATCTAATCTAATCTAAAGGTACATGGATGGGATAGTTATGGAGGAATGTGGACCAAATGCAGTCAGATGGGACTGGATTAATTGTGAAAATTGGGTGGCATGGACAAGTGGGGCAGAAGGGCTGTTTCCATGCTGTAGACATCAATGATTCTGTATGGTTTAGGCTGATGTGCCAGTGAATTACTGAGTAGTTCTGTCAGACACGTTTCAGAATACGGATTAAGCATTGACCCATTTGCCATCTTGGTGAAGGTTAAATGTGAAGGGTTTATTTTTTGAAGAGCAGCAGAGTATGGTTGTAAGTTTGCCCGCTGAGATGGTAGATTTGTTCTCCGATGTTTCTTCACTTAGCTAGGTAACATCATTAGTGAACTTCTCATGAAGCGCTGGTGTTCTGTCCCACTTGCTATTTGTGTGTCTTGGTCTGTTGTGGTGGGTGATATCACTTATTTCTTTTCAGAGAGGTTGGTAAATGGGGTCCAAATCCACGTGATTGTTGGAGTTTTGGTTTGAATGCCAGGCCTCTAGGAATTCCCTTGCATCTCTTTGTTTAGCCTGTCTCAGGATGGATGTATTGTTCCAGTCTAACTAGTGTCCCTCTTTGTCTGTGAATGGATATGAGTGATAATTGGTCATGTCTTTTGTTTCTCATGTATCCTGGTGGTTAGTTTCCTGCCCGTATGTCCGATGTAGTGTTTGTTGCAGGCCTTGCAGGGTGTTTTTTATATATAATGTTCGTTCTGCTGGTTGATGGCATGAAGTCCTTTAAATTCACCACAAGCTGTTTCAGTCTGTTGGTAGCTTTGTGGGCTACATGATGCCTTGGGGCCAGAGTAGTCTGGTCATCATCTCAGGTATCTTTAGTATATGGCAGGTTGGTTAGAGTCTGAGCGCGTTGTCTTCTTATTTAGGTTTGTTGTGTAAGAATCAGCAAACTGCGCTTGTCGGGTACCCGTTGTTTCTGAATACATTGTATAGGTGTTTTTCTTTGGCATCTCATAGTGCCTGGGTGCTGCAGTGTGTTGTGGTTTGTTTAAATAATGTCCTGATGCAGCTCAGTTTGTGGACGTTGGAATGATTGCTCCTTTGGTTGAGTGTGTGGTCAGTGTGTGTGGCTTTCCTGTAGACGCTGGTCAGCAGCTGTCCACTGGCTTTTCATTCTACTTCCCCATCTATAGGAAGGGGAGTCTGTTGTTGTTCTCTTCCTCTTTGGTGAACCTTTTACCAGTAAGGATGTTGTTTATGTGTGCATGGGTTTCTTCTAATTTGTTGCGTTTTGTGATGACAAAGGTCTCATCCACACACCGAACTCAAAGCTTGGGCTGGATTGTGGGAAGGGCTGTTCGTTCTAACCTCTGCATAACAGCTTCTGCTAAGAGTCTTGATATTGGTGATCCCATAGTCATCTGTTGATGTACCTTTGGTAATCTTTAGAAACTGGGTGTGTTGGATTCTTCAGGTTTTGTTCTTTGGAGATCTGTCTTGTTAATTTTGCCTATCTTGTGAAGATTCTTCAGGGATGCTGTAGTCCGGTTTTCTAGTTGTGGAGTCCAGTCCATTGCCATCTGCTGGTAAGTGTCTGTATCTGCGAGTAGTTTGTTTGCTTTTTCAGTGTATTGTGTTCTGTTCAGGATGACTGTCATGTGCTCTTTGTCTGCTAGTAGAATTACAATATTTCTGTCTTTTGAGTCCTTCCAGTGCGTTCCTTTCCAGAGTGTTGAGGGTGTTCCCTTCTTTCTTTCTGCTTAGTATTGGTGCTACTGTCTGTCTGATGGCCTGCTGGATTTTTTCCGTAAATCTGTTGTCTTTCAGGGTGGATTCCAGTGCTGTTAGGATGTCCTTTTTGGCCGCTTCCCTGTGGTTGAAGTTGAGCCCTCGTACTTGGATGGCCTTTTTCCGTATCTGAGTGTGATCGGTCCAACATCTTTATCCAAGTCTCTGAATTGTCCGTGTTATTGCTGTGCATAAGCTTGGTCAGATTTTCTTGTAGGGCTAATCTTTTCTTTGTCTTCGTCTTGTTTAGTGATGATGAATTGTTCTAGCGTACTTGTCCATTCATGGTCAGTTGTGTTAGTGTACAGGTTTTGCTGCAAACTTTCTCATTTGTACTTGTGGAGTCAGTTTTGGGCATCGTTTATCATTTCTCTCAGCAGTCTGCGGCCGTTCTGTTCAGCAATATTCTCTGATATTATGGGATTACCATCACTGAATCCCCCAGTTTAAAATTCCTGGTTGTCACCATTAGCCAGAAGCTAAAAGGCACTAGCCAAATAAATACTGCAGCTGGACGAGCAAGTCAGAGGCTAGAAATCTGCAGCAACTTGATACCTGCCTCCCCATTTCCCAACTACAAAAGCTATGTCGTGAATGTGATGGAACGCTCCTAACTTGTCTGGATGAGTACAGCTCCAACAACACTTGAAGCTTGACAGCGATCACGACAAAGCAGTTCACTTGATTGACATCACATCCACTCATATTTAGTCCCTCTGTCACCATAACTCAGTAGCAGTAGTGGGTACCATCTACAAAGTTGCACTGCGGAAATTCACCAAGGCTCCTTAGACAACACCTTCCAAACCCTTGACAGCTACTACCTAGAAGTTTTTCTGAGCATTTCCTGCAATTTGTTGTTTTATTTTATATTTCTATATGTGTACTATTTAACTCCAGCATGTATCATAGCCTAGAAAAAGACTAAGTCTTTGCACAACTTTTTAATTCCAGCCTATTTGGAATTGATCTCTTTTTTTATTACAGAGATGATTGTTTGTGCTACTGCTGCTCTGGCACTGATTTAGAAGTTTTCCTTTGCGTCAAATTTCCATCCATTCCTCACAATTTCTCATGAGTTGTGCAGCAGGTTAACTCACTTCCTGACTCTTGGACATTTGACCAATGTCTACAATGCACATCTCAGGAATGAGATGGAGTATTTGGCTCATTTGCCTCAAGATGCATAACTTCACCTGAGGACAAAGGTCTGATCAGCACCATGTCCACCACCTTCAACGTTCATTTCATCTCACAATGGCAGCAGTATATATCATCTGAGACACTGTGGCACCTCAGTACTTTATTAATACTATCTTTGAAATGACTGATCTGTCACCTGCAAGGACAAAGTGGCCTATGGCTTCAATATTGCTCGGTCAAAATCCTGAAACTCCCTTTCTAGTTGAATTGCAGATGCATCAAGCTGCGTAGACTGTAATGGTTCAAGAACACGGCTCATGAGCTTTAAGAGCAATTAGGAACGGGCATTAAATACTAGCCTTGCCACTAGCCATTAGATCTCATGAATGATTTTTCAAAGTTTTTTCTAAATTCTGCGAAGACTTTTTGTCACTTTCCATACTAATGTTCCATGATCTTCCTTTTCATGTTGAGGATTCCTCTCCTCCAGGAGGAGTCCTTGGCTAGATCTTTTCCCTGAGCTGCTTCTCTCGCCTCTTCCCTAATTTTGATAGGATCTCCCTTGTCTCCACCTCTAAACCTGTCCATCACCGCAATTGAGAGAGAATCTTTTGTCATTTCTGCCAGTTTCACGGCAATCGTATCACCAATCAATCTCTACATAGCATGAAATCATGTAAGATTCTGTAAATCCCATTTTTCGATCAGAATCGGTCTGAGCATTAGGGCACAGACAGCCTCACACCAAGCACCTCACATCTTGATTGCATTATCTGGGTCAACATGCCACATGTTGTTAAGGTTGACTTGAGAATGTAACTTTAAAAAAGGTCTGGGATTTACATATGAAAGAACTGAAACCAACATGCCCATTCTAAACTGAGCGATTTAACAAACAATCCAGGTTTTTTTCAAAGTATAACTTCAGTTGCATCACATGGTAAACTTCTGCTATAAATTCTGTGTCCCACAATCTTATACTCCTCAACTACTTGATGAAGGAGCAGCGATCCAAAAACTAGTGCTTCCAAATAGACCTGTTGGACTATAACCTGGTGTTGTGATTTTTAGCTAACTATCCTAACACATTCCTGGACGGCCTCCCACATTCAACCTCCCTGTAAGCTCAAGCTCATTCAAAACTCCACTTCCCGTGTACAGAACTACACCAAGTCTTGTCTGCCCATCACCATTCTATAATTCATATGGGGGTGACAAGATATCCAATGAAATTAAATACAGAGAACTAAAAAGATGATTCCTAAAAGTAAAAGGTTTTCTAAATTGGAAGAAATAAGGTATTCTATAAATAAAGAGACAGGAGATTCAAGATGAATCTTATTATTCAGGTCTTTTTACTTGCCAACTTTGACAATCTAGCATCAGCAGCTTCACCCATTAGTGAGAAAGTTGAGCAGATTTGTTGCTCTGTATCTGATACTGATCCATCAAAGAGTGAATATACAAATTGAGGTGGGTGCATTAATAAAGTTTAAAAGGTATTTGGACAAATATGGACCAAGTGCAAGGAAATGGGGTTAGCGTGGATGGACATTTTTGGTCAGCATTGATCAATTTGGGCCAAAGGGCTTGTCTTTGTGCTATAGGCCTGTGTGACTCTAAGTCCCATGTCTCCACTATCACTTCCATGGGTTCATCTGCTGGATGGAGCCTTAGCACCCCGAGTTTGACCTCTAGTGTCTCCAGTAAATAAAGTGGAACCAGGAGATGTATTTTATTTGGCTTTTCCTAAGGCATTTGATAAAGTGTCATAAAAGGTAATTACAGAAAATAAAAGCTCCTGATGTAGGCAAGAACGTATTAGTATGGACAGAAATTTGGCTGTATGGTTGAAAACAGTATGCATAAATAGGCATTTCTTATCGGCAGGATTTGAATGGAACACTGCAGGTGTCTGTGCTGGGGCCTTAACATTTTACAATTTACATCAATGACTTTGAGAGGATAATGTAGCGAAATTTGCAGATGACACCAAAATGGGTAGGAAAGTATGTTGTGAAGATGCTATTAGGAGCTTGCAGAAGAATGTAAATGGATTAGAATCAAGCCAATAGAGTTCTACATGGGGAAATGTGAAATTGTTTATTTTGGCAGGAAGAATAAAATTTAAAATATTAAATAAATGGTAGAATAACTAGAAATTTAAGGTGTGCAGGTATTTAGGAGTTCTGGTGAATGAGCATACAAGCAAAAAGCTGGTATGTAGGTCCTCCACATAGTCAAGAGGCTAATGGATACGATCCTTTATTTTAAGGAATTGAATAAGAGTACTTGTTATACTTCACTTAGACAGAGCATGAGTGAGACCACATGTTGAATACTGCTTGCAGTTTTGTTCTCATTAAAGTAAGATGTAAGCACACTGAATGCAGTTCAGTGGAGATTTCACACTTGGAACGAGTGTGAATTGAACTGGCTGGTCTTATTTTCACTGGAGTTTAGAAAAATTGTGGTGACTTAATTGAAATGAAGACAAGTAAAGTGACTTTGAGCTCAACCAGTTCACCTGGATCCTTTCCGACACCACCCTCCCCTTCCTGGACCTCCATCTCCAGATATCAAATCACCACAGACATCCACTTCAAACTCACTGAATAGCACAACTACCATGACCTCCCCTCTTCTCACTCATCTTCTTCCTGCAAAAATGCTATCCCACATTCTGAATTCCTGCATCACCACTGCATCTGCTCCCAAGATGAGGCATTCTACTACAGGACATCCAAGATAACCACCTACTTTAGGGACCACAGCTTCCCTCCTCTGTAATTAAGGATGGCCTCAACTGTGCCTCTTCCATTTCCTACACTTTTTCACTCAAACCTCCTCACCCCAATAACAATAAGGATAGAGTCCCCTCAGTCCTCTCATACCACCCCACCAACCTCTGAATCCAATGCATCATCCTTCGACATTTCCACTACAATCAGATACTACCATCAAAAATATACTTCCACTTTCTACAGGGACTGTTCATTCCACGACTCCCTTGTCAACTCTACATTCCCACCAACCTCACCAGCACACCCGATGCAACTGCAAAAAGGGCAACACCTGCCCTTAACCTCCCTCTCACCTCTGTCCAAGACCCCAGACAATCCTTCCAGATCCAGCAGAGATTTACCTTCACTTCATCCAACCTGATCTATTGTATCCGTTGATCTCGATGTGGTCTCCTCTATCAGGATGACCGAATGCAGACGTGGGGACCGGTTTGCTTAGCATCTGTGTTCTGTACATGTCAACCACCCACTCTCCAGTTGTCATCCATTTTAATTCTCCTTCCCACTGTCCTGGTGACATATCTACCCTTGGCCGCCTCCACTGTCAGAGTGAGGTTAAACATAAACTGGAGGAACAACACCTGATATTTTGCCTGGGGAGCCTCCAGCCCAGTGGCCTCAATATTGATGTTACCACCTTCAAAGTCCCTCCATCCCCAGCCTTATCTATTGTCCTCCCCCACCTGACATGACCTGACCATCTTCCTTCTCACCTATCTGCTCCACCCTTCCCATCTAACCAATCACAATAACCCCCTAACAGCATCCACCTATCACCACCTCCCCTAACCTTAATATACTTCTGGTTGCCCTCCCCAGTCCTGACAAAGAGTTTTGCCCCGAAACGTTGACTTTACTTCTTGGCTGCTGTGTTTCTCCAGCTTCACATCTATTGACTCTGGCTTTCAGTATCTGCACTCCTTACTGTCTCTTTGACAAGGAGATTGTGGAAAGGAATTGTTCTCTTATGCAACAGTCCAGAATTAGGAAGCATTGCTTTTAAATTTAGAGAATGTCCTTTTAGGACAGACAAAATATTTTTCCTCCCCAAGAGTTATGTGACTTTTGAACACTGTGCATCAGAAGATGGTGGAAGTGGGCTAATTCAGTGTTTTTACTTGTGGAACTTAAAATCCAAACAGATCAGCCTTGATCTTGTTGAATGATGGAGATAGTTCAGAGTCTGAAAAGACTTATTATTTCATATAACAAGAATGTACTGAGGGGTGCATTCAAGTGAGTATGCATATTCTGTTTGAAACTCAACATGGTTTCATTTCTGCTGTTGAGTAAAGAGGTTACAGCAGTGTAAGCCTGCTAACTTGAATGTATTTATTTGATATAAGTACTTAGAGTCATATAGTCATAGAGATGTACAGCACAGAAACCGATCCTTTGGTCCAACCTGTCCATGCTGACCAGATATCCCAACCCAATCTAGTCTCACCTGCCTGCACCCGGCCCGTATCCCTCCAAACCCTTCCTATTCATATACCCATCCAGATGCCTTTTAAATGTTGCAATTGTACCAGCCTCCTCCACTTCCTCTGACAGCTCATTCTGTGCATGTACCACCCTCTGAAAAAGTTGCCTTTTGAGTCTCTCTTATATCTTTCCCCCTCACCCTAAAGTTATGCCTTCTGGTTGTGGAAATCTGAAGTTCGTATGGAGTAAATCTAATTATTTTTGCATGTTTTCTTCTTGGTTTGATTTGGTTTTCACAATTGAGGTCATTATTAATAGTAGGAATTATAACTTCCCAAAATTAGTTTGCATTTATTGCAGTAGAGTGTACTTGCTATTGTAGAATTCTTAGACAAAAGCTAAAGATATTATCTCTCCTGAGTGAAAGTTATTTTGCAAATAAAGTAGGTTATGATCCACATGATAGTATGATGTGAAGACCAGAGCAAATAACTTTAAGGCAAGGAGTAGGTAGTTTCGAGGAAATCTGAGGAAAAACTTTTTTTTCACCCAGCATATGGGAGAAAAAAATGTGCTACTTGAGAGGGTGGTGGAGGCAGTAATCTGGCAACATTGAAGAAACATTTGGATGAGTACTTAAAAAGCTAGGGGATTGGCTGTAAACAAATGCAGCTATATAGGATTAGTGTAATTTGTTATTTCTTTGTTGGCATAGACAGTGGGCTGAAGGGCCAGTTTCGATGCTGGATGACTGACTCCATGTCAAAACGTGTGCTGAAAAAGCACAGCTGGTCAGGCAGCACCCAAGGAGCAGGAGAGTCGACGTTTCGAGCATAAGCTCTTCATCAGGAATATGGGGGAGGGAAGGTGGCGCCAAGGGGGCTGAGACACAAATGGGAGGGGCTGGGGCTGAGGGGGAAGGTAGCTGGGAATGCAATAGGTGGTGGGGCGGTGGTGTTGGGTGATGGTGTTACGTCAGAGCGGATACGAAGGAAGGAAAATGGACGGGTAGGACCGTTCAAGAAGGCATTGCTGAGTTGGAGGTATGGATCTGGGATAACGTGGGGGGAGGGGTGATGAGGAAACTGATTAAATCGACATTGAGGAAGGAGATGTGGCTATGTTCATGTAATAGTTGACTACTTGCCTACAATGTAGGGATTACCAGCACTTCATATACATTAATGTTATGGTTGAGCACATATCTGATAATTTGCTTTATCGTTTTCTTCCACACATCAGACAAGTGACTGTAATTACTAGCCTTTCCAGTGGTGCATTTCACCCAGCTTCACTACTAATAACACAGTTCATTGATCATTATGAAATGCAGTCTCATTTTGACTGTGTTCAGTTTGGCTGAGCTTTATACCATTGGCAAAGTTGCTGCATATTACAATTGTATGCTTTGGATGCAACATCATAATCCACTATTAGTTGTGTAAAAAGCATAACTAGCTGGACCACAAAAGTTGTATGTTGGATGGGACATTTATTTTTAAAAAAAGCAGTTTTATTATATTTTTGACTTAAATGACCATCAGATCCAATGCTTCATTCCTGATCATTTGGCATACTTGCCTCAAATTCCATTGAAGTGCTTGAAGCATCAATTCATCAGCACAATTTTGTACTCAGTGTCTTAAGTGGTGGGTTATGTTCCAGGATATTTCAAGCTAAAAGCAGATGCAAAGTATCAAAATACTCTGCCAAATTTCTAATTCAAGTCACAAAAGCTAACTATTTATTTTTCAGATGTATATTCAATGTATTGCCTATAATACTTGCAAGTGAGATAATGTAGAATAGTATTTTGTTGTCGAGGATCAAGAGGAAAAATTAGTAACAGCAACTCATTATGTGAAAGGCAGTTTTAAATTTTTTTGGCAAAATTGAAATTTCTTACATATGTCACTGGAAAAAAAGATTATGAATTGAACACAGGCTGTATAGTGAAGAACAAGTTTTAATTTTCTTGTTTACTCTATTTTGTGTTAATTTGCTATTAATTTGCTATTTCCCAAACCCCACCACCACCACCCCCCCCCACCAATACTAGAATGATGTCTTGAAACTGTTTAAAAGTGTCAATTGGTAATGGTTGAGATGTTCAGAATCACAGTGGGAGATGAGTTAATACTAATCTAATGCTTATTTGGCTTTCTTTTAGATTAAATAGCTTCATGTTTGTAATGACAAATGAGTTATTGATTGTATCCTATATTGTATGTTTTAACTCTTGTTTTAATCCATCCATATTTTGAAATGACTGAAATTAGTTTTTGTTTGACTTCAATGAATGAACTAATTTAAATGAATTCACCGTTTGAGAAAATACACTGTAGCCATTCTAAAATATCTACAACAATTGATGAACACAAATTGTTCAAATCCTTAAGGATTTTAAAGATCAAGATTTTGGATGAATGCACTCTGATCATGTTGTTGTTGTTGTAGCACAGTGATAGTGTCCATACCGCTGATCCATAAGGCCGACATTCGAGCTTGCCTGCGGGTCCATCGGGTGCTGAGGAATGTCTCCAGTCCAAACAGTTGATTTTTAAAAATTCATTGTCCCTGTGTAGTTAACCTTGCGATAGGGTGCAAATTTGTGGGAATTGAGCTGTGAAAAGGTGCTATAATTCATATTTTTGAACTTCATCTGATTCAGGCAATTAAAAAGCAGTTCTTGTGAAAATAACTGGCAACGAAACAGAATCTCTGAAGCCATTGTTGACAGATTTTCAATTTAAGGAAAAGTAAAAAAAATTTAGTAATTTGATCAGTTCTTTTTGCAACTTAGTCTTTTGGTTTTGGTAGAAAAAGTTTTGTAGCTGTATTATTTCACACTTGCTTGTTAGCAGTTCTACCCTTTGCATGTGCAAGAGCCAAAATAGTCATTTTTGAAAAAAAAATGGTAAGTATTAGTGAGTTTACGCTGAAATTATAAAAGGGGTGAGTGCTAATGGTGGCACTTTTCCAAAGTTTTTTTTCAGCAATCCAAGTCATGTAAAAACAAATGCTAAAAGACCTTACTATGTTGTACTGCATTGAATTAACTGCAATCTTTCAAGCACTTGCATATCAATTGTGAGCAGAGAGAATGGATGTGATCAAACAGGCGAATTTGTCAAATTTAAATGTTTCTCTTCCCTAGCATTCCCACCTCCTCCCCGCCCCAATGCCGACTTGTTTTTCACTTGAGTGACTTTTTGGCATTGAAGTTTTGACACTGGACTTTACCATAGTTAAGGTAATCTGTCTTGTACATTCTGCATTCATGATGGAAGTTTGCCTCCAAAACGAGCTGTTGCCTGACAATTTGTATGTAATTCGTTCGGAAGGATAGTTTGGGAGTTAGCGTTAGCAGCATGAGTGAAAACTCAAAACAAATCCAAAGTCATGCTGTATTTTGTGTTTTATTTTAGTAACCAAATGCACAGAATGTTTACCTCAAACTTAGCTTTAGCGTAGATTTTCACTACAATTGCAAAATTTCTGCAATTTTTAATAATAAAAATTGTAATTGAAATGTATATTCTGAAATATGTATGCTTCATGAATATCTTTATAGCTGGGGTGTTGATGTGTAGCCCAGATTATTCAGAAATGTCACCTTAAACTGAGTGGAACCTCCTCAGCAATTGAGTTTGTTTTAAAAAGAAGTTAAAGCGATGCCCATCTGCTTAGAAGTCAATACAATTTATTGAGAAGATGTGCATACTGCCCAGCTGAAATCAGATGCGCTATCATCACAGAAGTGTAACTTGTTATACTTTTATATAATAAGCTTCAATCTGCAATTTGAGAGGGAGAGGGTACAATTGGAAGTGACAATATTTCTGTTGAATAAAGGGAACTATGGAGCTATGAGGGAGGAGCTGGCCAAAATTCAATGGTGCAATACCTTAGCAGGGATGACAGTGGAGGAACAATGGCAGATATTTCTGTGTATAATGCAGAAGATGCAGGATCAGTTCATTCCAAAAAGGAAGAATGATCCGAGGAGGTGGCATGGGTGGCCGTGGCTGACGAGGGAAGTTAAGAAGCATATACTGTTTTTCTTTTAACTTTATAACATAGTGAAGATAAGTGGGAAAACGGAGGACTGGGAAGCTTTTAAAGAACAACAGAGGATTACTAAGAAGGAAATATGCAGAGAAAAAATGAAGTACTTAGGTAAACTGGCCAAAAATATAAAGGAAGATAGTAAAAGCTTTTTTAGGTATGTGAAAGGCAAAAAAATGGTTAAGACTAAAATTGGACACTTGAAGACAGAAACAGGGGAATATATTACGGGGGAACAAAGAAATGGCAGAAGAATTGAATTGGTACTTCAGATCTGTGTTCACTGAGGAAGACACAAGCAATCTCCCTGAGGTAACAGTGGCTGAAGGATCTGAACTGAAGGGAATTTATATTTGCCAGGAATTGGTGTTGAAGAGACTGTTAGGTCTGAAGGTTGATAAGTCCCCAGGGCCTGATGGTCCACGTACCAGGGTACTGAAGGAGGTGGCTCTAGAAATCGTGGATGCGCTGGTGATTATTTTCCAGAGTTCGATTGATTCGGATTCAGTTCCCGTGGATTGGAGGGTGGCGAATGTTGTGCCACTTTTTAAGAAAGGTGGTAGAGAGAAAGCAGGAAATTATAGACCAGTTAGTCTGACCTCAGTGGTGGGAAAGATGCTGGAGTCTATTAAAAAGGATGAAATTACGACACATCTGGATAGTAGAAACAGGAAAGGTCAGAGTCAGCATGGATTTATGAAGGGGAAATCATGTTTGACTAATCTTCTGGAATTTTTTGAGGCTGTAACTCTGAAGGTAGACGAGGGAGATCCAGTAGATGTAGTGAACCTGGACTTTCAGAAAGATTTTGATGCAGTCCTACATAGGAGGTTAGTGAGCAAAATTAGGGCGCATGGTATTGGGGGCAAAGTACTGACTTGGATTGAAAGTTGGTTGGCTGACAGGAAACAAAGAGTAGTGATAAACGGCTCCATTTCGGAATGGCAGACAGTGACCAGTGGGGTACCGCAGGGATCAGTGCTGGGACTGCAGCTTTGTACATTATATATAAATGATACAGAAGATGGTATTAGCAATAACATTAGCAAATTTGCTGATGATACTAAGCTGGGTGGCAGGGTGAAATGTGAGGAGGATGTTAGGAGATTACAGGGTGACCTGGACAGGTTAGGTGAGTGGTCAGATGCATGGCAGATGGAGTTTAATGTGGATAAATGTATGGTTATCCACTTTGGTGGCAAGAACAGGAAGGCAGATTACTACCTAAATGGAATCAATTTAGGTAAAGGGGCAGTACAAAGAGATCTGGGTGTTCTTGTACACCAGTCAATGAAGGTAAGCATGCAGGTACAGCAGGTAGTGAAGAAGGCTAATAGCATGCTGGCCTTCATAACAAGAGGGATTGAGTATAGAAGCAAAGAGGTTCTTCTGCAGCTGTACAGGGCACCTGGAGTACTGTGTGCAGTTCTGGTCTCCAAATTTGAGGAAAGACATTCTGGCTATTGAGGGAGGTTCACCAGGTCAATTCCTGGAATGGAGGGATTACCTTACTCTGAAAGACTGAAGCGACTGGGCTTGTACACCCTTGAGTTTAGAAGACTGAGAGGGGATCTGATTGAGACAAATAAGATTATTAAAGGATTGGACACTCTGGAGGCAGGAAACATGTTTCCGCTGATGGGTGAGTGCTGAACCAGAGGACACAGCTTAAAAATATGGGGTAGACCATTTAGGACAGAGATGAGGAGAAACGTCTCCACCCAGAGAGTGGTGGCTGTGTGGAATGCTCTGCCCCAGAGGGCAGTGGAGGCCCAGTCTCTGGATTCATTTAAGTAAGAGTTGGATAGAGCTCTCAAGGATAGTGGAATCAAGGGTTATGGAGATAAGGCAGGAACAGAATACTGATTAAGGATGATCAGCCATGATCATATTGAATGGTGGTGCAGGCTCGAAGGGCAGAATGGTCTACTCCTGCACCTAATGTCTGTTGTCTATTTTTTAGTTAGTTAGATAAGAGAATGCATCAGTGTAGAATAAATGTTGAAATGTAACACATTTATTGTATTTCTTAGATTGTTTCCCTCAAAATCTGTTTGAAACAATTCTTTGTTTTGGATAAGCTTATGAGCATTACAATTGTCGCTGATTTTAGTGTTTCACAAAAAAAGGTTCGTAGCATCAGTAGCCAAGAAGTGTAATTTATATAGTGAAGCTAATATTGATTCCAAAATCTTAAGTTATAAGCAGCATAAGAAATTGCTTAGAAAGCAGTAAAGAGTTTTTCATTTTCTTGCATTGTTTGGCTAACTGATCATAAAATTTCTCAACCTTTTTGAACTATTAATAACATCAATTTAATGGTGCTGCATTTACTGATTTATTTTCAAATGAACTAAGCCTATAAAACGTTTAAAGTATTTTTAAGCATTCTATGGACTGTTGACATTGAAAATATGATTCTAAAGGCAGTCCTCCAGAATATTTCACCGTATAATCCATAAACTAATGCGATTGTGCTTGGTGAATGACGGAAGTGGAAATTACCTGAATCTAGTCCAAAAAGATTGACTTCTGAGTGCTATTATATTGCTGGCAGACCTCTACAGATACAGAAGATGCCAAGTAGCAGAATTGTCTCTCACTCAAAATTGTTCTGCTCAATTAATTCTGTCAATTACCTCTGGTAGATTTCAGGGTCCTTATTTTGTTTGCAACTGCTGCAAAAACGATGTGTCAGCCAGCTGCTTGTGCAATGCGTGCCTGTCTCTATTCCAGCCTTTATTTTGTCCCTATATAATACTTCAAAGGGGTCACTAGGTAAAGTAGGGCTACTGCATGATTTGGTAGTTTTACTGATTTACTATTGCATTTAAAGAACAAAAAGGAGCCAGTCTAGCATCACATGCACCTTGCTCCAGTTGGAACTACTGCTGAAATGCACGTCTAGAATCTCTAGTACTTGACTATGTGCTTTTATTGAGTTATAGTAATCTGGTCTTACAGATCTGATATGGCAGATCTGATAAATAATAAATGGAATAAATGTTGTATGGACTATATTGTTGATGTAATCTTGTAGTTTCTGGAGGGTAAGGACTAATTTTGTCCTGAAAATGTTCAATCTAAGCTGCTTGTTAACTTTTGGAATTCTGAGTGTCTCACCCAGTGCTATAGATAGTGAGGAGCAGAAGAATAAAGTCCATGCAGGATAAAATGCTGCTGAGAAGATCCCTGACGAGCACTGGCCCTGTGTAAGTGGGGCTAGGGAATAAGTCTTGGGAGTCAGTAGGTAGAGTAAGTCTTGGGACTGGTCTCAAAGATTCTGTGAACATTGGGGGACTCATAAAACGCTTGTGACCCATTAATAGTTTTGCATTGCAGACAGTTGGGCAAAAGAAGCTGGCAAGCTATATTTGCCTGGTGCAGTTAAGCAAGGTTAAAACTGCAGAGAAACCCCAGGATCAGTACTAGATAGATGAAGCTAGTTGTCAGCAAAATACAAATTGTGCCAAAGTGTAGTTACTGGAATCCAAGGCAGAGAAGTGTCGAGAAAGGATAGGGAACTACCTGGGTTTGAACACTTGTTGAGAGTCCATCGTAGAGTGACCTTTTGAGGGGGTTTTAAAGCCAGATCTTAGAAAGTGGACAGTTGGAATCCCTTGCGAAGTTAACGAAATTTGATATAACTAACATTTTTTTGATTGGGGGGAGTGCGGGGGAGGGTGCGGTGGTGATGGTGTGGATGCTGAGAAATGTGTGGTAGCTGTCTTAACTACATTTGCTATTTTTTTTAGCTTTGTGCAGTCTTCAACCACAGTTCGTCTCCATCTGTATTTACCTACTGTTAATCTTAAATCTTAGACTTAATGTAGTATGTGTGTGAGAGACTATTTTACTGTTTTATTTTGTGAAATCTATTGTTTGTTCAAAATCTTGGAATCTTGCAGCTTTATTCTCTTAGTAAATTCCTGGGATTTCTCTGTCCATTTTTAAGAGGTTATTTGCCCTTAGTCAGATCTTAATGTAACTTTGGCAGCATGAGCCAGGTTCACAAGGTAAACCTCAGGTACTTGATCCATATTTAGAAGTTTTAATGAAATTAAATAGAATCACAATTATCTGTGTTAGTTATTAATGGCTTAAATTATTCTTTGATATTGTTTTGGCACTAGATTGAATTTGCGATTTCAGGTTTAGGATTAAATTTTAGTAGGTACATGATCATGACAATACGTATTAAGTACAACAGTATGGAATTCAGAAATTGATGTTGTAGATACTCAGCTACATGAGGCAGAAGATGAAATCGGAGGTAAAAGCTTTTAACTTGCCCGCTTTTGCCTTGATACGTGAATGCACGTGAATTGCAATAAGAAATTTTTGTTAGTGAATCCCAGTTCTTCTTCTTTTCTATTTTTCCCCTCTGATATTTAAATGATCAGGCCTGGACTCCTCTTCTTTCTGAGAAGCTTTGTTTAGTTGATTGAAATCAAAGTGAGAATTGTTTTATGTATGTTATTCTCTTGATTTGTAATCATTTTTCTTAGTTTATGAAGTAATTGTCTTTTGCTGCAACCTTTTGGTGTCTTGGTCATTGCATTTTCAGCACTTAAATTAAAATTACAAGTGTTTCTGGAGATTAACAATCTGATAAATGTAACATTAAACTGAAAATTATGTCCAAGGTCAAATATTTGTTGACAGACTGCAACTTTCAGAACAAATGGTAGAATTTGAAATATGAAAAACAAAGTTGCTGATTTAAAATTTATTCATTCTACAATGCAGTGGCACTTATTGTGGAAGTTGAATTGAGGGAAAATTTAGTGAAAATTCTAAAAAATGAAACAAGACACCTTTTTTGCCTTTTAATCAAATTGAAGACAAATTGTATTGATAAATTTTAGCAACCCAGGGCCAGAATAATATTTGATCTAATGTTTCTAATGGCAAGGCTATTATTTAAAATTCAATGATGAAGTTGCAATCGTATCTGATGAAAAACACTAATTTGCTATTCCACATTGTCATTTTTCTCACCATATTTTATTGTACAAAAAGCTGATCTGTAATACAGAACTTGAGTCTTGGTGGGGAAAAAATTTCACATTTTTGTCAAAGTTTTCATCTTGATTTAAGAGAATATTCACAAGAATACCAGTGTCCAGGAGAATATTTCTGACGAGATGAGAAGAACGCTGAATGATTGATCAGTGCAGTCTAGTTAAGGCATTACCACAGAGATAATGATTTGCAGTTCAATTTAAGTAAAGTTCAGCAGTTAGACCAGGCCATTTGACTCTAACTGGTTGAGGCATTGACCTCTGGAATGATCCGTTGTGGCCCATTTGTGCATGTTTCAACTTAAATGTGTGCACATTTTCTTCATCTGCAAAGAACAAGGCTCTGTGTATTAATATGTCTCTCTTAATACATGCTAGTGCGCCATACTAGCCCTGACTGACTATTTTAAAGTGGTTGTCATAATTATTGGACAATATTTAATAAATAATCCTGAGTGTTAAAGATTATGATAACTAATTCAAGATTGTCAGTTGCTATGTTTCATCAACCACCTGTCTACTCGCTCTGCTGACTTATTTTCTGGAAATAACTTATAATCCTCACTGGTAACCAATTCTCATACTTACATATTTTGACCAATTTTTGAGATTGCTCTCAATATTCTCTCAACCAATGTACTTTTAATGCTGATTCCTATCAGAGACCACTGAACAAAGAAAATTACAGGCCCTTCAGCCCTCCAAGCCTACGCCGATTTAGATCCTCTATCTAAACCTGTTGCCAATTTTGAGGATCTGTATCTTCTGCTCCCTGTCCATTCATGTATCTATTTAGATGCATCTTAAATTACGCTATTGTGCCTGCCTCTGCCACCTCTGTTGGCAACATGTTCCAGGCACCCACCACCCTCTGTCTAAAGAACTTTCCACGCATATCTCTCTCAAACGTTTCCCCTCTCACCTTGAACTCGTGACTCCTAGTAATTGAGTCCCCCACACTGGGGGGGAGAAAGCTTCTTGTAAGTAAAAAATGAGGTCTGCAGATGCTGGAGATCACAGCTGCAAATGTGTTGCTGGTCAAAGCACAGCAGGCCAGGCAGCATCTCAGGAATAGAGAATTCGACGTTTTGAGCATAAGCCCTGCTATCCACTCTGTTTATACCACTCAATCAGGTCCCCCCTCAATCTCAGTCTTTTTAGTAAAGATAATCCTGATCTACTCAACCTCTCTTCATAGCTAGTGCCCTCCATACGAGGCAACATCCTGGTGAACCTCCTGCATCCTCTCCAAAACATTCACATTCATTTGGTAATGCGGTGACCAGAACTGTACGCAGTATTCCAAACGTGGCCGAAACAAAATCCTATACAACTGTAACATGACCTGCCAACTCTTGTACTAAATGGCCTATCCAATGAAAGAAAGCATGATGTATGCCTTTTTGACCATTCTATTAACTTGTGTTGCCACCTTCAGGGTACGATGCAACAGAACACCCAGATCTCTGTTCATCAGTTTTTCCCAGGGCTTTTCCATTTACTGTATAGTTCACTCTAAAATTGAATCTTCCAAAATGCATCACCTCGCATTTGCCCAGATTGTACTCCAACTGCTGTTTCTCCACCCAACTCTCCAATCTATCTATATTCTGCTTTATTCTCTGCTAGTCCCCATTTACTATGTGCTACTCCACCAATCTTGGTCATCTGCAAACTTGCTTATCAGACCACCTATACCTTCCTCCAGATCATTTATGTATATCACAAACAACATTAGTCCCAAAATGGCTCCCTGTGGAACACCACTGGTCACAGTTCTCCATTTTGAGAAACTCCTTTCAGTATTACTGTCTATCTCCTGTTGCACAGCCAGTTCTCTTATTCATCTAGCTCACACACCCTGAACCCCATGCAACTTCACTTTCTCCATCAGCCTACCATGGAGAACCTTATCAAATGCTTGACTGAAGTCCATGAATATGACATCTACAGCCCTTCTCTAATCAATCAACTTTGTCAAAGAATTCTATTAAGTAGGTAAGACATGACCTTCCCTGCACAAAACCGTGAGGCCTATCACTGACAAGCTCATTTTCTTCCAAATGTAAATAAATCCTATCCTTCAATGTCTTCTCCAGCAGCTTCCCCATCACTGCCCTCAGGCTCACAGGTCTATAATTTCCTGGATTTTCCTTGCTATACTTTTTAAACAAGGGAATAACATTAGCAATTCTCCAGTCCTCTCGGACCTCACCCATGTTCAAAGATGCTGCAAAGATACCTGTTAAGGCTCCAACTGTTTCTTCTCTCCATTCCCTCAGTACTGCGGGATAAATCCCATCCAGACCTGGAGATTTGTCCACCTCAATGCTTTTTAGAATGCACAACACTTTCTCCCTCCTTATTCCAACTTGACCTAGAGTAATCAAACATCTATCCCTCACCTCAACATCTGTCATGTCCCTCCTCTGTGGTTACTAATGCAAAGTATTCTTTAAGAATCTCACCCATTTCCTCTGACTCCTGCATCACTTCCCTCCCTTGTCCTTGAGTGGGCCAACCCTTTCTCTGATTATCCTCTTGCTCCTTATATGCAAATAAAAGGTTTTGGGATTTTCCTTAACCCTGTTTGCTAAAGATGTTTCATGACCCCTTTTAGTACTTTTAATTTCTCGTTTCAGATTGGTCCTACTTTCCTGATATTCTTCCAAAGCTT
The DNA here is from genome assembly GCF_020745735.1 of Hemiscyllium ocellatum. NCBI lineage: Eukaryota > Metazoa > Chordata > Chondrichthyes > Orectolobiformes > Hemiscylliidae > Hemiscyllium > Hemiscyllium ocellatum. Next base: position 164,978,423 of record NC_083401.1, on the reverse strand, counting down.
TGCCTGTTTCAATCACCTAGACCATATGTATGCTTCCTTTTCCCTCTTAGCTAGTCTCTCAATTTCATCTGTTGTCCATGGTTCCCTAACCTTGCCATTTCTGTCTTGTATTTTCACAGGGACACATTTGTCCTGCAGTCTAATCAGTGTCTCTTTAAAAGTCTCCCACATATCAAATGTAAATTTAGCCTCAAACAGCTTGTCCCAATCTACATTCCCCAGCTCCTGCCAAATTTTGAAATAGTTGGCCTTCCCCCAATTTAGAACTTTTCTTTCAGGTCCACTGTCATCTTTGTCCACGAGTATTCCAAAACCTACGGAATTGTGATCACTATTCTGAAGGTAATCCCCTACTGAAGCTTCGACCACTTGACCTCATTCCCCAACACCAGGTCCAGTATGACCCCTTCCCGAATTGGACTATTTACATAACTACTCTATAAAGCCCTCTCGGATGCACCTTACAAATTCTGCTCAATCTAAACCTCTAACACTAAGTGAATCCCAGTCAATGTTGGGAAAATTAAATCTCCCATCACCACCACCCTATTGCTCCTAGATCTTTCCATGATCTGTTTATATATTTTACCTCTGTCTCACTCTCGTTGGGAGGCCTGTAGTACAGCCCTAATATTGTTACCATACCCTTTATTTCTGCGCTCTACCCATATTGCCTCACTGTTCGGTCCCCTATAGTGCTCTCCTTCAGTCCAGATGTGATATTGTCTCTGACCAATCCCATATTCCCAATTCCTTCGTCTCCGCCGCATCCCACAGCTACCTGGACTACACCTCCTCCCACCCTGCCCCCTGTAAAAACGCCATCCCATATTCCCAATTCCTTCGTCTCCGCCGCATCTGCTCCCAGGAGGACCAATTCCAACACCGCACAACCCAGATGGCCTCCTTCTTCAAGGACCGCAGATTCCCCCCAGACGTGATCGACGATGCCCTCCACCGCATCTCCTCCACTTCCCGCTCCTCCGCCCTTGAGCCCCGCTCCTCCAACCGCCACCAAGACAGAACCCCACTGGTTCTCACCTACCACCCCACCAACCTGCGCATACAACGTATTATCCGCCGCCATTTCCGCCACCTCCAAACGGACCCCACCACCAAGGATATATTTCCCTCCCCTCCCCTATCAGCGTTCCGCAAGGACCACTCCCTTCGTGACTCCCTTGTCAGATCCACACCCCCCACCAACCCAACCTCCACCCCCGGCACCTTCCCCTGCAACCGCAGGAAATGTAAAACTTGCGCCCACACCTCCACACTCACTTCCCTCCAAGGCCCCAAGGGATCCTTCCATATCCGCCACAAGTTCACCTGTACCTCCACACACATCATCTATTGCATCCGCTGCACCCGATGTGGCCTCCTCTATATTGGTGAGACAGGCCGCTTACTTGCGGAACGCTTCAGAGAACACCTCTGGGCCGCCCGAACCAACCAACCCAATCACCCCGTGGCTCAACACTTTAACTCCCCCTCCCACTCCACCAAGGACATGCAGGTCCTTGGACTCCTCCACCGGCAGAACACAACTACACGACGGCTGGAGGAGGAGCGCCTCATCTTCCGCCTGGGAACCCTCCAACCACAAGGTATGAATTCAGATTTCTCCAGCTTCCTCATTTCCCCTCCCCCCACCTTGTCTCAGTCGGTTCCCTCAACTCAGCACCGCCCTCCTAACCTGCAATCCTCTTCCTGACCTCTCCGCCCCCACCCCACTCCGGCCTATCACCCTCACCTTGACCTCCTTCCACCTATCCCACCTCCATCGCCCCTCCCCCTAGTCCCTCCTCCCTACCTTTTATCTCAGCCTGCTTGGCTCTCTCTCTCTTATTCCTGATGAAGGGCTTATGCTCGAAACGTCGAATTCTCTATTCCTGAGATGCTGCCTAACCTGCTGTGCTTTGACCAGCAACACATTTGCAGCTGTGATCTCCAGCATCTGCAGACCTCATTTTTTACTCAATAATGCAACTCCTCCACACCTTTACCTCCTCCTCTATCCCGCTTGAAACATCTATAACCTGGATATTTAGTAGTCAATCTTGCCCTTCCCTCAACCAAGTCTCAGTAATAGCAACAACACCATACTCTGTTACTAATCCAAACCCTAAGTTCATCTGCCTTACCAACTACACTTCTCACATTAAAATAAATGCATCTCGGACCACCTGTCCCGTTGCATTCATCATCTGTTCCCTGCCTACTCTTCCTCTTAGTCACGTTGCATTAATTATCTAGTTCCTTATAGGCTTTGGTTACTACCTCCTCACTATGCACTAATCACTTCATTTGGTTCCCATCCCCCGGCACATTAGTTTAAACCTTCCCCAACAGCATTAGCAAAAGCACTCCTAGGACATTGGTTTCAGTCCTGTCCAGGTGTAAACTGTCTGATTTGTAATAGTTCCACTCCCCAGAACCAGTCTCAATGTCCCAAAAATCTGAACCCTTCCCTCCTGCACCATCTCTCAAGCTATTCAATCATCTTGCGTATTCTTTCATTTCCACTCTGACTAACAGAAAGTTTATTTCCCAATTAACTTTCAATTCATGCTGTTATGTTTCCTCATAAGAACATACCTGGATTCCTTCCCACCCCCCAAAAAAAAACCCCGTACACGTAAAGGATTTTTGAAAATCTATATATGCTGCATCTACTGAATTCCCATTATTTATATAACTGGTCACTTTTAAACCACTCCTAACATTACACACCTGCTAGGTTAGTCAATGCATTTATGAATAATTGTTTTCAATTAGCTGTGAGCAAACTATTAGTTAAAGTAACCTGTTTCTCCCTTCTCCCTTGAACAATGCTGTGACATCAGATTACTCTCCTGTCTCAGGGCAAAATACATATTGGCAGATACGGTCCGAGCTGTAGGCCATTCAAGAGTATGAAAAATACAGGTTTACCTATAACAGACTTTGATATATTACTCATATTTGGGACAAATGGGCATTTTGAAGATTGTAACTAATGGAATGCAGCAACAATCACTTGGAGCCTCAGCTATTTGCAATGTATTTTAAATAGATGAACAGGAATCTAAGCTGCAAAGAATATGGGCATATTAAATAGCTGGGCAATAAGATGGCAGATGGTGTGTGAGAAACTGAGGTTATTCATGAAGAAAGATAAATTGATCAACATGCTTTGGACTGATAGCATTTGTAACGTGAGAAACCGATAACCTTTTCAGGTCAACGATTTTTCGTTAAAAATTTAAGTTTTGAGCAAGAGATGGGTCGAGAGAAAGGCCTGTCTATTGTCCAAGGATAAGGTGGAAGATGAGAGATTCCAGGAATAAGACGTGTCAATCTAACATGTCCAAAGAAAATGATGGGTCAAGAAAAGAAACAAGATGTGCTGGGAGCAGGTGAACTGCTGCCAAGAAAACAAATAAATAGCAAATAGAGAGATGGATCTGAACGTCTTGAACTCTGTTTAGAAAGTGGAAGGCACTGAAGTGACTAATTGAAAGATGTAATACTGTTTCTTGTAGTGTTGATCTTTCTGGAATAGTAGAGTAAGCTGAGGACAGAACTAAGGCTGAGGACAAGACAGAGCACTAATTTAACAGGCCACTGGAAGCTGGAAGTCATGCTTGTGAGACGAATGGAGGTGTTCAAAACAGTCACCCAATCTGCATTTAACCTGGAGAAAGATTATTGTCAATAAAGAAAGCAGTATAATATAGTAAAAGTACATTTTACTTCCTCGTGGAAGAATGGGTGGTGAACCAGAGGATTGCAAAATTTTTAAAAACCAACAAAAGATATATAAAAAAAACTTTCAGGGTAAACTAGTCATGAATAAAAAATGGGCAGTAAGATCTTGTTTAAATAAATAAACTGGGAGAAAGGCCAATGTGAATGGAGGCCTCATACAGAATAAGGCTGGGCAATAATGAGTTAGAAAATAGGAGTTAATTAAATACTCCTAGTCTTCAAAGTAGAAGATGCTAATAGCATTCCAAAAATATAATCAAGTTGCAAGAAGGGGAGAGCAAATAATACTTTTTCTCTGGTGGTAATAATTGTATGAGAGGGAACGAATGGTGCTAAAGGCTAATGAGTCTCCTGGATCTGATGGGTTGCATCTCAGGATTTTAAAGGAAGGAGCTACAAAGATTGTGTGTGTTTGTAATCTTCCAAGAATGCTTGGATTCTGGAAATGTCGGAGGATTGGAAAATGCTAGTTTTGCACCTTTATTCACAAAGTGGTGGCAACAAAAACCTGGAGGCAATAGGTCATGTTATTTAACATCTGCCATTGGAGCAAATGGTAGTTTATTAGCAGAGCATTTAGATATACAAAATATAATCAAGCTGAGCCACCATATTATTGTGAAGGGATATTATGCCTGGAAAATTTAGAATTCGTTTGAGCTGTAACAAGCTGTATAGATAAGGAGAAAAAGTAGATGTCTCACACTTGGGATCACCAAAAGGGATTTAAGGAGCTAACCAAGGCTGCTTAAGGGAAAAAGCTGATGGTATTAGAGGAAGCATGGATAAAGGATTAGCTAACTACCAAACGACAGGGTCAGAGTCAAAATTTTCAAAATGACGACTTGTAACTAGTGGAGGGCCTAGGGATCAGTGGTGAGGCCACACCTATTTGTGATATATATTTCTGACTTCAGATTTGTGGTTAAGACAAAAATAGGTGGGGAGCTAAGTGGTGGTGATGTGATGAAGGATCTAAAGAGGGATATAGACAAATCAAGTGAGTGCACAGAAACTTATCAGATGCAATGTACTGTAGGAAAATGAGACTGTGCTCTTTGGTCAGAATAGAGAAGCTGAATGCTATGTAAATGGATGAAGACTGCAGACAGCTGCAGCACAGACTTAGGGGTTTTCATGCATGAATCCAAAAAGGCTAGCATTCAATATCAGAAGGAAGTGGGGAAGACAAATAGAATGTTGGCCTTTAATTTGAAGGGCAGGAAATCCAATAGTAGAGCATTTATGCTAAAGCTGAGGCACTCATTAGAGCATACCTAACATACAATGAACAATTTTGGTCCCCTAATCTAAAGGAAGATATACTAACATTGGAGGCTGTCCAGAAAAGGTTCACTAGACTGATCAGGTATGTAAGGTATTCTTTACACGGAGAGGTTGGGTAGGTGGGCCCTGTATTCATTGGGTACCGTAGGTGAAAATTTTGGGGGATTGGTGTTACTGATTTCCAGATAAGAACAGAAAGACAATGTTTTTTAAAGGGATGTAGCTTCTAGATTTTGACATTCAAAGAGACTTGGTATCTTTGTACTCAGAGCAGTCAGCATGCAGATGACAACAACAAATAATTAAGGTGGCAAATGCATGTTACTTATTCTCAGAAGGGGTTGGAATACAAGGGTAACAAAATATTGCTGCAAATGTACAAAGCTTTGGGGAAGCCACATCTGAAATATTGTCTTCATCTTTTGTCACCCTTTGTGGGGTCTTACAATGAAGGTTCGCCAGTTTGGTTCCTGAGATGAAAGGATAGCCTTATTATGAGAGGTTGAGTGATTTGGAAGTATGTTCTTTGGCGTGTATAAGGATGAGAGATGAGCAAATTAAGTTTTAGATGATTCTGACCAGGCCGGCACATGTTGTTTCCCCTTATTAGGAATTTAGAATTTGGGCAGTGTTGTGGAATAGGAATTTTATCATATAGGACTGAGGAAATGAGTAGTCCTTTGAATATGTTTGAGGTGTGTATCTTCTCAGATAATCCAGGGAAATGAACTGGAAGGTGGAGTTGGGGCAGAAGATCACCTATGATCAGTTTGTTGCTCAAGCTGAGGAATTGCGAATGTGTTTGAAGGGTCACTGGACCTGAAATGTTAACTCTAATTTCTCTCCGCAGATACTGCCAGACTGAGCTTTTCCAGTGTTTTTGGTGTGTTTAGTCCATTTATTATTTATATTGCTCTACTCTTATGGGGGAATGGAAAGACTGTGAATGTGCAGCACAGTTCCATTTTCAAATAGTGTGACATTAATATGCCGTTACTATAATCCATCCATCTTCAACTATTTGAAGTCGATTTTGAGTCTTCTCAGTATGTTCAATTTATATAATCTGATTTTGATAACCTGAATCCTAGTGTTTGCCATTTCTGTTTCATTTTGGATGCTGATCAGATGATACTTGAACAGGCAAAGCTAGTGCCAGTAGAATATTCCAGCTGTTATTGAATTTCTTGGCTCCGTTGTGTCCTGATTACCTTCTAAGAATGGAGAACCATGACAAAACGTGATATTCTTGTAACTGAAGTTAGTAGAGTAGGTCTTTGTTGCAAAACAGAATCTGAAATTTGAGGGGATGGAGAGTTGGAGACCGAAGGTGGAAGCTGATGGACTTAGGTGCTGTTCATTTCAATACCTGCCTTGATGGAATTATCATGGGCGGGAGGTTTACAGCATTGTCCATGAACCTTCTATCTATGTCGGATAGATATTATATCAGAATTCTTAAAGGGCAAAGATTATGAAAGTACCCATAATGCAGCTTGAGTTGAGACAGTGGAATTTATTCAGCTGTGCTTGTGCTACAGTAGTTTGCAAAATAGGTAAATGTGCTGCAATAGGGGATGCTCTTTGGAGCTTGTATATTGTACATTTTTTAGTTGATGTAAAGAACCATAAATTTTACTTCAATACGTACATTCTTAACCTAGATATTTTTAGTAGAACTGAATACAGAATGTTACAATGTTTTAATAGCTGAGCATGATCTAAGTAAATGGAAACAATGACAGAAGCAATGTTACATTGTGTTTCCCACCTGCAATCTGCTGTATATTTTCAGCATGAGTCTAACTCAGCGATTTAGATTCAAATCCATTTTACAACTGCACCCTTTTTGTTACTATTGTCACTGTATTATAATTATTTTAATACATCCATTTCTGATTGGATGTATTGTTCACACACGTGCTGGGGATTTCTAGTTTTGCATCTTCTGCCAAGATCATTCGTGAAAGCACTGCATTGATCAATAGTGAATTATGGGCTGACGTTGACCAGGAATTAAGGTTTATGTAACTACTTCAGTGCTGTTTGACTCTTTGTGATGTGGTGCTTTAAAATGAGGAGCTTGTTTACGTATAAAGATACTATTAAGGATGTTGCTGTATTAACAATGTGGTAGTAGTGCTGTCGTAAATGCTCTGTAAAATAGCTGTATTACCTAGAAGGCATCTGAGCCTTCTGTAATGTAGCTAAAATGTGCTTATAGCTAAAATTACCTGAATACCTGTAAACCTCAATGCATATACGGCTGCTATTAATGAGCATTCACTGAGCGATGCTGTTAGCTTAGGATATACTGTTTAGTTTAAAATTGTACAGTGTCTGCTTGAATATGATTTTGGCATTAAATATGATAGATGTTCTGTCCTGGAATGTGACTTTGCAGTAATGAAGGTGGCAAACAGCATTATCTAAAACTGGCTGTTTCCCCCTCAAATTTTACATTTCAGAGCAGGTATGTGTAATTTGATGAAATTAATTGGATCATAGCTAAGACAGCTGATTTGTGACTGTAGATTAAGGCTTTGAATTCCAAGTAATATACAACCAGCTGACTAACAAAAGGCTAAATCATTTTCCTTTTTTGCATTTTCAGTTAGTGTAGCATTTAAAATAGAGTACTAAAGGTGCCATTTGCAGTTTATTGAAAAGCCGCCTGAATCTTGGTTTTGGAGGGAGAGGTAAAGCAGTGCTGGAAATTGGCCTGAGGATAAATTGTGTATGGGTTTTAGTGGTTTTTGTTTGCTTTTTGGGCTTGTGTTCAATGGATTGCAGTGCTCTTAAACAATATTTTCCTGTTAAACTGAGATCATCCCAATATAAGCTATAATCACTATCAATGAATTGGCTGTATGATGTGTTTTGTTGTAACATAGCTTAAAGGAGTTGTATGTGCAGAGAACTAGTTTTAAAATCTGGTTATCTACTGAGTAATTGGGTTAAGTGTCTGAAGTAAGATGAAGGCTTTAGTGATGGTAAATTTCTAGGATTGGTGTGAAAGAACCATTTGGAACCTCAACAGGATTGATTTGTGTGAACTTTATTTTTAAAATCCAGTTTGAAAGAAGTTGGGAGGTCAGAAATTTTTAAAATGTGTTCATTAATTCTGTGTAGAATTTGAGATGAGCAAAATCAAAAAATGTACACAGTAAATTTGATGAGCTTAAAAAATAACATTTTTGAATTGCATTTTGGCCATGTAACTAGGTTTGTTTTATCGAGGATTCAGTTTTTAAAAATTAAACTGTTCATTGTTTCAATGGATTATAAACGGGTGGAGCAGTATAATTATCTTGTCTGTGGTTCAGACTCTGACAGTTTAAATGGTAGTGTCTGGAAGGTTGTTTTGGCTTTGACTGGGGGAGGGGTGGGAGGTAAATCTATTCACTCTTTTCCTGTTGCTTCAAATACTGCAGCAGTAATTCTCTTCCAGGTATCAAGTACTGACACTCCGTGAAGGGGACAGAGGGGTGTGGCGTATTTTGATTCACTGAGTATAGCAAGACTCCAGTGTCTGAGGGAAGATGTTCATTCAGTTGACAGTGCTGAAGGATCAGACAGTCGATCAGAAAGCTTTGTTAAGGTTAGTGTTTATCAGTGACAGTGGCTGGAGTGAGCACTCTGACTTTCAAAGTCTTTTTCAAATTCATTCTAGTAACAGATCTTCTGCTTTTGTTTCCTGCTGATCGCAGTATTGGAGAGAGAACCAACATTACTTACCTCCTGCAGCTGAGATTAGTGACCCATCTTTACTGACAGTTAAATTGACAATGAAATGGCTGCTACCTTTCCAGGAACTGTGGGGCTTTCTCTTTGTCAGCTGTGATTTAAGCTGGAAAGCTGTGCAATGAAGTACTTGACCATTTTACGCGTGTGGGATGATCCTGGTGCCGATTTACTGAGAATATCTGGTCAGTTTTGCTTGCTTGAGTAAGTCAATGTGTGGCTGTGGTTGCAGTATCATTTCTTCTCTAATGAAGAGGCTGGGACGCTCAACCTGCTGTAAAGATCTTCTGTCTTGCAGCTTTACATCAGGACAACTGGAAATACTTTCCCATGGATTGTCTACCCAACCAAAGGTAACTGCATGAAAGTTCATTTAATCTCCGTAGTAATTTCCAATATAAAATAAAAATAATTAATAAGGAATACATTTCAGTACTGTCTGACCTTGCTTGTAGCTATCCAATATCATGTTTGGCCATGATCAGTCGAAAAGCAATGGAAATGTACTGCCTAATTGATTTTGTAATAGGATCAGCTGATTTACTGATCTTCCTTGCATGTTCTTCCTGCTGGAATTGTGCATCACCTTTTAAAGGATTCAGTGATTTGATACTACATTCACATTACTCGTGATATGTTAAGTTTCTGGAAGTTGAGACTGATTTTAATTTTGTGTGGCCTACAGAATTTTCTTAACATATTTGGTTCTATAGTATGTCTGTGCAATGGACTCAGCTATTAATAACACAACACAATGATGATGTTAACTTAGCATTTGGTGGATAAATGTTTAATATGTAGTATCTCAACATCTGTACTGAGATTTTTATGTGGGGATGACAGTGATGTTATCAGTGCAGTGTTTTTTTTTATGAAATACATCAGAAAGCAGCTTCTAGTGTCTGCACATTCTAATAAACTCGGAAAATGCAAGTTATTCGGAAATGTCTTGCTCTTCCACAAGCTTTGCTACATTGGTGTTGTGCCAAGAAGCTCTACATCTAACTGCACAAAATATGAAGTTGTGGTACTCACAAACACCAGGAGGTTTAGGTTATCCAAGGAAGTGCAAATGAAATTTATGCAATTAAATAAGTTTTTTATTTGCTATCAAACTACTTCTCGAGCACCGAATGGACCTTTTACGTGTGTAAAGCTGCCTGGCTCGATAGTCTTTTTGAAGATGGCACATAATTCCATGTAACTTGTTAACATCTCTATAGTACACAAACTGATTACTGAGGTTTAGCTTTAAAATCTTCAATTTCTTATTCCTCCTTGAATTACTGATTTTTTTAAAAAAACACTCCCTATATGTCAAACTACAGAAATTTTTTTTGACTATCCCCCTGTCCTAGTATCACTTTAACATATTAAAATAATACACATTTTTTCAACGTTTGTCTGGAGCACTCTAAGTAAGTCACATCATTGTCAAATCAAAAACAAATCCAGTGTCAGTGAATCATTTTTCAATGGTTCACCAGAAATAGGTAACCCATCATTTCCAGCAGTAAAATGTTGAAGTTTGGCATTTTTATCTGCTGTAGATTTCTTAGTTTGTGTGATTTTCAAATGCTTTTTGGCCTGTTCTCATACTTTGGTTAATTTCCCCAGAAAACAATCATGTAGTTTGGATGCGTTTTTTTTCTGAGCTTCACTTGAACAAATTATTAATTAAGGGATCCTTTTACTTCATGCCTGTGTGAATTCAACAAGATTGAATTCTGTGGACTCAGCAGGAGCATCCTTAATGGCAATAGGAACCAAGGAATTCCAGAAAGGTGTATGATCAGTGAGAAGGAGACTTCAGTGGAGTGCGATGGAAGGTCCAGTGTGTGCTGCTGGAAATTTGGTTAAAGTGGGGATTTGGTACAGAGACAAAAGAGCTTTAACTTAAGTTTACTGCAAGTGGACAATTCAACAGAATGAAAGATGAGTAAGATAGAATAAAAGGTGTGGAATGAAAGGCCTATCAGCTGTGAGACAATTTGCAAATGACTCTTAAACTGCACTGTGACGAAAGAGCAGGGAAAAAAGCTGGTTGTGACTAGGACTGGTGAATAGTCTTTTTAATGTAAAAGATGTTCATTGTTTTTAGGTCTTTTTGTTTCTTCCCTCTTTTAAAATAGCTTATCAAATATAACATTTATGATTTTATGTTAAAAGAAAGTGATGAGCAGGGAATCCAGAATGGCAGACAGTTGATATATTGCTGCCACAAAAAGTGGTAACTGCAGCCTGATCCAGAGAGAACACATGTAGTAAATGTTTGCAATTTGAGGAACTTTGGATTGAGTTGAGGAGTGGGAATCTGTGCTGCTGACATTGAGCCACATCAGAGAAATAGAAAGTTATCATGGCACTTTACTTCAGAGAGTGGAGTCCCTCCAGCAAACCCCCCACCCTAAGACAAGGTAACTAAAAATTGTCAGGGATAGAAGGGTGTGACTACAGGTGAGGCCGTGATAGAGATCAGCCCCAGCGGTTGTCCAACAGTTAAGAGGTTGTTGTAATGTGCAGATGAGTGGGGACTGCAGGGAGGATGAGCAAACTGACAGCGTCTTGGTACATGGCAACAGGAATGTAGTTGTGGTATGACACAATTTAGTTGGAGGAGTAGGTACTCTGCAGATTCGAATCGGAATCCTGAAGGCAGTGCTGCTTACTTGGTGCCAAGGTTAAGGACCTCTCTGGGCTGGCCACAAATTCGGACTGGGAGGGGAGGGATTTTGTCCTTCGTGTTGGCAGAAATAGCATTGATCGGGGTGGAAAGGAGTTCTGCTGAAATGTTTAGAGTTCTGAACCAAATTAAAAAGCACAACCACTCAGGTGATAATCTCTGTAATACTACTGCAGCCACAAGCAAGTTAACAATAGAAGGCACCAATGTTATTCTGTAAATAATGAAGCTGCAAAAGGAGGCAAGGAAATAAATATAACTGTCAATAGAAAAAGTGCTAGGGAAACTAATGGGGCTAAAGTCTGGTTGGTCTGCAACACTTGGATATTAATAGAGGAGCTACAGGTATAGTGGATGCACAGGTGGTAATCTTTCAAGAAATCAATGGATTCTGGAAAAATCCCAGAAGATTGGAAAACTGTGAAAGTAACACCTTTACTTGAAAAAAGGAAGAAGACAAAAAAAAGAGAACTGCACACCAATTAGCTTAATATCTATTATTGGGAAAAATGTTTGTCTATTGTAAAGTATCTCATACAGCATTTAGAGGTAAGTTCTATTATGGGGATAGATGAATTTTACAGGAATCAGTGTTGGGGCCATAATTAGTTACAAATTAGAATGCAGATTTCTCCAGCTTTCTCATTTTCCCTCCCCCCCCCCCCCCCCCCCCCCCCCCCCCCCCCCCCACCTTACCTCTGTCCCAACCCTCGGACTCAGCACTGCCTTCTTGACCTGCAATCTTCTTCCTGACCTCCTCTGCCCCCACCCTCTCTCCGGCCTATCACCCTCCCCTTAACATCCTTCCACCTATCGCATTCCCAACGCCCCTCCCCCAAGTCCCTCCTCCCTGCCTTTTATCTTAACCTGCTTGGCACACCCTCCTCATTCCTGAAGAAGGGCTGATGCCCGAAACGTCAATTCTCCTGCTCCTTGGATGCTGCCTGACCTGCTGCGCTTTTCCCGCAACACATTTTTCAGCTCTGATCTCCAGAATCTGCAGTCCTCGCTTTCTCCCTCCGCCATAATGAGTTACCATATATTAATGACTTTAATGAGGAAAATGAATGTACTCTGGCCATGTCTATGGATAACACTGGAGAGAGATGCTGACGGGTTAACTGAGTTGGCAAAATCTTGTCAGATGCAATATAATGTGGGAAATGTGAGGTGATGCACTGGGGCAGAAAGAATAGAGGAGCTGAATATTATTTAAATAAAGATTGCAGAAAGCTTGAGGAGTTCTTGTACATAGATCACAAAAATCTAGCATGCAGTTTTCATTAGTAACAAGGAAGACAAATGCAATGTTGGTCTTTATTTCAAAGGGAATGAAGTATTAAAATAGGATTGTCTGTCTAAAACAATGCAAGGCATTTGCTGGATCACAGTTGAGATATTCAGCAATTTTGGGCCACCTTATTTAAAGAAAAACATACTGGCATTGAGGACAGACCAGAGAAGGCTCACTATGATCCCAGATACGGGGAGAGTGTTTTCTGAGGCAGTGCTGAGTTGGTTGGACCAGTCTTAGAAGACTGAGGTGATCTTACTTGATCAGGGTAAATGTGAGGAGATTGTGTTTCCCTTGTGGGGGTCGAGGACCGGCAGGCATAATTTCAGGAAGGAGTCACTCATTAAAGACGGGCACAAGGAGGGATATTTCCTCCTGAAGGGTGTGAATTTATGGAGAATGTGAGCTGTTGAGCATATTCAAAGCTGAGCTAGATTTTTAATTAGTGAGAAAATTGAGGGTTATAAGAAAAGGCAGGAAAGTGCAGTTGAGAATGATCAGATCAACCATACTGTTATTGAATGGTGGAGGGAGCAGACTTGATTGGCTGGATGAATGTCTCACCTCTGCTCCTACACGGTCTTCTAGTCCTTCGTGCCAATCATTAGGGCATTTGTTAAAACTGGCTCTAATCTTTCAGGGTGCCATCTTTCCAAAGCTCCTCATAATAAGATTGTTTTATTTATAAGATATTAATTATTTGCTGAATATTTGAAATACTTGAACCTTAGTCTGATTATTCTTTAGGATTATCCTTATTTTTTTTTAGATTAGACTTACAGTGTGGAAACAGGCCCTTCGGCCCAACAAGTCCACACCGACCCGCCGAAGCGCAACCCACCCATACCCCTACATTTACCCCTTACCTAACACTACGGGCAATTTAGCCTGGCCAATTCACCTGACCCGCACATCTTTGTGACTGTGGGAGGAAACCGGAGCACCCGGAGGAAACCCACGCAGACACGGGGAGAACGTGCAAACTCCACACAGTCAGTCGCCTGAGTCGGGAATTGAACCCGGGTCTACAGGCGCTGTGAGGCAGCAGTGCTAACCACTGTGCCACCGTGCCGCCAATCTTGTAAAAACAAATAAGCTAACTGTTCCGCTATCATATTCGCTTTCCAAATTGCTAACGGCACTGCCTCCGGAAATCTTGTTGAAATGGTGGTTAGCACTGCTGCCTCACAGCGCCAGAGACCTGGGTTCAATTTCCGCCTTGGGCAACTATCTGTGTGGAGTTTGCACATTCTCTCTGTGTCTGCGTGGGTTTCCTCCGGTTGCTCCAGTTTCCTCCCACAATCGAAAAATGTGCAGGTTAGATGAATTGGCCATGCTAAATAGCCCGTAGTGGTAGGTGCAGGGGTAAATGTAGGGGAATGGGTCTGGGTGGGTTGCGGGTTGGTGTGGACTTGTTGGGCCGAAGGGCCTGTTTCCACACTCTAAGTAATCTAGAATAATCTAGAATACTCCCTACTAATGCATCTATCACTATGGGCAGTTTAGCATGGCTAATTCACCTGACCCGCACATCTTTGGACTGTGGGAGGAAACCAGAGCACCCGGAGAAAACCCACGCAGACACGGGGAGAACGTGCAAGCTCCACACAGACAGTCACCCGAGGCTGGAATCGAACCCGGGTCCCTGCTGCTGCGAGGCAGCAGTGCTGACCACTGTGCCACCCACATCTTTGGTTTGCCCCCTTATTTAGGGGGGTCAGGGAATGCCTCTGTTGATAAACAAAATACTTAACTCTTTCCACAATCGGTTTATCTAGTGCATCAGAAGAGTAAAGGAATACTACTTTCTTCAAGACAAAATAGCCAGAGCCTTTAGCAGTCTGACTGTGTTTCTGTCTTTAGTGGTCATTGAAAAATTCTTCGTACGTTGAGGGAACTTTTTTTATCTCTACTACTGTTGTGGATTTAATGCCTTTTTAATTCTCAGACATTCTATTCTTCCATTGTTGATTCCCATGAGACTATATCACTGTGTTGTGATTGCAGTAAGGTCAGCCAACTAGTTCTTGAGTTCCCTGATTTGAACCAGGGAACCATTCAGGGAGCCCTGGCTGAGGTAAAAGGTTTAAATGTTAGGATAGTAATATTCTGGTGCCTGAACTGTATGAGGCAGTAGTCAAGATTAGTAGTGCTGGAAAAGCACAGCAGGTCAGGCAGCATCCGAGGAGCAGGATTCCTGATGTAGGGCTTTTGCCCCAAATGTTGACTTTTTTTTTCCCCTGCTCCTCAGATGCTGCCTGACCTGTTGCGCTTTTCCAGCATCTGCAGTAACCACTTCTGCCTGTATGAGGCAGTATTATAGTCAAGTGTACATGACTCCATGATAGTTCATGTGTAAGTAAAGGGGGACTTGGTGATGGCATATCGGCCTCTTAGGAATTATTTCAGTGGTGACAAGAGTAAAGCACAACCCTGAAGAAACTCATTTGTGACAGTTGTCTTTGAGTTGGGGGTGAACATTTTCTTATCGTGCCTTTCTTTGGGAGTTTGACTCTGCTGTTGAGGACTGGATATTGTACATGGAAAGAATTAGGTTTTTTTTTCTGGGCTACCAACATTGTAACAGATGAAAGACTACCAGTAATTCTCCTGACAACCTGTGGAACTACAACATTTTCTGTCATTAGAGCCCTAACTGAGCCTGAGGCACCAGATACTAAAACCTTTCGAGAATTTACTGACATAGTTAAGGAAAATTATGACCTTAAGCCACCTCTAATTCTGAGACTTGCTTTTAGTTGGTTAATCGAGAACCTGGGGAATCTGTCAGGGGTCTTGATAAGGTTAAGACGACTGGCAGAAACCTGTGAATTTGGTTTAACCCTTAATGAGATATTTAGAGGCCGTCCAGGGTATGCAGGATTAATGATGTAACTATGCAAAAACGCCTGCTAGCTGAAGCCCAACCGGACTTCAAACAGGTGCTACAACTGGCTTTATAAATGGGAAAGGCGGTAAATGCAACGTCGTGGAAAGATATTCCAATGAAAGTGCACACCCTTGCTAGTCAGACTGCATTTGGGGAGCATCACTTGAATGCAGGCAATTGCATCGTCTTGCTCAGAACATATCCTGATCGGGGGATTTTAGGTTGGCCCACAGCAAAACCACCAAAGAAATCCAAGCCTTGGCGAAATAGTTAAAACTTTCTTCAGGATTCTGGCTGGCAGGCATTGTACTTGTTGATGGTATGCAGACCTGACCGCAAAAGTGTCTTATTAGACCTTAATTTAGTAAGATAAATCGTATGCCTCTAGCACTCCTTCGTACCTTGGAAAGTCCATCTACGTCAGGTTTGGAATACTTAACTTGCTTGGTAACATCAAAATCAGAACCGATCAAAATCAACATCTGGTTAAATGGCCAACTGTTTCTAATGGAGATTGATACAAGTGCAGCTGTTTCAATGATCGCAGAGCCAGTTAATAAAATTCACTCTGCACTCCAGCCTTTAAATTTGTGCGTGGTTAAAAACCTGTACCAGAGAAACTTTACAGATTAAAGGTACAACTTCGGTTCAGGTCTCATGAAAGGCAGCTGGTTCAGTTACCAGTGATTGTAGTAAAAGGCTCGAGCTCATGTTAGATGAAACAAATTGGTTGCAAAAGATTCACCTAGATTGGCTCAACATCTTCAATTAGAAAATAGCTGCCTGAATGAAGTCCTAATTAAATACCCGGAAGGTCGAGGGACTATCCAGAAAACCAAGGCCACTTTGACGAGGAAGCAATGCTGCAGTTCTACAAAGCCCACCTAGTACCATTCGTCTTACAGGCCAAAGTAGAAGCAGAAATCAGAAGGCTGGAAAGTGGAGGAATCATCAAACTAATCCAGTTCATGGAATTGGCAGCACAAGTTGTACAGACTTTTTTAAATGCGATTTCTTCAGTTCACTTTTGTGGGGATTCCAAACAAATGGTAAACATTTTTCGAACTGATGAATAGCCAATCCATCGAATATGAAATTTATACACAAAAGTGGTAGGAAGTCTATCCTTAATGAAACTGGACATTGCTTATTTGCATTTGTGTTTAGACCAGGATTCCCAGAAGCATGCTGTAATTAATACCCATAAGCTCTTGTATATAAGACTTCTATTTGGGGTATCATCAGCCTGTTTGGTTTTTCAGTGGATGATGGAAAACATTTGCAAGGTCTGCTTTAAGTTGCCTAGGAGAAAGTGAGGACTACTGATGCTGGAGATCAGAGCTGAAAATGTGTTGCTAGAAAAGCACAGCAGGTCAGACAGCATCCAAGGATCAGGAAAATCGATGTTTTTGGCATGAGCCCATCTTCAGGAATGAGGAAAGTGTGCCAAGCAGGCTAAGATAAAAGGTAGGGAGGAGGGACTTGGGGGAGGGGTGTTGGAAATGCGATAGGTGGAAAGAGGTTAAGGTGAGGGTGATAAGGTGAGAGTGATAGGCTAGGGTGGGGGCAGAGAGGTCAGGATGAAGGTTGCAGGTTCGGAAGGTAGTGCTGAGTTCAAGGGTTGGGACTGAGACAAGGTGGGGGGAGGGGAAATGAGGAAACTGGAGAAATCTGAGTTCATCCCTTGTGGTTGGAGGGTTCCTAGGCGGAAGATGAGGCCCTCTTCCTCCAGCCGTTGTGTTGCTATGGTCTGGCGATGGAGGAGTCCAAGGACCTGCATGTCCTTGGTGGAGTGGGAGGGGGAGTTGAAGTGTTGAGCCATGGGGTGGTTGGGTTGGTTGGTCCGAGTGTCCCAGAGGTGTTTTCTGAAACGTTCCGCAAGTAGGCGGTCTGTCTCCCCAATATAGAGGAGGCCCCATCGGGTGCAGTTGATGCAGTAAATGATGTGTGTGGAGGTGCAGGTGAATTTGTGGCGGATATGGAAGGATCCCTTGGGGCCTTGAGGGGAGGTGTGGGTGCAAGTTTTGCATTTCTTGCAGTTGCAGGGGAAGGTGCCGGGACTGGAGGTTGGGTTGGTGGGGGGTGTGGACCTGAGGAGGGAGTCACGGAGGGAGTGGTCTTTTCGGAACGCTGATAGGGGAGGGGAAGCAAATATGTCCCTTGTGGTGGGGTCCGTTTAGAGGTGGCGGAAATGACGACGGATGATACGATGTATCTGGAGGTTGGTGGGGTGATAAGTGAGGGCCACTGGGGTTCTGTCCTGACAGAATCAACAAGACTGGGTTGCGCTCTTTAGAAAATGAAGTGAGGGCGATCAGAGGTGCCCAGGCTCCCGTGTCTGTCCAGAAGCTTAGGACATGTCTTTGGAAATTTTTATGGAAAGTTCAAACATCCTGACACTTTTTCATCAACTCTTCAATGAGTATCAGCCTTTGAAAAGATCTCAGACAAGCCCTATCTATCCTCGAATGTGTTGGCACATTATGATCCCTGGAAAGAATTGGAGTGCGTCTAGGAAGATTAACAAACTGTGAAATTCATGACTGATCTTGGAACCTATTTTGGAGAGGTCACAGCACAGAAACAGATAATTTAAATAGTTTTAACTGTGGCCTTACTGTAAATCTGCATTAGTGAGTAAAGTGGGTTCTTTCTTGATTATGTTTTATTGAGATATGTCTCTCAATTAAACTTAAAAATATAAGCCGTAAGTATTAAATTAGCTTGGAACAGTGTATTGTAGAGGAATAAAATGATGCTATTTTCTGGGTCTGCAGATTGGAAGAAGCGAAAATGAGCTTGAGTAGAGTGATATGCTCTTCTTATCTGATGTGGGAGTTTAGGGAGAGTTTGTGTCATTAAGGATTATATCTACTGTTGGTTATGAATCCTAACAGATCAAATGGATTGATTGGAGTGACATTTAGCGGGAATGAGGAATTTACAAGAGCAAGGGGGTGTGATGGGTGGCCGTTAGAAGAAGGGAGAAAAGTCACAGATCCAGTCATATAGATGGGCTAACTCCAGGAAAGGTAAGAGAGGTAGACATGTAGTACAGAAGTCTTCTGTGGCTATCCCCGTGTCAAACAAGTATGTTGTTTTGGAAAAAGTAGGGGGTGATTGAGTTCTCACGGGAATGTAGCACGATCAACCAAGTTTCTGATATTGAGACTGGCTCTAATTCAGTGAGGAGGTAAGTTGGGTTCCAAGAGATCGATTGTGTTAGGGGACTCTCTAGTCTGAGGCACAGACAGACGTTTCTGTGGCCAGCAGTGAAAAATCAGAATGGTGTTGCCTCCCTGGTGCCAGGGTCAAGGATGTCTCTGAGAGGGTGCAGAATGTTCTCAAGGGGGAGAGGCCCCAGCAGGAAATCATTGTGCACGTCGGAACCAACGACATAGGAAGGGAAAACGAAGAGATTCTGAAGGAACAATATAGAGAGTTAGGCAGGAATTTAAACTGGATTAGATTAGATTAGATTAAATTGCTTACAGGCCCTTCGGCCCAACAAGTCCACACCGACCCGCCGAAGCGCAACCCACCCATACCTCTACATTTACCCCTTACCTAACACTACGGGCAGTTTAGCATGGCCAATTCACCTGACCTGCACATCTTTGGACAGTGGGAGGAAACCAGAGCACCCGGAGGAAACCCACGCAGACACAGGGAGAACGTGCAAACTCCACACAGTCAGTCGCCTGAGTTGGGAATTGAACCCGGGTCTCTGGCGCTGTGAGGCAGCAGTGCTAACCACTGTGCCACCGTGCCGCCCACAGAGGTCCTCGAGTAGTAATATCTGGATTACTCCCGGTGCTACAAGCTAGTGAGGTGAGGAATAGGAGGACAGAGCAGATGAATACATGGCTGAGGAGCTGGTGTATGGGAGAAGGATTCACATTTTTGGATTATTGGAATCTCTTCTGGGGTAGAAGTGACCTGTACGAGAAGGATAGATTGCATCTGAATTGGAAGGTGGCTAATATACTAGCAAGGAAATTTTCTAGAGCTGCTCGGGACGATTTAGACTAGTAAGGTGGGGTGTGGAGAGAGATCTATTGGAGACTGGAACATTTGAGAAAAGAAGTGAGTCAAACAGTCAGGGCAGGCAAGGATAAGCAGAGAACAAGGTAGGACTGATAAATAGTTTTAATTTATTTCAATGCAAGAGGCCTAACAGGGCAGGCAGACGCACTCGGGGCATGGTTAAGAATATGGGACTGGGATATCATAGCAATTACAGAGAAATGGCTCAGAGATGGCAGCTTAATATTCCAGGATACTAATGCTACAGGAAGGACAGAAAGGGAGGCAAGAGAGGAGAGGGAGTGGTGTTTTTGATGAGGGATAGCATTATAACTGTACTGAGGGAGGATATTCCTGGAAGTGAATCTAGGGAAGTTATTTGGATGGAACTGAGAAATAAGAAAGGGATGATCACCTGATTGAATTGTATTATAGACCCCCTAATAGTCAGAGGGAAATTGAGAAACAAATTTGTAAGGAGATTTCAGTTATCTGTAAGAATTGTAGGGTGCTAATGATAGGGAATTTTAACTTTTCAGCATAGACTGGGACTGCCATAGTGTTAAGGGTTTAGACCGGAGAGGAATTTAAGTGTGTAAGAGAATATTTTCTTATTGAGTATGTGGATGTTCCTACTAGAGAAGGTGTATCACTTGGCCACCTCTTGGGAAATAAGGCAGGGCAGGTGACTGACGTGTCAGTGGGGGTGAGCTTTTGGGCCAGTGACCAGAATTCTGAGTTTTAAAACAGTGATGGAAAAGGATAGACCAGATCTAAAAGTTGAAGTTCTAAATTGGAGGAAGGCTGATTTTGATGGTATTGTGCAAGAACTTTCAAAAGTTGATTGGGGACAGATGAAGGGACGGCTGGAAAATGGGAAGCCTTCAGAAATGAGATAACGAGTCCAGAGACAGTATATTCCAGTTAGAGTAAAACAAAGGCTGGTAGGTGTAGGGAATGCTGGATGACTAAAGAAATTGAGGATTTGGCTAAGAAAAAGGAGAAGCATATGTCTAGTATAGGCAGGATAGATTGAGCAAATCCTTAGAGTATAAAGGCAGTAGGAGTTTACTCTAGGGAAATCAGGAGGGCAAAACGGGGATCTGAGATAGCTTTGGTAAATAGGGTGAAGGAGATTCCAAAGGGTTTTGCCAAATACATTAAGGGCAAAAGGGTAACTAGGGAGAGAATAGGGCCCCTCAAAGATCAGCAAGGTGGCCTTTGTGTGGAGCTGCAGGAGATACTAAACGAGTATTTTGCACCAGTATTTACAGTGGAAAAGGACGTGGACGATGCAGAATGTAGGGAAATAGATGGTGCCATCTTGTAAAATAACCATATTACAGAGGGGGAAGTTGTGGATGTCTTGAAACGCATAAAAGTGGATAAGTCCCCAGGACCTGATCAAGTGTACCCTAGAACTCTTTGGGAGCTAGGGAAGTGATTGCTGGACCTCTTGCTGAGATATATGTATCATCGATAGTCACAGGTGAGGTGCCAGAAGATTGGAGGTTGGCTAACATGGTGCCACTGTTTAAGAAAGGTGAGAAGGACAAGCCAGGGAACTATAGATCAGTGAGCCTGATGTCAGTAATGGACAAGTTGTTGGACGGAATCCTGAGGGACAGGAAAGGCAAGGACTGATTAGGGATAGTCAACATGGCTCTGTGCTTGGGAAAACGTCTCACAAACTTGAGTTTTTTGAAGAAGTAACAAATAGGATTGATTAGGGCAGAGTGGTAGACGTGATCTATATAGACTTAAGTAAGGCATTTGACAAAGTTCCCCATGGGAGACTGATTAGCAAGGTTAGATCTCATGGAATATAGGGAGAACTAGCCTTGGATACAGAACTGGCTCAAAGAAGACAGGGTGTTGGTGGAGGGTTGTTTTTCAGACTGGAGGCTCGTGACTAGTGGAGAGCCACAAGGATTGGTGCTGGGTCCACTACTTTTCGTCATTTACCTAAGTGATTTGGATGTGAACATAGGAGGTATAGTTAGTAAGTTTGCAGCTGACACCAAAATTTGAGCTGTGGTGGACAGTGAAGAGGGTTACCTCAGATTACAATAGGATCTTGATCAGATGGGCCAATGGGCGGAGCTGTGGCAGATGGTGTTTAATTTAGATAAATGTGAGGTGCTGCATTTTGGGAAAGCAAACCTTAGCAGGACTAATACAGTTAATGGTAAGGTCCTCGGGGGTGTTGCTGAACAAAGAGACCTTGGAGTGCAGGTTCATAGCTCGTTGAAAGTGGAGTCGCAGGTAGATAGGATAGTGAAGGTGGCGTTTGGTATGCTTTCTTGTATCAGTCAGAGTATTGGGTACAGGAGTTGGGAGGTCATGTTGCAGCTGTACAGGACATTGGTTAGGCCACTTTTGGATTATTGTGTGCATATATGATCTCCTTCCTATCGGAAGGATGTTGTGAAATTTGAAAGGGTTCAGAAAAGAGTTACAAGGATGTTGCTGGAGTTGGAGGATTTGAGCTGTAGGGAGAGTTTGAATAGGCTTGGGCTGTTTTCCCTGGAGCATTGGAGGCTGAGGGGTGACTTTTTTGAGGTTTATAAAATCACGAGGGACGTGGATAGGATAAGTAGTCCAGGGTCTTTTCCCTGGGGTGGGAGGAGTCCAGAACTAGAGGGCACAGATTTAGGGTGAGAGGGGAAAGATGTAAAAGAGACCTAAAGGGCAATTTTTTTCATGCAGAGGGTGGTACGTGTGTGGAATGGGCTGCCAGAGGAAGTGTGGTGACATCTGGATAGGTATGTGAATAGGAAAGGTTTGGAAGTATATGGGCCAGGTGCTGGCAGGTGGGACTAGATTGGGTTGGGATATCTGCTTGACATGGACGAGTTGGACTGAAGGGTCTGTTTCTGTGTTGTACATCTCTGACTCTCTGACCTGGTATTGATATGTGATTTCTTCCTGTAGGGCATCCTGGTGGTATTAGCTCATAAGTGACCCAGTGGAGAGGAATGCCCAGAGGCTTATGCATCCAGGACTTCAGGGATATTTAAACGCTGCATTAGCCTGATAGAGAGAGAAAGATTGGTGGTCATATTTGGAGTCAAAGTTTCTCCAGTACCTTTTTATGGCTGAAAATTGGTGATAGTCATAGACTACAAACCCCTCTTTTGTCTGCTTAAAGAGCACAGCCATTGTCACCCATAGCTTCAGCCTACCTTCAGCAGTTGGACTGAATACTGAGTACTTATAGTTATAACGTCTTGTCCAGCACCTATTACAATTCAGCACTCCTTCAGTTCCACCATAGTTATTGCATGCAATTTTGTGCCAAATTTCAATTGGGTCTTGAATCCCCAGGCCCTCTGATTCAAAATGAAGAATGCTGCCAAATGAGCTGCATCCGAAGGCCACAGATGCCAAGATGATTGTTTTGGAGCAGAATGGATTAAGAGTTTTATATGTTGTGAAAACCTGATATAAACAAGTATTGAGGTCCAAAACACAAAACAGTATTATAGCTGGCCTGTTACAACTGAAACACTGCAATTGGTAACAAAGCATTTTGCCCAAGCCTTGGGATGCCCTGTACTACTAAAGGCACTCTCAACTCCCAGTGACTCTCCTTCATTACCCAGGTCCAGAAGTGCCTCCTTCAGCACTAGGCATCTGGGTCCCTCCATGCTCCCAGTAGCAGTTCAAGGCTGCTTACTGGTAGACGTGTCGTGCTCTGAAGTACTCCCTCTCTCATGATGGCTGATCAGGAAGGAGGGCCATTTGGAATGAGGTCAGCTGATTCAGCTTCTGGCATATTTGATTAGTTTTAGTTACAGGATTTGAAGCAGAGGAGCACACACAATTTGATTACTGCATCAACTTAGCTCAACCAGAATTAAACTTTTATGAATAATGGACATAATTTAACTGTTTTAATAAGAATTTCCTTTTTTAAATAAACAAAATGAAGACTTACTACAATAAACAAGGGAGCCATAACGTTCCTGCACTCAAGCTATTACACAGCATACACATCCAGTTTATATCTGACATGTTTTGCATTTTTTTCTTCAATCAAGCCGATTTGATAAAATAGGAAAAACTGTTTTCAGTGGGAGCGTAGATAACCAGAGGATAGATTTAAATTAATTGCTGAAAGAACCATGATATTGCACAAATTGTGATGTCCTTTTCATTTTCATAAGGGAGTTAAATCCTTGGTGGAAGAAAATGCTATGGGGAAAGTGTAGTGATTGTAACGAGGTCAGTCTCCTAGACCTTCAGTTACCAAATTGAATTAGATTAACATCCCTAATCAGGGAACCCTGGCTGGGATAAAATGACTCTGAAGGAGGCAGTACTAAAGTCAAGGCCTGTTCGTGTCAATAAAGATGACTGGGTAATGGCATACAAGCCTCAAATTATTTCAGCGGTGTCGTGACTGGGATTAATGATGTAACTGTACAAAAATGCCAGCTAGCTGAAGCTCAGCTGGACTTCAGACAGGCACTACAATGTTATAATGGGAAATACGGCAGTGGAGCGCATGAGTTGTAGGGTATTCCGATGGAAGTGGACATCCTCACCAGTGCGACTCAGCTTGGGGAACACCACTTGAGTGCAGATAATTACATAGCCTCACTAAGAACATATCTATCAGAAGGCCTGGAGGTCAGCCAATAGCAAAACCCCAAAACAAAGGCTCAGCCAAACGGTTAAAATTTTCTTCAGGGTGCATACCATCAAACCTTTGTAGTTGCTGCCGTTATGCAGACTCAAAACAGCTAAAGAGTCCTACTAGGTGTAAATTGAGTAAGGTGACTCTCAAGCCTGCATCCAGAAGAGTTCATCCCACAAAGACCACTTACATCTGGTTTATAACAGTTAAATTGTTTAGCAACAGGAAGATCTGAGCCGATCAGGGTAATCATCTGGTTAACGGCCGTCTGGGTTGAACAAAAGTCAACACTAGCACAGTTATTTCAGTGATCGCAGAACCAGTGTTGAACAAATTTCCCTCTGGACTCTAGCCCTAAACTTTGCGCAAGACCTTGGCTAGGCTGACTACCTATACTGGGGAGTCTTTTACAGATTAAGGGTACAACTTTGATTCCAGTCTCTTCTGAGAAGCAGTTGGTTTAGTTACCACTAATTTGTAGTAAAAGGCACAGGACCAAGCTTGATGGGACAAAAGTGGTTGTGAGAGATTCACAATAGCAGATGTACAACTAGTACCGTCAAGGAAGAGTCTGTCATGATATTAAATTTTCTGGACACACTACCAGTTATAGCTGACAATATCAGACTTTGAATGCTGAAAGGTCCAGTCCTTTCAAAACAAACAACTGGTGCTGATGGGGTAAAGCAAAAGGCTGTCACAACCGATACTGAAACCTTTTTGGACCTGGAAAGACCAACTCACAGCAGAGGACAGTGTATTGTTATTGAGAGCAAGAGTGATTGTCCCATGCAAAAGCTGCCACTAGATACTGGCTGACCTCTTCCATGGCCATCCAGGTGTCTTCAAAATGAAGATGTTGGTGCAAAGTGATGTTTGGGGGCCAGGCCTGGATGCAGACATAGCCGTGTTGGGGTAGTAATCAGAGTGCCAACAAGGACAAAATTACTGTCAGCTGCTCTACGACATCCGTGGGAATGGCTGGATAAACCTTTGACTTGGTTGCACATTGACTATGTAGGTTCTTTCATTGGTTTAATTTTCTTAGTTGTTTTGGATATCCATTCAAGTAGTTGGATGTGCATAGAGTGCATGCGTCAAACACTGGGACGGCAATAGAAAAACTGCGTACATCTTTTTCAAAGCATGAAGTCCCGGAAGTGTTGGTCACAGATAACAAGCCGTGGTTTACCAGCAAAGAACTTGGGAATTTCCTAAAGTCGAATGGGATTTGGCGTAGAAGGACAGCTCCACACCACCCATCATTTGATGGTCTGGCAGAAAGAGCAATCCAAACTTTGAAGGCTGGTTTAAAGAAACAGCCAACAGCTTCACTACATAACAAACTGTCTTGGTTTGACACTCAGTGCTTGGACCGTGTAAAAGCAGTGAATTTGCAATTGGTGCAGGAGCAAAACACGACCCTGTCCCATGGAACATTCGGAAAGGTTGGAACTGATGGGTTCATGCTCTCTGTTGGAATCAGAGATGGACATGAAGGATGTAGCTGTCTCAATGCCTTTGCCACTGGAAGAAATTCTACAGAGATACTTTTGGAGAAAGTGGCAAGCTCCTGTGCGTTACATGCCGCTTGTATTGGATGCTGAGTCAGAGGAACCTGAAACGGTGCTAAAACTACCCAGGCGGCTCTCTAAGTGAAAGGCTCGGCCTATCCTCTGACTCTGAAGGGGAAAGATGTAGTGATTGTAGCAAAGTGAGTCAGGTGGACCTCACAGAATGAGTTCCTTGATTGGACTGATAATCTGGTACAATCAGGGAGCCCTGGCTGATAGATAAAAAGGAGAGTATAAGAGATACTGCCATTCTGATAGCTGACTCTAAGGCAGTACTGGAGTCAAGGAACATATTTATAAATAACTAAACGTTGACTTGGTGATGGGATACTGGCCTCTTGAGTTATTTCAGAAAGATGAGAATTTGGCTAATTGGATAAATATTTGAAAGATGCAACATAAGCACAACAGGCTATGTGGTGGTTGCTTGTCTGGAATGACTGTCTTCATCACTTGCAGCAGAAGGACTATTCCAAGCAATATTGCTAAGATGATTCAATGTTAATTATTTTTAAAAATTATTAAATTTGATACAATAGGAAAAAAAACTCTTTTATTTCACTAAATCCTAATATTTTTGACAGCAAATATATCTTAAGATCGTGCTAACATTAATTGATATCAGTATTGTTTCAGAAGATCAATTTAAGTTTGGGAAATGAAATATTCACAAATGAGGCTTGTTCTTTTTTTCTAAAGGGAACTAATTTAAATATCATAGGGATCAGTAATACAAAAGCTGGTCTCTGAAAAGCAAAACGTTTCAATCAGGAATGACTCAACGATGTAGCTCAGGAATTAATTTGAGAGAAATGTTATACTTGAATTAGGAACTGTAATTTCTTTAGGGGCAAACAGTAGTCTTGTTAGAAGAATGCTTCAAATTGTGTTTTTTTTTGTCTCCTGAATGAATTCTGTATAGAATCATACAACATGGAAATAGACCCTTCAGTCGAACCAGTCCACTTAGACCATGTTCCCAAATAAAATACCTGCACTTGACCCATATCCCTTCAAATCTTTCCTATTCATGAACTTATCCAACTATCTTTTAAACATTGCAACTGTATCTCCATCTACCACTTCCTCTGGCAGTTCATTTCACACATGAACCACTGTTCTTTTTTCAATAAGAAGTTGCCCCTCATGTCCTTTTTAAATTCTTCTCTGACCTGCTTTAAACTAGCTTTGGTCTAAAAGTCTGGATCTTACAAGATGTTGAACCATATCTGCCTGCCCAATTTAACACTGGATATCTGAAAAGCATCATACCAACTTGTGCATGAACAAAGTTTGAAAAAAACTATTAATTTAAAATGAAAAAAATTAACTTTTATCTTGGTTAGAAAATGTATTTGTGCCAGGATTGGAAGTCTTTTGAGAAAGCAGCTTGAGACATCATTCTCGTTGAGAATGAGTCATTTTGTCTCCATTGAATACCCTTGCTGCTTCCTCCCTTCCTACTTCAGTTGACCCTCATTTGTTGCCTACTTTAGCCTGAACCACAACTTCTTCCATTTACCCGTTCATTTTTCTGTACCTTTTTCTCATCTTTAAGATCCATTCATTGCTGCGTTGATGTCCTTTCCAGTCAACTCCTCAGCACTCAAACTCTTCTTCATGGTTTGAGACTGATTGACATTGTTAGTGGTTTCCTTAACATAAGAAATGCCTGTCTTCTCCCACCAACCACTATGAAAAGTACTGGCATTGTATAACACCCATCTTGACACAGTTTGTTTTTTATAATGATTCATCATTTCCATCTCTTTCTACTCTTACCTCTCTGTCCACCACCGCCCCCCCCGCCCCCAAAAGCCGAAATACAAAATAGGCCTCTTTTAAAAAAAAGGCAGTCTGCCATCTACTTTAGAACCTATAATTAACCTTTTCTTCCCAAAAGTAACCTACAGTTACAGATAATTTTCTTGGTGACTGGTACACTGTCCTTTCTTGACTCTTCTGCAATATTCAGTTCGGTTGTCCTAGCGTTCGTTGTTTTCTTTTGTCTTGTTGCTAGGACTGAACTGTCTTTGTGTATATCTGAATGCAGTTGGTACAGCATCTAACCTGTGCTGTAACTTTGTCACGTGTTCTACTTTCTCTTGCTGTTGTCCATCACTACTATCCCTTACATGCACTCTTGTTCTCTTTCTGCTTGTTCCATCTTGTAAAATCTGTTATGTCGCTAAGTAGATGAAAGGGAGTCTGCACAGGATGTCCTATTAATTCTTCAAACAGAAAAGGAATTGGAATCTGCTGGCCAATGCAACCCTTAGCAATGCTGGAACTGATCAGAGTACTGCCAACAATGCCACCTCTGCAACCGCTGTTGAAAACACTGCTTCCTTGAATGTTCCGAGAATATCATTTCTGTCCCCGCTGTTGCCACTGAGTGCACCACTTCTGGCCCACAAATACCACTGTGCACACCACTTCCTCCGATGACATTGCTTACATCACCCATGATCACATGAACACCTCCACTCCAGATTCAACTCCAGCTCCACCCCGGGCCCAAGCCCTGTTGGCTATTCACCATCTCCCCTGCCCCCGGCGGCCACCTCACTGAGGATGAACGAACCATCCTCAATAAAGGTGTTACCTTCATCCCACTAAGTCACTGTGGCAACAAATTTTGCTCGCACCGTGATATTGAACTCTTATGCCTCTACCTACTTTTTTGATCGCGACTGCCCCCCACCCTCTGAAGACCCCTTCTGCCTCCAACTGCTGCTGTGACATTGACCGCCTTAACATGTCCAGCCCCTCAGCCACTCCAATCTTTCACCCTCACAACGCGCAACTGTCCTCTTCCTCCGCTCCAACCCCAACTTCACCATTAAACCAGCTGACAAGGGGGCTGCAGTGGTAGTATGGCGCACCAATCTCAACCTTGCCGAAGCTAGATGCTAACTCGCTGACATCACCACCTATTGCCCCCTCGACCATGACTCCACCTCTCATCACCAAACCATCAACTCCCAGACATGAATCTTCGAGATGTACAGCACGGAAACAGACCCTTTGGTCCAGCTCCTCCATGCTGACCAGATATCCTGACCCAATCTCGTCCCACCTGCCAGCACCTGGCCCATATCCCTCCAAACTCTTCCTACCAGCCTCCACCATTTCCTCCATACACTTACCACCCTCTGAAAAAGTTGCCCCTTTGGTCTCTTTTATGTCTTTCCCCTCTCACCCTAAACCCATGCCCTCTAGTTCTGGACTCCCCCAACCCAGGGAAGAGACTTTGTCTATTTATCCTATCCATGCCCCTCATGATTGTATAAATCTCTATAAGGTCACCTCTCAGCCCCTGACGCTCCAGGGAAAACAGCCCTAGCCTATTCAACCTCTCCCTATAGCTCCAACCCTGGCAACATCCTTATAAAATATACCTCTTATGCTTACATCCAAATCATTTATATAAATGATGAAAATTAATGGACCTAGCACCAGTCCTTGTGGTACTCCACCGGTCACAGGCCTCCAGTCTGGAAAAACAACCCTCCACTACTACCCTTTGTCAACAGTTCACAACCTCAACACCTCAAGAAATCTCCTATCCACAGCTTCTATCCTCATAGTTCCCCAACCTCGCACTGCCTGGTTCTATCACTTACCCAAAGTCCACAAACCTGACTGTTCCAGTCAACATATTGCCTCCGCCTACACCTGACCCTCAATTCATGTCCTCACATCTTGACACCGTCCTGTCCCCTAGGTCCATGAACTCCCCACATACGTCTGGGATATCACCAGTGCCCACCACCTCCTTTCGATTCCATGGTCTCCAACACCTCATCTTCGTCATGGACATCCAGTCCCTGTGCCTCCAAGCCCATGACAAAGGCCTACAAGCCATTCATTTCTTCCTGTCGCGCCGACCCAACCTGTCCCTTTCCACCAACGCAGTCTTTCGATTGGCTGAACTGGTCCTCACCTTCAGCAACTTCCCCCTTCGATTCCTCCCACTTCCTACAGATCAGAGGGGTAATCATGGTCACCCGTGTGGGTCCCAGCCAAGTCTGCGTGTTTGTAGAATATATGGAACAGTCCTCCTTCCGGAGTTGCACTGGCACCATCCTCCACTTTTTCCTCTGATGCATTGATGATTGTATCCATAGGCCATAAGAGGTAGGAGTGGAAGTAAGGCCACTCGGTCCATCGAGTCCACTCCACCATTCAATCATGGCTGATGGGCATTTCACTGCCACTTACCTGTACCCTCCCTGTATCCCTTGATTCCTTGCGAGATTAAGAATTTATCAGTCTCTGCCTTGAAGACATTTAACATCCCGGCCTCCACTGCGCTCTGTAGCAATGAATTCCACAGGCCCACCACTCTCTGGCTGAAGAAATGTCTCCTCGTTTCAGTTCTAAGTTGACCCCCTCTAATTCTAAGGCTGTGCCCATGCGTCCTAGTGTCCTCGCCTGACAGAAACAATTTCCCAGTATCCACCCTTTCTAAGCCATGCATTATCTTGTAAGTTTTTATTAGATCTCCCCTCAACCTTCTAAACTTTAATGAATACAATCCCAGGATCCTCAGCCGTTCATCGTATGTTAAGCCGACCATTCCAGGGATCATCTGTGTGTATCTCCACTGGACACGCTCCAGAGCCAGTAAGTTCTTCCGGAGGTGCGGAGCCCAAAATTGGACACAGTATTCTAAATGGGGCCTAACTAGACCTTTATAAAGTCTCAGTAGCACATCACTGTTTTTACATTCCAACCCTCTTGCGATAAATGACCACATTATACTTGCTTTCTTAACCATGGACTCAACCTGCAAGCCAACCTTTAGAGAATCCTGTACTAGCACTCCCAGAACCCTTTGTACTTTGGCTTTATGAATTTTCTCACCCTCTATAAAATACTCCATGCCTGTGTCCTTTTTCCCAAAGTGCAAGACCTCACATTTGTTCACATTCAATTTCATCAGCCATTTCTTGGACCATTCTCCTAAACTGCCTAAATCATTCTGTCGCCTCTCCACCTCCTCAGAACTACCTGCCTGTCCTCCTAATTTTGTATCATCGGTGAACTTCGCCAGAATGCCCTTAGTCTCTTCGTCCAGATCATTTATATATAAAGTGAACAGCCGTGGCCCCAACACTGAACTCTGCGGGACACCACTTGTCACCAGCTGCCATTCTGATATCAGTGCCAGCTCGTGCTCTCATGAGGAGGTTGCGCAGTTCATCAACTTCACCACCACCTTCCATCCTGACCTCAAGTTCACCTGGACCATCTGGGACATCTCCTTCCCTTTCCTGGGCCTCTCTGTCATTGCTTCAATGACTGACTCAACATGGACATCTATTTTTAAATCCACAACCTCCCACAGCTACCTTGACTACACCTCATCCCACTCCCATCCTGTAAAAACATGATCCCGTACTCTCAATTCCTCCGCCTCCATCGTATCTGCTCCCAGGAGGAGCAATTCCACTCCAGGACATCCCATAAGTCCTTCTATTTCAAGGACCACAATTTCCCCTCCCACGTGATCAATGATGTCCTCTCTCTTTGTTGCTGAGAACAGTATCTGTTCCCCTAACTCTGTTATCCCCTAATACTACAGCACTTCTCTTTTCTCACTCCACCTAAATGACACTCTGGACTGTAGTGCTATAGTCACTTCACTTATCCTCCCTGTATTGGCCTCTAGGGAAGGAAGAACCTCTTACCTATTGTATAAGGAATCTGGCTGAGGCTCCTTTTAAAGCTAAATTCTGGATCTCCATATTTGCCCCAGTTGGAATCTCACTCCTCTCTCTACGACCATGGGCAAACTTTGATGTAATTCATTAATTATAGAGAATAGACTGGGGCGGGTAATTGGCCAGATTGGAGCTGTCCTGCTTTCTATATACAGCATATGCCTGGGCAGCTTTCCATGCTTTCTGGAAGATGGCAATGTCCCAGTCTCTTTCCCTGATGTATTGTCATGTCTGCAGCTCATTAACTCTGAGCCAAAGTTACTAGAGCAGCCAATACTTGCTGCAGATGTGGTTACTATGGAGTGCACTGGTGTCCACCAGCTCCCACACCACTCCTAATGCAGCCGTAACACACCACTCCATCCAGCTATTTCCATTTGAATGTTTAAAAAATAATTCACCTTTAAAATATTTAACTCAGCTGTAATAACAACTCCTGATTTAAATCATTGGCCATTCGAAAGACACAAAATACCAATCATAATGGTTTTCCTGTCACAGTTAGCTCTTTTCAGGACGACACAAGTTGAAAAGGATTTCTGGGGCCAGTTATTATCTCCCACCATCTCTCCCCTGCTTTTGCAGATTCACTGTTCTCTTTGAGCTGCTGACCCGGTCTCTGATTTGAAAAGCTGCCGCTCCCCTAGCCAAGCACTTGCATACAGTTACAATACTGACATCCTCCGGATAATGTGGAAAGCTGCCCAGGTACGTCCTCTATATAAAAAAGCAGGACAACATCAACTCTGTCAATTACTAGCCCATCAGTCTATTGTCGATAATTGGTAAAGTGATGGAAGGTGTCATCAACAGTGCTCTCAACCAGCACCAGCTCAGCAATAACCTTTTCCTTGATGCCCAGTTTGGGTTCTGCCAGGGCTACTCGATTCCTGACCTCCTTACACCCATGGTTCAAACATGAACAAAAGAGCTCAATTCCACAGGCGAGGTGAGAGTGACAGCCCTTGATATTTGACAGAATACGGCATCAAGGAACCTTAGCAAAACTGGAATCAATGCGTATCGGAGGCAAACTGTCCACTGATTGGAGTCATAGTTGTTTGAAGATGAAGATGGTCATAGTTGTTTGGAGGTCAGTTGTCTTAGCTCCAGGGCATCTCTGCAGGAGTTGCTCAAGATAGTATCCTTGGCCCAACTGTTGTTAGCTGCTTCATCAACAATCTTCCCTCCATCGTAAAATCAGAAGTGTGAATGTTAGCTGATGAATACACAATGTTCAGCACCATTTCATGACTCCTCAGTTACTGAAACCGTTCATATTCAAATGCAACAAGATCTGGACAATACCTGGCTTGAATGACAATTGGCAAAGAACACTTGTGCTACACAAATGCTAGGCTTTGGCCAACACCAACAAGAGGCAATCTAACCACTGCCCCTTGATATTCAATAGTGTTGCCATCACTGAATTCCCCCATTATCAATATCCTGGGGAGGGTTACCGTTGACCAGAAACTCAACTGAACTCGCCACATAAATAGAGTTGCTACAAGAGGAAGTCAGAGGCTGGGGGTACTGGGGTGAGCAACTCACCTCCTGACTACCCAACACCGATCCATCATCCACAAGTCAGGAGTGTAATGGAATACTCCCCACTTGCCTGGATAGGTGCAGCCCCATCAACACTCCAGAAGCTTGCCACTATCTGGGCAAAGTAGACTGCTTGATTGGCACCACACCCACAAACATGCACACCCTTCACCATCGACAGTCAGTACACACTGCTGCTGTAATCTACAAGATGCTTTGCAGAAATTCACCAAATAACCTCAGTGCCTTCCAAACTTATGAGTACTTCCATCTAGAAGGACAAGGGCAGCAAATACATGGGGGCAGCATCACCTGCAAGTTCCCCCTGCAAACCACTCCCCATTCTGACTTGGAAATATACCTCCATTCCTTCACTGTCACCGGGTCAAAATCCTGGAATTGCATCCCCAACAGCATTGTGGGTCAACCTACAACATGTGGACTACTGCAGTTCAAGAAGGCAGCTTACTACCACCACATTAAGGGCAACTAGGAACAGGCAATAAATGCTGGCTAGCCAGTGATACTCACAGCCCACAAATGATTTTTTTTAAAAGAAAGGAATTGTAATGCATTCCTGGCTGTTAGAATAAGCTTTCCACATTGTTTGTTTAATGCAGCTTGTGGAAATGTTAAGAGCAAATCTACTCTAAGCTTGCTTTGTTCCAAATCTTGTCCTACTACCCTGCAAATCTGAAGTTCCAATTTGCACCATATTTGTAGGTACTCAAGACATCTAATCTGATCCCCTTTGTTGTGTCCTATGATTATCAGCGAGTAAGGAAGATTTTTTTAAAAAAGGTTTTGCACCCTGATGTGGGCCTTCAATCCATTTTGAAAGGTCTCCATTTGTGATTGCCTTTGACTAGCATTTAGCTTTCCTGGTTTTTGTCTTCTGATTCCTCCTCCTCGATAAGGGTTGGTCCAGGCAATTCTTCTGTAGGCAACAACATTATTCTGATTAAACTTTATTGCTAGGTTTGGAATTATTCTGGCAAGGTTGCAAATTTGTTCTAGACAAAAGTGAGGACTACAAATGCTGGAGATCCGAGTCTAGATTAGAGTGGTGCTGGAAAAGCACAGCAGGTCAGGCAGCATCTGACGAGCAGGAAAATCGACATTTCAGGCAAAAGCCCTTCATCAAGAATGAGGCAGGGAGCCTCTGCTGGAGAGATAAATAGGAGGGGCATGGGGCTGGGGTGAAGGTAGCCAAGAGTACAATAGGTTGGATAGAAGTGATGAAGGTGATAGGTCAGAGAGGGAAGTGGAGCGGCTAGGTGGGAAGGAAGATTGGCAGGTAGGACAGGTCATGAGGGCGGTGCTGAGCTGGCAGGTTGGAACCGGGGTAAGGTAGGGGGAGGGGAAATGATGCCCTGGGGTTGAAGTGTTCCGAGGTGGAAGATGAGGCGTTCTTCCTCCAGGTGTCAGGTGGTGAAGGAGCGATGGTAGATGAGGCCCAAGACCTGCATGTCCTCGGCAGAGTGGGAGGGGGGAGTTGAAATGTTGGGCCATGGGGCGGTGGAGTTGATTGGTGCGAGTGTCCCGGAGATATTCCCTAAAGCGCTCTGCGAGAAGACGTCCAGTCTCCCCAGTGTAGAGGAGACCGCATCAGGAGCAACGGATACAATAAATGACATTGATGAATGTGCAGGTGAAACTTTGATAGATGTGGAAGGCTCCTTTGGGGTCTTGGATGGAGGTGAGGGAGGAGGTGTGGGCACAGGTTTTGCAATTCCTGCGGTGGCAGGGGACGGTGCCAGGACAGGGGGGTGGGTTGTTGGGGTGGGTGGGGGGTAGCGGAGGGGTTGATGGACCTGACCAGGTAGGACCAAAATGTGCAGAAATGGATCTTTGGCAAGATGTGATGGAGTCCTGCAGGGATCTATACTGGGACCTCAATATTTTGTAGTTGTCATGAATGACTTAGATAAAGGTAGCCAAGGGATGGTAGCTAAATTTGCAGATGTCACCAAGTTGGGTATTATGTTGAGAAGATAGCTGAGAAAGTTGCATATGAATGTAACTTGATTGAATGAATAGACAAAAGTCTGGCAGCTGGAGTATAATGTGGGAAAATGTGAAGTTGTTCATTTTGGCAGGAAGAATAATAAGCAGAGTATTACTTAAATGAAGAATGACTGCAGAATTCCATGGTGCAGAGATTTAAGTGTTTCCTTTCAATGAGTCAGAAAAATATACAGGTATAACATGCCATCAAGAAGGCTGGTGTGATGTGATTCTTTATTGCAAGAGGAATTTATCATAAATAGAAGGATATAATGCTTCAGTTATATCAGGTGAGACCATATACTGTGTGCAGGTTTGGTCCCCTTATTTAAAGAAGAATGCAAATGCATTTGAGGCTGTTGGAAGGATATTTACTAGATTGATATCTAGATAGGTGGATTGGCTAACTTACCTTCAGTAAGATTGAGCAAACTGCCCTGAGTGGCTAGAAGAATGATTGTTTGAAGTGTATACAATTCCAAATTGTCTTGACAGGGTAGACGTAGAAATGATATTCTGGATTTTCCAATAGTCAGTCAGTCATTAGTCAGCTGTAGACCTGAATCCAGTTCCCCCTTCTGGACCCGTTATCCCACTTCAGACCTAAACCGGAGTACGACTGCCCTGCAGCTACTCTGGACCTGACTTTCTTTCTCCGCTTCAAACACAGCCTCCTACACCTCCTGTGACATGACCCCTGCTTCATTCGCTCTGACCTGAGCAACTTCCATTGCCAAGGCACCTTTCACGACCCCTCCGAACCTTAGCCCCTCCTCTGGACTGAGGGTTCTTCTCTCCCCCCCCCCCCCCCCCCCCCCGATGCACGTCTGCACCCTTACCACTCTGGATGTGACCCCACGCTCTTTCCCTTCTCTGGACCTGGGCACTTTTTCCCTGAAGCTGAAGGGGTTCGCTAGTGCAGTTTTAGCTGACAGAAAGATGTTGATTAGTCTGTGGGCTAATGACCAGTTGTCAGTGACAGACACTCAGTTGCCTGCCAACAACTGAGATTGGTTCTCTGGTAACAGAACAGCTTGGAGCTGGAAACATGTCAGACAGAAGTATTTAGTTATTTCCCATCCTAGGAGCAGTGCCTCTATTCTCTGCAGTTAAAATTCACTGTAACCTGATGAAAACCAGCTTCTCTGTCCTGCAGTAGTTGTTATATGTTGTGACTTTTAACTGATAAGTCAGAAAATTTTTACATGTGTGCCGCTACCTTGTGTATCTGAACAACTAGTAGAAGAAAGGTGGTTGAAGCAATGTGCTGGCCAGTGGTAGTCATAAATGTTATCTCAACAATAGTATCAGGTAACAAAGAATGTTGAACAATCTTTTCCCCCTCAGTCCATAAATCGTGTGTGTCTGTGGGGGTGGGGGGGTGGAGGGGGTCGGGGGGGGTGGGGGGGGGTGGGGGGGGAGGTGGGTGGGGGGGTGGTGGTGGAATGGAGGAGGGCATAGTTTTTTTAAAAAGGGGATTAGACTTTTACTTAGTATTATATGCTGACAATTTATTTATCTGTAGCTAGAATCTAATTACTTGTAATAAATAGTGCTTCTTATTCAGCACAGAAGTGTAGTACGTATTTTGTATCAATCTGTCTGATTCAGGAAACTTTATATATTTAAAAAAATATATATGTCATTAGCTTTCCAGGAAAAGCAGGACTTGACTTCCAGCACACTACCTATGAGTTGTAACACTGGGCGTTGAATTAAAAAGTTTGCCAGGAATTTTAATGCCGCAAATGCCTGAACTTTCTACTTGAACATTTGAAGAGTATTATGATTTGTTTTGTCTTTTCATAAAAATCATTTGGTGATCCAATCTGTGGCATGTTCATGATTCAAGTGTTCAGCCCTTATCCTTCTGTTCGCTGAAGCGGCAGAGCCATTTACGCTGGTTTGAGATTGTGAAAAAAAGGAAAGGGTTTAAGAATTGTAATAATCAGTATTTGGGAAGTAGAACTACAAACTGAAAATGGGTGTTATTTCTTGTACTGGTGCCAAGGTTGATTGATTAAGCCAAGTCTGGTATTCTGCAGTCACAGGGGCATAATGTTCAGTATGATGATACTGACATGCCTGTAGCTGGGGGCACTGCTGCTGGTGATCGCCAGCAATAAGGCATCCTGATGAGCACAACAGGAGAGTCATCCATAATTTAGAGTCTTTGCAATTTTCTGCAGAGCGCTGAAGAATTTCAATGCAGACTGCAATTGCTAAATTCATGATTATTCGGTGTACCTAGAAATTAATAGCTCAAAAGGGCAAGATAAAAAATGAAAAGTAAATAAATGTGTAAATAATTTAAAACCATGAACTATAATAACTGTGTTCTTATTTTTAAATTTTATTTCCATCACACTTAACTGTCAATGTACATATACCTGAAATGAAAGATTTAATCACCCCAGTGCGAATGATCCATCATTTTGAAGTTCATAGACCCGAATTATTCTAATTATAATTGGATAACCACCATATATGTAGAAATACTGGTCCTGTTGGATTAGTACCGTTGTTTTCATGTCAGTATGCATTGACAAAATTTTTGGTTACTTTGTATACATTTTTATCTGTAATTATATCTAATGCATATGGATAATGTGAGTGTGAACATTGATTCACTAATTTCTAGATCATGAGCAATATTGTGCAGTTACTTGAATGACATGAAAGGATAATTTTGGCGTTTTCAACTGTATTTCTGAAAACATTAATACAAAAAGTAGGATGTTATTAGACAATCTATTAATTTCTATTTGATAGCAGAATTTTCTATACTACAGAATGAAAATGTGATATTATGTAATTGCTGATACTAAATTTCCCAAATCAGCATTAGAGTAAATATATCATTGAGTGTTAAGCTCTTTGTTCACATACTTGTTGATATTTCAGTTTTCTAAGTGTAAAGTTGGCAAACTTAATGTAAGAACAGTAGTGCCAAGTGTAGTTCACTGATCCAGTGGTTTCCTCAGATACCCAGTTAATACTGAAACAATGCAGTGTGGTAGTACTGTTGAAACATATGACTACAGAACTGGATTCTCAGTTTAGGTTCTCAAAGTTTTGAAACTATCAATGATGTTGTTCCAGAAGAATACAAAAATTGAGAAATATAGTTGAATCTGCCCATTTAATGCAATAAATTATGATGTTTATGCCTAAAGTGAGCTCTAGGAAGAGTAAAATGGGTACTAAATGTTTCAATTAATTTTATGAGATCAAACATAAATAATTTTGATTCACTATGCAATGGAAAATGGATACTATGAAGAGAGAACATAAAAGCAAAAGAATAATTCTAAAGTGAATTTGCATTAATTTGGAATGGAAAAGGAAATCTTTACTTGTCAGATGAAGGAGCTGTAGAAATACAAGATGATGCTTTTAAGTCAGAGGGGAAGTGAGAATAAATGCATGCAAAGTACACACAAATCAGTTAAGATAATTGCTTTGTAGTACAGAAAAATTCCTAAATGGTATCAAGAAGTCAGCTTTTCAACTTTCACTCATCAAGACTGGAATTCAAGAAACAGACTTGAAGAAAGGAGTTGCGGTTTTCATACAGCATGTAAAGAGGTGTTGATTGCTTGAAATATCATTGGCATGGACATGCAGGAGGAACAGTTAACTGTCAATCTTGGGTCTCAGATCAGTTAGGGAGACTGGTCAGGGTGTTGCCATGGGATTGCACCAGAGATTGTCAGTCTCCATGACCCCCTTCATGGAAAAGGATCAATGTGTATACAAATGTTTTGCATGAATATAACATAGAGTCCTATGTGAGCAAATG
Source organism: Hemiscyllium ocellatum (assembly GCF_020745735.1). NCBI lineage: Eukaryota > Metazoa > Chordata > Chondrichthyes > Orectolobiformes > Hemiscylliidae > Hemiscyllium > Hemiscyllium ocellatum. Next base: position 164,939,444 of record NC_083401.1, on the reverse strand, counting down.
CATCACACACCGAGCCTGACTGATGATGGTAAATTGGTTTCTGGTACATTCTTAACACAGTCTGGGTTATTTAATAATTGATTTTCAGTGAAGAATTGGACCCATTGATGCATAAGGTCCATTGCGAATGGTCAGTGGAATATGTTTAATATGGTTTAATAGCCGTTTGGATATACTGCCTACATATGTGGCATCAAACTGGCTCATTTATCATATTACTCATTTGTTCAGATTTTATCCTCAGCAAGAAGGTATCTCAAAGGTTTGGCGAACAGTTGAAGCTACTTCTCTTGTGCTATTACTTTGCAGTAAACCAACAAGAAACTTTCTCTTAAAAAAAGGATGTTGTTGACAATAATATTTTGCCTTCTGCACAAATGAGTAATGTGATATGAGTTTAAGTTCTGGTGTGATGGCCTGAACAATCAGCACTCCCTTCTCATGCAGTATAAATTGCTATTTTTTTTTTTACAAATCTGTTTCTTGTATCCCAGCCTTGATGAATGCAAGACAAACAGCTTTGACATCTTGTCAGCTTTTAGCAATCAGATTCCGTTATTATATGTATCATGGAAAATGGTGAAAGTTGAAAAAGAACCAGGCTCAGATGGCATATGCCCAAGAACATTGAGGAAATTCAAAGGGAACTGCAGAGGTAATCTTTCGAACATCTTTGAATAGAGAAACTATAATACCTGTGTTCAAGAAGGACTTGACAACTCGTGTAAAAGATATTGTGCTTATAACAAATTCAATCTTTACAATCGAAACTTTGGCAAAGGCAGTGTAATGGATGAATACAGAGTAATTGTTTTGAATGCTCCTCTGTTCCCAGATCACTGTTTCTATTCTCCCTATTCTATTCTATTCTATTGGCTACCCAAAACTCTCTCTCTGGTCCCATGTCACTGTCACCAACAGAGCTTGTTGCCAACTCTATTTCATGATCATGGATGATGTGAAAGGGAAGGATGAGAAGAAAGTCGAATGAATGTGTTTGGGGATGAGAAATAAAAAGGCAGGAAACAGTGCTGGGAGGGGTTTCGAGGCCTCTGGATAATGTATTGATGAAGAAACAAGGTATGTATTATAACAAAGGCTGTTTACAATGGCTGTGAGCATCTTTAATTTTCTAGACTGAACAAATCGCATTGACAAAACCAATTCAAAGGACTTGTTCATGGAGTGCATTCAAGTTTCCAAGAGCAATACTTTAGAATTAATTAGAAAAGAGACATCTAGATCTTGTTTTATGTAATGTGATGAGGTTACTTAGCAATATAGCAAGGAATCTTCTGGAAGAGTGATCATAATATGTAAATCTCTCAAGCTCAGGGTTGAGGCTACCACACTTTTAGAAATAAGCTCAGTCTTCCACAGACTATCCTGGCAGGGAAAGATGTCTCAAACGTTTGACAACACATGAAGCAAGCCATTTTAAGGCGCCACTTTGCAGTATTCTCCACAAATAGGATGCTGCTGTCAAAGCATAAAGATATTCTGCCTGTCATGGAAATATATAACATTGTATGAGTTTTACTGTTTGTGTAATGTCGGATATGTAGGCTGCACATACCAACAACTGGCAGACTGGATCAAACAACACTTCATGATCACGTGGGCCAATGGGTTGAGGCGTGGCAGATGGAGTGTAATTTAGATAAATATGAGGTGCTGAACATTGAAAAGGCAAATCCGAGCACGACTTATACACTTAATGGTAAGGACCTGGGGTGTGTTGCTGAACAAAGACCTTGGAGTGTAGGTTCATAGCTCCTTGAAAAGTGGAGTCACAGGTAGATAGGATAGTGAAGAAGACATTTGGTATGCTTTCCTTTTTTGGACAGGCATTGTGTATAGGAGTTGGAAGAAGCTGAATAGGCTGGGATTGTTTTCCCTGGAGCATCAGAGGCTGAGGGGTGATGTTATTGAGGTTTATAAAATCATGAGGGGCATACATAGGATAAATAGACTAGGTCTTTTCCCTGGAACAGGGAAGTCCAGAACTAGAGGGCATAGGTTTAGGGTGAGAGGAGAAAAATTTCAAAGAGACCTAAGGGGCAACCTTTTAACGCAGAGGATGGTGTGTGTATGGAATGAGCTCCCAGAGGTAGTGGTGAAGACTGATATAATTCCGACATTTAAAAGGCAACTGGAAGGGTTTAGGGGGATATGGGCCAAGTGCTGGTAAACAGGACTAGATTAGGTTAAGATATCTAGTTGGCATGGACAAGTTGGATTGAAGGGGTTGTTTCTGTGCTGTACATCTCTATGATTCTATGACATTCCTTTTCTAGAGAAAGCTGCGTGCTGAACCATCCTTTCAAAACTCCGCATTATGTTTAACAGGAGATAGTGTATTTGAACTGTGCCATTGGATTAATCCTAATTGTGCTAGAATTGTACCAGAAACTGAATTGAATTGAATTGAATTTATTGTCACACGTACAGAGGCACAGTGAAAAGCTTTGTCTTATGAGCAAGACAGGCAGATCCTATACTTAAGTAGCATAGATGTAAATAATAGGTAACAGCCGTAAAAAGAAAAACACAGGTACAGGTGAATGTTAAGAGTTTGTGAGTCCATTCCGTATTCTAACAACAGTAGGGTAGAAACTGTTTTGAAACCGGCTGGTGTGCGCGTTTAGGCTTCTGTACCTTCTCTCTGATGGTAGTGATTGGAGAAAAGCATTGTCAGGGTGGAATGGATCTTTGAGAATGCTGGCAGCCTTTCCTTGACAGTGGGCCTGGTAGATGGATTCTGCAGATGGGAGGTTGGCCTTTGTGATCGTTGAGGCTGAGTTCATCACTCTCTGTAACCGTCTCCGATCTTGAATGGTACAGTTGCTAGACTAGGTAGTGATTCATCCAGATAAAATGGTCTCGATGGTGAACCTATAAAGGTTGGCATTGTTGGGTCTTTGTAACCAGTGCATCCACATGAAGAGTCCAAAAAAGCTTGTTGTGGATGACCACTCCCAGGAGCTTGACACTCGCCACTCATTCCTCCTCTGTACTGTTAATGTGTAGGGGGGCATGAGTAACATCCTGCCCAAAGTCAATAATGAGTTCCTTGATTTTGCCAGCATTGAGAGCTATTCTCAGTGCCCCATTTTTCCAGGTCTCCCATCTCCCATCTGTAGTTTGTTTCATCGCCATCTGAGATTCAACCGACTGTGGTGGTGTCATCAGCAAACTTGTAAATCGCATTAGTGACACAGTCATGGGTATACAGTGAGTACAGTAAGGGGCTGAGTACACACCCCTGGGGGGCTTCAGTGTTGATTGTCAGTGAGAATGAAAGATTCAACCTTCACTGATTGTTGCCTGTGGGTAAGGATACTGAGGATCCAGTTGCAGAGAGTGGGGCTTAGTCCAAGATCGCTAAGTTTAGATTAGATTCCCGACAGTATGGAAACAGGCCCTTTGGCCCAACAAGTCCACACCAACACTCCAAAGAGTAACCCACCCAGACCCATTCCCCATATTCACTCCTGACTGTGGGCAATTTAGCATGACCAATTCACCTAACCTGCACATCTTTGGATTGTGGGAGGAAACCGGAGCACCCGGAGAAAACCCATGCAGACACAGGGAGAATGTGCAAACTCCACACAGGCAGTCACCCAAGGCTGGAATCGAACCAGGGATCCTGGTGCTGTGAGGCAGTAGTGCTAACCACTGTACCACCGTGCCGCCCTTTTAGTAATCAGTTTCGGGGATAACAGGGTTGACTCCAGTTTAGCCTTCAATGAGTAGGATCTTACATAGCTGTTCTTGGTGTTAAGGTGTTCCAGGGAGGAGCGAAGGGCAAGTGATATGGCATCTGACGTGGATCTGTTGGTCTGATAGGCAAATTGGAGTGGGTCAGGAGGAGTGGGGAGGCTGGAGTTGATTAATGCCATGGCCACCTTTCAAAGTAGTTCATGACCACCAACGTTATGGCCACTGGGCGGTAGTTATTGAGCCTTGCTGCATGAGTCGCCTGAGGCCCAGGGACGATGTTGGCCCTCTGGAAACAGGCAGGGACAGTGGCCTGCTGCAGAAAGAGGTTGAAGATGTCTGAGAAGACCTCTGCCAGTTGATCTGCGCATGGCTCTGAGTGCACGGCCTGGTACTCCATCTGGTCCCATCGCTTTCCTTCGATTCACACAAAGGATACCTGATCTGACCTCTGATGCAGTGACTGTTGGGATAGGTTCAACAGGATTTGTCAGAATAGGTTTTATTTCTCCGTTGTAATTTTGCTCAAAGTGAGCATAGAAGACGACCTGGGAGGGATGTGTCATTATCTGCTATCTTGCACCATCTCTTTTTAGAATCTGTGATATTATTCTATCCTTGCCACAGTCGCCGAGTGTCTGTCTGCGTCTCTAGTTTGGATCAGTATCGGTAGTTAGCTTACCAGATGTGCTTGCGATCTGATTTGCATGCTAGAATGTATTTTTTTTCCTTACATGTCTCTATTCTTTGTAGGCCCAAAGAATATGTCTACACATTGTACCTTTTATTAGTTGAGGAGAAAGGTATGAAGGCAGCTAAAATCTGCCGCATTACACTGTGAACACCCTAACCAATCAGGTTTAGCTGATTTGAATTTACTCAGTTATGTAAGACAGTTTGGTTGGGCATAGAGATATACCCAAAAGTCCAATCAATCAACATTGCCTTCTGTTATCATATAAATTGTTTGTTTCTTTCTAAGTTGATTTTCTTGTGTTTCAATTTGAGCGCAAATTGAAAAGCTTGAATTTCTCCTTTTAGCAATATAGAAGTTTGGTCTTGCCAAACAATTTATGATTATGTGGATGGTGAGTGACAAGATGATGGCGGATGGCTTATACTGTGAGAAATGCTTGTAGAAATAAAAGAAAAAATATTTTTATATAGTGAGAATCTATCGAATGTTTGTGTTCAGAAATATTTGGTTGTACAACCCAAAAGCAATGAATCTTTGAGTGCAACAAGTGATTAGGAAGATTTATGGTTCAGTGACCTCTATTACCTGGGTTTTATTTTATTAATTAATAATATGAAGGTATTGTCGGCAATTGCAACACTTTTCCTTCTTCCCCAGTTGACCCTTGGATAATGGTGACACACATCCACGTGCACTTAGTTAAGAGGCTTCTGTGATTTTGTCAGCAGTGATACATCCCCGTGTCAGAATTGTGGGTTTTTTTTTAAAATGGAATTTATAGATGATTTAGTTACTTGCATTTGTTATCCCTTCAGGTAGTAGAGGTTGCACATTTGGAAAATGCTATTTAAAATACCTTGATAAGTTGCTACATTATAATTAGTAGGTATTAGAGGGATTGAATGTTTAAAATGGTGGATTGCTTTGTCTTGGATGGTAACCAGCTTCTGGTGTTGTAGGAGTTGCATTCATCCAGACCAGTGTGGAGTCTACTCTTGAGTGTGGGAAATGGTGAAAAGGAGATTCTGGAGGTATAATGTGCTGTGGGATATCTAGCTTCTGACCTGAACTTGTGACCAAAATATAAATGACAGGACTAGGTAAGATTCTTGGGGTCATCACTGACGAGAAATTTGGTTGGCAATATGTTCAATGTCAAGTGGTGGTTTGATTCTCACTGAAAATGATCATTTTTTTGGGTATAACGAATGTTACTTGGTACTTATCAGTTCAGGCTGAAGTGGGTATTGCAGATGCTGGAGATTATAGCGTGGTGCAGGAAAAACCCTTCATCAGGAATGAGGCTGGGAGCCTCAGGGGTGGAGAGATAAATGGGCGGCACGGTGGCATAGTAGTTAGCACTGCTGCCTCACAGCGCCAGAGACCCGGGTTCAATTCCCGACTCAGGCGACTGACTGTGTGGAGTTTGCACATTCTCCCAGTGTCTGCGTGGGTTTCCTCCGGGTGCTCCGGTTTCCTCCCTCAGTCCAAAGATGTGCAGGTCAGGTGAATTGGCCATGCTAAATTGCCTGTGGTGTTAGGTAAAGGGTAAATGTAGGGGTATGGGTGGGTTGCGCTTCGGTGGGTCGGTGTGGACTTATTGGGCCGAAGAGCCTATTTCCACACTGTAAGTAATCTAATCTAATCTAAGATCTGGTCAGAGGCTCGCAATCCTGCAGTGAGTAACTCACCACTGCTCAAAGCCAATCCACCATCTACAAAGCACAAGTCAGGAGTTGGAGTATTCCCCACTTTCCTAGATGAGCTTTCCTAGATGAGTGCAGCTCCAACAACACTCAAGAAGCTTGACGCCATCTAGGACAAAGCAGCCTGTGTGATTGCCAACAAGTCCACAGGCAGCCACTTCCTCCATGACTGGTGCTCTTTAGCAGCAAAATGTACCATATATGAAAAGCATTATAGAAATTTTCCAAAGATACTTAGACAGAATCTTTCAAAACCACGACCACTTCCACCATAACAATGAGGGCAGCACATACTTGGGAACACCACCTGCAAATTCCCCACCAAGCCATTCAGCATCCTGACGAAGAAATATATCATTGTTCCTTCACTGCTGGGGTAAAATCCTGGAATTCCTTCCTTAGAAAATTGAGGGTCTATCTATGCACGTGGACCGTAACAGTTCAAGAAGGCAGCCCACCATCACGACCACCTCAAGAGCAACTAGTGATGGGCAATAATCTGGCTAACTAACAATACCTATGTTGTATGGCCAATAAATTAAATAAAAATTAGGGAAAGCTTGAGAAGCGCATATCAGAAAAGGAAAAGCAGGATATGATGGGTTTGGATAAAGGATGTGAACAAATTCATGTGGAACAAAAACACAGCCATGGACCAGTTGAGTCAAATAGCCCATTTCTGTGCTGAGTGGCATATAAATTTGGTGGGATAATGTTTTAGAGAATATGATTGAAGTCCATCCACTCATTGTATTCATTCATACAAATGTCATGTTTGAGGATAGCTTAAGTAATAACTAAGTGTGATGACAGTCAATGAGATGATACTATGAATGGCAATTCAAGTCCAGTTTAATTTATTTCACTTGAGGTTAAAAAAAATTTGCATTTGTGCTACCTTATTAACTACTTTGAGTGTAATTGTGTCACTCCATTTCTGACTTAGCATTGATTTCTTTTATCAATGCTGTTCAGAGATTTTATAACACATCCCTGCATCAGACAGCACTTAAACCTGGGCTTCCTGGATTAGAGGCAGGAACACTACCACCACACTACAGGTGTTCCTTCTGACTTAGCATATTTTGAAGCATTGTAAATAAGCTGGTAATATTTTCAATTATTGTTTATAAATAGGACTGAATTGGTTGGGAATCTATTAGTTTTTTTTCTTGAAAAAAACACTGATTCATTTAGTGATTGTGTTCTGGTACATAATGACCATTAAATTTACAGAAGCAGAACCAAAGTGCATGACTTCACACTTTGCAACATTGTACTGCATCTGCACTTCTTTGCCCATTCTCCTAACCTATCCAAATCCTTCTGCAGCCTCTCCACCGTCTCGATGCTACCTGTTCCTCTACCTATCTTTGTATCATCTGCAAACCTAGTCAGAATACCGTCAGTTCCTTCGTCTAAATCATTAACGTGTATAGTGAAAAGTTGTGGTTCCAACACTGACCCTTGCAGAACACCACTTGTCATCCTGAGAAAGACCTTTTTATCCCCACTCTCTGCTTTCTGTCAGACAGCCAATCTTCTGTTCATGTTAGCACCTTGCCTCTAACACCATGGGCCCTTAGCTTATTAAGCAGACTGTGCGGCACCTTGTCAAAGGCCTTATCCTGGTAGTTAACATCTTTTGGCTGTCTTTGGTCTAACATGCTCATAACTTCCTTAAAGAATTCTAGCAGATTTGTCAGGCATGACCTCCCTTTGATGAAACCATGCTGACTTTGCCCTATTTTATCATACACTTCCAAGTATTCAGAAATCTCATCCTTCACATTGGACTCCAGAATCTTTCCCGTGACCGAGGTTAGATTAATCAGCCTGTAATTTTCAGTCTTTCTCCTTACTCCTTTTTTTAAACAGGGGTGTCGTCATGTTAGTGATTTTCCAGTCCTCTAGGACCCTCCCTGACTTTAGCTCTTCCTTTAGAACTCTGGGGTGTAATCCACCTGTCCAGGTGATTTATCCACCTTCAGGCCATTTAGTTTTTCTAGCACCTTCTCCTTGTTGATGGCCACCATATTCAGTCTACCCCCGACTCTTGAATTTTTTGGGATTTATACATGCCTTTCACTGTGAAGACTGATGCAGAGTAATTCAGTTCTTCAGCTATTGCCTTGTTCCCCACTACAATCTCTCTAGCATCATTTTCCAACCATCCAATGTCTACTTTTGTATCTCTTTTGCACTTTTTACTACCTAAAGAAACTCTTAGTCTTCCTTTATATTAATGGTTAGCTTACCCTCGTGTTTAATCTTTTCCCTTCTTCTTTCTGCTTTTGTTACCCTCTGTTGGTCTCTGTAAGCTTCCCAATCTCTGCTGCCACTTCCTTTCACCCTTCTAGGATGTAGGCCTTCCGGCCCTGGGGACTTGTCTGTTCAATCCCAGTAGTTTGCTTATACATTTTCCTCTGGTGATGCACATCCTCTGAACATTTTAAAAAAATTATTTCCTCCAGCATCTATATGTCCTATTGAAATCATTTGGAATCTTCCTTATAGTTAATCATGCTTTCTATTTGTGTGTAGTTTGCAAATATTTGAAACACTATATTATGTCCTGTACATGATTCGTTCTGATTCTGAATTAGTACAGTTTTGTATACAATCCTAAGTTCAGTGATATGATTTCGTATTTTAGTTTGCTGAAATTTATAAAACCATTTTAGAAAAATGTTTCTCTTGTTCCTGATGTCTTAAATAGCTTCAGAACAGTGATGTGCAACTATAATACAAAAACAAATTGCTGGCAAAACTCAGCAGGTCTGTGGGGACAAAGCAGAGTTGATGTTTCATGGCTGGTGACTTCATCAGAAGTGTCCAAACGAAGAGTCTTTGGACTCTGTTAGCTCTCCTTACTCCCCAGGGTTGCCAGACTTCAGTTTCACCAACAATTTGTTTTTATTTCAGATTTTGAGCATGTTTGATTTTTGTTTTAAGTATAGTTCATTTGCCTTTGATCAGTTCCCTGCTACTACCTCCCATGAGTTTCATTTTTCTAATGCTGTTTACAATTGTTGTAATGCTATCCTTTACTCCTTATAGCTGAAGATGAGATGTCAATTCCTTGGTGCCCAAGTACGTTGCTTTGCTAGTGTTTAACATTGTACTTGTTGTGTGAAATAAACAGTAGGAGGAAAGGTGCAAATTTAAAAGGAAATCATTGAAGGGATTTGGGTGTCTCTGGCTAGACCAGCATTTATTGCCCATCCCTAATATTGCAATGAGAAGTAGATTGTGAGTTGCCATCTTGAACCGCTGCAGTCCATTTGGTAACCCCCCAGTGCAGTATTCCCATGTATCTGTTGTCCTTGTTCACCTAGCTGGTAGTGATCTGGGTTTGAAAGGTGCTTAGAGTTTTGGTGAATTTCTGTACTGCATCTTGTTGATGCTATATATTGTGCGTCAGTGATGGAGGGAATGAATACTGAAGGATGTGGTACCGATGAAGCAGGCTGTTTTGTCCTAGGTGGTGTCATTTTTGAGAACTTAGTGCATAACTGTTAAAAAAAAATCATTTTGAAGATGTATTTCCTACTATAACACAAGTGTGACAGCCATATTGCACATTGTAAAATAGCACAAATAACAAGATAAATAGCAAACTAATCCTTTCAGTAATGGTAGCTGGGGAAAGAGTAAGCCAGAGCACCAGAAAAATGGTGACCTTATTGAAATACATAAGATTCTGAGAAATTTGACAGCAAAAATGTTGGAGTATGTATCATTTTGTGGAAAATCTAGAACAAGGAGGCTTCATTCAGAATGAAGCATCCCCTGTTAAGACTGAGATTTTTTCTGTAATTTGTAATTCATCGTAACTTTTCTATCTGGAGTGTTTAGAGTCTGAATTATTGATTATATTCAAGGTTAAACTCAACCACGATGGGGTTGAATATTATCAGAGTAGGAAGGTAAGTGGAGTTGAAGCCACAAAATAATTTTCTTGAATAGTGAAACAGGCGCGAGAAGCCAAATGGCATAGTACTTCTCCTATCTGAGGTTCTTAATTATTTATTTTGAATTGTAATGTTAATCCCTTTGCATTCACCTGAATGAGTAAACTGCATTGAGCACTTTGCAAACTGTCAGTGATGGCACCTCTGAATTCAGCATTATCCCAGTTCTGTATTGGAATGTTGAAACTAAATTATGTCCAGGTTTCTGGAGTGGACTTGAATTTGCAGTTTGAGTGTGTAGTAAGTGCTACCATTGTGTGAAGTGGCAAATGTCTATTTTATTGGCATGGAAGAGGTCATTCATAGGTCTTAATACCTGCAAAAATCTATCTGTCCATGGATTATTAATCTTGCCATTTTAACTTTGCATTCATGAGTTGTATCAGGAAGATTTGATTAGTGTCAAGGTTATGGAAAGGGTTGAGTATACGGCTGGAAAGGACCAACGTTGCAGGTGGTGGGAGGTGGTAGAGGTGGAGTTGAGCACCAACTGTCTGGGAGGATGAATTTTATTGGAAATGCTAGAATGCTTTGAAATTCTCCTGATTTTAAAAGGCTGCACACACAGCAGGTTTTATGCCTTTCAGGAACAGCACTAATAAACCAGCGTATTTTAAAGAAAAAGTTCAAAACCCAGACAAACAGCCTTAATTTAGTATTTACAGATTTTGGGGTTTCATCAGTGCATAATTCAACAGAATAATTTCTAATGAGCCATAGGTTTCAGGTTGAAACGTAAACCAGGCCTCCACTGACCTTCCAGTGCAGTTGCAGAACTTAATAGCTCCCAACGTCTAGGTGAACATTGGTTTTGGGATCTGAAGACCTGCAATAAATGCAGGTCAGGAACCTTTTGTGTAAATTTAAAATGCTTAGAGATGTGACAGTTTTTAAGTCAGGCAGGGAAAGGAGGATGCAGCAAAAAGAATAACAGGAAAGAGTCAACAGTACTAGCTTTTCAGCTGTTTTACCAATGAGCCTCAGTCCATTTGAAAGTATGGAAGTGGGGGATGCTTACTGATTTGCATAATGTTCAACTTTATTTGCGATTTTTGAAAAAAACTTTCAATATGCAGCAAGATTTTGATGACATAAAGGCTTTGATTAGTCAGTGGCGAGCAACATTTATACTCTACAAGGTTAGGAAATAGCCATCTCCAATAGAACAGAATCTATTTCTGTTTGAAGTTCAAGAGTATTACACTTATTGATTTTCCTCCAACATCAACATCCTGGACAATCACCATTAACCAGAGTCTATTCAAGACCAGCAGTATAAATTCTGTGGCTGCAAGGCTAAGTTAGGCTTAGAAATCCTGTGGAGAAAGTGAGGACTGCAGATGCTGGAGATCAGCTGAAAATGTGTTGCTGGAAAAGCGCAGCAGGTCAGGCAGCATCCAAGGAACAGGAGATACAACGTTTCGGGCATGAGCCCTTATTCAGGAATAGAAATCCTGTATGGAGTAAACCACCACCCATCTACAAGATACAAGTCAGGAGCACGATTGGAATACTCTCTACTTCCATGCATAACTGTTGCTCCAACGACACTTGGAGTTTATGCAATCAAGGTTAAAGTAACCTATCTTATCAGCACACGATCCTCCACCTTCCATCAATGTGTGGCAACATCAGTGTGCACAATCTACAAGATGCTCAGCAATGACTCAAAGATTCCTTTGATAGCACCTTCCAAGCTCATGATCTTTACTATCTAGAATCACAACAGTCCTCTCTCAGCTGATAAATTAGTACTCCTCCATGTTGAACAGACTTGGAGGAAGCAAAGAGGGTGGCAAGGGCACAGAATGTGCTGTGACAAACCCCAGCCCCCACCCCCACCCCAACCCCCATTCAATGTCTACAGCCAAGAGTGCTATGGCAGCAACACAATAGGTCAAGCTGGTCTTATAGGTTATAACTGTTGGACTGTGTTTAAGGCAGGTGGTGAGGGAATCAATAAGAGGGAAACACATACTTGATCTCCCCCATACCAACCTGCAGAAGGAGTACATCTGTCCATGACAGTATCATTAAGATTGACCACTCCTCATGGAGACAAAGTACCGACTTCACATTGAGAATTCCTTAGTGTTGTGTGGCACTATCACCATGATAATTGAGTCAGATTTGGAACAGTTCTAGCAACAGAAGACTAGGCATCCATGAGGTGCTGTGAGCAATCAACAGCAGCAGAATTATTCGTCAGCATAATCTGAAACCTTGTAGTCTAGTGTATCTACTATTCTACCAATACCATCAAGCCAGGGGATCAGCAATGGAGTGTTCAAGAGGAGAAGTATCAGGCATATCTAAAAATGAAGTGTCAACCCGGGAGAAGCTACCAAATAGGACTACTTGCATGCCAAACAATTGATAGGGCAATGTGATCTCACAAATGATGGATCATTTTTAAACTCTGCTTCCTGCCATATCCAGTCGCTTATGACGATGGACAATTAAACAACACATCCTCAATGATGGAAGAGCCCAGCACATCAGTGCAAAAGATAAGGCTGAAGAATTCGCAACAATCTTCAGGCAGAAGTGCCGAGTGGATTATTGTCCCCAGCATCACAAATGCCAGTCTTTCCCCTTTTTGATTGACTCCACGTGATATCAAGAAACAGTTGGTGACACTGAATGCTGCAGGGGTCATGAGCCCTGACAACATTTCTGGTAATGGAACTGGAAATTGGAGCTCCCAAACTTGCTGTACCTCTAGCCAAGCTGTTCCAGTGGTGCTACAATGCTAGCATCTACCTGACAGTTTGGCAATTTTCCATACAATGAGCTATACACACCAAGACAAATCTAATCCAGCCAATTCTCACCCCATCAATGGGCTCTCAGTCAAGAGTAAATGATGGAAGTTGTCATAATAAAGGTCAGACGTAATGAATTTTGGTGAGTACTTGCACAATGTTCACCATTTGCATCTCCTAAATGCAACAAGACTTAAACAATATCTAGGCTTTGGCTGAAAAATGGAAATTAAAATTCATACCACTCAAACACTAGGCACTAACCGTCTCTAAATAGAGACATTCTAACTACTGCCCCTTGACATTCAATACCACTATTATCACTGAATGCCTCATGAAAACATCCTAGGAGTTACCATAGACTAGAAACTCAACTTGACTTGCTATGGGGCAGCATCGTGGCTCAATGATTAGCACTGCTGCCTCACTGCAGGGAGCAGGGTTCGATTCCACTCTGAGATGACTGTCAGTGTGGAGTTTGCACATTCTCCCAGCGTCTGCATGGATTTCCTCTCGCAGTCAAAGGTGTAGAGGTTAGGTGGATTGAACATATTAAATTGCTCAAAGTATCTAGGGATGTGCAGGCTACGTGATTAGTCATGGGAAGTACAGGGCTGTATGGATAGGAGAGTTGGTCAGAGTGGGACGCTCTTTGGAGGATCAGTGTAGGCTTGATAGGCCGAATGGCCTGCTTCCACATTAGGGATTCTATGTAAATACAATGGCTGTAAGAACAGATCAGATGCTGGAAATACTGAAGCAAGTAATTCACCTTCTGACTCCTCAAAGCCTATACCATCTACATGGCACAGTTGGGATTGTGCTAGCATACTCCCCACCTGTCTGGATGGGTGCAGCTCCAACAGGTTTAACATAATTCAGGACAAAGTAACTCACTTGATTGGCACCACGTCCATGAATATCCACTCTCTCCACCACTGATGCTCAATAGGACTGCAGAAATTTTCCAAAGATTCTTAGACAGCACCTTCCAAACCCATGACCACTTTCATCTAGAAGGACAAGGGCAAAAGATATGTGGGCACATCACACCCGCAGACCACTCATCATGCTGACTTAGAAATATGATTGTTCCTTCACAGTTGCTGTGATAAAATCCCCTTCCCAACAACATTGCGGGTCTATCTACAGCAGATGGAATACAGCAGATCAAGAAGGCAGCTCACCCACTCCTTTTGAAGGACAACTAGGGGCAGCTAATAAATATGGACCAGCCAGTGACGCCCAAATTGCACAAGTTAAAGAAAAACGTATAGTGACACTCCCAACTGCAAGTTCTCCTCCAAGTATCATGCTTTCCTGAGTTGGAATTATTTAACCATTCCTTCAGTGTAATTGGGTCCAAAGCCTGAGAGTCTCTTGCTCGGAGCACTGAGAGTACACCTTTACTGCATGTACTGCTGCATTTCAAGATGATGGCTCATTACCATTTTTCCTGAGGGTAGTTTTTTGGCTGCATAGACATGGTGGACCAAAAGATCGGTTTGTATACTGTATGACTCTGACTCTGACAGACTCCAATCAGGGATGAACAATAAAGGCTGAGATTGCCAGCAACGTAAATATCCCATGAACAGCATTGTCAGGCCATGAGAGTATATCCAAATTTTCAATTTCTACAATGTGTAGTGCTTGGTTTTGTCTTCAACTTGAACTATGGTTGGCTTTATTTTGGAAATTCATCAATGTGTGGTGAGCAAATGTTGATTTGTATCTGCACTTGCATGACAATCTACGAGCAATAGTATTGTGACTTTTTAATGGATGATTTGATCATATTGCTGCAATAGGTTAAGTATGCCTAAGATAGCAAATTCATCAACATTGACTTGTTTGCTATTGCTTTGCAAAATATTTCCAATCTAAATTATGACTTGATTTCTTTATTCTTGAAAGGAAAATACATTTTAAGTACGTTGGGGAGTCATTGAGGAATGTTTCATTTGTTCCATAATCTGTGTACATCTAAACTTCCTACAAGGGAAAAATGCTTTTAAATATGAGAAAAAAAATTCCTATACTTTGTTTTAAATCAACATTTTCACCCTGACATGAACATTTTGCCTTGGAATTTTCTTTTATAATTTTTGGATTTAATTTTTATGCCTTATTGGTTTGCTGTTTTCGAAATTCCTGAAACTACAATTTAGAATTATTTTACAGGCTAGTGAAGGAGACAACCTGAATCAGTCTATAAACTGCCAATTAGATTTCAGATTCTCCTGAAGGTTTTACAAAATTCCAGTAATCTGGTTAATATTTGATCTTATGTTTTATTATTTTTGTTTACTGAATATGTGCTGTAGTAGTGTGTGTAACTTCCAACTTTTTTGTTGTATTTTTAGTGATTCTTTGTTAATGTGACTTGTAACATGAGCAGGAGGAAAATAAGAGCTTTAATTTAATGTGAAATACTGCTCCAATTGATTTTGAAAAATTTTCATAGTCTTGGACTGGTTGAAATAGTATTTATAAAAATTCAGGCGATTTACATAATTTTCACAGCTGTACCTGAGTTGAAAATAATAATATTTTATTTAGAGGAAAGTCAGCTGAAAAGTACTAATTAATTACAAGATCACATTTTCCCACATTATACTCGAGCTACGAGACTTTTGTCTATTCATTCAATCAAGATACATTCATATGCAACTTCCTTAGCTAGTTTCTCAACATAATACCCAACTTGGTGACATCTGCAAATTTAGCTACCATCCCTTGGCTACTTTCATCTAAGTCATTCATGACAACTATAAAATATTGAGGTCCCAGTATAGATCCCTGCAGGACTCTATCACATCCTGCCAAAGATCTATTTCTGCACATTTTGGTCCTACCTGGTCAGGTCCAACCCCCTCACACACACCCTCTCCCTCTCTCTCTCTCTCTTTCTCTCTCTTCTTCCCCCCACAACCCACCCCCTGTCCTGGCACCGTCCCCTGCCACCGCCGGAATTGCAAAACCTGTGCCCACACCTCCCCCTCACCTCCATCCAAGGCCCCAAAGGAGCCTTCTACATCCATCAAAGTTTCACCTGCGCATCCACCAATGTCATTTATTGCATCCTTTGCTCCCGATGCAGTCTCCTCTACTTTGGGGAGACTGGACGCCTTCTCGCAGAGCGCTTTAGAGAATATCTCTGGGAAACTCGCACCAATCAACCCCACTGCCCCATGGCCCAGCATTTCTTTTTTTTTGTAGATATTTTTATTGAAATTTAACATTTTTGCAAATTTACAAAAATAAACAAAACCCTCAAATACAAACATTGATGTACAATTAAATCATATATACAATAGTCATAATTTAACAAAGAAAAGAGAAAGAAAGAAAACAAAAAAAGAAAAAAAAGAAACGAGAAAAGAAAGAAAAAAAAACTCAACTTTCTACTAATCTAACCTATAACTAACCAGAGTGTATACCTAAGTCTCTTACATGCTCGGAATGTATAAACATCAAATATAATAAAACCCGTATTCGCGCAGGATTCCTCTCCCAAGGGGCCCCGGAGCAGCCCGGTCTGAAATCTTCACTAAATAAAAGCCCTTGTTAGGATAGCCGAAATATCTGCATTTATATAATTCAAAAAGGGCTGCCGTATTTTATAAAATAATTCAGTCTTTCGGTGCACCATATTTGTGAGGAAGTCAAGGGGGATATATTCCATAATTAATCTGTGCCAATTTGAAAGTCCAGGGGGGCCCTCAGCCACCCAGTTCACCAAAATATTTTTCCTTGCACAGAAAGAGAGAATAGAAAATAGTCTCTTCCCATGCATATCCAGAGATGAGAGGTTCGAAAAGCCCAAAAGGAGAGATACAGGGTCCACCCTAATTTCCGTTCCTAAAATTTCTGTCAGGGTATTTGCCACTTTAGTCCAGTATCTGCGGATTTTCTGACAAGTCCACAGACAATGTACAAGAGTACCCACCTCTATTTTGCATTTGGGACACATTGGAGATGCTCCTGCCTTAAATTTTGCCAGTCGAGCCGGAGCTATATGGGCCCTATGAAGTATCTTTAGTTGGATAGCCTGAGTTCTGTTACAGATAGCAATTCTTCTAGCATTTTCCCAAATGTCATTCCACATATCCTCAGAGATTTCTAGCCCCAAGTCCTGCTCCCATGTTTTAAGCAGGTCATCCATGTCTCCTGAGACTCCATCATGTAGCAAATGGTATATAGTACTAAGGGAGGATGCCCCCGCTGGTCGTAAGACATTACGTTCTCTGTCTGATTTATAAAAACTATCTATTAATGTAGTCTTCCTCTGTATATAATCTCGAACTTGGAAGTATCGAAAGAGATCCCCATTAGGTATTCCGAATTTCAGACGCAGCTGCTCAAAGGACATCAGGATCCCATCTTTA
This sequence comes from Hemiscyllium ocellatum, assembly GCF_020745735.1. Classification (NCBI taxonomy): domain Eukaryota; kingdom Metazoa; phylum Chordata; class Chondrichthyes; order Orectolobiformes; family Hemiscylliidae; genus Hemiscyllium; species Hemiscyllium ocellatum. The sequence goes on along the minus strand of NC_083401.1, from coordinate 164,922,188 downwards.
AATAGGTCCCCTAAGCATGAGATGCCCCTGGATCTCCAGAGTTTAAAGGTGGCATCTGTAATCCCCGGTTGGAATCCCCATGCGCCTACTATTGGTGCATGGGGGGATGTTTTATGAGAGTTACCCTCATTTTGCCGCATTATATTCCAGACCTTAATTGTGTTTAATATTATGGGATTTTTACAGTGGTCTGTAATGATTTTCCTCTTATCTGAAAATAAAAGGTTAATAAGTGGGTATTTTACTTGGGAGGCTTCGATATCCAGCCAAATTGATTGTGGATCAGATGAAACCCAATCAGCTATGTAACTTAGTAGGGAGCTTAACTGATATTTCCTAAAGTCTGGGAAGTCCAGTCCTCCCCTTGCCTGTGGAAGCTGTAGCTTCTTCAGCTTAATAAGGGGCCGTCTATGGTTCCAAATAAAGGAGCCCAACCAGCCATATAATTTACGTAGGGCTAGCCTTGGCAGCATCAGCGGGAGCATTCTCAAAGGATATAAGAGACGGGGCAGAACATTCATTTTAATTAATGCTATTCTCCCTAGCCAGGAAATCGGAAGGTCTCTCCATCGCTGGAGGTCCTGCCTTATCCTTTCCATTAATTGTACAAAATTAGCCCTATACAGCTGATCAAATACTGGCGTGATAAAAATACCTAAATATAAGAAGCCCTCCAGGGACCAACGGAAGGGAAAAGGGGATCCGTCCATTAAGTGGGGTATCATAGCCAGACCACCCATTGGCATGGCTTCCGATTTTGAAAAATTAATTTTATAGCCTGAGAATGCACTAAATGTATTAATAACTTGAATTAGACGAGGCACTGACATTAAAGGATTACTGAGGAATAAGAGAACGTCATCTGCATAGAGGGTAATTTTGTGTTTACCTGTACCAATCCTCGGGGCCATTATATTAGGATCAGTCCGGATGGCTTCTGCTAATGGTTCGATTATCAGTGTAAACAACAATGGTGAGAGAGGACATCCTTGACGGCAGCCCCTACCCACATTGAAGCCATCCGATCTTAACCCATTAGCAATAACAGCTGCTTTGGGGTCATTATACAATGTTGAAACCCATTTGGTAAACACCTGTCCAACGCCAAACCTTTCCAATGTGTAAAATAAATATGACCATTCAACCCTATCAAATGCCTTTTCCGCATCCAATGAAATTACTACTCCTGGTATCTTTCCCTGATGACAGGCTTGGATCATATTCAAGACCCTTCTGATATTATTGGATGATCTGCGGCCCTTAATAAATCCCGTCTGGTCCTCCTTTATAATATATGGCAGTACCCTTTCTAGTCTTAGTGCTAACATTTTTGAGAGAATTTTAAAGTCTACATTTAGTAAGGATATTGGTCTGTAAGATGCACAATCTTCTGGGTCTTTTCCTTTTTTGAGGATAAGAGAAATATTTGCTTCTTTCAGCGTGGGTGGGAGACAGACCTGACTATGCGCAAAATTATACATATCCATAAGTGGGTCAACCAATATTCCTGTAAATTCTTTATAGAATTCAGCTTGAAAACCATCCGGGCCCGGTGCTTTTCCGCTCTGAAGTTGCCTAATTGCCTCAAGTATTTCTTGGACTGTTAAAGAGGTATTTAGGGCCGACACCTGTTCCGGAGTCAGGCCCGGGAAGGTCAAATTTTTAAAAAATGACTGCATCCTCCTAATCCTGGCCCAGCATTTCAACTCCCCCTCCCACTCCGCTGAGAACATGCAGGTCCTGGACCTCCTTCACCGCCGTTCCCTCACCACCCGACGCCTGGAGGAAGAACGCATCATCTTCCAGTTCGGAACACTTCAGCCCCAGGGCATCAATGTGTTTTTTTTAAAAATTAGATTTCCTACAGTATGGAATCAGGCCCTTCAGCCTAACAAGTCCACACAAACCCTCCGAAAAAGAACCCACCCAGACCCATTACCCTAGCCTATGTTTTCCCCCAGACTAATGCACTTAACACTATGTTCTGGATTAGTGGTGCTGGAAGAGCACAGCAGTTCAGGCAGCATCCGAGTAGCAGTAAAATTGACATTTTGGGCAAAAGCCCTCACTTAACACTATGGGCAATTCAGCACGGCCAATTCACCTGACCTGCACATCTTTGGATTGTGGGAAGAACCCGGAGGAAACCCACAGACATGGGGGGAATGTGCAAACTCCACACAGTCAACCGAGGCTGGAATTGAACCCAGGTCCCTGGCGCTGAGGCAGCAGTGCTAACCACTGAGGCACTGTACCGCCTCAAGTCCAAACTAATTCTCTGAAATTGTCAGTTCTGTTACCCAGTTTTATTCCCATAGTCCTGCAAATTTATTTCCTTCAACTGTCCATCCTGTCTCCTTTCTAAATTGTTGATTGTCTTCATTTCCACAAGGCAATGAGTTTCAAATTGCAAATAACTGTCAATTATTTTTCCTCATTTCCCTCAAGATGTCTTCACCAGTTTCCTCATTTCCCCTCCCCTCACCTTACGCCAATTCCAAACTTCCAGCTCAGCACCATCCTCATGACCTGACCTACCTGTCAATCTCCCTTCCCACTTATCTGCTCCTTCTCCCTCTCTGATCTATCCGCTCCATCCCCTTCTCTGACCTATCACCTCCATCCCACCCCCATTGACCTATTGTACTCTTTGGTGCCTTCTCCTCAGCTCATCCCCCCCCGCCCCCCACCTATTTATCTCTTCACCCTGGAGGTTCACTGCCTCCATTCCTGATGAAGGGCTTTTGCCCGAAGTGTCGATTTTCCTGCTCCTCGGATGCTGCCTGCCCTGCTGTGCATTTCCAGCATCACTCTAATCTAAATCCTTAATTGAAGAGAAGTTCAGGAGGAAATCTCGATCTTTGAAATCATGGTTTGAATGGAATGCTTAACTCCTTCAGACTCTTAATGTCAACCACAATTAATCACAAATATTGCACAGGGAAGATAGGGTAGAAATTCTGTGCAGCATGTTGATCTGTTGGTCAATGATATACAGACAGTCAATCTATACAAGTATAATGCTGTATGCTGCATCAATAAAATATCTGACCCCAACTCAAGGAGAACACCCAATATTGTACGAGTGATATTTACACTTCCCATAAATTTACCTCCAGGATATCAAGGAGATTGTCATGTTTAGCTGACTCATCTTTGCAGAACTAATTTGTCTAGAATGTCCAAGATCATGAGACAAACTGTGTTTCATGTGCTGAATAGAGATTAACACATTTCACAAACAGCAATCAGTGGAGATAAAATAGCTGCTTTCCATCTAACTACCCTGTGGTCAACTTTGGCTCCATACCTAACATTGGGAGATAACCTTACTTTCTCAATGATATTGCCATAGCATACTTGCTCAAAACTTAAAATTAACACATTTTCCAATATAATAAAATTCTGGGAAGACAATTTATATAGATTTCATATACAAATTGATATATTTGGTTTAGGTAAATATCTGACATTATCAATTGAGCTCTTGATGTTCTCTAAATTCTCTACATGTTTACTAATAATGTTTTTTAAATCTCAAGTTCCTGCAGTTGAGATTTTGAGAAGTCTTTGTCAATTGATATTCATAAAAACAAGGAAAGTAATGAAAATTCAAGTATTCTCTAGGTTATAATTGAAATGATAAATACTTACAGGGGAAGAAGACTATCATGCTCTAGTTAATATAACTCACTGTAATTTTACAGTTAATTGACTGATCATTTTTACAAAAATGATCAACAAGAGCATCTCAAAGAGGAGTACAGGTAATTGGACTCACAATATGAGCTGTTTCTGTCTCCACAAGTATATCCAGACCTTGAGTTTCTCCAACATGTTTTCATTTTGATGCAGAGTATATTGACTTTTGCAGAAATAGTGTTTGCTGAGGGCTTCACAAACAAAAGGAAAACAAAATAAGTAATGTTTAAATTGTTGTAAAAGAACATAACTTAGAAAATCATAACCATCTGATGAAGTTTCTCTCTTATGATGGATCATAAGTCATTTATACACAAATAATCTGCTCACTAGCTGCTACTTTAGATAAGTGAGATTGCACATATGAATGTGAAGAGCTTACTCTTAGAACATAGAACATCCTTCGGCCCTTGATTTTGCGCCAACCTGTGAACCAATCTGAAGCCCGTCTAACCCGCATTATTCCATTCTTATCCATGTGCCTATTCAATGACCATTTAAATACTCTTCAAGTTTTTGGGTCTACTACTGTTGCAGGCAGTGCGTTCCACACCCCTACTATAGAGTAAAGAAACTACATCTGGCATCTGTCCTATGTCTATCACCCCTCAATTTAAAGCTATGTCCCCTCGTGCTAGCCATTGCCGTCTGAGGAAAAAGGCTCTCACTGTCCAACCTATCTAACCCTCTGATTATCTTTTATGTCTCAATTAAGTCGCCTCTCAACCTCCTTCTGTGATGAAAACAGCCTCACGTCCCTCAGCCTTTCCTCATAAGACCTTCCTTCCATACCAGGCAACGTTGTAGTAAATCTCCTCTGAACCCTTTCCAAAGCTTCCACATTCTTCCTATAATGCAGTGACCAGAACTGTACACAATACTCCAACAGTGGCTGCACCAGAGTTTGTACAGCTGCAGCATGATTTCACGGTTCCGAAACTCTGTTCCTTTACTAATAAAGCTAACACACACTATATGCCTTCTTAACAACCCCATCAACCTGGGTGGCAACTTTCAGGGATCTATGTACCTGGATCTCTCTGCTCATCTATACTACCAAGAATCCTACCATTAGTCCAGTACTGTGCATTCTTGTTACTCCTTCCAAAGGAAACCACCTCACACTTTTCTACATTAAACTCTGTTTGCCACCTCTCAGTCCAGCTCTGCAGCTTATCTCTCTCTCTCTCTCTCTCTCTAACCTACAACATCCTTCGTCACTAACCACAACTCTACTGACCTTAGTGTTCTCCACAAATTTACTAACCATCTTTCTATGTCCTCATTCAGATCATTCATATAAATGACCAACAACAGTGGACCCAAAACACATCCTTGCGGTACACCCCTAGTAACTGACCTCTAGGATGAATATTTCCCATCAACCACCTCCATCTGTCATCTTTCAGCTAGCCAATTTCTGATTCAAACCGCTAAACCACCTTCAATCACATGCCTCCGTATTTTGTTCAATAACCTACCATGGGGAACCTTATCAAATGCCTTACTGAAATCCATATACACCTCATCAACCACTTTACCCTCATCCACCTGTTGGCACCTTCTCAAAGAACTCAAGGGTTGTGAGGCACAACCTACCCTTCATATAACTGTTGATTATCTTATTCCTCTCTAGATGATTATAAACCCTATCTCTTATAACCCTTTCCAACATTTTACCCACAACTGAAGTAAGGCTCACAGGTCTATAATTACCAGGATTGTCTCTACTCCTCTTCTTGAACAAGGGAACAACATTTGCTATCCTCCAATCTTCTGCCACTATTCCTGTAGACAATGATGACATGAAGATCAAAACCAAAGGCTCAGTAATCTCCTCCCTAGCTTCCCAGCGAATCCCAGGATAAATCCTATCTGGCCCAGGGGAGTTATCTATTTTACACTTTCCAGAATTGCTAACACCAACTCCTTATGCACCTCAATCCCATCTAGTCGAGTAGCCTGTATCTCAGTGTTCTCGACCACATTGTCTTTTTCCAGTGTGAACATTGATGAAAAGTATTCATTTAGTGCTTCCCTTATCGCCTCTCACTCCATGCACAATTTCCCACTATTAGGCTTGATTGGCTCTAATCTTAGTCAAGTCGTTCTTTTATTCCTGATATAGCTATAGAAAGCCTTAGGGATTTTCTTGATCCTATCCGTCACTGACTTCTCATGTCCCCTTCTGGCTCTTCTTAGCTCTCTCTTTAGATCTTTCCTGGCCCTCACATAAGCCGCCGCCTTCCTCTTGACAGGAGATTCAACTTCTTTAGGAAGCTGTTGTGCTCAACAACTTCCTTCCTGCCTGACAGGTACATACTTAGCAAGATCCCGCAGTAGCTGGGCCTTGAATAAGCTTCACATTTATGCCCATCCCCTGTAGTTTCATTTCTCATCCTACACATCCTAAATCTTGCCTAATCGCATTGTAATTGCCTTTCCCATAGCTATAATTCTTGCCCTGCGTTAGGTGCCTATCCCTTTCCATCACTAAAGTAAACATAACCGAATTGTGGTCACTATCACCAAAGTGCTCACCTACCTCCAAATCTAACAACTGGCTGGGTTCATTATCCAGTACCAAATCTAATGTGGCCTCTCTCCTTGCTGGCTTGTCTACATACTGTATCAGAAAGCTCTCCTGCATACATTGGACAGCTTTAGGTCTCTTCATATACTAGCTAGGTGGATTGAACACAAACATGTCAATGTGTATTTAAAAGGCTGAGCTTCTGTCCTTGCAAAAGAATAATCTAGGAAGCATGGATTTGCCAGCCTACTAAATTTTGGATGTGGAAGAATTATCATAGAACTAGATTGTGCTGATCCCTACTCTAATACAATTTTCCATATATGGATTCTTGCACCTTCATTCAAAAAAATCGAGTTGCAGTTTGACAGCAGAATTGAAATAATAATGTTATCCCACTCAGTGCCTCATTATTCAATTTCTTTTCAGTCAATATTGAACCGCATAGTTTTTAGATACCTCATATCTAGAATAATTTATCAACATTTCACATAATATGTTAGCTAAGTTGTCTGTTTGTAATAACAAGAGTTGCTTTATGCAAAGTTCAATCATGTGTAGTGATCATATTAGAAACTTCAGAGCAAATTAGTAAGAATAATTTAAGATTTTAATATTTGTCCTTGCATACACATTTACTGGTGCATAAATATATTCAAGAGGAAAAACATTCCTGACTATGAGCAATTTATTAAGGAAAAGAAGTAAATGAACAGACAGCTAAACTTGGGAATTATAAAGGTGAACGGTGTACTTTTAGTTAAATATTTATAATACCACAGTAGCCATTTGCTTAAAGTAGTAATCTAGCTCTATGGTAATTCTTCCAAGTGTAAAATTAAGTCCTATGTAATTTAATTTGGCAGTGTGATTGTTTGAAGTAAGTGATAACATGCCAGTTAACTATTGCGCCCAAAATATTTGTTTACAAAAAGCTTAAGTTATTCTTATTTACTCTGAAGTTTTTGGTAAACAGATATTTTTGTAGCAGTAATTAATTTGTATGTTAAAATCATCTGTGCCCCATTGACCAGAATTGTACTGTCCCCTTATGGAGCCGTACAAGATATAGCAGCAGAATTAGGCCAGTCAGCCCATTGAGTGTGCTCCGCTATTCAAGCATGACTGATTTGATTCTCAATCCCTTTCTCTTGCCTTCTGTGCCAGAAACTTGGATCCTCTTTATTAGTCAAGAACTACCTATCTCTGTTTTAAATACACTCAATGACCTAGCCTCCACAGTCTTCTGTGGCAATGAGTTCCACATATACCACCTGCTAGCTGAAGAAAATCCATTCTAAAGGTTGTCCCTTCTTGCTGAGGCTGTGCCCTCAGGCCCTAGTCTCTCCAATGAGTGGAAACGTCCTCTCCATGTCCATGTTACCCAGGCCTCTCAGTAACCTGTAAGTTTCAATGAGAACCCCCTCATCCTTGTAACTCCATTGAGTACAGATGCAGAGTCCTCAACTGCTTGTCATTTGAGTAGCCCTTCACTTGTAGGATCATTAGAATTCATACAGTGTAGAAACAGGCCCTTTGGCCCAGCAAGTCCACACCAACCCTCTAAGACCCATTTCCCTACATTTCCCCCTGACTAATTTGCTTAACCTGCCCATCTTTTCTGGTGAACCTCCTCTGGAACCCCTCCAAGGCCAGCACATCTTCCCTAAATATGGAACCCAAAACTGTTCACAGTATTCCAAATGCAGTCCGACCTAAGCCTTACACAGCCTCAGCAGCAATCTTTACTCTTGTATTCTAGCCTTCTCAAAATGAGCATTTGTCTTTCTAACCATCAACTGAACTTGCATGTTAACCTTAAGAGAACTAAACTAAAGCTCCCAAGTCCATTTTTATCATTGGATTTATGAAGTCTTTTTCCACTTATAAAATAACCTGTGCCTTCAATTCATGCCAAATGGATAACCTTGCACTTCCCCACATTGTATTCTATCTGCCACTTCTTTTACCTATTCTCTTAGTCTGTCTAAGTCATGCTGCAGCCTCTCACTTTCCTCAACACTACCTGTCCCTTCACATTTTATTTGTCATCTGAAAACTTAGCAATAGTGTCCTCATTTATTGTTTAAAAATATTATTCTTGGATTGTCCCTAAATTATTCGACTCCTGACTGAATGTACAACTATTTAAGCCCAGTCCCTGATGTAGGTATCTTACCAGTTAATCAGACCATAACTTCTTTATGACACCACTTTCTTTTCTTTTAAAAAAAAGAAAATGGGACACCAGAATGATCAAAATCTCTGGCTTTAATTGGTGCTCAGTGGCATTGGCACTGCCCTTACCTAACTGGGCAAGTCTGGACACATTGTCTATGTGACTGTTGCTTCATTTTTTCTTTAATAAATTGCTCATTGTGGGAAATGGTTTTCCCCTTGATCATCATATTTGTGCATGAATAAGTGCAAATGCAAGACTGCCCACATGGTATCCATTTAAAAAGTGCACAAGTATAGTGATCACAAAGGAAACTTCACCTGTAAACAATAGCACAATCACAGATTTGTATGTATAGAAGGAGACCATTTGGCCCATCAAATCTCAAAGAGCAACTTAGTTCCAATCTCTCATCCTTGTCCCATATACCTGCAACTCTTTTTTTTTCCAGTTTCTTTTTCGAAGGCTACTGTCGAATCTGTATCTATCATTCTACCAAGCGCTGCCTTCCAAATTCTAACCATTTATTGCATTAGGTTTATATTCTCATATCTGGCTCTTTTGCTAGTTGCCCTTAAATCCAGTATTCTTTGGTTGTTGATCATTTTTCTACCTAACCCCTCATGATTCTGAATGCCTCTGTAGACTTTTATTTAACCTCTTCTGGGTTTATCCATGTTAGCTAACATTTCACATCATTGGAACCATTCTAGAAAATCCAAATTCTTTGGAACAATGCAAGTGTGGTGAATACAATTGGATACAATACATCATTAGGACTGGTGTAGCGTTTTTACATTTGGTATGTTACATGCTAGAAAATATTTTTGAATAGAATCCAATCCATACTTTTAGTGGAAATCCTTCTTCAGTTAATCACACTCCAAAAAATTCTCACTGTTGATGATCAGTTTCCCATATTTGTGCAACCAATTCACACCAATTAATATGACCATCACTTGTTCCCTCATTTCACTAGGTCTTGAGCATCTCTTCAAACAAATTCTATGAAAACAAATGCCCTTTTCTCTTTGTAAATAAATCAACATAGTGTGTTATATTTTTCTTTGCACATTAAAATTCCAAGTGTCTCCTTTCTAACATGTTAACAGTTTCTTAGAGCTTACTTCTTTCTTTGTAAAATAATCAGATTGATGACTGCTACTATCCACCCATTTCAATTTGGAGACTTCTCTTTTCCTCAGCACCTGTTTTAAGCTTTTGGTATCGCTCCTCAATCTCTTTCCATTATTCTATGGTGACTTTTTAACATTACAACACTCAATGGGTGAGCTCCATTCTTCTGAACACAATGTTTTCTAGCTAAAAGGTAATATTTACCTCCTTCCTGCAGTTGAGAATAAATTTGCATACAAAGCTGTAATAACACCAGAGGTCAGTATCCTGCACTAAGTCACCCTTCATTTACACATGAAGGATCCTTGATTTTAGAACTGCCTCATTCAGAGTCAGGTATCAGAATGTCAGTATCTCTGATGCTCACTCTTTTTATGTGTCAGCCAGGACTCCCTGATTGGACCAGATTAACAGCCCCGATCAGGGAATCCTATTCTATGATGACCAGTTGGCTGACGTCATTATAATCACTACAATCCCTCTTGCTCTGAGTTTGCAGACATAGGACAGTCCTTTTTCTTGGAGAGCTTCCCCCGGGGCATTTTAGCACATGGTGGGTTTCTGCCCACTAGACATCTGACATGGGTTGGCTGTAGTGCCTGGGAGCTCATCTTTTGCTCCAGGAGCAACTTGATAGAGTTTCACTCTCTTGTTGTGGTAGCAAAAGTATTGAGGTGGCTACTTCTTTCATGTCCTTCTCTGATTCAGAGGACTCGACGACACTTGACAGAGAGGATGAATTTCTGAGAGGCAGGGCATGTTTCGCTCTGCAAATTTTTCAAATTTGCAGCTTTCATATGGTCTATGTACTTATTCAGGACTATCACACCTACCCAAACTTCATACATCATTGGTCCTGATCTCGTGTTAACTATGACTCTTACCCAAGCAGGGCCATTTCTGTGACTCTTACACCAAACTTCATTCCCGGTGTCGCTGTCACTTGGTAGTATCTTGTATCTGGTATTGGCATTCCTGATGCAATTTCAACCGGATCTGGAGAGTACAAATTTAACCTGCTCTGGAGTCTCCTACCTTTAGAACTCTGCTGGTGCTATCCCTGTAGTTGCATGTGGGATGGCCCTTTAATCAAGTAAGAACAGTTACCGCTTGGTATCTAGTGAGGGTGTAGGTTGTTTCTTTAAGCTGACCAGGCCATTGAATGATGGATGGTATGGAATTGTCCTTATTTGTTGAATCTCCTTCGACTTTAATAAATAGCCAAACCTCTTGCTGATAAACGATGGCCCATTATCTGTGACCAACACTTCTGGGCTCTCTGTTGAAGATGATGTGTGTGGTCTTTCTATTGTTGACTGTGTTTGATGAAATAACCCTCTGCATGACCAACCAAATGGACTAAGAACATGGAACTCATGAGAGGGCCTGCATAGTCTACGTGCCACCAAGTCCAAGGTTTACCTTGCCATTCCCATTGATGTGGGGGATGCTGCTGGTGGTAAATTTGTCCTTTTGACACTCTGTACTGCCCACCAATGTGACTGTGACTGCATTGAAGCCTGGTCACTAAACATAACTTCTCGCCAACATCTTCATTTTGGAGACCCCTGGACGGCCCTGGAGAGTCAGCCAGCATTTGAGTGATTGTCCAGCATCAGGGCAATCACTCTTTCTCCTCATAACAATGTGCCATTTTGTATCATGAGCTTATCTCTCTGGGTCCAAAAAGATTTCAATTCTAGTTGTGATGGCCCTTTGATTTCTGCCATCAATACCAGTCCTTTTAGTTTTGACAGGACTGGACCTTTCTGCATCCAAAGTCTTATTTTGTGAGCTATCACTGGGAACTTCTCCAGAAAATGTAATATTATGACAGACTCTTCCAGTGTGGGTACCACTGGAAGTGTATCTGCTAATGTGACACAGCTCAGTGCATTCCCATTCACTATTCTGCTATCTGGAGGGTGTGCTAACTTGTTTAAAAAAAAAGCACTTAGTATTCAAACCCACTGCTGAATGCTTCCCGAAGCAATGGGTGGCACTCCTATATTCTGTTTAGTTAGACCAAGTGGAGTTTGTCGTTCATGATTATCACAAATTTTCATCTATAAAAGTATTTGTGGAACTTCCTGACTCGAAACATGAGTGCTAATTCTCCTTTTCCTATCTGGGCATAATTACGCTGTGCAGTATAGCCAAAGTCCTGGATGCATATGCTATTGGACAATTCTCTCCATTGGGCCTCCTAAGAGCTGCTAATATCCTGATGTTGTACAGGGTGATATCAATATCACATCTTCCTTGGGATCATAGTGTGCCAACACCTTAGAGGATGATAGCCGGGCCTTGTCTATGCATCCATTTCCAAAGCTGACCCTGTTTTTTAGGAGTTCATGCAAAGGTGCCAAAATGAATGATAGGTTATGTATGATCTTACCATAATTAATTTACCAACCCAAGAAATGACCTAAGCTCCTGGACAGACTTGGAGGCTGGGACACCTTTGACCGGCCTCATTTTATCTTCCAGCAGTTGTAACCTGGTCTTGTCAACTGTAGTCCCACTAGCGGGAGCTAGTGGACCCCATTATAATTCCCAGTGACCACATCTATAGTTGATGCTCGAGGAACTCCGGCTCAGAGTTGATGAGCTGGATGCTGGTCTTCGGACGTTGCAACACATCAGGGGGGAGGAGAGTTACCTGGATGCTGTGTTTCAGGGAACAGTCACACTCCTTAGACTAACTAACTTGAATTTTGACAATAGTCAGGGATAGAAAGGTGTAGTTGTGAGTGAAGCAGGTAGAGGGATTCAGGAGGTAGAGTTGCAGGAACCTCAGCCCTTGTCCTTGTCTAACAGGTTTGAGAGTCTTGCTGCCTGTGTGGACAGCAATGGGGACTGCGGGGAGGATGAGCCGACCGACCACAGCACCATGGTGCAGGGAGCTTTTCAGGTCGGGGGAGAGAAGAGAAATGCAGTTGTATTTGGGGATAGTATAGTTAGGGGCACAGATACTGTTCTTTGTGACCAGGATTGAGAGTTCTGACGGTTGTGTTGCCTGCCACATGCTCAGGTTCAGGATATCTCATCTAGGCTGCAGAGGAACATGGAGTGGGAGGGAACAGATCCAGCTGGCGTGCTCTACATAGGTACCAATGACATAAATAAAACTAAAGCAGAGGTTCTGCTAAAGGAGTATGAACAGCTAGGAGCCAAATTAAAAAGCAGAATCAAAAAGGTAATAATCTCTGGATTACTATCTGAGCCACTAGCTAATTCATCAGTAAGATTAAGCATGTAAATGTGTGGCTCAAAGATGGGTGTGGGAGAAATAGGTTTGAATTCATGGGACGTTGGCCCAGTACTGGGGAAGAAGGGATGGGATGGTCTTCATCTGCATCGTGCTGGGACAAGAGTCCTAGCGAATCGCATAACCAGGGCTGTAGATAGGGCTTTGAACTAAATGGATTCAGTTGTAGCGGAAATGAGCAAACCCAGATTAAAAGAGGAGGTAAGATTGTGAGAAGATTTGTAGCTCAGGTGCTCGTTGTTGTGGTTCTGTTCACCGAGCTGGGAGTTTTTCTTGCAAACGTTTCGTCCTCTGTCTAGGTGACATCTTCAGTGCTTGGGAGCCTCCTGTGAAGCGCTTCTGTGCTGATTCCTCCGGCATTTATACTGGTTTGAATCTGCCGCTTCCGGTTGTCAGTAGCTGTCCGCTGCAGTAGCCGGTATATAGAGTCTAGGTCGATGTGTCTGTTAATCGAATTCGTGGATGAGTGCCATGCTTCTAGGAATTCCCTAGGACAAACAGGAAGACAGCTAACAACCCGCATCCATGAACACCAACTAGCCACGAAACGATACGACCAGCTATCCCTAGTAGCCGTACACTCAGATGACAAACAACATGAATTCGATTGGGACAACACCACTATTATAGAACAGCCTGGGAATTCCTAGAAGCATGGCACTCATCCACGAATTCGATTAACAGACACATCGACCTAGACCCTATATACCGGCCACTGCAGCGGACAGCAACTGACAACCGGAAGCGGCAGATTCAAACCAGTATAAATGCTGGAGGAATCAGCACAGAAGCGCTTCACAGGAGGGTCCCAATCACTGAAGATGTCACCTAGACAGGGGACGAAACGTTTACAACAAAAACTCCCAGCTCGGCGAACAGAACCACAACAGAGGAGGTAAGAGTGTAGGTCAGTGATAGTTATCAGAGAATAAAGGTGGGGACAGAACAAGTGAATGTCTTTATGCACCAAGGAAATATAAAAGACTGGGGAACCTTTGTACCAGTAGAACAAATTTAAAAACTTTGTATCTAAACGCACAAAGCATGTGAAACAAAGTTATTGAGTTAATGGTGCAAATAAAACCAAAAGGGTGCAATTTGGTAGCAATTACTGAGATATGGTTACAAGGAGACAAGGTCTGGGAATTGAATATCCAAGGGAACTCAGCATTTCGGAAAGGTAGACTGAAGGGAAAAGAAGGTGATGTGGCCATGCTGGTGAAGGAAGGGATCAGTGCTGTAATGAGAAATGACAAAGCAAGGGAGATCAAGATGTGGAATCAGCCTGGGTAGAAATAAGAAATGGTACTTGGTAAGAGTAATCTATAGGTGAAAATGTGTTACTGGAAAAGTGCAGCAGGTCAGGCAGCATCCAAGGAACAGGAGATTCGCCGTTTCCTGAAGAAGGGCTTATGCCCGAAACATCAAATCTCCTGTTCCATGGATGCTGCCTGACCTGCTGCGCTTTTCCAGCAACACATTTTCAGCTCTGATCTCCAGGATCTGCAGACCTCACTTTCTCTTCGTAATCTATAGGTCCCCAAACAGTAGTTTCGGAATGGGGCACAGTGTAAACCAGGAAATATTAGAGGCATGCAAGAAAGGTATGGCAATAATCATGGGTGATTTTAACATGCACATAGATTGGAAGATTCAATTTGGCAAAAGGAGCCTGGAGCTGAAAAATGTGTTGCTGGAAAAGCACAGCAGGTCAGGCAGCATCCAAGGAGCAGGAGAATCGACGTTTCTGGCATAAGTCCTTCTTCAGGAATGAGGAGGGTGTGCCAAGCAAGCTAAGATAAAAGGTAGGGCGGAGGGGCGTTGGGAATGCAATAGGTGGAAAGAGGTTAAGGTGAGGGTGATAGGGCGGAGAAGGGGTGGGGGGGGGAGAGGTCGGGAAGAAGATTGCAGGTCAAGAAGGCGGTGCTGAGTCCTAGGATTGTGACTGAGATAAGGTGGGGGGAGAGGAAATGAGGAAGCTGGAGAAATCTGCATTCATCCCTGTGGTTGGAGGGTTCCTAGGCAGAAGATGAGGCGCTCTTCCTCCAGGCGTCGTGTTGCCATGGTCTGGCGATGGAGGAATCCAAGGACCTGCATGTCCTTGGCGGAGTGGGAGGGGGAGTTAAAGTGCTCAACCACAGGGTGGTTGGGTTGGTTGGTGCGGGTGTCCCAGAGGTGTTCTCTGAAATGTTCCGCAAGTAGGCAGCCTGTCTCCCCAATGTAGAGGAGGCCACATTGGGTGCAGCGGATGCAGTAAATGGTGTGTGTGGAGGTGCAGGTGAATTTGTGGCGGATATGGAAGGATCCCTTGGGGCCTTGGAGGGAAGTGAGGGGGGAGGTGTGGGCGCAAGTTTTGCACTTCTTGCGGTTGTAGGGGAGGGTGTCGGGAGTGGAGGTTGGGTTGGTGGGGAGTGTCGACCTGACGAGGGAGTCGCGGAGGGAGTGGTCTTTCCGGAATGCTGATAGGGAAGGGGAGGGAAATATATCCTTGGTGGTGCGGTCTGTTTGGAGGTGGCGGAAATGACAACGGATGATACGCTGTATCTGGAGGTTGGTGGGGTGGTAGGTGAGGACCAGTGGGGTTCTGTCCTGGTGGCGATTGGAGGGGCGGGGTTCAAGGGCGGAGGAGCGGGAAGTGGAGGAGATGCGGTGGAGAGCATCGTCGACCACGTCTGGGGGGAAATTGCGGTCTTTGAAGGAGGAGGCCATCTGGGTTGTTCGGTATTGGAACTGGTCCTCCTGGGAGCAGATGCGGCACCCTCCCCTGCAACTGCAAGAAATGCAAAACTTGCGCCCACATCTACCACCCTCACTTCCCTCCAAATCCCCAAGGGATCCTTCCAAGGTCACAAATTCACCTGCACCTCCACACACATCACTTACTTCATCACTGCACCCGATGTGGCCTCCTCTATATTGGGGAGACAGGCTGCCTACTTGCGGAACGTTTCACAGAACACCTCTGGGATACCCACACCAACCAACCAAACCGCCCTGTGGCTGAGCATTTTAACTCCCCCTCCCACTCCGCCAAGGACATGCAGGTCCTTGGCCTCCTCCATCGCCAGACCATGGCAACACGACGCCTGGAGGAAGAGCGCTTCATCTTCCGCCTAGGAACCCTCCAACCACAAGGGATGAATGCAGATTTCTCTAGCCTCCTCATTTCCCCTCCCCCCACCTTATCTCAGTCCCAACCCTCGGACTCAGCACCGCCTTCTTGACCTGCAATCATCTTCCCGACCCCTCCGCCCCCACCTCCTCTCCGGCCTGTCACCCTCACCTTAACCTCCTTCCACCTATCGCATTCCCAACGCCCCTCCCCCAAGTCCCTCCTCCCTACCTTTTATTTTAGTCTGCTTGGCACACCCTCCTCATTCCTGAAGAAGGACTTATGCCCGAAACGTCGATTCTCCTGCTCCTTGGATGCTGCCTGACCTGCTGCGCTTTTCCAGCAACACATCTTTCAGCTCTGATCTCCAGCATCTGCAGTCTCACTTTCTCCAAAAGTAGCCTGGAGGCAGAATTCATTGAATGTATTAGAGATTTGTTTTTGGAGCAGTATGTTGTCAAACCAACCAGGGAGCAAGTTACTATGGAATTAGTATTGTATAATGAGGAGAGATTAATTGATGATGACATAGTCAAGGATCTTTTAGGGAGTAGCGACCATAGTATGATAGAACTCAAAATTCAGTTTGGGGGTGAGAAAATGGAGTCACAGTGTTCTGGAATTAAACAAATGAAATTACATAGGCATGAGGACAGATTTGCCTCGAGTAGATTGGACATAAAGGTTAAAAGGTAAGAGAGTGGATGAGCAGTGGCAATTGTTTAAGGCGCTACTCTATTGTTCCCAACTAAAGTATATCCCAGTGTGGACGAAAGATGGTAAGGGGTGGGGGGTAAAAAAAACCATCCATGGCTAAATGAGGGAGTCGAGGACAATATCAAGTCAAATCTAAGATATACCATATTGCAAAGGCCAGTGGCAGGCTGGAAGATGGGGCAATTCTCAAACATAAACGGATACTAAAAAAATTAATAAAAAGACCTAAGGTACATTATGAAAGGAAACTAGCACAAAACATCAAAAATAATAGCAAAAGCTTCTATAAGCATGTAAAAGGGAAGAGAGTCACTAAGGTGAATTTTGGTCCCTTGGAAGATCAAAATAAGGTAACAGTGGGGAAGACTGAAATGGCAGAGATGCTAAAACAATACTTTGCCGGAGGACAATAGTACCATTCCTATTACAGTGGGCAAGTCGGAGGCAATAGAAAGGGTAGAGCTTAGAACAATCAACATTGATAGGGAAAAGGTAGTTAGCAAACTGTTAGGATTGAGGGCAATCAAGCCCCCCAGGCCAGACCTGTGTCCGAGGGTATTAAAGGAAATGGTGGTGGAGATCGTGGATCCATTGTTTACAATATTGTAAAACTCCCTGGACATATGAAAGGTTCCAGAGGATTAGAAAAATGCTAATATAATGCCCTTATTCAAAAAGGGAAGGAGGCAATGTATGAGAAATTACAGATCAGTTAGTTTAATATCTATTGGGAAAGTGTTAGTGCTTCATTGATAATTGATTTTATCAGGACATTTGGAAAGACCAAACGCAGTCTATCAGTGTCAGCAGGGTTTTATGAAAGGCAAATCACGTTTGACTAATTTGCTAGAGTTCTTCGAAGATGTAACAAGCAAAGTGGTTAATGGGGATCCTGCAGATGTAATATACCTGAACTTTTGGAAGGTGTTTGATAAGGTGCTGCACCAAGGTTAATTCACAAGGTTAGATCATATGGGATTAGAGGTAATTTATTAGCTTGGATAGGTCACTGACTGATGGACAGAAGGCCAAGTTAGAATAAATTTTTTTTTGCATGGCAAGATGTAACTAGTGGGGTGGCACAAGGTTCGGTCCTTGCACCCTGGTTATTTACACTCTACATTAACAACTTGGATATAAGGATAGAAGGCTGTACAGCCAAATTTGCGGATGTCACAAAAATAGGTGGGATGGTGAATTGCATTGAGGAAACAAGAACCTTATAAATGGATAGATAGATTGGGAGAGTGGATCAAAATGTGGCAGATAGATTTTAATGTGGATAGATGTGACAACATGCATTTTGGTTGAAAAAATGGACAGCAGTCTGTTATCTACATGGGGACAGACTTCAGGATGCTCCAGTGCAGAGGGTGTCCTCGTTCCTGAGTTACAGAAAACAACTCTCAGGTACAGCAGATGATAAAGAAAATGAATGGAATGTTGGTTTTTATAGCTAAAGGAATAGAATATAAAGGTAAGGAAGTATTGTTGGCAACGATGCAAGGCATTGGTGAGACCGCACCTGGAATATTATGCAGAATTTTGGTTCCCTTATTTGAGGAAAGGTGGAATAGCATTGGAGGCAGTTCAGAGGAGTTTCATTAAGTTGACCCCAGAGATGACGAATTTGTCGTAAGAAGAGAGATTGAACAGTTTAGGCCCAAACTCTCTGGTATTTAGAAGAATGAGAGGAGATCAAATTGAGGTATTCAGGATGATAAAAGGTATGGATAAAATAGACACTGAGCGGATGCTCAGTGGGCATTCTAGGGTGAGAGTCATAGGATAAGCGGTGGCAAATTTAAAACAAATAGAGAACAAGCTACTTCTCTCAAAGGGTTTTGAATCTGTGGAATGCGTTACCCTAAAGTGCAGTGGATGCTGGGGCAGAGAATAAATTTGAGGAGGAGTTAGACAGATTTTTAATTGAAAATAGGTTGAAGGATTATGGCGAGAAGGCAGGGAATAAGGGTGAAAATCAGCCAGGATCGAATGGCAGAGCAGACTTGATGGGCTGTATGGCCTCATTCTGCCCCTGTATCTTATGAACTTATGAACCCAAGTAGGCCACATTTGAGGCCTGGACCATACGTTTTTCCCTTCTTAGCCATACACCTGCCTTGGAGAAATGCCTTAGGATTTTATCTACGTTCACTAAATGTTTATTAATTTACCATTATTAGGCTGTGATCTAGGTAAATGGCAATCTAAGGTAGACCTTGCAAAATGTCCTCCATCATTCCCTGAGAAATTGAACAGGTTAAAGATGTCCTAAATGGTAGTTTCATTTATTGGCACAAGCCCGTATGAATATTAATTGTAGCATACATCTGGGAATCGCTGGCAAGCACACTTGCAAATAAGCATGCCTTATGCCCAACTTAGTGAAGGACAGTCCCTACCAGCTATGTTTAAATGTTATATCTGAGGAATTGGGTATTTATCTAGCTGCGAAAAGTGGTTTACTGTTCGTGTAAAATCCCCACAAAGGTTAACTGACCCAAAGGGCTTTAAAAATCAGTACAACTGGTGCTGCCTGTCTTGTGACAGGTTTGACAATTCCTTCACTTTCCAACCTTCTGATTTCTGCCTCTACTTTTGCCCATAAAGCAAATGGCATTGGCCAGGCCTTGCAGAATTAATGATTTGGAGGTGCTGGTGTTGGATTGGGGTGGACAAAGTTTAAAAACCACACAACATCAGGTTATAGTCCCAACAGGTTTATTTGAAGCAGTAGCTTTCGAAGCGACTACTCCTTCATCAGGTGTTTGTTCATAACAACTAACTGTTGAAGGAGCAGCACTCCAAAAGTCAGTGCTTCCAAATAAACCTGTTGGACTATAACCTGCTGTGTGGTTTTTAACTTTGCAGAATTAAGGAATTGCTTCCTATTTGACATGCAAGGTGTCCTTTGAACTTCTGATAGCCCCTTGACCTTCCTGGAAGAATGCCAGGTATTTAATTAGGACTTCACTCAGGCAACCACTTTCTCATTGAAAAATGTGAGCCAATGTTGGTGAATATCTTGCAACCAGTTTCTCCCCATCAAGCTTGGGCCTGAGCCTTTTACATCATTCACGAGTAACTGAACCAGCTGTTTTTCATATTAAGCTGGAATCCCAGTTGTACCTTTACTCTCTAAAACTCCTCAGCCTAGCTGAGATCTTATGCAAAGTTAAGGGCTGGAGTCTGGAGTGAATTTTAATAAAAACTGGATCAGCAATCACTGATATAGCTGTGTCATTACCAATCTCGTTAGAATTGGATGACCGTTTAACCAGATGTCTATCTTGATTGGTTCTGATTTTTATATTGCGAAGCAATTTAATTTTTCCAAACCAGATGTTGGTGGGCTTTCCAGGACACTCCTGGATACCCTCCTAGATACCATCTTATGAATTCTTACTCAATTTTTATACTTTAAGCCCATTTATAACAATGTTCTCAAATTCACTGCTCCTACTTCATTTAAAAAAAGATGTACATGCATCATAAATTTGCTTGCCAGTAAAATATGTCAGGATCTCGTTTTTACTGAAATCATGCCAATTTTAATAAAACATACCTAGCTGAAAAATACCAAACTCTGGAGGTATCATTGAGGCCATATGCACATTTATTTAACTTTGTGTGTCCCCACTATACAGAGGAACCTAGATTATCCGAAGGATGTGGGCAGGAAGTACTTCATTTGGTTAATTGAATTCCAGATAATGGAATACCGGACAACATAGTTTAGCCAAGCATCGGTCACTTGCTATCTCACCGGATAATCAAATGCCGAATAATCAAGATTCCTTTGTTTTTAGTGCCACTTTCTGGGATAAAGAAACACTTTTCCCTTGAGATGATCTCTGAGCAGAAATACAACTTTAATATCAATTGATCTACACTGGAAGGGGGAGGGGTGAATTCTAACAGGACTAGGCAGGGTAAATACAGGAGGGATGTTTCCAATGACTGGGGAGTCAAAAACCAGGAGTCTCGAGCAGAGTCAGTAAATGGAAGGCCATTCAGGACTGAGATCAAGAGAAACTTCTTTGCCCAGTGAGTGGTGAGCCTGTGGAATTCTCTGCCACAGAAGGTGGTTGAGGCCAAGACATTGAGTGTTTTCACGAAAAAGTTAGATATAGGTTTTAGCGCTACAGTTTGGATTGGGAAGAAGCTGGACCAGTTGAAAATGTGTTGCTGGTTAAAGCACAGCAGGTCAGGCAGCATCCAAGGGATAGGAAATTCGACGTTTCGGGCTTATGCCTTGGATGCTGCCTGACCTGCTGTGCTTTAACCAGCAACACATTTTCAACTGTGATCTCCAGCATCTGCAGACCTCATTTTTTACAAGAAGCTGGAACAGACCACTGACATGGATAATCTGCCATGATCGTATTTTATGGTGATCCACACTCAAAGGGGCAAATGATCTACTCCTGTTCTTATTTTCTATGTTTTGACAAATATGACAAGTTTCTTGCTATGCAGCAGTAAACTACTACCTCGTGCTTGTTAAATGCCCTGTTAACAACCTAGCTTGCCTTTTATTTTTCCAAATGCACTAAACAAGTTATTCAGCAAGAAAACCCATGATGGAAATTGAAGGGGAACTCAGCTCACTATTTTCATTAAATACCTCCATGTTGGATGGTGGGCACTAAAATCCCAGCTCCATGGGTACCAGCCACACCCGCTCAAATTCAATAGTTTTGCATTCAATATGTGTCAACCACTAAGAACTCTTGAGGCACATTTCCAAGCCATGTACATGTTGCTTTTGCACTTCAAGGCTGCACCACAACTAGCAATGAAGGATTGGAGCAAGGACAAGGACACATTGCAGTCAGGCACATGCACTCAATTTGTGGACTGGGCCAGGCTGCATTTCCAGTCTCTTAGTTTGTTTTCAGTGCATTCGTTTGCTTTGACTCTAGCTAGATGTTCACAGCATCCCTACCTTGTATTGTCTTTCCTTGCCTTTTTGCATTTTACTCCTTCAGCCAAAATTCCAGGCTCACATTTATTTCAGTCTTGCCTTGGCATTTAGCACAGACACAAGGCAAGAAAGTTGTCATGGTTGTCAGCAGACTTCCATCAACACAAAAAGGGGTAGCCTTTGCTAAGTGGGTACAAGCATAACAAATTAAGGGCAGCATTTGATGCATGTCCGTCCAGGTTGGACACAGTCAGGTAGCGATTTGAGGTGGTCAGAGTCAGGATGCTTTCCGCATAAAGAGTGAGAAGCCTAATATTGGGCAGCCCACACGTATCGTTTGTATTTCTACCCAATAATGGATTGGTTCTCACCTGGAATGTGAGAGAGAGAGCGTGCAACGCATGTTAAAGGAGATGAAAGTGTGTGTCAGCAGGTGAGGAGATATCCCAAGTGAGTTAATAAACAGTGAAGATGGCATGCAAAGATTGGAATGGGTGCAATGAGTGAAAGAAGGTATTGCAGGCAATAGTGGGAGTTGAAGAGCAGGAGGTTGGTGGGAGATGGGTACACAGAGGGTGGTGCATGCATAGAATGAGCTGCCAGAGGAAATGGTAGAGGCTGGTACAATTACAACATTTAAAAGGCATCTGGATGGGTACATGAATGGGAAGGGTTTGTAGGGATATGGGCTAGGTGCTGGCAAATGAGACTGGATTAGGTTAGGATATCTGGTCAGCAGAGATGTCTTAGACTGAAGGGTCTGTTTCCATGCTGTACATCTCTATGACTCGCAAAGACAGAATGAGTGTAAGGTATTGGAGTGAAGATGGTGGGACTTATGTTGGCAAGTGGAGAATGTCATTGGCCTTTCGATGTGCGGTGCATTTCTGTCAATGACTGCTTTAATCTGGGTGTCATTGTCAGATCATGGTTTGGAGGTGCTGATGTTGGACTGGAGGGGACAAAGTTTTAAAAAATAACCCAACACCAGGTTATAGTTCAACAGGTTTATTTGGAAGCATTAGTTTTCATAGAAGAAGTGCTTCAAAAGCTAATGCTTCCAAATAATGCTTCCAGGACTATAACCTGGTGTGATTTTTAACATTGTCAGACCAGGCTGACACACTCTGGTTTTGTGACCTTGTCTGCTGGTCCCGGAGGTCCTGCTGCTCTGCCTGTGCACCACCATATTCAATAAAACCTTTACGCCCCTGCCCACAAAATGATCAATGATTTCCCCCTCCTTGCCTTGAATAGAGTAAATTTCAGAACCATGTACAACGGTGCCACACTGACCGCACTTGCTCAGGTGTACAACATGCTTTTAAGCTAAGTTCTGATAAAGGGTCACAGGAATCAAAATGTTAAATATGTTTCTCTCAACAGATGCTGCCTAACCTGTGTTTCTCCAGCACTCTGATCTTATTTCAGGTTTCCACCATCCTCCGTTCTTTGTATTTACACTATCCACAAACTCTAATTACTGCCTTTCCTACTCAACTCACATTCCATTCCCTGTCCTCCCTGTCAGTGACCCCTGTGGCTGCTGGTCTGTCCCCTTCACTTTGCCTGTAATGACTGCTGTAAATCACTCCTTTTTCTGACCCTGTAGTTCACAGCTTCAGCTGCTCCTTGACTCCCTCTCGTGGCTGACCCTCTGGCTCATGTGCTTTCATGTTTTTTTTACACTACACTGATGCTTCTCACTTCTCCCACTCACTGCTTCCCTTTCCAAAACTATGTTTGTCCACTTTGGAGATGGGCAGCAAGAAATATAAAGAGCAACTTTGGATGTGGGAGGTTAGCCACAAACCACAGAGCACAGCCCCACATCAGAAAAACATACACAGGCTTTGAAAATAAAACTACTTCTGCCAAGTGTGAGAATGGGCCCTGTTAACTGAAACAAATGCACTTATTTCAGACTTGTTGTTATTCCTTCCTGTCTCTCTGCCTCTCTTATTTACTTGCACTTTTCTGTATGTCTTATATTCAGTCTGATTTTTCCCTTGTACTAATGTACTAACATCAATTATAATCAATCTTTTCCTTAGTTTTCTCTTACTTTAATACTCCATCATGTGGCTTTAGCTTTTGTTGCTTCCCAGTTAAGGCAAAATATCATGTCTTTACCCAAAACATACATTATCATATTCCGAGCCACCTCACCTGAAATATGAAAAAAGCATTGACTTTATACAAAATGGACAAATTCAACAGAATTGTATTTTTGAGATATATAAATTCTGTAATAATTACAGTTAAATATATAGGACTAGGTAGAACCAGAACCCCAGCTTTCATTCACCAGGACAGTCTGAGATGCAGGTTAGTTGCTTCATCTAAGCCAGGGCTCCCTCCCTTATTTATGGGCTATCTATGACAAAACAACTCTTCTAGAGTTTGTGCTTCAAGATTAAGTCCTAAAGAGAGGTTTAATTTTAACTTACACCAGATTTTTAAGTTTGGAAAGTTATAATGCCTGTTCCTATACCTTCATTGCATCCTCCCCTGATCAGCCAGATTTTAATTGACCTTAAATTGACCCTATATATTATAAAAATTAATTTGAATGGAATGGGTGCCCTCTGATTGGTGTGAGATATACTGAAGTATAACACTTGGCAAGTTTGATATCTGGTTGAAACATTGTGCAGAAGTTTTATGTGAGACTCACTTAGTCAGTATTGCCTTATTATCATCAGCCCCTCCTCAAGTTGAACAATAGTTTAAATATTTTGTGCCCTTGTGATTGCAACATCCTGTATGGCTTTGCAATGTACCTGGGAAAGTTTCTTCTGTGTACCTGATGGTTTCTAACAATCATATTTCTGAAACCTTTTAATCACATTGTTTACTCTTGTCTTATCATGTTGCATAAAATGAAGCTTGTGTTTTAGGTTTCCATAGATTGGTTATGTGCAGTTTGCAGCTTTCCTGGCTAGATAATCATTCGATTTTTCTGAGCAAATGTTCTTTTCATAGTTGTGCCTTGATGGTTGTTTTTTTCGCAAACCCCAGATACATAAGTAGCACGGCTAGGTTGCTGCAGTTTGTAAATCATTTTGATCTAACATTTAGTCTGCTTTGAGTCATGTAAACTTTACCTCCAGTATGTCCATCTGTTCAATTTACTGCCTAATTGTTTAAACCTACAGATAACCATGAAGCAAATTGTCAATTACTCAATTTTTGAAGGAATTGCTTTGATCAATTAATCTTTCAGAGTATTTGCTGTTTATTTGAATCTTAGCTGAGGTGTTTAATTGTCATGAGTTTATGTTATTGTTTTCTTTCTGCTCTGATATATATGGTATAAAGTTAATTCCAAAAGAATCAACAACTAATTCATGTCAAAATTAAACATCTTGATAACATGTTAACAGGGCTGTGGAAAAGGAAAATTCCTCTGCTTCCACCTTGCATCCATATTGTAGCCTATTATTCCAGAATACTTATATAGGCCATCATATCCAACAATTTCTAAAATTGGCCCCAGACATAAGTAATCACCTGCCTGTTGGAATTCAAAAATGTTTCTTCTCTTGAGGATGGCTTCAATATATCTGAGAACTGAGTGCTTCAGGCACATCACTGCATAGAAACATATAAATAGGAGCAGCAAAAGGTCATATGACCCTTTGAACCTGTTCTGCCTTTCAGTATGATCATGGCTGATCATCTCAGTACTCTGCTCCAGTTTTTTCCCCTCTCCTCTGGTCTCTTTAGCTCTAAGAACTATAGCTAACTTGTTCTTGAAGACATTCAATGTTTTGGCCTCAACTACTTTCTGTGGCAGAGAATTCCACAGGCTCCACTTTGGATGAAGACATTTTTCTCTATCTCAATACTAAATGGCCTATCCCATATTGTTAGACTGGTTCAGGGTCCCCAGTCATAGAGATGTACAGCACGGAAACAGACTCTTCGGTCCAACCCGTCCATGCCGACCAGATATCCTAACCTAGTCTAGTCCCACCTGTCAGCAACTGGCCCATTTCCCTCCAAACCCTTCCTATTCATATACCCATCCAAATCCTCTTAAATGTACCAGCCTCCACCACTTCCTCTAGCAGCTCATTCCATACACGTATCACCCTCTGCATGATAAAGTTGCCCCTTAGGTCTCTTTTGTATCTTTCCCCTCTCATCCTAAACCTATGCCCTCTAGTTCGGGACTCCCCGACTCCAGGGAAAAGACTTTGCCTATTTATCCTATCCATGCCCCTCATAATTTTGTAAACCTCTATAAGGTCATCCCTCAGCCTCCGACGCTCCAGGGAAAACAGCCCCAGCCTGTTCAGCCTCTCCCTGTAGCTCAAATCCTCCAAACCTGGCAACATCCTTGTAAATATTTTCTGAACCCTTTCAAGTTTCACAACATCTTTCCAATAGGAAGGAGACCAGGATTGCACACAATATTCCAGAAGTGGCCTAACCAATGTCCTTTACAGCCACAACATGACCTCCCAGCTCCTGTACTCTACTCTGACCAATAAAGGAAAGCATACCAAATGCCTTCTTCACTATCCTATCTACCTCTGATTCCACTTTCAAGGAGCTATGAACCTGCACTCCAAGGTCTCTTTGTTCAGCAACACTCCCTAGGACCTTACCATTAAGTGTATAAGTACTGCTAAGATTTGTTTTCCCAAAATGCAGCACCTTGCATTTATCTGAATTAAACTCCATCTGCCACTTCTCAGCCCATTGGCCCATCTGGTCCAGATCCTGTTGTAATCTGAGGTAACCCTCTTTGCTATCCACTACACCTCCAATTTTGGTCTCATCTGCAAACTTACTAACTGTACCTGTTATGCTCGCATCTAAATCATTTACGTAAATGACGGTCCTTGGGGATATTCTTCCTGCATTTATCCTGTATAGTCCTGTTGGAGTTTTATAGGTTTCTGAGATTCCTACTCCTCTTCTGAACTCCGATGGATGTGATCCTAACCAACCCAATCTCTCTCCATGCGTCAATCCTGTCATCTTAGGAGTTAGTGTGCTAAACCTTCGTTGCACTTTCTCCATAGCTAGAAATGCCTTCCTTAAATAAGGAGACCAAAATTACACAGCAGACTCCCAAAGTCCTGTACAATTGCAACAAGACATCTCTGCTCCAGTAACTTGAATTACTTTGCTATGAAGGCCAAATACTATCTGCTGCCTTCACTGCCTGCTGCATCAGCATGCTTGCTTTCAGTACTGGTGTACAAGGACACCAAGTCTCATTGCACCGTACCTTTCCCATTTTGCCGCCATTCAAATCATAATCCACTTTCCTGTTTTTGCTACTAAAGTGGATAGTCTCTCATTTATCCACATTATATTTCATCTCATGCATTTGGTCAATTTGCCCAAATAACTGTGAAGTATCTCTGCGTTCTCCTCACAGCTCACCCTCCAACTCAGCTTTGTCATATATAAGTTTGGAGTTATAACATATAGTTGCCTCATCGAACTCATTTAACATACATTGTGAACAGCTGGGGTCCAAGCATTGTGATCCTTCTGGTACCTGGCTAGTCACTGGCTGCCATTCAGAAAAAGACTCATTCATTCCTACTGTTTCTTGTCTACCAGCCAGTTTTTTCAATCATGTAACACTACGCCCAATCTCATGCTCTTTAACTTTGTTCTAATCTCTTGTGTGGGACCTTATCAAAAACCTTCTGAAATTCCAAGTAAACCACATCCACTGCCCTCTGCTTTTCATCTCTACTAAAATAAAATCCAGTAAATTTGTCGAGCATAATTTTGCCATTATAAATCTGTGTTAACCCTGTCTGATCCTGTCACTGTTTTCCAAGTGCTGTACTACTAAATATTTTTGAATGAGCTCTGACATTTTCTCCACTACTAATATCAGGCTAACGGCCTATAATTCCCTGTAGACTGTGTAGTTTTTTTCTTAAAATAGTTGGATTACAGTAACTACCTTTCAATCCATTTGATCTGTTCCTGGGTCTTTAGAATCTTAAAAGATGATCACCAATGCGCATCCAGTGTTTCTAAGACCACTTCCTTAAGTGCTCTGTGATGTAGATTGAGTCCTGAGGGATTTATTGGCCCTTCAATCCCATCCTCAACACCATTTCCCTCTTCCCTCTTCTAACTAATTTCTTTAGTTTATCCCCCTCAATAGATCCTTGTTTCTCATTATACTTTGGGATGTTATTCGTGTCCTCCTTTGTGAAGATAGAAGCCAAGTTTGAACTTAATTAGTCTGCTATCTCTTTGTTCCTCATGATAATTTTCCCCATTTTTGACAATAATGACCTACATCTGTCTTGATGAATCTTAATGAAACTTTTACAGTTAGATTGTATGTTAGCTGCAATCATATTCTTCTCCTTTATTTTCTATTCTTAATCAATCCTTTTATCTTTCTTTGCTGAAATCTAAACTGCTGTCATCCTCAGAGTTTGCTGCTTTTTTGGCCATTTGTATGCCTCTTCCTAGGATTGAATGCTACTTTTCGTTAGTTATAGTCAGGCCATCTTTTCCATTTTATTTTTCCAGACTGAAATGAACAACTGTTGCTGTTAATCCATGTGATTTTTAAATGTTTGCTACTGCCTTTCCATTATCAGTCCTTTAATCAATGTTCCTTAATTTATCAGAGCCAACTCACTCCTCATACCATTGTAGTTCCCTTTATTTCAATTCAGGACCCTAATCTCAGAATTTACTGTATCGCTCTGCGTCTTAATGAAGAATTCTATCTTTTGGCCACTCTTCCCAAGGGGGCCTTGCACATCTGATTTGCCAATTACTGCTTTTGCATTATGCTATACCAAGTCTCGGATGCCTGTCCTTACTTTGTTCCTCAGTGTATTGATCCAGAAAAACACCTGTACACGTTCCAGGAATTCCTCATCTACGATATTGTTACTGATTTGATTTGCCCAATTTATGTACAGATTAAAGTCACCCATTGTTGTGGTTCTGTTCGCCGAGCTGGGAGTTTTTGTTACAAAAGTTTCGTCCCCTTTCTAGGTGACATCCTCAGTGCTTGGGAGCCTCCTGTGAAGCGCTTCTGTGCTGATTCCTCCAGCATTTATACCACAGTAAATGCCGGAGGAATCAGCACAGAAGCGCTTCACAGGAGGCTCCCAAGCACTGAGGATGTCACCTAGAAAGGGGACGAAACGTTTGCAACAAAAACTCCCAGCTCAGCGAACAGAACCACAACAACGAGCACCCGAGCTACAAATCTTCTCCCAAACTTTAAAGTCACCCACAACTGCAGCCATACCTTTATTGTTGCATCTCTAATTTCCTGTTCAGTGCCTTCCCCAACATTACTACGACAGTTCAGTATACAACCCCTACTTTGCAGCCAATTTATTTCTTGTGTAGTCATACTTATAGTGTAGGGAACTAGTGTGCAATAGTTTTAAAAATGGAAGTTGATCTTTCTTTTGAGGTGAAGAGTACCTCTACTGGAATTGAATCCTCTCATAAGCAAAAGAACAAGATTTTGGAAAGATTGAGAAGATCATAAAAAAAGCAGAGTGGATGCCTGAATTGTCCAGTTTTTTTTTACAGCTGCTTATGACTCCCTGAGGAATTCTGTGTGTGACTTGTAATGGTCATATAACAGGATTTCTGCTGCAATCCCCATTCCTATCGATAAACGGTGCATTTTTACAATGTGCACCTACTTTGAACAACTGTTGTTCTTTTTAAATTATCCTTCTATACACTCAATGCCATTATTTAACATCCTGCACTTGAATTGTTATTTCCTTTCTGATTGCAATAACTGGTTCTGGAAGAGCTGTTGAATTGATAAATATTTCATACAGCACACAAATGAGGTTTTAGTTGTGATAAGATAACCTGTCAAATGCTTCATGTGGTGAAAGGCATGCTGGGTATGCTCTGTTGGTCAGATATACACTGAGCGAGATACAGTAGCTATTGAAAGGCAAACACTGGTTATTTCTCTACTGATCCAGATGTTTTTAAGGGTTTGGATGTGGCAATCGCCTTCCCAGTGAGGAGTTTGCAAAGGTTGGAAAGGAAATCTGATGTGTCTTTTCCATAGCGAGCAAAGGAGGATTGTAAGAGTCCAAGTACCTATTGGGAAGGCTAGTTGGGCTGATTAGTCTTTGTTATTGATTGGAATGTGCAGGTAACCTCTCAGTTAAAATTATCTCCCTGTGGAATGCATTGTTTGTAAAGTATATTCATTCACGTTATTTATCGAATCTGGAGCTCTCTGTGCCTGAGTGGTTGGTCTTTTTATCTTTTTGTATATCTTCAATAAGTATATTTAGTAAATACTTTTGTTAATAACAGATTCTCTTGTGCCTCATTTAGGATTTGTATTGAACACTCTTCACTAAAGCCAGAATTCATTTTGCGAACCATCTGTTTTTTTTAAACATTTGGAAGGGAATGTTTTCAGTGCCATGCTAATGGCAGATATTTTTAGAAATACTAGTGGAACATTTTGAGAAAGACAGTAGTAACAATAGAGTTGTTGGTATAAAAACAGTCTTCTGTTGTCCAGTCAATGTATCTAATCCTCAGTGCCACTTAAACAGTGTAAAGCCCTTTTTGTTGATAGTTTAACTGTTTTATAATTTAAGCTATATAACTATAGTCATGAATATTTTGCTCAAAGAAGGGTAGATTTAGTAGAACAATCAGTAATCTGTTTTTATCCAGAACGAGAAACAAAAGCATTAATTTTATCAGGTAAGTCATGATAGATTTTTGTGCAAATATTCACCATTTTAGTTTCAAAAACCTTCATCCATTTATGTGCAATAAACAAACAATTTCAAGTGTATTGATGAGATTAAAATAAGCACTGCATGTATTTAGTTTTTGTTTCTAGGCTAAAGCTAAATTGAAAAACGAAGACTACCTTGAAAAATACTTTTTAGAGCTGGACCTGTGTAGATTGAATACAATATTTGACATTTTGCAATTCTGCTATTTTAAGTCTTCTGACCAAGATTTCAACCTTTGTGTTTTATAAGGTTATCTTTTCAAACATTTATTTTTAAAAAAAAACTTCAAGGAATATTGCTGATATCTG
The DNA here is from genome assembly GCF_020745735.1 of Hemiscyllium ocellatum. Taxonomy (NCBI): domain Eukaryota; kingdom Metazoa; phylum Chordata; class Chondrichthyes; order Orectolobiformes; family Hemiscylliidae; genus Hemiscyllium; species Hemiscyllium ocellatum. The sequence continues at coordinate 164,891,549 of NC_083401.1, read as the reverse complement.
TGAAAGTTTTCTTAGAAGATTTACCACTCTCTTGCCTTAGCATTTGTTACAGAAGTAATGATCAATTAGGGATTATCGAGATTCACTCACGGCCATGTGACTTTTAAGGCTGCAAGTTTTGATATATTTCATTAATATATTTGAAGTTATTCATTTTCTTTAATATTATGCTGATTTTCCCTTACCCAATACAACTTGCACAAAATGCTGGGCAGCAGAATGATTATAAATAGGAAACTTGAGGTATATTAAAAAGGGGAAAGATTTAATTTCAGGATCCAGTAGTGTAGCTTTCTTTTCATATAATAAGGTCGCTGTGATGGATCACTTCATCTTTTGTGCTGACAAGTTAAATTGAACATTTATCATGCCCAGGTCTAGTTACCAATATTATACTGGGCCTGTCCCCATTTGGGTCACAATTCTCTTTTCAGGTAGCTTTCACCTAAGTCATTGTTACTATTTAATAACTAGAAACTTTGGAAGGTAGTTTATGTATAAAACACATGCTCACTGTAAATCTGTAGTCTGTAAATCACAAACTGGCAAGTTGGGTATAGCTACTTTTCCCTCCATTGGACAGTCCATATTCTAATCCATAGTTTATTCTGTATTATTTTAATGTTTTTTCTTTGAAAGACAATTGGTTTGTTTCTGAACTTGTACTAAAATATTTTCAGAGAATGGAACTTCTGTGGTATGGAAGTTCAATAATATGATTTTAACGTGTATCTACCTAGAAAATGTCTAATTTACTTGGAGATTGTAGGAAAGCTGTTCTGAATATTAAATAATCCACAATTGGAAGACAAATGCTTAATGCGGCTTTGTGAAGCTACAATATTAAACGGTATTTGATTGAGGTAAATACGGTAAGTTTTGAATCCTTGCCCTTGCTTTTCCCAGGTGCTGTACTCAACATTCAGATAAATTAATTATTAATATAATTGAAAGTTACACTGTGTAGCAGATGTTGACACTTCCATTCTCAAGTCATGGATACGGCTTTCTATCGGTACGTAGAATTATTGAAAGAAATGTTTACAATTTGTTTTATACGAGAGAGGTTTTAATTTAGAAAATGCTTTAGAAAATGGAAACTGAACTGTTACTTGATCAGATGTTATGCATTTTTATTTCCTGCATGTGGGTCGTACTAAAATGCATAGATTTGAAATTGATCTGCATCTTTTCATTGAAGTATAGAATCAAAAAGATTCACCACTTGTATAATCATGTTTATAATTTGTTTGTTCAGAGAGAAATAATTCATTATCTTGACTATACAGACCAGGATGATCTAAAGTATGAGTTAGTTTATGCCAATGGGGTTACTTAGAGGGTTTTACAGCTCGTTGCAATGTCACAAGGTTATGAAAGAAACATTTTGTCTGGCTGCATTTTCTTATTGCTAAGATGACATCCTTGTTGTAAGTACATACTTGGTCATCATGGGAGGACAGGATCTGTCACATCTTCTAACATTCTCTAGATAGACCACCAGCACTATGTTTCAGTTCAAGCCATGAAAATTATCCTCCAGCACCTCATATGAGAGTAATGGTTACCTGTAGAGCAGGTTGATACATGGAGAGAAAGGGGACAACATTTCTGAAAGAAAATGGCAACAGTGAATAACACCTTTTCTGGGCAGGTTGACAATAATTCTATTTATGCACCTGTACTTAAGTCATTTACACAAATATATTGTTGAAATGATATCGTAAATTGTAAGCAGAATACAATTTTTCCATTCATGTCATTTGTTGTGAAATGTCTAATAATGCAAGCCTTTTGAAGTAGATTTAGCACTGAATTTGTTTATGTAAACAGTTATTTTGCAAGTATGGTGGATGATCCAGACTTCAACTATCTATTTTACCTGGATTTGGCCAGACTTTCTCTGTACCAAGTCTTTGTAAAGCTCTCAAATGTTCTATTGTGTTACATATTGCCTATAAAAATGATTATTATTTGTATTGTATTTGCCTTTGTGTGTTTAGCCCATTATTGGATGATTAAAATCATGGATCATAAATAACCACCAACATTTCATCAAATAATCCAAACAAAATATGTATGTTCTAATATATTGCAGTATGTAAAGATATTGCTTCTAAATTGTAACATCTGCTTGGCCTAAAAACTAGTACAAGTGCAACAGTGTACTCTAAGTTCTAATTTAACTTTAACTCTTCTGTTCTTAGGTTACAGCAAATTCTACACCATCAGCCAATCTAGTAAAGGTTCAGGAAGTTGCAAGCTGGCTGTTGGAAATGAACCAGGAATTGCTGTCTGGGGGCAGCAAGAGGCGTCGAACTGGAGGATCCCTCAGAGGTAATGCCTCTTTGAATCATGGGGAGGAGGAAATGAACAGGGTAGTGGAAGAACAAGAGGGTCATTGTGTTGATGGCGGTGGAACTGATGGCGGTGGAGCTGAGGCAAGCAGCAGCAACAGTGATGAGGTCCAAGTAGCTACTGCAGAGGAAGAAGAAAACAACAACCGAGTCACAGTAGAGGCCAAGGAAGAGAGCAAAGAGGAGGAACAAGAAGATGATGAAGAGGAAATGGACCAAGACAGTGATGATTTTGAACAATCTGATGATAGCAGAGAAGATGATAGCACAAATGGAAATGATGTCACCGATCAGAATTATAACATTGACGTTGCCAACCAACAACCACTACCCCTGTTAGCTAAGAATCAGGTAAGTGAGAATTTGTTATTGATCACATAAACTGAACTCAACTCAAAATCAAATGCCTTATCAGTTATGTTTATTGTATAATGCGATTTTTTAGACATGGTTATGATTCAATTTTGTAAGCACGTGTACAGTAGTAGAATAGAAAATATATATTGAAGAAGTAAGGATCAACTTAATAATATTTATATGCTAATATGTTGCTGAACTATTGACAAGGCTGTTCTTTAGGTCCAGGGGTCACAACCTTCTTAACTGAAAAGCTTTTAAAAAAGGAATTACTTAAAGTAAAAACTCTTGGGAATATGAGATGGAGAAAATTAAAGGATAAAGACCTAAATCTACCTAAAGAAAAAAAATTGTTTATTGAAAAATCTCTAAAAATGCAATGCCATTATTTTATACTGTGAAAAGTCACTTGCTTTAACTTCCCCGAATGCTTATAAGCGTGACCACAGGTTTGACTGCATTTCATGTGACTTCAATCTTGGGTATAGGCTGATAAAAAGAATTTTGTTTCATAATTGAATTTTGATGCTGGTCAAATCTTAAATGTGCTTTTGGCTTGATCAGTGTTTTCTTGTGCAATCTTAATTCCACAATATCTTTCACTTCTTGGTAGATGTATTTTAGGCACAGGCTTCAGGTTTTGCCAACCCATTGCAGTGTAGTCTGAACATGCTGGATTTTAAAATTTTATATTCATTAAGATACAATTGCAGTTAAATTAATACACTGATGGCATGACCTGTCAAAAGTCTTCCTTTCGTATCTGGGATAGATTGAATTGGACATGTAGGTAAGAAAACATGAGTCCTCTAAAACACTGCTCAATTTTTCTGTTTCAAAACGCAGTTGTAAAACAGCCCAATTGGAGCAGAAACATTGATGACTAAATGTTACCACATCATTACAAATTGGTAATATGAACACCGTTAAATGGGAGCTGCTATTGAGACTCTGGAGTCCCAGGTTGCCGACCCCTGGTTTAGGTGTAAGAGTGTTAAGATAAGTCTGCATTTATCAGGTACTATTTAAGGTAATTTCCTATTGACCTGTTCTTCATTTTTTGTGTTATGATGTATTTGCTGTGAAATGATGAATTGGTTTTGCACAATATTTTGAATACTTTCAACATTTTGGTACAAATAGTTTCCTATTTTTTCCTTGCTGTCATTTGCATTGCATTATTGGAAAATTTAAGAATATAATTTTAGATTATAAGAACTGTCAAGATATTGCGCAATGTTCTCAATTAACTGAATCAATTTAATCTTTAATTCTGCTCAAAAGAATGAAAACTATATATAGAAAATTATTTTGGAATACTTAGAATATTCAGTTATGTACTCTAAATACACTCAAGTTATTTGACTCTGGCAAGTAATTTTATTTTGTGAAGTAGATTCAAATAACCATTTTTTAATATAGGATTTGTCGTAGCAATGTTGTACATCACATTACTGTGCTTGATTGTCCAAGGAATCTTGAGCATATATATGTTACTTGCCAAAAAGTGCCAAATCATTTTTTTAACTGATAGTCCATATCAGTGAATCGTTTAATTTTATCCACTCCTTTACAAGTAAGCCCACTTCATGTTCAGTAACTTCCTTCAAATTGCATTCCTGCAGTACAATGGCTAAGTCACTAATAAGAGTCATACAGCACGGAAACAGACCTTTCTGTCCAACCAGTCCATGCATAACTTAATCCCAAACTAAATTAGTCCCACCTGCCTGCTGCTGGTCCATATCCCTCCAAACCTTTCCTACTTCAGTATCTATCCAAATGTCTTTTAAACGTTGTAATTGTACCCACATCCACCACTTTCTCAAGAAGTTCACTCCAAAAGCAAACCACCCTCTGTAAAAACAAAAGCCACTCATATCCTTTTTAAATCTCTCTCTCATCTTAAAAATGTGCCCCCCAGTCTTGAAATCCCCTGTTTGAGGGGAAAAAAGCAACTACCATTAACTCTATATCTCTCGCTATTTTATAAACTTAAATCAGATCGCCTGTCAATCTTCTAAACTTCAGTGAAAAAAAAAATCTGAGCCTATTCAGCCTTCCTTTAGTACTTGAGCCTCCCATATCCAACAACACCCTGGCTAATCTGTTCTGAAACCTCTCCAGATTGATGATGTCTTTCCTGAACTGCTTTAACTCCTCAGGATTTTAGGGTCAATGAGAGTCTTATTTCTTCCAATTTTTAGTTTCTATTTCCCTCGTGTCTAAACAAAAACGGCTTTTCCTCTTGGTTTTCATAGTACCAGCACTAGGTCTCATTAATCTATTAAAATTCATGATTTGCCACCTCTTATGATTTCAAGTAGAATTCCCAGACCTCATCCATTGTTAAATCCAATAATTTCTCTTTGCCTTTCATACCGAACACCCTTCAGCAAATCCCAACTCTTTCTTATCCATTTCAATCAAAATTTTGAACATTACTTTCTCACTGCTAATATATTTATTTGATTGTGAGGGATGAAATAAATGTTGGGAATACAGTTTAACTGAATGCTGACCCTATGAATGTTACAGACTTTAACCTCTATTTGTGGTGTAGCTTTACTTGTCTAAATTGTTTGTTCTTGTTACTGTTATCTTTGTTTCTGTAAAGTTTAGCTTTTCCTTTTATAGCCAACAAATCCATTGTACAACATTGAACTCTTCCACTTCTCTACTGTATAAAAATGAGCGCACATGACACTGAACATGCTTTCTTTGCTGCGTATATTTTTTTCCAAAATTTTACAATTGTACAACATTTTCCCTCATATTCCTTTCTTCTGCAATTTTTATAGTTTATAATCCAAGCTTGACCTAAAATCATAACATGCTGCTTTATACCTGGGTAGCACTGTGGGTGGCACAGCGGCTAGCACTGCTGCCTCACAGCGCCAGAGATCCGGTTCAATTCCTGCTTCAGGAAACTGTCTGTGGCGTTTGCACATTCTCCGCATGTCTGCGTGGGTTTCCTCCGGGTGCTCCGGTTTCCTCCCACAGTCCAAAAATGTGCTGGTTAGGTGAATTGGCCATGCCAAATTGCCCATAGTGTTAGGTGAAGGGGTAAATGTAAGGGAATGGGTCTGGGTGGGGTGCTGTCCGGACGGTTGGTGTGGACTTGTTGGGCCGAAGGGCCTGTTTCCACACTGTAGGTAAGCTCATCTGTATTGTGAACCTGAGCTCTGTGCTGTGACTTTTTTCAAAATGAAGCAGTAAGGCTTGTTTTAATACCTATCCAATATATTTCATTGAGTGGGGTGAAATTTACTATTACATTCAGGGATAGAATGTTCACACCAGCAGAAGTGGACAAAAGAAGTGATACTGTAGTACTATGCACCATGACAATATGAGAAAGCTGTGTGAGAACAGGATAGCAAATAACTAAACTTGAATACTATTATAAACCAACTGATGGTACTATTGGACAAGTCAGATCCCAAAAGCCTGACTGGAATTTTTTGTTTTTTGTGAACTTGTTTATTCACTGAAACCTATTTATACATTGTTCTTTAACAACAGTACACATTTTTGTATCACAAAAGAATAAAAATTCAAACCAAGCTACCTAAATATAGATGACAGTTAGAATGACCTTAACACACACGGCGAAACAAAATTTCATCCTACTTCCCTACACTTACCAAGTCTGCTGACATAAAGTTTTCCTCACTCTCTTCCTGATAAGTGATGGATGTAGTATTATTCTGAAAGGACACAAACTTTTTCTTAAATATGAAAACCTTTCACAGAGGCAACCAGTACCTATCTGCTTCTGTTTTTAAATCCAAGTTCCAAAAGTGGTGAGAGTACATATTACCTCACAATATAAATCCTGTCAGAGGAAAATTATTTATTAGATTTAATACAATAAATATAATACATTCACATAAAATGATCGGAAGCCAAGCAATACCTGAACAAAGCATACTTGTTGAAGGTAAGCACACCAATTTTTAGAAAGTCTTCAGTATCTCCAAACAAGAGTGTAGACAGAGATTTACTTAATACGATAAACCTAAAAATAGGCTTAACGTTTTGAATGGCCACAGTAGCAAATATTTTAAATAAGTCTTTCCTCTAAATACTCTCCCAGACTCAACAAGAATAAAACATTCCAACAAAAGATCCCAGGTACTTGGTTCTAAGTGAGATAGAAGTCAGAGACGAGCTGAGCTCAAAACAAATGCATTCTTTGGGAGATAAATTGTCTTTGGGATAAAGTGCTGATAGAGACTAGGAGAAAGATCTGTAAGGTATTTTGAAAAATACTTTGAACACTGCAAAAGTACAGAAATCTACAAAAAGGCAAAATAGTATCCATCTTCAAAAGAGATGTCAAAAAAAAACTAATGGCAACTTTGGACTTAGCAGTCTTCTGTTCCACTATAAATGAATGCAGTTTGATGATCAGGATTATCTTGAGTATCATCTTAGTCAGAGTCAACACAGAGATAGAAGATCTTAGCACATGGATCTCTTCTGACTTTTTTTTGTGTGGTGTGAGACAACCCAGGTCAAATATAATTAGTCATATGGCACATTGTGCCTCAACTTCCAAAAAGCCTTCAATAAAGATTTACGCAAATCATAATTTATTTTGGGGTGCACATTTATAATGGATCAGAAAATATTTAAAACAGTAGGAAATACAAGTAATCATTGGAGGAGTTGTGTCCAATTGGGGGAAGTGCTTTAGAGGTTAGTTTGGGAACCAGTAATATTGTAATTTTTGTTGTAAGTTAGACCTGGATTCAAAGCACAATGAGTGGTTGCCAAATTTTCAGCTGATACCAAACAACAAGGAATCAACGGATTCATTAGAGTCATATCAAACTCTACAATGGATTGGACAAGTAGGCAGAAAAGTTGAGGATGAGGAAGTGTGGTCATTATACTGCAACCATTAAGTCTGGAGATGAATCTCTCATTCTTGCATTTTTTTAAAGTGATGAAATGGCTACTGAGAAAACTGAAAGCATTTGCTTCAGTGTTTTGGTGACTTGTTCATGCCATGGAATATATGGGAGATGATCCAAACCTTTACAGTGTCTTGGAACAACATCAACATCCTCTTTTGCATTGTGTCTAATTTTTCTGTCCATTGATTTAAAAATATAAAAATAAACTTTATTCTTTAAACAAATGATGGTGTAACATATAATTTAACTTATAATCTTAGATATGTCTGGCATTGGCTGAAATCATATTTAAACAGCCAGGACACAGTCTGCATTCTTCTAATCTAAATCTGACACAAAACATGTATCAATGTGGTCATCAACTGGGTGGGATCTGGTGAAAATATAAAATCTCCTTAAATTTTGGTGGAATCTGAACTTAAGGGATAGGGTTGTTAGGTTTCAGAGACAGACCACATTGATTCAAACGACAACCACTGATAATGTAGCTAAAGCAACAGTGAACAAGATGTAAGTGGATATTTTGGGCAGGTTGAAATAGAAGAGTAAATGCAAAGAACCAAAAACGCAAAGTTCAGGAATGGTTAGACATGACCAAGGAAAGGGTTTCAATCTTGAGCCCGAGGATTTTGAAGTACTTTTTCTGGAGACTGGGGACAATAAATCTCAGTGAAGTTGGGTTTCAGTGAAGCCATGGGGGAAGACGTTGCAGTTTGAGATAGGGTGATGACGTACATTAGAGAAATTTCACCAAGTAGTGATAAGAATGAGGATTCAACAGTAGTTGGAACTGGATAAAAGTGATTCTGGTAATGGAATAGATATAAGGAATACAGATAAACCTGTGGGTTGATTGACATCCTTAGTTCTGCTCCTTCCTTAGTCTGAAATGATAACTGGGGTAGTGCCTTAGTCAATGCTAACTGATGAGGATTATTCTGGTTTCGTCAACATTAACCCGAAATAAATTTAAAAACTTTTAGATCTTAATGTCAGAAATGTATTTGTAAAGCCTTGGAATAAATTTAAGCACAAGAATTAGGATCAGAAGTAGGTTGTTTAGCTCTTGAAGTCTGCTCTGCTATTTAATAAGATCATGACTGATCTAATTGTAAAGTTCATAGGTAGCCAGTGCATTTGTGAAAATAAGCTGCTAACCTCCAGTTGATATAATTGAGAGATAATATAGAAATAATGAAGATTCAGACCAAAGAATAGAACTCTGCATTATACCAGGCATAATAATTCTACATGTGAGGAGAAACACTTAAGATATGTCATGTACTTTTTGCAGCCAGCATCCCAAAATGAGAATCAGATTTTTTTTAAACAATGTTTTTAGAAGAAATGTACAGAACCTTGTTTAGATTTCTTTTAGTATTTGTAGTATTGTGCTTGGGTTTCAGTTTTTTTCGCTGCAGCACCTGAAGTGCTGTCAGAATGCCCAAGTACAAAATGTGGTTCAGGTTGATACACAGAACTTGTGCCAAGATGTTTCTTGAAACCCAGGATTAATGACTCCTCTTTGTCTTGCAATTAACTAATAAGTAATCCTGTAATATTCATTCCATATTTTGTTCTGATGGGAGCAGATTCATTTAGCCGTTTCTTTTGAGAGCAGTGTCATAGTGCTTGAGTATTGGAAAGCACAGATTATGTGTGAATGATGACGGGATAAGCAACGAACATTGAAAATCAGTGGTGCTTGATGTTTGTAAGCCTGATCTTATGCACTCTGTACAATTTATGCAAGAATTAGAAAAGTTTCACTATGAAGAGGTAAAGGCACAGCTGCAAAACAGCTTTATGTTTCAAAACTTGGAAAACTAAATTGGAAGTCATGGAACAAATTAGGTGAGACTTTTTTGTGTATAAGTACAGATAGCAACATTTTTTTAAAAAGTAAGTTTACGTTAGAGATTAAATATGATCTGTTTCACAGCTGAGATTCATGCAAGGTCGATTTAGTCTCTGGAGTGTTGTGTTAAAGGTGACATCAGAAGTGCAATCTCATTTAGCAATAGAAAGTGAATATATATTGCAACAAAATTTGGCAGTGGAAAACAAAGTTATTTGCTATGTGCTTTTGATTTAAGCAGGCTTCCCAAAGTTGGGGGCGGGCTCCCAGATAGGGTAGTGAGCTCTGAGGTAGCAATAGTTACCATAGAACTCAGTTACAACAAGTGTAATCCCACTCTGACAGACAGATGCCCCCCCTGCTCAAAGACCCCCACCACTCAGTTTTCACTGTGGGATCAGGACAATATTGATTGGAGTCATAGTGGTTAAAAAAAAATTGGACAGCACTAGTTTAAGGTATCAATTGATTTATTGATGCTTTCTGCTAATCCAGAAAAGTAACGTATTAGAATTGAAAAGGACATGTACAGGGATATATTGTTCTAGGTATTGCTAATCACCAGAGGCCATGCCTTTGGAACAAGGCTCCAAAAGTAATGCCATAGAATCCCGACAGTGTGGAAACAGGCCCATCGGCCCAACAAGTTCACCAACCCTCCGAAGTGCAACCCACCTGCATCCATTTCCCTTTCCATACATATACCCCTGACTAATGCATGTAATCTACACATCCCTGAACACAATGGACAATTTAGCATGGCCAATTTACCTAATTTGCACATCTTTGAACTGTGGGAGGGAACCAGAGCACCCAGAGGAAAATCACGCAGACAGAGGGAGAACGTGCAAACTCCACACAGACAAGTTACCTAAGGCTACAATCAAACTGGTGCCCTTGGCACTGTGATGCAGCAGCGCTAACCACTGAGTCACCATGCTGCCCTGGTCAGTCTGTCAATTAGGATTTCCCTTTGGCAGGGCTCGTTCTAATCCTGTTATACTATACTTGAAATGCATTATTAGTTCAAAATTAAAATTAGTCAGTTGAAGGCAGGTATGTTAATATAAAAAAAAAATCTCAACAGTTTGGAGAATTTTATGGCATGTCATACAATCACAGAAATTCTTACAAATCGACTAAGGAAGAATATAGATGATCAGAGGAGTTGAGCACGGCTCAGGTGAAGCATAATTCAGGCAATAATAATGCATTTTATGTATTTTTAGATGGAATCCTTAAAAAAAATCCAGTTTCAGTGATGGGGTTTGAGTAATTGGTTCTGCTGGATACATTGCTACAGGGATGACAGAATGCTAAATATTTCTTCTCTGCATCTGGTCTCCAGTGAAAACATTGAAGCATTTCCATATTCATTTTCAAATGCTATTGATTGTATGTTATTTTCTTCTCTTAAAAAAAACTTGTGATTGTCACCTGTATTTCTGTTCAACTTTAGGTGTTTACATTTACAGTGCAATTAAAATGATATCTAAAATGCAGCTGTATGAGTACTGATGGACCAGATTGTGATTCTGCTCCTTATTTTCTGTTAAGACAGAGCTTTTCATTTCTGGCAAGAAATTCTGATTATGGATCTTTCAGAAATGCAGAGCGTACCTGAAATCTAACAGTACCCTTACTGTGTGAGATAGTTGGGGATGTCCCTTTTGCAGCAAGTCAGCATGTCGTGTTCAGTGACTTCAGAGCATAGCGAGTCACTTGGACTGCTGCTGCTAAAGTAGGGTATCTATGGCAAGTGTGGGGTTAGGTTGACAGTTGGTTAAGGTGACAGTGGGTAGAGAGCCAAATGAGTGCTAGAGGATTCTGGTAAACGTGTCGAGACTGGCAATCAAAAGTCCAATGATGACTGTGAAACCATTGCCAATTGTTTTAAAAGCCTATCTGGTTCACTAATGTCCTTTAGGAAGGAAACCACCAATCCTACGTGGTCTGGCTGCATATGACTCCAGACCCACATCATTGTGGTTGATTCTTAAAAAACGGAGACCTTTATCAGTGGCATGAAGAGTCTTGTGCACCCTTCAAAAGGATAAGACATGGAAATATTTAAGTTCATTTTGGTGTTCTCTCTCACTTATATCTCCAGTTTCTTACCGTTTTTGCTTGATCTTTCTAACCCTACAACTGTTTGTCTTTCATTTTGAGCAGTCTTGTCTTTTTGATTGCATTTGTTGCCTAACTCTCTCCCAACACAGCCCCCTTCATTCCAAATTGTTACGCATGGTGGAAGTGTGTTATCACATGGTTATAAATATGAATGCCATCAATGACTACTTTCGTTCAATGTTCAGCATCTCATACACATTCCACAATCTTACACTGCAGTTAGACCCAGCCACATCTTATCATGAATGGTGTCACTGACTAAAATTCTTGGCTTTATGCTTATGTGTAGCACAGAACTTGAATACTGCTGTAAGGACTGACATATTACTGAACTTTTATCTTGCATTTATTGGGACAAACAAAAGGAGGCCAAATTTCAAATAATCACACTAGTTTATACTATAGGGATGCTGATTAGTTGGCAGTTTGATTCTGATCAAGGGGGTTGCTACTGAGCTTCTAAGCTTTTGGGTAATTCAGAATAGCATGATAGCAATACATTGTCTATGTGCTTATTCAACATTGCAAGCTTCTCTACCAATATTTGACTGAAGAAAACCATCAACATTTATGTTGCATCAGTATATCACAGCAAGATAGACACATCATCATTTTCTGAATCTGTATATATTTAATTTCATAAATTTAGCAACTTGTGCAGTCAAATTCAGTTTTAATGCCCAAATACATGTTTGTAGCCATGGGATCTCCTTTAGGTCCAGTGCCCACTATCATTTCTGTCCATTTCCACATGAAGTACATTTTTGATGGGAGGATTCCCTAACCACCTACTTCCTCTATCTTACTGATATATAGATAATACTTTGTGATCTTTGCATATGTAATTGTTTCTAAGCATTTGCATCTTATTATGCTCCAGACTGTGTTCAAATTACTTTTGAGATGGAGTAAATTAACATGTTCCACTTCCTCAATGTGCTCACTACAAGATCCGCTAATAGGTTCTCCACTGTTGGCTACCATAAGCTTGCCTTCACTGGCTCATGTATATGTTAGGATTTGTATAGCTCTATGTGCTATAAGGTTGACCACATCAGAAACTTTATAAATACAGCCACGGTCATTTCTTCATTTTAATTGATACAGAAACTCAGTTTATCAACGCCATTATGACAGATAAAAATCACACAACACCAGATTATAGTCCAACTGGACTATAACCTGGTGTTGTGTGATTTTTAACTTTTGTACACCCCAGTCCAACATCGGCACCTCAAATCATTCTGAGAGTTGTTGGCTATCTGAGTGAAATCTTTACTGTGTATGATTCAATCTCTCAAGTTGGCTAAAGGCTGCAACTCAGACCCTGAATAGTGCCAAATCTACCTCAAATTAACCTGGAAAGGCAAAGTATGTTGAAAATTTAAGCTATAGGTTAAGAAAATGTTTCATGCTGTTACTATGCCATGGCTATCAAATGTTATTTTTCACTAGGAGGATGCTGCTATCAGTCCAAAAAAAAAGTCCTACTTCTACATGATGGAGCAAAGCTTGTATATGAATCTCAGTGCCTGCATGATGCCAGGTTTAATTTCTCCAATTCACTCCTCAATTTGTCCTAAGTTGCACATCTCTGTGGAGTAGTAGTCAAGCTGCTACAGTAGTTTTAGCATACCTAGATGGAGAAAATGTGCCGCAGTTCCTTGCTGCTTTTATGAGTTGGAATTTGGTTATTATCCAGTATTTCCTGTTGGGAAGAGTTTGTGCACATATTGTCTTCAAGCATGCTGTCTGAAGTGAAGACAGCACTCAGAATTGTAATTTCCTGAATCATCGATGAGTTTGCACTTAAAAATGGTGTCTTTGGAGAGATACTAGTGCCAGATCAGGCATAGATATGATGTTGTTATGACAGTAGGTGCTACAAATTACAACAGATCTACGTCAAGTTGCTAATGACTCTGGGTGGGTGAACAGCTAGAGGATGAACTTTTAATGGAAGTCGTCTTTGAACCACAAATCTATGACATAACTGTCATATTTCACGTCAGTGAAAGAGTAATCATGGACAGAATGATATCATCAGTGTTCTAGTGAGGTGAAGGATTGTGACAATAGCTCTCGAGTTAGTCTACAGATAGTGGTGATGATGGGATGTTTTCAATCATTTATTTGAGAGCTGTGGCCACCCTCGGAATGGTCAAAATATGAGCCTGCTCTTTTGAGAGGGGGCCAAATAGTTGGTTGGATGAAAGGGGTAAATATTTACTAATAGTCAAGCAACCTTTTTGTGTAATTGAGCTTTGACTATCTAGATGAGAACTGATTGTCCAATTCCTTACTAACAACATTTCAATTTAGCCTGGAAATGTATTCTGTTGCTGAGGATTTATGTTCATTGAGATGTGTGTGTTAGCTTCTGAATTACACAAATTTTTTATTTGACCCAGACCAAAGATGACAAGGAATAACTGAAAGATTTGGCAGCTGCAGGTCTAGTTTCCAAGAGCTTGCAAGGCTAACTTTGTGTGTCAATTATATTTGACCTCACCACTCCCTTAATTACCGTTGAGGAAATGGAACTCTCTGGAATTTCTCGTGCTAAGTTATAAGCTGTGCAGCAATTGCTGACTGCTTGGAATGTAGGCTGGACAAATGGCAGTGTGAGTAGACTCAATATGTGATTTGATCTTTGTTCTGCATGTCAGAATGGCAGCTGATTTTCACCAATAAGGATCCCACCAGTGCACCTAGGTGTTTCCTGATGTCCAAGCTTGGTATACTAAACTTATATTGTTAACAACTTCCCAAAACCTTAGAACCTGTGGCTTCCATTAGAAACTAGAACAAGCGGATGAAATAAATCTGTCTTGGTGGTATGTTTCAGGGTGTCTTCAATAACCACTTCTGAAACCAAACTTTAAAAGCTTCCCACTTAAAGCAGGCAAATCTAATAATGGCAGTTTTACTTTTTTTTTCACCTTGTGTTTTATGGAATTATGGGTTTTCATCCTGATACTTGTCTATTGGAAGTGTATTTTTTTTCGATGGGTTTACATTGTATGTATGGTTCTCTTGCAGTTGTGTGAACAACATTATTGGACAAGCCAACTGTAGTGCATTTTTGGAAGCTTGAAGATCTTAATTAACTTGCATTCATATAAATGACTTAAGTGGAACAATTTCTGTGAATAGAGAAATAGGAGAGAAGAGAAAAATAATGTCAGAGGAATAGGCATAGTCATGGAGAGAGTGACTAAGAGGTGTCACAAAAAATTTGGAGAAGTCCCATTTAGATGTCATGATTTAGAGGGAGCTTGTGCAAAATAGGCCAGAGATGTTCTGCTGCATTCTGGGAGAAAGCAAAGGAAGGATGTACAGATGGAAGGATTAAGTGGACTGATGTAAGTATACTGGGGCATAAAGCTTGTGGTGAGACAGGCTGAGACTGGAAAAAAAAATTGGAAACTAATTGAAATTTTTAAACATTGGGATCGGATGAAGGATTGAATAAAATGGCAATGATAGAGTGAGTGGGTAATAACCACGTGCAGTATAATGTGGGACAAATAACGATGTTTAAAATCTGGACAATGGGCCTGTAAGGAGAACAGTGCAGACATCATACGAGGATGGATTGCCAGTGTTGTAGAAGTAGACCAAATCAGTCTTGATGGTGAGGAACTAGGGTGAGAAATTTGTGGATTGAATATATTGTCAGTATTTGACACAGGCCGTTTTATCATTGGGACACACATTTACACCAAGCAAATTGTTCTGCTGCAGTGGCTAGTTGATTTGGCTCATTTGAATTTTAAAATGTATGTGAACAGAGAAATGTGTCTGTGAAGGAAGGGGTCCTTTGTAAGTTCATCTTGTTTTGACCAACTTAAGGGGGTGCTCTTGTTAGATATGGATAGCAAGTTGCTCTCTTTTTGTTGGGAAGGCACTTAATCAGGGACCAGTTGGAACAAAATCTTTTGTTGGAACAACAAAACTTTGATATCTGAGCTCTATTGCGGTCAGAATTGCGTCAAGCTGGAATGCAAAAATAGCCTTCAATTATTGTGAGAGGCTTATTTTTAATGATTACTTGAATTCTATTCAAGGTGTTAAAGATGGTGTGACAAGTAACAAATCGGCTTAGTTCTTGGATATGGCAACGGTTGATAATCTGTGACTACAATTAGCATCTATGCTGATAATGACATCTGAGACACAAAAGAATACAGCAGCCATCAAATGTATGAACACCTCCAGTTTGAGTTTGGTTACTTGTTTTGCTTCCTTCCTTTTTTCCCAACCATTAACCAAGCCAATATCCAGACGCTTAAAGCCACAGTGTCCATGTCTTACTTTGCCTGATTGCATTGTGCATATCCATTTGTGGCAAGAGTGATTACTTCTGGGGTTCCTGCAATGATTTAACCTTGCCTCCTCTTTTTCTTCTTAAATGACAAAATTGTGCAAGGTTGTGATATCAAATTCCAGAGACTAGGATAGCATCTGCCCCATCTCACCTCGCTACCTTCCATTGATGGCTAGGCTTATTTTGGTGTTCTCAAATCAATTCTTTTCCAATTAAATTTTAGGCAAACAATTAGTTGGCTTCAGCCCTCCTCACAGTTTCTGTTCCCTTGCCACCAATCCTTCTCCCCTTTCTGGGGCACTTCCATTTTGAACTGGATTGTTTCCAGTCTTAGCATCCTATTTTACCCTGAACTGACCTTTAACTCCTTTTCTGTATACAGAACAATGTCGATTATCTGAACGGGGCAGGCGGGGAGTATTTTGTTCGGCTAACTGATGTTTTTACAGGACCTTGACATCTTGTTCGGATAATCTGAAATTCGAATAATTGACGTTTGGCTAGCCAAGGTTGTTAATACTCAGCTTATACTTGCACACAGAATTTATGAAACAAAGTATGATGGAGGAGGGGGAGTAAAAGATGTAAATATTGTAATTTATTCTGTTGAATATCACTGTTTAACTAGTCATGGGGCTAAGATAAATAATGGCCACATTTAAGTCACTTTGAAAATGTAACCTTTTTTGAAAAGCTGATGAAAAAAAAGTTGTTCACCTGTTTTTCCTTAAAATCGAACTTTAATACAAGATGAACTGACTTTTTAATCTACGATAAACCAAGATTACCAATTTGAACTTGTGATCAGTCTCCTAGCAATCTTCAGTTTTCCTAACATTCTCCTTTCCACGTTGTAGTAATGCTTGGGATATTGTTCTAACTTTTTGGTACCTTGCACAATTCCACACCGTGCTCACAAGGAATGTGAATTGCTGTTTACATCCTGTCTGAAGAAAAAACAGTGACTTTGAGAAACATTTGTGAATTTAATATATTTCCTTTCTGAAGACATAAAATTTGGGGAATGCTGTCCTGGATTTGTCAAAGAATGAAACAAACTACAAAAAGGTGAACATGTAAAGTACATATATTCAGTTTATCAAATTAGTTTTCATTTTGATTCTTACCAGAAGAACACCAAGGTTTCTTTGCATCTCCCCATTTCCCATTCGATTGCCATTCAGATAATTGCTGCCTCGTTTTAGCTACAAAAGTGATATCCTCACATTTATCCTCATTATACTTCTGCCATACATTTATCCATTCATTCAACTCTTGCAACCTGTCCTTCCACCAGATTTTGTCATCTGCAAATTTGGCTGCATTGCATTCTATTCTTTCTTCCAAGTTATTAATATATATTGTCAACAGTTGCAGTCTCAGCACTAGTCCCTGTGAACTCCAACTAGTCACAGTTTGCCAACCTGAAAAAAAAAGCTGCTTACTCCCCACTTACTGTTTCTTGCCCATTAGGCAATTTCCTATCCATGCTAATGTCCTCTCTCCAACACCATGGAATCTAACCAATCTATAATTTGCTGTTTTCCCTGTACCTACTTTTAAAATAGTGGGGTTACAGTAGCTACCCTTCAATCATTAGGAACTATTCCAAAGTCTATAGAATCTGAAAGGATGACC
The DNA here is from genome assembly GCF_020745735.1 of Hemiscyllium ocellatum. Classification (NCBI taxonomy): domain Eukaryota; kingdom Metazoa; phylum Chordata; class Chondrichthyes; order Orectolobiformes; family Hemiscylliidae; genus Hemiscyllium; species Hemiscyllium ocellatum. Next base: position 164,873,954 of record NC_083401.1, on the reverse strand, counting down.
ACCAATGCATCAACTACCTGTAAGGCCACTACCTTAAATATCCTGAGATGTAGATTATTGGGTGCTGATGATTTATCAGCCTTCAAACGCCTCAATTTCAGCAGCAATAATTCCTTATTAATGCTGATTTCCTTCAGTTCCTCCCTCTCAATAGATCATGTTCCTCAGCATTTGGGATGGTTTTTATGTTCTTTTATTGTGAAGACAAGCAAAATATGCATTTAATGTGTCCTCCATGTTATTGTTCCTCATTGTAGCCTCGCTCTGGTTCTGACTCTGAGGATCCTACATTTGGCTTTACTAATCTTTTTCTCTTCACGTACTATTAGAGATTTTTACAGTCAGTTTGTATGTTCCCCTTAAGCTTACTTGCATGCTCTTTTTCCTCCTCTTAATCAATCCCTTAGTCTTCCTTTGCTGAAATCTAAACTTCCTCCAAACTTCAGGCTGCTGCTTCTTTTGGCTAATTTCTTTTGGATCTAATACTATGCTTCTTTTCTCTTAAAAAGACAAATAATGCAAATCTGAAGCAAACACAATGTTGGAGAAAGTAAGCAGGTACTGAAGAAGTCATACTGTCATCCCATTTTCTCCCCCCTCCGTGGAAGCAAAATGCTCAGAGACAGTGTAGTTTTACCTCCTTCATCTTTATTCCGGGCCCTGGAGGGGGAGAGAATGATCACCCACGTGCACAGGGACATGAGTTCACAGTCTTCTCTGGAACAGCAGTTTCTTAATGAACTATATCGTCATTTTACAGGGAGGAGCATCCAGATAAGGCAACATACAAAGTAATTGGGTGATCGCTACAATCAGCGAGTGTCAAGAGTAAAGATTAAACCATCTGCTGTTACACAATGAATAACTGACTTCACATAATGAATACTTTTCACCTTGTTAACGGATGTTATGTTCTGAATGTTTCCTCATCTTGTTAAATGGCTCTTCATAATGAATGCTTTTCCGCCTTGTTAACCCATTACCCCAGCCTCCAACACCTCATTGTTAACCGTAAGTTCTTACCTGATCTGAATTATGCTCAGCTGAACCTCTTGTTTCACAAAACTCAGAACGTAACTCTTTCCCTATCTGCTTGTACCCTATACACATTCCAGGCTCAAAATTTTAGTCGTGTCTCTCTCTCTCCTCAGATACTGCCAGACCTGCAGAGTTTCTTCAACTTTCTGTTTATCCTTGATTTCTCATGTTAATCATCATCAGGCCACTTTTCCTGTTCCTTACACCACACAGGACTGAGCAACTATTGCAGTTCCTCCACTTGTTAAATGTTTGCTGTTACCTGTCGATAGTCTTCGCTTTAAGTACTATACCGCAATTTAATATAACCAGTTCATGCCTCAAACTATTGTCGTCTCCTTTTATTTAAATTGAGGGACATAGTATCAAATCAACTCTGTCAATCACCAGCTTAATGAGGAAATCTATCATATCATGGCCATTCTTCTCCACGCCCCCAATAACACACTCACATGCTCGCTGTGGATCCTCTCTCTCTGTATCTCTCTCTGACTCACTCACTCACTCACACACAAGATTACAGCTGTACCTTTATTGCTTACATTTCTATTTCTCTGTTTAATGCTGCCCCTAACTTATTGTGGTTTGAGGGTCTGGTTACAACTCCTCCCACAATTGTGTTGAGCCCCTTGGTGTTTCTAAGCTCTACTCATACGGATTTCACTTCACTGGATCAAATGTCTTTTCTCACTATTGCATTAGTCTTGGATAACCCTGGATATTCAGTTTCCACACTTGGTCACCCTGCAGCCATGTCTCTATAGTCACAGCTATATCATATCCATTTTTATGTTATCCATCATTTGATTAACTGAATGAAATACTCCCTGCCTGTGTCCTTTGGATAATCGAGGTTCCTCTATATTTGTGCTACTGATTCTCCCGCATTATTGCGAATGCAATGCATAGTAAGACAATACTTTAAGGCTAACTTTTTCACATTTCTTATTCTGGTTTGCTTAATTTTACGCTGTGGCCCTGTTTGATTCTTGCCCTTTAAGTCTCTGCCTATCAGTTTTTTCTTATTTCTGATTCTATCTATCTTTTTGATTTTGCCCTTGTTTCTCTCTCCTCTTCTCCCCGCATAGGTTCCTATACCTGTGCCATTTTATTTTAGTCCCTTTCCATCCACGCTAGCAAATACTCCCCCAAGGACATCAGTATCAGTCTTGCCCAGATGAAACGCATCTAGCTTTGTTGGTCCCAGCTCCCAGAAATCTGAAACCCTCACACCATCTCTGCAGTTACAGATTGATCTGATGTATCCTGATATTTCTGCTCAGACTATCAAGTGGCACTGACAGCATTTACAGCTTTTGAAGTCTTGCGTTTTAACTTGTTTCCTAAGTCCCTATATTCGACTTTTGGGACATAGTCTCTTTTATTTTTGAAACTACGTTGTTAGTACCAGTGTGTGCCATGACTGATGGCTGTTCACTGCCCCACTCTAGATTGTCCCGTTGCTTCTCCACGGCATCCTTGACCCTAGCACCTGGAAGAAACATTCCATCCCAGGGTCTCCTTTGCAGCCACAGAAACATCTATTTCGTCGGTAATTACTCACTAACAAGTGTGCTTGTACACCAAGGGAATTCTGTATCGCTGGTTAAACATGGGTTCTGAGTCTTTGTGTGGCTGATGTGTCTATCCTAGAGCTACATCACCAACCACACATTTGACAGGTGTTTCTAGAAGTTGGAAATAATCCTTGGCCTTGAGATTGTTTGCATTCCTTTATTCAGTTCCATTCTGTACGTTCTCTTGCTGACGGCTGTTCTCAAAAATTTGTCCCTTCATGCAGAGGTTTGCTCTAAGTCGGTTTCTTCGGAATGAGGATGTCCCATGTGTAGACATCTATATTGTATTTCTTGAGGGAAGATGTCAGGAAGTCTTTGAAACTGTTAATTTGTCCTCCTCTCATTCTTGAAGCTACCTTGAGCTGGATGTAGATGTTTTACTTAGGACTCCAGAGTTCTGACGGCCAAAGTACCTGGCCAGCCCAGTGGAGTAGGTTTTGGATGATCATGACCTCAATGCTGGTGCTGTTAGCTACTTCAAGGATGCAGATGTCAGTACACATGGCCTCCCAGCTGATGCAGAGAATCTGTCTCAAAGTATTAATGCTACTTATCAAAGGTCTTAAGATTTCTTAATCCAAATTTCTGAGCAGTATAAAAAAGATGGAAGGATGACTGCCTTATATACAGATGTCATCGAAGACTCTTACTCTTGGGTGTCTGAAGGTGGCATTCAGAAATTGGATATGATGTTGAGTCCCTCATCGATATCAGCTTTAGTTAAGGTAGCTTCTCAGACAAGGGAAGTATTCCATGTTTGGGAGGATATTTCCATTGATTGTAATGGAGGGATGGACTGGAGGTCTAGCTGGAATGGGTTGATAAAGGGTTTGAATCTTGTTGAGGTTGAAGCTGAGGCCAATTCTTTGATATGCTTCCATAAGGTTGAAGATGTTTTTCAGAGAGAGAGAGAGGAAGGGGGAGAGGGGTTCTGGGGGGAGAGAGAAAAAACATGATGTTGTCATCCTCGTACTGAAGTTACACAGGTGAGGTTGGTGCTGTTTTGTTGTTGGATTTCAACAGGTTGAGGTTGTACATCTTTATGACTCTATGTTGAGATGGACAGGAATTCCTTCTTCACAGATTTTCAAATCATGGCGATGACAAGTAAGCTCTGCTCGTCCAAGTTTGAAAATCTCTGTTGGAATACCTATCTACTCCATAGCTTTTTCATATTACCCTTATAATTCTCATTACTATAGTAATACTGTAGAATTTAGAACTGAATTAGTACTTTCTCTCATTACATGTTTTGCATAGTTAATTAATCATAAGCAAAAGTATCTTCATACAAGCATTTTTTTTATTACATTTGAAAGTACTAGAGAAACTCAGCAGATATGGCAGCATCTGTGGAGAGACCAGCAAAGTGAAATTGTTCCCCATGGGAGACTGATTAGCAAGGTTAGGTCTCATGAAATACAGGGAGAACTAGCCTTTTGAATACAGAACTGGCTCAAAGGTAGAAGACAGAGGGTGGTGGTGGAGGGTTGTTTTTCAGACTGGAGGCCTGTGGCCAGTGGAGTGCCACAACGATCGGTGCTGGGCCCTCTACTTTTTGTCACTTAAATGATTTGGATGCGAGCATAAGATGTACAATTAGTAAGTTTGCAGATGACACCAAAACTGGAGGTGTAGTGGACAGCGAAGAGGGCTACCTCGGATTACAATAGGATCTGGACCAGATGGGCCAATGGGCTGAGAAGTGGCAGATGGAGTTTAATTCAGATAAATGCGAGGTGCTGCATTTTGGGAAAGCAAATCTTAGCAGGACTTATACACTTAATGGTAAGGTCCTAGGGAGTGTTGCTGAACAACCTTGGAGTGCAGGTTCATAGCTCCTTGAAAGTGGAGTTGCAGATAAATAAGATAATGAAGAAGGCCTTTGGTATGCTTTCCTTTATTGGTCAGAGTATTGAGTATAGGAGTTGGAAGGTCATGTTGCGGCTGTACAGGACATCGGTTAGGCCACTGTTGGAATATTGCGTGCAGTTTTGGTCTCCTTCCTATCGGAAAGATGTTGTGAAACTTGAAAGGATTCAGAAAAGATCTACAGGGATGTTGCCAGGGTTGAGGATCTGAACTACAGGGAGAGGCTGAACAGGTTGGGGCTGTTTTCCCTGGAGCATCGAAGGCTGAGGGGTGACCTTATTGAGGTTTACAAAATTATGAGAGACATGGATAGGATAAATAGACAAAGTCTTTTCCCTGGGGTCAGGGAGTCCAGAACGAGAGGGCATAGATTTAGGGTGAGAGAGGAAAGATATAAAAGAGACCTAAGGGGCAACTTTTTCACGCAGAGGGTGGTACATGAGTGGAATGAGCTGCCAGAAGATGTGGTGGAGGCTGGTACAATTGCAACATTTTAGAGGCATTTGGATGGGTACATGAATAGGAAGGGTTTGGAGGGGTATGGGCCATGTGCTGGCAGGTGAGACTAGACTGGGTTGGGATATCTGGTCGGCATGGACGGGTTGGACCGAAGGGTCTGTTTCCATACTGTATGTCTCTATGACTCTGTGTTGACAGTGAAAGAATAGTGATGTGTGTATCTTCAAGGAGAGCTTGCAGTTAATATTCTGATACACTTGCTACCCTTGTCCCTCTAGGTGGTAGAGGATATCTAGAAGACTGTGTTACTGCTAACATTGTTTATATTACAGCTACTGTTGGAGGGTGTGGATGCTTTTGGATGTGGTACTAATTGAGCAGACTGCTTTGTTTGGGATAGTGTCGAGCTTGTTGGAGTTGCACTTATTCAAATAAGAGTCCTAGAGATGTACAGCATGGAAACAGACCCTTCGGTCCAACCCGTCCATGCCAACCAGATATCCCAACCCAATCTAGTCCCACCTGTCAGCACCCGGTCCATATCCCTCCAAGCCCTTCCTATTTGCATACCCATCCAAATGCCTCTTAAATGTTGCAATTGTACCAGCATCCACCACTTCCTCTAGCAACTCATTCCATACACGTACCACCCTCTGCGTGAAAAAGTTGCCCTGTAGGTCTCTTTTATATCTTTCCCCTCACACCCTAAACCTATGCCCTCTAGTTCTGGACTCCCTGACCCCAGGGAAAAGACTTTGCCTATTTGCCTTATCCATGCCCCTCATAATTTTGTAAACCTCTATAAGGTCACCCCTCAGTCTCCGACACTCCAGGGAAAACAGCCCCAGCCTGTTCATCCTCTCCCTGTAGCTCAAATCCTCCAACAAAGGCCTGAATTATGCATTGCAAATAGTGGACAATCAGTGGGGAGAAAGTCAGGAGGTGAGTTATGCACTGCAGAATTTGTAGCCTATGACCATTACCTGAAGCCTTAGTATTTAATGGTGAGTCCAGTTAAAAGTTCTGGTCAATGGTAATTACCAGGATGATGATGGAAAATTCAGTAATGGTAATCCCATTGAATGTCAAGGGGCGATGGTAGATTTTCTAACGTTGGAAATTGTATGATTGCTTGGTACTTGTGTGACATAAATGTTACTTGTTGCTTACCACTTGATACCTTAACCCTGGGTGTTGTCAGGTCTGTGACCCAGACAGCTTCAATATTTCAGAAGTCACAAATGGAGTCATAGAGTTGCTGAACATTGTGCAATTATTAGCATATAGCATTAGCTTCTGGTTTGATGATAGAGGGAAGGTCATTGGTGGAGCAGGTTAAATTGGTGAGCCTAGCATACTATTCTGAGGAACCCTTGCAGTGATAACCTGGGGCTGAGGTGATTGACCTACTGTAAGAATCACAACTAACTTCCTTTTATGATTTGGAGATGCCAGTGTTTGACTGAGGTGTGCAAAGTTAAAAATCACACAACACCAGGTTATAGTCCAACAGGTTTAATTGGAAGTGTGCTTCCAATTAAATCTGTTGGACTATAACCTGGTGTTGTGTGATTTTTAACTTCCTTTTATGGTTTCTATAACCCCAACCAGCTGAGAATGTTTCCCTGATTGCCATTGACTCCAGCTTTGATATTCTTCCTTGAGACCTAAGGGGCAACATTTTCACGCAGAGGGTGGTACGTGTATGGAATGAGCTGCCAGAGGATGGAGGCTGGTACAACTGCAACATTTAAGAGGCATTTGGATGGGTATATGAATAGGAAAAGCTTGGAGGGATATGGGCCGGGTGGTGGCAGGTGGGACTAGATTAGTTTGGGATATCTGGTCGGCATGGACGGGTTGGACCGAAGGGTCTGTTTCTATGTTTCTATGACTCTGTCATACTCAGTTGAATGCTACCTTAATGTCAAAAGCAGTTCCTCTCACCTCCCGACCCTTCCTTCCAGCTACCAACTGGATTCAGCCCTCCCATCAACCAAACAGGCCTCAACATAGTCCTCACTAGCTTCACTGGAGTTGTCTCTCCAGCCATCAACCTCATCCCATGTCCAGCTCTTATTGTCCTCCCTGCTTCCTTGACCTGACCTTACTTATTCATCTTCCTTCTCACCTATTCGCTCCATCCTTCCCACTGACCTATCACAATAACCCCTAGCTGCATTCACCTATTGCTATCCTACCTACCTTTCCCCCAGCTCCACCCCCTCCCTGTACAGTAGTTCCCTCCGTACCTATGGGGGATACATTCACGACCTGCGGAAAACCAAAAACTGCGGATAGCAGTGAACCCATTTATTTCTATGTGAAATTTATCTCCTCGGCAGCCCTCTGGTACCTAGTTCTGAAAGATTCCCTTTAATATGTTTAGGCCTCAGTAAACTATGGAAAATGATTCCACAGATACAGTGATCACCCTGTATTTATTTCTGAGCTCCCTTACCCCTTCCCAATCGCAATGAGGAGTCTTAACCCAAAACATCGACTTCTTCACCTCCTGATGCTGTCTATGTGCTGTGTTCTTCCAGCCAGCTGTTTGTCTGCTTTGGATTCCAGCATCTGCAGTTTTTCTGTCTCTATTCAGGTTAACATTGGCATGTTGCGTTATTGACAGTTTATTTTTGGTGGAACATGTAGGATCATTGAAGTTTCCATTTTTCATACTTTTTTAATCTGTTAACTTCAATACTTTCTTGGTTTGTTGAACTTCCATTTATAAATGACAGTTACCATGTCATGTGCAAGACTGTAACGTTGCTCCTAAGGAAAGAATGCGTTATTTAATAATATCTGCTGCTCATTTTTAACCCTTGTCATTGGACATCTGTTTGTTTTTCCCGTGTTCAGACAGAAGTGCTGAATGAATGGTTCATGCTGGGCTGTTCCTGAGATTCCCAAAATGTCAGTCTTCAACCAATTTGATTTATTTTACATGTTGGCAAAAAAAATTAAAGATCTCTCCCACACTGGTTATAATCTCTTCCAACCTTTTCTGTTGGGCAGAAATTACAATAGCTTAAACACACTTAACCACAGAATAGCTTTGTCCCTGCTGTTATTAAACTTCTAAATGGACCTCTCACATTTTAAATTTAATGTTGATCTTGCTGTTTGTGCACCTGTAACATTATATTCTTCGCTCTGCTCTGTTACCTTAATGTACTTTGTATGGTATGATCTGCCTGTACTGGACACAAAACAAAACTTTTCACTGCACCTAGGTACATGTGACAATAATAAATCAAATCAGAAATAAAAAATGGCTGAAGACACTGAATAACTTAAAATCTATGAACCATGACAACACTTTGGCAGTAGCAGTGAAGACCTATGCTCCAGAATTATTCATACCCCTAGCCATTTTACAAATGGCTCTTCTGTATTTTCCTGCATTAAATTCTGACTTGTGAGCAAATCATTTTGCAAACAGACGAAACAACTTGAAAATGAAACCTGTTTATACCCTAGGTTGAGTGGATAGTCGCTGCTGGCTTATTCAAACAGAAATTTTCATATTGCTTTACAATTTTTTACTTCCTCTATGTCCTCACCACTACTAAATGTGATTAATAATTTGCAGATAAGCAAGACAAGTAATTTGTGAGTGTTTTAATGATGTTTGATGATAGATAATTATTGGCCATAATACTGGTGGGAAATTCTGCCCACCTGAGGAGAGGTTGAAACCTTGATTTGACACTTTATAGTTGGTGAATATTGCACTCCCTTAATACTGTGCTGAAAGCATCGACCTCAAGTCACTGGAGTGGGATAGCGTGCCTTTCTGATGCCGAAGTGACAAGTCTTTGCTGACACGTGACTGGCTCATTCCTTGAACAACTTGCTATAGTGATAGTTGAACCATGAGCTGCTGGGATACTAGCCTAATATCAGACGTTATGTTGTCATAGGCTTGTTGAGTTCTGTTCAAGCACCACTTGCTGACAAAAAAATGTGCTTCCCACTGCCTTTGATCCTGATTCTGAAGTCAAGCAGCATGACCACAATTTGCCCGCATGTTCATTATGTGGTGGTTGTACATGCACAAATTTATGAATTTTGTGCTGCTTAAGAGCAGCACCTGAGGGATGACCAGCAAATTTAGCTGTAGTACTTTCTATCCTCACATTAAAGTCATTAATATAGATTGTAAATAGTTGGAGACTGAGGATTGAACCCTGTAGCACCCCATCAGTTTCTTCTTGCTAACCAGAAAAAGTCCTATTTACCCTGACTCTCTATGGCTAACTAATCTATGATCTAAGCTAATAAATTGCCCCAACCCCATGTGATCTTACCATAATGTATTAATCTTTTGTGAGGCACCTAATCAAATGCATTCTGGACCCCATTATCTGCTTTGCTTGTTGCATCTTCAAAAAGCTCTAGAAAATTAGTCTCAAATGATATACTCTACATAAAACCATGCTGACTCTGATGGACTATATTTTGACATTCCAAATGTCCTGTTATTATTTCCTTTCATCATGGATCCAGCAACTTCCCAATGACATGTGAAACTAATTGATGTATAATTTCCTAATTTCTGCCTCCCTCCCTTTTTGAAAAATATTATATTAGCATTTTTCTAATTCACTGGAATGTTTCCTGCATCCAGGGAATTTTAGAATATTATACAAGTGGATCCACTACAAGGCCATTCTGGTCTGAAAACGCTTGACCTTGTCTGATCTGTGAAGCTAAGCAAACTTAGGACTAGTTAATGCTTGGATGGGAGAATACTAGATGCAGGAGACGTGTGTTGAAGTTCCACCTACTCCAGAGCTGTGTAGTAATATCTTTGAAGGGGTTGATTAGAATTAAAAAAACACAGCTATTTCTGCTGCCATTTCCTTTAAGACCTAAGGATGTAGGCCATCAGGCCCATGGGACTTCTCTGCCTTGAGTCCCAATAGTTAGATCAGTACTTTTTCACTAGTGATTGTTCAGTGTTCCTCTTCTTTCTATAACCTGTGTATTATAAGTTACTATTGGGATGGTACTAGTGTCCTCCGCTATGAAAACTGAAGCAAAATATTGATCTAGTGACTCCTCCACTTCTGTGTTCTCCAGACTTTATTCTGCAAGGGATCAACATTTATTAAAGCTACTGACTTCCTTTTAGGGAAGCTTTTGCTATCAGTTTTTTAAAAAATATTTTGACCAGTTTTCTTTCTTAATTTATCTCTGCTCTTTTTACAACTTTTTTTTTCGTAAACCTGTGTTGATCTGTATAAGTTTCCAGTCTTCCAGCCTGCCACTCATCTTTGCAAAAAGCTGTTCCTTCGTATTTGTATTTATATTATTTTTAACGTTGATGCTTAACCATGGATTCTTTCCCCTTCTTAAAGTCCCTCTTCCTTTCTGGAATATATTTTAGATGGGAGCCAACGAGTATCTCTTTAAATTTATTTCACTGCTCGTAAGGGGGCGACATGGTTGCTCAGTGGTAAGCACTGTTGCCCCTCAGTGCCAGGGACCCAGGTTCAATTCCAGCCTCGGGTGACTGTCTGTGTGGAGTTTGCACATTCTTCCTGTGACTGCGTGGGTTTCTTCCAGGTGCTCCGGTTTCCTCCCACAGTCCAAAGCTGAGCAGGTTAGGTGAATTGGCCATGCTAAATTGCTTATAGTGTTAGTCAGAGGCAAATGGGTCTGTGCGGGTTACTCTTCAGAGGATTGATGTGGACTTCTTGGGCTGAAGGGCCTGTTTCCACACTGCAGGGAATCTAATCATAAACTGTCCTACTTTCCTCTTCCTGCCCAATCTGAGGCCAGATCTGTCTTCATGCCTAAGCAATTACTTTTGTTTAATTCCAGAATGCTGGTATGGAACTTCAATTTCTTACCTTCCATCTGACTTTGAAATTCTAGAATGTGATGATCAGTTTTCCCTAGAGGATCCTTTACTATAAGATCATTCATCCCATAGAATACCAAATCGACAATAACCTGCTGACTTGGTTCCCCAACATTGCTCCAAAAAAAATCTCTAATATATTCAATTAATTTTCCTTCAAATGCCAATTTGCACATTAAAACCATCCATGATATCACTGTACCTTTCTTACAAGCACCACATATTTTCCTGATTTATACTGTCCCCTACTGTAGGACTACTGTTTGAGGATCTATAAGATCACTCTCACCAACTATTATTCACACACCTTGCTTTTCCTTCTTTCAACCCAGTCTGATTCTGTGCCTTGGTTTCCAGAACTCATATCATCCTTTAGTACAGCATTGCTTTTATCCTTTACTAACCAAGCTACACCATCTCCTTTTCCTTTCTGTCTATTCTTCTGAAATCTGAGTAACCTTGAAAAAAGCAATTCCCAAACTTGGTCTCTCTGCCACCACCATGTCTTAGTAATTTCCAGCACACCATACCCATTTGTCTCAATTGTACTGTTAACTCACTAATTCTGAATGCTTCATGCATTAAGCTACAGATCGTTAAAGTTTATTCTATTATCAAATTTCTCTTATACAATTCTTGTATGATTCCTTGGTGTGATATGATATGATACCCACACATTCTGCCCCTTCCTTTCTTTTCTGGTAACAATCTGCCTCATCAATCGGCCTGCATTCTTACATTCTCCTTTTATTTTAATTTACTAATTTTCCATACAACTGGAGCCCTCCGCAGCCCTGGTTATGCAATTCGCCAGGACTTTTGCCCCAGCATGATTCTGGTGTAGCCCATTCTGTTGGTAGAGCTCCCTCCTTCCCCAGTACAGGTGCCACTGTCCCATGAATTCAAACCCATTTCTCCCACGCTAATCTTTGAGCCACGAATTTGCCTCTTTAACCTTATTAACCCTGTTCCATTCGTGACTCAGATAGTAGTCCACAGATTACCATTTTGCTTCTGCATTTTAATTAGCCCCTAGCTTCTCATATTCTCTTCGCAAAACCTCTTTCCTCTTTCTTCCTAAATTGTTGGTACCCAGTTTGGACCATGACAACTGGATCTTTCCCCTCCCACTCCAAGTTTCTCTGCAACTCAGATGTGAGAGCCTGAACCTGGGCGTTAGATAGGCAACCTTCAGGATTGTCGATCCCTGCCACAGAGTATAATTTCCCTGACTGTACTATCCCTGGTTGCAACTACATTCCTCCCTTCTCTGAATGGCTTCCTGAGCCACAGTGCTATGGTCAGTTTGCTCATTCTTTCGACTGTAGGCGATGGCCTGGTGGTATTATTGCTTAACTATTAATCCAGAGATCCAGGTAATGTTCTGGGACATGGGTTCGAATCCTGCCATGGCAAATGGTGGAACTTGAATTCAATAATAGTCTGGAATTAAGAGTCTAATCGTGACCATGAAACCATTGCCGATTGTCAGTAAAACCATCTGGTTTGCTAATGTTCTTCAGGGAAGGAAATCTGCCACCCTTACCAGGTCTAGCCTGTTTGTGATTTCACACTCAATGTGGTTGACTCTTAATTGCCTCTAGGCACTGTGGGATGGGCAATAAATGCTGGTTGAGCCAGCGATGCCCATATCCCGTGAATGAATGTTTTAAAAGTCCCACTCTTGTCCAAACAGGGAGCAAGAATCTTAATCCCGTTGAACGATAAGAAGAGTTGAGGCTTCTGCAGCACTACCTCCTGGATCCCCCTAACTACCTATCTCCTAGTCATACCTCTTTCTCCCTGACCATTGACTAGATTCAAGGCAATTAATCGAAGGGATGTGACTCCCTTCAGAAACACAGCATCCAGTAACTCTTCCCCTGCCTGATATGTCACTTGTTCGAAGCTCAGACCCAAAGCTCATCAACTTTGAGCTGGAGTTCCTTGAGCAACCAACACTTGCTACAGAAGTGATCATTATGAACTACAATAGAGTCCATGCGCTGTCACATCATGCAAGTCCAACATCGCCTGGCCCTGCATCTCTCTTTTTCACTTGGTCATTTTTTTTGTTTTAGTTAAAAATCACACAACAGCAGGTTACAGTCCAACAGGTTTATTTGGAAGTATAAACTTTCAGAGCACTGCTCTTTTACCAGGTAGCTAGGGAGGCAGGATCATAGGACACAGATTTTATAGTAAAAGATCAAAGTGTCATAAACTGAATGTGATGTGTTGAATATACCTAGATTGCTGTTAAGTCTTTAATCATTTCAAATGGGACTAGATTAGGTTAGGATATCCGGTTGGCATGGATGAATCGGACCCAAGGGTCTGTTTCTGTGCTGTAAATCTCAATGATTCTAATAGGGGTATGGTTTCAATTCATTAATTTGTTAATCCCACAACTTCTTTCGAGTCACATTCCTAGACATTTTTTAATTTAAGAAAAAGTGATATGTCAGCTCAGACAATGCATTCAAAATGTGAGGTTAGAATCCGTCTGCATCCCAACCTTGAGTCAGACTGGTTCTGTTTCCAAAGTAGGAAATGATAAAGTGTCATATGGACTGACTCCTTACAGATTGTGTGCTTTTCGGAAAAAAAATAGAATGCATCTGCAATGCAAATTTACCTCATAGACTTATGTGTGTACACACGACAGTATGTGTGCCTTCTTGATTATGTGCGCAAGTATGATGAAATATATGCCTGTGGCAGGGTGAGTGTGGGGCTGTGTGCCTGAGAAAGTCTGTGTGTGTGTCTGTCTGTGTGAGAGTGTATCGTGTCCTGTAGTGTGACATGAGCCAAAGATCCCAGATTGAGGCCATACTCATAGGTACTGAACTTGGCTATCAACCTCTACTCAGCGACTGTGTGTTGCGTATCCCAAAGTCAGCCTTGGAGATGGTCACCCGAAGATCCAAGGCCGAAAGACCTTGACCGCTGAAGTGTTCCCCGACTGGGAGGAAACATCCCTAATTGACAATTGTTGCGCAGTGACCATTCATCCATTGTCGTAGTGACTGCTTGGTCTCACCAATATACTATGCCTTGGGGCATCCTTTGCTGCAGCATATGAGGTGGACAGTGTTGCCTGAGTCACATGAGTACTTGCCACGGATGTGGTGGGTGGTGCCCCAGGTGTTGATGGTAGTATCCACGGTGACACTCTGACACATCTTGTAGTGGCTGCCATGACAGGGTTGTATGTATTGTAATTGATGTCCTGAAGGCTGGGCAGGTTTCTGTGAACAGTGGACTGTTTAAGGGTTGTTGGTTGTTTAAAGACGAGAAATCGAGACTAAGGAAAGATTTTGTCGAGGTGCTTATCCTCATTGATATGTTGCAAGCTGCGAAGAACATGGCATAGTTTCTTCACTCCCTGGAAGTACTAGATGACAAAGGGTACCCTATCAGTAGTATCCCATGTCATTACATTTTTGTTTCTTGTTGTCAGAACTGATGATCGATGAGTTGGGCATCGTATCCGGTTTATGAGGCCATCCTTCAGCACCTTCAGGCGCCTGTCACATTCCTCCTCATCGGAACAGATCCTCTGCATGCGTAGGGCTTGTCTGTAGGGGATGGCTGTTTTAATATGTTTAGGGTGGAAGCTAGAGAAGTGCTACAACATGAGGTTATCTGTGGGCTTGCAGTAAAGTGAGATACTGAGGTGTTCATCCTTGATGGAGATGCGTGTGTCCAAGAATGAGACAGATTATAAAGAGTAGTCCATGATAGTGAGATGAAACTTGTTGATATCACTGTGCACCTGTTTCAGTGGCTCCTTGCTGTGGGTCCAGTGGAAGAAAACGTCATCAGTATATTTGGTGTATAGTGTTGGTTGGAGGTCTTGTGCAGCAAAGAAATCTTGTTTGAACTTGTGCATGAGAATGTTGGCATATTGGAGTGCAGATTTGGTCCCCATGGCTGTTGAGTGTGTCTGGATGAAGAACTGGTCATCAAAAGTGAAGGATGTGGTTGAGGATGAAGCGGATGAATTGTAGGCTGGTGCCTGGAGATTGGCAGTTGTTGGTGTTGAGTTTTTGCAGCAATACCATCATCATGGGGGATGCTGGTACAGAGTGCCGAAACGTCCATTGTGACAACCCTGGTCCATGGGTGCTGAGTTTTTGTAAGATAACTATTGTGTCCGACAGAAGCTGGTGGTCCCCTGTACCATGGGTTTCAAGATACCTTCGACATAGCCAGAGAGGTTCTCTCACAGAACCTGACAAAATAGGATGTTTAGGTGTGTTGGCTTTGTGTGTCTTCGGAAGGCAGTTGAAGTCCCCTATGTGAGAAGTACGTGGGATGAGAGTGCACAGGGTATTCTGAAAGACCGGAACAAAAATCTTGATCAATCTGTTTAGTTCACAGGGGTGTGTTCTTTGGTTGGATCAGCCAATAGTTGCCTGTAGTGTTCCTGGTTGTTCAGTTGTTGGTACACTTCCTCGCAGTAGTCCATTCTATTCTGAATGACCCATGGCTGTTGCATGTGGCTGGATTAAGAACTGTTGTTGTCAAAGGTGAAGACATTGTCGTAATTTCCTCCTGGTCTTAGTTTTAAATCTGAATTTTTTTTTCCTGTTTACCTTTAATCTGAAAATAATTTATCAAATCAGCAGTTTTACCAGCCTGAATGAACTTAGAGTGACAAAGAAAACTCTTTGTACTGGACTCCCAATCCTGGGTTTCAATTTATCCTGTTATAAAGATCTTCCAAACTATGAACATTAAAAAAAAGCCTCTCCTATCTGCATCAAATTCCCATGCTGCTGCAAAATTCCAGAAATGCGCATTCCTTCGGGCTGTGCCTCTTTCCACTGTGATCTCTTCCAATTGCTGGTGCAAAGTTTTCTGATCTAACAGATTTAAAAAAATGATTCTAATTAAAGTGTCTAAATATTGGAATCTGAATGTTCATTACATAATTTTCTCCCTGTAATGGATTTTTTTTCTTGTGCTGAATTTCTTTTAAAGATGATGAATATATATCAGAGAGAGATGAACATTTGAAAGGTGTTGACTTGGATTTATTTTTAATAGTGGTGAATGCTGAGAGAGTTGCTGCTGATAAGAGAACCAACATCAAAGCAATTTTTGGCAAAGTCACTTCTATTATTGAAATTCACAAGTTGTGGTGCTCATAAATAGGAGTCTGTAATAATCCTGCCATGCTGTTAAAGAGGCAGGGACTATTATCTGGAAAATAAATGAAGGATAACAGTTACAGGCGTAAATCAAAAAGACCAGTCATTCAAATGATTTTGATTCTGTCTGTAAAATAAATAGATGCTTGTGAATAAAAATGTCTTTCATGATTCCCCTTTACCCATCGACACCATCTCTTCCGTTTCCTTTAATCAAGCTACTGTTTCTGATATCAGAAGGACTGAGGAGCAGGTGGAGTGAAGCGGGGATGGAGTGAGTGAATCAAGATCTGGAAGTGTCAATGAGTATGGGAGAGAAACCAGGGTTGGGTGTATGAGAAAAGCTGGCTGATTTAATGTTCAGGGCATGAAGCCTAGCAATCTTTTCAAGGCTGTTAAGTGTTAAAACTATTAGAAACTTTAGAATCACTTCTTTTGAAAAAGTGGCCTGTTTGAAAATATTAAATATCATTAAAAAAGACTTGACTGTCATCAGTGCAAGTAGTGAGGGTCCAGGCATTCAAGACAAAATTGGACTATCATCTGACAGAAATGATGTGGAGGTCAATAGGGAGAAAGTTGGATGTAGAAGCTGGTAAGTTGCTCTTAAAAGAGCCAGCACAATGTGATTGGTTGAAGGGCTTCCTACTGTGCTAAAGCATTCTGGAGTTGTGCAAGGAAATTACAGAAAGATACAAACATTATAGTGTAGTTACGCTGGGGGATTTTAATTATCCAAATCTACACTAGATAGTGATGGTGGAAAGGCAGTGAGGCAAATATTCATAGATGGTGTTCAGGAGAAATTTTCTACAGCTTTAGGAGGCACTGTTAGACCTAGTTCTTGTGATAAAGTTTCAGTGGAGGAATATTTAGAGGACAGTAATTGTTGTATCATAATGTTTAGGATTACATGGAATAGAGCAATGAATAATCCAGAGTAAGAATAAATAATTGGGGGAGAATTAACTTCAGTAAGGCAAAGCTGGAGCTAGGCCAAATAGATAAATGTTAGTGAGAAAGTTCAGATGGGAGTAAAATAGCAAGAGTCACAAACTGGCAACTAACAAAAGAAGATCCCAAAGTATTTTGATACGCAAATAAATAATGAGGGTGGTGGAGGGAGCAGTGAGACCAATTGGGAACCAAAAAGAGACTTTATATGTGGAAGTAGGGGTCATGGCTAGGTAGTAAATGAACGGTTTGCTTCTCTTTTTGCCAAGGAATTGGCTATTACTTAGGTCATAGTGTCATAGAAGAAAATTCAGGCCTTCAACATTCAAAATTGATAAGATGGTGGTACTGGATAGTCTATCTGTATTTAAAGTACAATATTATAGAACCTGGGTCACTGATTAAAATTAAGGGGCCACCCATTTAGGACAAAGAGGAGGATTGTTTTTTTTTCTTAGCATCACAAGTCTCTAGAACAGTGATGGAAGCAGAGTCTGAATATTTTAAGGCAAAGATAGATACTTGATGAGCAAGGGAGTGAAAGGTTACCTTGTGTATGTGGAATTGTGAAGTAATAAGACCTGTTATGATCTTACTGAGTGGTGGAGCAAGCTTCAGTTGCTGAGTGACCTCCTCTTGCTCTTAATTTGTATGTTCATGCATCTAATGTTCAATGGAGACTTAGCATTGATTTTCATAAAAAAGGTGATATGAGTATCACAATCTGGGAGGCAAACTGAAATATTAGATGAAGCTAACGTTGGGTTTTGTTACAAAAATGTCTAATTTCATAATATGTATTTTAGGACTACTACTTCGTTTGGAGATTGAATTTTTTTTTAAGATAAAACAAAAAGTATGGTTTGAGGAAGTACTAAATCGGCCTGAAGTAACTACAGATCAGAGTGTGGCCTTTGTTAATTTGGCAAGGACAGAATTGAATTGTACAAATATTATGGTTTTCTCTTAGCTTTGTCATGGAGCCAGTGCATCCGGCAAGATTGTCAGCCCAGGTTCAAGACCCACCTGCTTCAAGGTGTGTTATGAGATGTCAGAACAAATTGACTAAAAATATCTGCATTTGTCCCTGTTAGAAAAATATTATTCATGTAATTACTCCAGATCAAAGCGTGGTTGGGTATGCATATACTTTACAGAACAAGTATAGGTTTGTGAACTGGAGGTAGTTGCTTGAATCTCTCTGGGACATCCCAAATGTTGCCATGTGAATAGATTGCCACAAAATATTTTGTTTTTGATTGGATTTTATCTATGCTATTTCATGCAAAGCAGGTAGAGTTTAGAGCCTGGAAGTAGAAGTTGCAGGAAACTATAGAAATAAAGTTCTGTCAGAAACTGAGGGTAGAATCTCAGAGTGGTGTGTGCTTTCTGTCTTCCCAAACTGGCCAAACAAGCTAGGCTTTGGGAAAACTTGACATAAAAACCATAAAAGTTGCCACTTGGTCTGAAAAATCTTCATGTTACATACAACCAAACCATTGCATAGGTTACAATCCATAGGCACAGCTCTACACGCCCCTCATCCCCACAAATTGGCATCTGTCACTTACTAACTCTTCGTGATCATCACAACACCTCTCCAATGCACTGGCACTGCATCCTGAAAGCAGAGACTTGATTTGCAGAGCACAATGATAGCCAGTACTGGAAGGCTGCAGCAGGAACACTTAATACATGCGGACAGGGAGCCAGCTCACCGATTGGACCAAGCTGAATCTCAGGGCTGCTCGCTTGCTTTCTTAGCACTTGCTGACTTCATGCCTATTTGCAAACTCACAGCATCCATGCCTTACTTTGTAGTGCCAATTGGCCCAGTCACACAAACAGATGTTTGTCTTGCTAGTCAGCAGTCCACTATCAAGGGGTGCACATCTTGCTGCATACCAGTATTCTACATCAGGCTCAATCTGCGCAATGTGCCAACTATTTATGCGGCGCAAATATCATGTCACCTTCCATTATTTGGAAATTGACATCAGGAGAAAAATGGTTGCAAACACATTAGGTGAATTGAGTAAAAGACTTAGTTGTGAGAGAGTCAAGTTGCAGTATCCACCGGTGATAGGGCTTTTAAAGGGAAAGAACATTGCACACAGACACATGCACTATACTTGGTACAGATCCTATTTCTGGGCCATCCAAAAGCATCCTTCCTTACTCCCATTGCAGTATGGAGCACCTCCCTGCCACACATACCTCTGGAAACTCACTGATAGTTACTCTTTACGGCTATTGCAAAAGGAGGTTCAAAGGTATGAGCATCACTCTGTCACGTAAATGCATTGTTCTGCTTGCTTCTGTATGATGCAGTCAGCTTTCACTACAGGTCTCCATTTGTGAAACTTTGTGGCCATGAAGTGGCCTAAACCGAGACTAACAACCAAATGTCCGGTTAGAGCACATACGTTTACACAAGACTTCACAATCATTTACAAGTCATTGTCATCATGTCGCTGACGTGGTCTCCATTGATTTTTCTTCCTTTTCCTCCTATGTTTTAGACTGCTCCTTGATTCCACAGCTGGGATAGAGGGAACTTGCTTGGCAGTGGAGCCTGCTGACCCAAGAGGTTTGGTCGATTTGTCCCTGTACATAGAGTCATAGAGCATGGAAACAGACTCTTCGGTCCAACCAGTCCATGCCAAACATAATCCCAAATGTGAATGAAGTCCCTGATTGCCAGCATTACAGAGTCACTAGAGTGCCAATAGCCTGAGTGTTCCTTCCTTGGCCAACTGCAGAGCAGTCACACACAGATAATCATCAAATTGTGCTCCCATACTCTTGAAGCCAAACGTACCCAAAGAAGTGTCACTGAGCTGGTGGTGGTTGCAGAAGGCACCCCTGCATGTGCTTCCTTGGAAGCTCTGTCTTTGCCTGAATGGGTTAGAAATATCGAGAGTCGTCTTGGCAGAGGCAAGTTGACCAAGCTCGCTTGACATTGCATGAGTTGTAAGTGGAGATAGGGTGTTGGTGGAGGGCCCCATCACCTCTGCAGTATGCTGAGTTGAATCTCATATTCTCTTCTAGCTAGTTGCCTTATAGCTCCACACCCAGTCTCCTTGTAAGGATTGGGCATCTGTCGTGCACTCCAAGTTCCCAGTTGGCCTGCATTTCCCGCAGTCTGAGCATCCTTGTCTTAGTTCTCCCAGACAGCCACAAATCTATCTGTGGAGGCAGCCAGCCAATTGCATGATTGTCTGCACTTGTGCAGCTTCTAGGTAATGGGGTTGTTTTGTTTCCTGTGGCTCTCTGCTGCTTCTGTTTCTCCTGATCCATGCGAATGAAGCCCCTTGTTGCTGACATTAGAGTCACTAGAGTGCTAGTGGGTCTGAGTGTTTCTTCCTTGGCCGGCTGTGGAGCAGTCATAGTGAGGTATTCATCAAATTGTACTCCCATGCTCTTGGAGCCAAATGTACCCATGGAAGTGTTGGTACCTACCTGTGAGAGGTGGATGAGGCAGCCTTGCCTATGATTCCTCTGCAGCCTCTATATTTTTGTCCTCAGGATCAGGAAGTGGTTTTTCCAGAGCTAGGCCTTTCTCCACAGTCATGGAGATGTTCACTGTGCCTGCAGACCATGAGAGAGATGGTGTCACATTCAGCAGTTAGAATGTGCAATGATTGAAGCTGACAGTGGGGTTAATGTAAGAGTACGCTCTCCCTCTATCTCTCTACCCTGTTCTGCACTACTTCCTGTACTGAGAGAAAGTGAAGGATTAAGTCAGGTGAAAGTGAGTGGCACAGCTGTTATTGCTAATGCAGACGGTAGAAAGATGGTTAGATGTTCCAAGGAATCGAGGAGGCAGCCTAGGGGATGTTGGGGGTAGCAGCGAATGAGGAAAGATGTTTCAGGCAACACTTAGTCCTTGCCTTTCTAAGTGGTGGATGCAAATAGAAGAGTTGCAGGAAATGTTAGGTAGCTGAGAGACCCTGATGCAGTCCAAGGCCATTGACGTATTTTGGAGGAGAAAATGAGGTCTGCAGATGTTGGAGATCAGAGCTGAAAATGTGTTGCTGGAAAAGCGCAGCAGGTCAGGCAGCATCCAAGGAACAGGAGATTTGATGTTTCGGGCATAAGCTCTTCAGGAAGAAGGGCTTATGCCCGAAACGTCGAATCTCCTGTTCCTTGGATGCTGCCTGACCTGCTGCGCTTTTTCAGCAACGCATTTTCAGCATTGACTTTTTTTGTAAACCTTTGGCTATTCCTCTGTACCATGGAAACTGAACTGACCCGGTTTAAACAGGCTTCGAGGATTGGTGGTGCCACCACCTCTTCTTCTGGTCCTGCAGGAAGACTACTCCTTTCCTTTCACCACCTTGTCAACTCAGACCTCCAGGTCCATGTCAGAGAATCTCTGTACCATCATCTACTTCTCTGACATGTTCCAATTCTGTGTCAATGAGCAAGGCGGCTTTGGAGTGCCAGTGTTTATCAAGGTGCACAGCGGCCCATTTTAAAGATTGCGGAAATAGACGGGATGCTAGTCTTCCAACAGATATCTGTTGAGTGATAAGTTATTCCAGGAATAGCATGCAATAAAATGGGGCTGGAATTGGACCTCGTAGATACTATTTGGGCAGGATAGATAATAAATGAGATGAGCTGAGTAAGATATGATGTGAGACCTCACTCGGCCTTGCTACAAATTAACCTCCAAAAGTCTTGACACTGCTCAGATTTAACCTTGGATCTTAACTTTTTGTTTGGCTATTTTCTGACATGGAGTCACTAGTGGAGTCACTGCACTCAAAAGTGCAGTGCAGCGTATGCTTGAGGTTGGGGTGTTGACAGCCCTGGGGAGTTGAAAGGTTGTCAAGCCAGATGCTAATGGAAGGACTGCAGAAGTTCTCATTTTGACTTGCAATAAAAAAGGATTTTCAGGATGGCAACCTGTGTAAGCAAAAATAGTCTATTCAGCCCATCGAGTCTAGTCCATTATTCAGTGAGGTTGTGGCTGATCTGACCCTCCAGTACACTGTCATGACTTTTCTTCTTAAGCCTTGATTCCTTTACTGACTGAAAATGTCTATCTAAGTTTTGAATGTACTCAATAACCCAGCATCTACAGCTTTCTGCAGTAAAGAGTTCCACAGATTCATCACTCTCTTAGAGAATAAATTCTTCTCTATCTTAAATGGGCAGCCACTTCTGAGATTATGTCCTAAGGCCCAGACTCTGAGGGAAACAACCTCCAATCAGAAAAAGAGCCCTGCACTACCACCCTCTGTCACCTACCTTCAAGCCAATATTGTCTCCAAATGACTAGGTCTCCCTGTATTCCACATGTTCTAACCTTGCTAACCACAGTCTACCATGTGCAACCTTGTCAAATGCCTTGCTGACAATATCCATCACTCGGTCTTCATCAGTGTTCTTAGTCACTTCTTTAAAAAAAACTCGATACAAGTTAATGAGAGAGGATTTCCCACGACAAAGCCAAGTTGAACATCCCTAATCATGTACATGTAGATCCTGTCTCTCAGAATCCCATCCAAAGACGTACCCAATGCTGATAATTGCTAGCATGTAAACGGTCACAAACAATCAGCTTAAAGCAGTTGTGTCCCTGTAAAACAGCAGAAAACAGTCTAAAATTTGATGCTGTTGTAATTTGAATTTCGTTTGCACCACCTCTTTTATTTTCAAAGGGAGTTTCCATAATATAGTAGAATCTCTAATGAATTAAAACCTGCATCCTTTTATGATCTATATGTGAGCTTGCATTACTGTCTTTAACAATTGATGTCAGTTGTAGTGTGTGTGATACACTGTGTTGAGGGGGCTAGGTTACATATACTGTTATTCCTTTCACAAGTTAGGCAGCAAAGCTCTGAGATTTAATGCATATAGGTTACAGTTGGAAAGATTATTTATATAGTGATAATGCAAAGGCATTTAATTTAAAACATTATTCAGTGTGTTCACAATAGCATGAATTTATATCACATCTTTAATATTAAAAAAAAATCTCCTTCCATGATGCTTCATTAGCACAAAAATGGATGCAGAGTCACACTAGGAGAAATGACCAAAAGCTTGGTCAGTGAAGTGGCTATAATGAGAGCTTTAAGAACAAGGGGTTAAGAGCATGGAGCCTAGACAGCCAATGATGGAACAGATGAAATGGGAGATACGCAAGAGTCCAGAGTGCTTGAAGGTTATAGGACATTGTAGAGAGTTTAAGATTGGGAGGGGTATGGACTTGTTGAGGATGAAAATTTTGAAGTATAGGTATTGAAAAACCAAAATTGAATATAGGCAGGCAAGACCTGATGTAGGCCAGACTGTGGGCAGTTGGGTTTTGGCTGGTCTAAAGATTACAGTTGGTAGAGGAAGACTGTGGACCATACCAGGGCAAAGCCAGGCTCAGACAAAAAGAGTGGTTTTAGTGGGGTTTATGGTACCAAAATTGGAGGTAAAGGTTTGTTTCCTTGATTCTTTCGTGGGTGTCACTGGCTTGCCAGGAATTGTTCAGGAAAAGCACAGCAGGTCAGGCAGCATCTGAGGAGCAGAAAAGTCGATGTTTCGGGCAGGAGCCCTTCAACAAGAAGAGAATCAACGTTTCTGGCAAGAGCCTCTCATTCCTGATGAAGGGCTCCTGCCCGAAACGTCAATTTTTCTGCGCCTCAGATGCTGCCTGACCTGATGTTCTCTTCCAGCACCACTCTAATTTTGACTCTAATCTCCAGCATCTGCAGTCCTCACTTTTACCAGGAATTGTTGTCTATTCCTAATTACCCTTGAATTAAGGGGCTCATAAGGCCATTTCTGAGAGTGGTTTAGAATCAACCATTTCCTGCAGATTTAGCGGAGGCCAGACTTGGCAAAGATGTTAGGTTTCCTTCTTTATAGGACATGAAAGAACCAGGTGGGTTTAAAAACAAAATTATTCCATGCTCACCATTACGGAAGCTTGGTTTATATTCTGTAAACTATAATTTATTATTCATTAATTGAATTCAAATTCCACCATCCAATACAATCTCCACAAATGAAGAAAAGACTGAACAGTAGCTGCAGAAATGTTGTGAACAGAAGGCCAAAGGCAAGACTGCAGTCTTAAATTATAAAGTAAAAATTTGTAACTGATTATGGCAAGAGGTAGGGTTGGATGGAACGAAGATTACGGGGTCAGATGTGATACAAAGTAGTCAAGATGACTTTTGATGCCATTGAAGAGGCAAAGGGATAGCTAAGGGCCCCATGCCTACATTTGGTTAAAGTGAATCGATGTTTGGGGCAAAAACCCTTCATCAGGAATGATGGATTTCTGATGAAGGGCTTTTGCCGGAAATGTCGATTTTTCTGCTCCTCGGATGTTGCCTGACCTGCAGTGATTTTCCAGAACCACTCTAATCTAAACTCTGGTTTCCAGCATCTGCAGTCCTCACTTCTCACTTGGTTAAAGTCATTTTTAAATTCAGTCAATTAATTTTGACATTAAACTGAAACAACCAACTTTCATTTCACCAATACTTCAATGCATCTTCAGTGCTATCATAGGGTGTCAACCGTTTGAGATTATTCTGGAGAGATTGAAAGTTTAAATACCATTTGTTTGAAAGTGAAGACACAACCCACAAACAATATCATGACAGAAAGCAGATTTGACATTTCTTGATATTTGCTCGCTTTAACTATGCATTAAGTGCTTAAGAATCAATAAATAGGTATGTAATTCTTGAGGCAACACTCAAACAGCTGAGTAGCCATTGAACAACTGCAGAAATTACTAACAGGTGGGTCAAACCAATACAGATTTGAAAGTCAAATTCCATTGAAACCTTGGACACATTCACTCCCCTCAAGGCAAATGTGGATTGGTGAAGCAGTTGAGGAATGTTAAATAAAAGCTGGCAACTGTTTAACTCCTTACGCACTACTTCTGGTACATAGTTATTGTGGGATATATAGGATGAAATTGCATGGGAAAATGGCGTGGAGATATTGGGAGTGGAGAAGGAGTGGACTAAGATGTCCCAGAGGGAATAGTCATTGCAGTAGGCTGACAAGGGAGGGGAATATGTATCTAGCGGTGGGATCCTGCTGGAGGTGATGGAAGTGACACCTAATGATCCTTTGGATGTGGTTGCTGGTGGGGTGCTAAATGAGAACCAGAGGACCCTACTGCTTTTGTGAGAGGGAAGAGAAAGGTGAGGGC
This sequence comes from Hemiscyllium ocellatum, assembly GCF_020745735.1. Taxonomy (NCBI): domain Eukaryota; kingdom Metazoa; phylum Chordata; class Chondrichthyes; order Orectolobiformes; family Hemiscylliidae; genus Hemiscyllium; species Hemiscyllium ocellatum. The sequence continues at coordinate 164,848,835 of NC_083401.1, read as the reverse complement.
AGAATTGCAGGAGTGGTTCAGATCCCACCAGGAGAGTGGGAAAGTGCAAGTGAAATTGAAGAAGGTTTCCAATTTCGAATAAGAGAGGGATGCACCATCAATGATGTCTGCAATATACTGGAGAAACAGTTGTGAAGAAGGATCAAGTAGGACTGGACAAGGAATGTATCCCACAAAGAGATGGATATAACTGGGGCCAATGGCAACACTTTGACCTAAGAAAGTGGGAGGAGTTAAAAGGGAAGTTGTTCTCCATGAAGATGAGCTTATCCAGGCAGAGGGCGGTCATGGTGATTGGATACAATTCAGGTCCTTTGTTTCTTCCTAAAAAAACCCAAGGATTTCTTCCTTAAAAAAAGTGGTCTTGAGACCATCCTGATGGAGAATGGATGTGTAAAAGGATTGCATGTCTGTGGTGAAGAGGCGGCGGCTGGAACCCATGAATTGGAAATTCTGAAACTGATGTAAAGCATCAGAAGAATCGTGGATTAAAGTAGAAAAAGAACTGAATATCAGTAGTGTCCTCTGGATCTCACTTACCAGCCAGCAGCATCTACATCCAAAGGATCATTAGCCACCATATCTGCAAACTCAAGTAGGATGCCAGCACCAGACACACATTCTCATCCCCTCCCTTGTGAGCTTTCTGCAGGGATGGTTCCCTCTGGGACACCTTGGTTCACTCCTCCTCCACTCCCAACCTCTCCTTGCACTCACCTGTCACCTTCCTGCGCAGTTGCAGAAAGTGTAACACCTATCTGTTTACCTTCTCACTACTCAAGGCCCCAGACATACCACCAAAATGAAGCAGCAATTTATCTGCACTTCACTCCAACTCGTCTACTATATTCAGTGCTCACAATGTAATTTCCTCTACACAGGGGAGATGAAACACAGGCTGGTAAACACTTTGCAGAACACACCTATGTTCTATCTGCAAAATTGACCGAGCTCCCTGTTGCCTGTTACTCAACACACAGGCAAATGGGACTAAATTGATTCCGGATATCTGGTTAGCATGGACATGTTGGACCGAAGGGTTTGTTCCCATGCTATGGCACTAGTATAACCATGTTCCCTGGCCAACATCACCGTCTCAAGCTTGCTGCAGTGCTCCAGCAAAGCTCAGTGCATGCTGGAAGAACAGCATCTCACTTTCCACTTGCGAATACTGGAGCCTTCAGGACTTGATTTTGAGTTCATTAATTTTAGGGCCTGAGCAGCTTCTTCCATGTCCTTATCTCAGTTAGCCACTATTGAGTCTCCCAGGCTGACCATCAGTCTCTCTCTCTCTCTCTCTCTCTCTCTCTCCACCCCCCTTTTGCTGGCCTTTACCACAGCACTCAAGTTGTCTTGATTACAGGGCAAGCAGGAATCAATCCATAATGCAAGTAGGTTTCCTTTTATGAAATTGGGTTGCTTTGCATGCAGGTTCAAAGCCACTGCCCTACAGCAAGATCCTGTTGCTGTTATTTATAATACTTCCAGACCTTTGAGTAGGGAAGCCATATCAAAAACTTTTCAAATTATTAGGTTCAGTCAGTTAAGGGAGAAATGTTATTGAATTCCTGAAGATTATTTCAAAGGCTTCAACTGAATTGTTTGCATGTTTCTTGGCGCAATTGAAATTTTCTTGGCCACGAGCTCCCTCTGTTAGAAATTCAGAAATATGTTTTTCTAAGCTGTAGCAAAGTTTGCTCTAATGCAGAGACTTTCGTTAGATGGGTCTGCTGATGAGGATATTTACACTCCATCGGAAACAAAATGTTAGCCAACACTTCAGACTTATCTTGATGTACCATTTCATTTTGTGTGTGCATTTGCTCTTTCAGTTTAGTGGTGTATGCTTCCACTTTAAGCATTTTTCTTAGATTCTGAGTTGTTTTCTAAACATGTGTATAAGGTATAATATGGTTTAACAGTAAAGCTTTCAGTCATCACTTGTGATATAAAGGGAGTTAGTGTTAATTGATTAGTGTTATATGTGACAAGTCCCATATACTGTAAGGCTAATGGTGCTGGTTGAACAAGGAATGCTGATCAAATACAAGAACAACTCATTAAAGTGGAGCAAGGACTGCCAAAGAACCTTTTTTTATGGCTACCTGGGAGATGGAGCATGAATTTATACCTAGTGACTTAAAGACAATAATGTTGAAAATTGAAGAAAGATGATATTTAATACCTCCCCGTGATTTGGGAGATGGGATATTTAGCTAACATCTTCAACATCAAGGAAAATTGAGATCCGTTGGAGAGCACCAGTTTCTGCCCTATCTGGAGTCACTGGGGAAGTGCGTTGTTAGTATGGGACACTGAGTTGGAGAAGTAAATGTCTATTGAAGTGGGAGGCCTGGGAATTGTGGAGATGTTCAGCACCCGGTATTCATTGAGTTACAATCAAGAGAGGAAAGGTGGAATGTCTTCCCTCTTTTCTCATTCTTGTTTGACCACAACTGGCCTTTTAAAAATAAAATTGTTTGCCAAATCAAAGATTGTTTAACTATTTGTACTGTGACTGCAAAAGATGCAGACTGGTTTCCTTGAGTTTTTGTTTTAAAGCAAAGAATAGTTTTACTGTACTTAAACTGGAACTAGAATAAAATAATAAAAATGTTCCTACTTTCTCACATGCACATGCATACACACACATTAAAACAGGCCCTTTTAAGTCCAGAAATAATTAAAGTCTTCATAGATTGTTGATTTGACTGGATTCAGAGTGAACTTAGAGTCTGTCTAGTTTCAGTGTCAAGGTGGTTTAAAGATATTAAAGGGCTGTTTCTGTTCTGGAGAGAGCTGTTATTACACTGAATTCTTGAAAATCTCTCTGCAGCACATGGACAGTCAAAAACAGCAGATAGGGCTCAAATGTAGTTACACAACAATTTTTACACAATGTAAACTGCAAGGCTTGGTTCTGGGGAGGAGGAAGAGTAATTTGTATTCTGCTTCAGTTACACCAATAATACTGGAAGAGGTCAGCTTCAAACTTGAGTCTGCTGTGAAATTTGCTGAATTAATTAGCTTGTAGAGGACACATGAATTTGGCAGTTGTAACTGCGATAGTACTAAACGTCTCCCACTAGCACCCTGAAACAAATAATGCCAATCATGATCAGCTGTACAGTTGACTGCTGTGCTTTAAAATTTTACAATTATTAGCTGTATCTGTGGCAACTGTAAACAGATTGCTGATTTTAAAGAAAAGTTGTCCTTTCAAATTATTTAAAATTAAATGTGCAGGAAATGACTCTTGCTTTATTCTTCAAAAATATATTTGTCTTTAGCCTCTAATCATGTGTACATGATACATAATGTTCAGATATGTAACCTACATTTATGCATGTGTTTTGTGAGCTTTTATTTTCATAAATTTCATTGCTATTGAAAAAGCTAGGCAAAAAGAAGTCTGCGGTATGGTGTTTGGTTCCTGGGTGAACCCCAGCAGGCTTTAGTTTGGGCAGTCATATGCTGATATCACATTTCAGCAGGAATTTAAAACACAACCAGAGAGGGTACATTCCTTGGCTAGTCAACCCAGCTTCTCCAAAATACACTAGAAGGGTGACCCTTGTGGATGGCATCTTTAAAGCTGTATCAGCTGCAGGATTGGCAGTCGTTTGCAGTGATGTCAGCTACAGAAGTAGTTTATAGTCATACTGGCCTGTGTTTGGCCGTGCTGCGAGAATTTGAACTTCAAAGCTTATTGACTAGGGAGTGGATTGAACTCTGTAGTTGTTGAGAGAAGATCTTGAGAAAGGCAGCAAACCCTTGGGATCCTCCTATTCCGTGTACAGTGTTTATTATATTTTAAAAATCATGACTTGTAAAGTAGGATTTCATTGCATTATCAAGTAAAAAAAAACATTTTGGTAATTTTTAAAGAAAAATGACCATTTCAGCCATGGTTCAGTCTTTGCTGACTTAATGAGTGAGAAAGAACCTTTATCGCACCATAAGGTGCTCAGTATGTTTAACATGAACATCGCCATCAACATCATCACCCAAGGCCTTCCCTGTTGTCGTAGACGGGTGAGTGAAGTGTTGATGCTATGAAAATGTTTCTGCTTTCATTCAGTAATGACTTCAGGATCGTATGTTGTTCCAATTTGTAACGAGCATGTTAGCTTAACAATCGTGCTTTTTGAAGGTGGAGGATAAAATTAAAAGTCATGTTTAGATTCTAAAATTGTTAGGGTATTAATTAAGCTGAGTTTTTGCTTAAGGGATGCATACTCTGTACAGTAGTGCCTAGTAATATGTTCTCCAGAATTAAATTCCACATTCAGTCTGCTGACAATTAACTGTATATTTGCAATTGTAATAGTGCAATCAGTGTTACAGAATTAAGAACCTGAAGAAGTGTGCAATTCCAGTGCAAATTCAAAAGGTTGTCAACGAAATATGAAGATATAAACCAATTTCTGACCCAAGGTTCAATCAAGATAGCCTCTGGCAAAATTTTATTTTTCCCTCTAAACTAATTGCTGGTACGAACTATCCTTTGTATTTGAAACTATTGAAAAGTCATGTAAAAAAACTTCAACTTTCCAGTTGATGCTATAATGATGTGTGTGGGGGGAGGTTTTCAAAATATCCTGCATTTTTGTTTGTGCCCAGTGTTATCTGTCACAAAATCTAGCATATATTGCTGTAAGGGACATGAACACATTTGGGACTGTTTCCTAATGTATCTCTTTTGTATGGTGAAAACTTGTATATAAAATGTGAGTATGGAATACAGTATTTTCATGGGCATTTTCTTTGTCGACTTCCTAGCTTAACCAAAGTCACTCTGAAGGCAGAGGTTATTTTATATATGTATCTCTCAGGAAAGAACTGCAGTCCAAAATGATAAACAAAGAAGTCTTGGTGTATTTATTAATGATTTGAATCCTGTTTCAGGTAGTTGTACTTATAGTTACTTATACTGGACGATAAATTAAATAGCATTAATATTTGCATCATATGATTGTTATGTATTTTGTCCTTTTTACTTCAAGTATTTGCTGACAACTGAACTAGAACTTGCAGGACTTGTGTAATGGGAATGAGAGATGAATGTCGTTTAATGTTCTTGTCTGACTTTAACTTGGAAAAAAATTCACATTCAGTCTTTTATATTTATTAATTGCATCAACAATAATATACTTAAATTTGTTACGAGTGCTCATGAACAATCAATCTGACCTATTTTTCACTTATATTCTTATAGCAACATGTGAGAACACGCGCTTACATTTAATGAAATTAGTTTAGAATTGGAGGCAACAATCTAATGCACTCAGGTTCATAGAGTTTTTCATTATATATATAGTTCTCGACAAACTTGAGCTGTTGCTGCAGTTTTAAAATGCACTACCGAAGCATATCGACTATACAGCCATCTGCAGTCACTTTACTGATATTCTCTTCTATTAATAACCTGCATTAGGAGATTAAAAGTATCCCACGATACATATAGCAGCTGACAGAAATAGTTGCGGTTTTTGCATATCTTTGGAGAACACTGGGATGATACTGAAATTGCAGTGAGCTTCATTGTTTATTAAAAGAGACAATATGTGTTATTCCATCTATATCCAAAATTTAAGACAATTTTTAAAAAAAATTAGGTCTTTGACTTAGCTCATTAAGTTTACGTTGAGAATTAGAGGTTCAGAAGCCTATAAGAAATGTCACATGCAGCTCAATAATTAATTTGAAAGCCTTTATTCATCACAAATTATTTTGTTTAATTTGGTTCAGAAAATGTTTTCATTTACAATACTTAGCATTGGTATCATAACCTTTGGAGCAATAATTTTCCACTTAGTTGACCATGTAATAGTTTGTCACTCCTTACTTACATAATTCAATATGCAGCATGCTTTAAACCTAAACATCTAGCTTTATTGTGTTTAGATCTGTTCAAAATGTAAAATGTTCATTGATCTGATTTAGTGCTGCTAAAGTACTTAATATTTATTTATGACCAATTCTACCTCAGCTGATGTTCTGAATGGTCCATGGGACAAAAATGTATTCAACATGCCACACCATACATAGTTATGTCTTGTGTGTGAAAATATAAATAGTTATAATACATTCAAAAAGGATTTTAGATCAAAGCTGACATCTGCAAAACAGTGTCAGTATGGAATTTTCACCCTGGCCTTGGCATTTGAAATCTGGTTTATGGTTGAGAGAAAAAATATAAAAATTTGTACAATGTCTTAATCAATGCAGCTAACATTACAGCCTTGCATTTCCTGTCATGCTTAGCCTCTTTTGTACTAATTTTCTGCCTTTGTAAGGGGTTTACTTGGGTATTATGCTCCCACAGTAAGTATTAAAACTAGACTTTTCAGTGGTTTGTAACTAGCCAATCTAGACATCCTTATTTTTCACTATCACTGAGACTTGTTACAACCAAATCCAATATAAGATTGACTCAACTGTCCTCAGAAATTGTTACAGATTTTTTGGGTATAGAACAGTGGGGAAAGTGCTTCAAAATTTGATCTGGAATGTTTGTTGGATGAACTAAAACAAGAGGTTGTGACTTAACATGAGTAACAATATCATGTTGGCTTATGTTTCATAGAATCCCTAGAGTGTGTAAGTAGGCTATTCAGCCCATCGAGTCCACACCAACCCCATGAAGAGGTACTTCCTGTAACCCTCCATATCCCATGGTTAATCTTACCTAACTTACATACCCATTGATGCTATGGGCAATTTAACATGGTCAATTCACTTCATGTGCACATCTTTGGACTGTGGGGGGAAACCAGGGCACCTGGAGGAAATCCACTCAGATACAGGAAGAATGTGCAAAATCCACACAGACAGTTATCAGAGTTTGGAACCGAACCAGGGTGCCTGGTGCTGAGAGTCAGTGGTGCTAACCACTGACTCATCATGCCTTAAACTAGTCTAAAGATGTCTAGGAATTTTCTTCTTAGTCAGCATAGGTGTATGTTATCAGTGTTTGAAGGCTATTTTTCACAAAACAGATTAAATCCATGTTTGTTTTGAATGTGTTCCTATTTCAAACTATGGAGACGAACATATCTTGTGATTTATGATTTATTCACCATTGAATCACAGTTAAAACAGCCCCTATTTGAGTCAGTGGTCCACAACCTTCAAACAGGAGAAACACTCAAAAAAACCAAAATATAATTGATTGAGCTTTGAAGGATGCTTTGTAAGAGTTCAGATCATGTGGTCGTAAGGTTGCAGACTGTAGACTTCTGATCTATCCTAGCTTTTCATTGCAATTCTGAGGGTGTGATGAATTGCTGGAGCTGCTGCCTTTGACCTATCATATAAATCCCAGGGGCAGGTGCATTTTCTAGAGGCCATAGATGACTCAGATGAACATAGAAAACAGAAGCATGAGTAAGTCATTCAGTTCATCGAGGCTCATCGACCTCTTTGTCACTTTCCTTAATATCCCCATATTCCTTAATGTCATTAGTATCCAGAAAGGATTTGATTTGTTTTCACCATGCTCAATGATGGAGTCTCCACAACCCTCTATGGTGAATCCCAAGGATTTACAATTCTCTAAGAGAAGAAATTCTTCCTCACTTTAGTTTGAAATGGCTTGCCCCTTATTCTCCTACTGCATTCTCTGTTTCCAGGCTCCACAGCCATGATGAAAAAAATTCTATCCACATCTACCTGTATGAATTTTGCAAATTTCAATTAGATCACCTGTCATCCTTCAAAGCCCGAGAATGCCTGTCCAGTTTTTTTCGATGACTCATAAAATAATCTTGTCACCCGAAGCATTAGCTGAGTTAACCCCTTTCACATTCTCTGTATGGGAAGTATAACCTTTGATAAGGGCATCAAAAATGTATGCAACACACTCTGGCTGCTATCTCAACGAGGCTTCATACAATTGCTCTATTTTTGCTATCCTTTGAGACCTTAGCGAAAGCCTATAGAAAGCCCAACCATACCATATCCACTCGTTTCCTTTATCTATGCTACAAAAATTCCAAATATTTGTCAAACATTATTTCCCTTTCATAACTCCACATTGACTCAGCTTTATCATATTATTTAGTAAGTGTCCAATTATCACATCCTTTATAATTAATTTGCCACTTTTCCTGCTATTAACATGAAACTGACAGGTCCATAGTCTCTGTTTTCTCTCTCGTCCTATCGCAATTAATGGAGTTATTTTGGCTACTTGCCCACCTATGGGAACCTTTCCAGAAACTACAGTTTTGAAAGATAACCACCTATGCATTCACTATCTCTGTGGCCATTTCTCTATGCAATTTCTTTATTCTACTTTATAAATTCTTCAGTCAGTGTCTTCTTTTCCAGGGGAGCTGGAGATTTGGAGTTCTTTATCGCATTCAGTGCTTTATCACATTTATCCATGTGATGTTTGTAGTACTGTGCACAAGCTGGCTATATGCAACATAATAAGCATGTAGAATATTTTGAAACTGTTAAGATTAGACTCCCTACAGTGTGGAAACAGGCCCTTCAGCCAACCAGTCCACACCGACCCTCCGAGAGTAACCCATCCAGACCCATTGCCCTCTGATGAATGCGCCTAACACTATGGGCAGATTAGCATAGCGAATTCTGCCTGACCTGCGCATCTTTGTGACTGTGGGAGGAAACTGGAGCACCCGGAGGAAACCCACACAGACATGGGGAGAATGTGCAGACTCCACACGGACAGTCGCCCGAGGCTGGAATCGAACCCGGGTCCCTGGCACTGAGGCAGCAGTGCTAACTACTGAGTCACCGTGCTGCCCCACATGCATGTTTATTCATGTGTGCTCATCATCTAGTTATGCTTACTTTTCGTTACAACCTAATTTAGAATTGAGAAAGGACCAGGGAATCTTAAGAACATATCAAATTTAAAATCAAATTTGCTAACAACTGAATTAGAACCCCTTCAAATTTAGAATAAGTAGCTGAATTTTAGTGGCTGGGATAGTATCATATTTGAATGCCAGAGGCTACTGTCATAGTAGTTGTAGAGTTGCTGCAGTTGGGGTAGGTGTCCCAGGTTATCATGAGGAGGGTATAATTAGTCAGGTTGGCATTCTTATTCATTGTCTAACTATTCCTGTTGGAAATGCATGAGTGCAGAGAAGCCTACAAAACCACATTTTAGTCATCTTCAGAGCAAGAGTAAATGGAATATTTAAAGAAGCATGCAGTATGTGGCCTCTCAGTTGTTTAGGGGATACTTTTTGGTGCACTGAACTATTTCAAATTCTGGCTTTACACACTGGTCTAAGCTGATTTAGTTTATCTCCTGTGGAAATAGGTAGTTAGAGTAATAATGGCTAAAAGCATTTCTCATAGTCAAATGAGTGAAGATTTATGAATTGGATTGTTACTGGGATACAGAGGAGAAAAATAAAATGTATTTACAACCTTACAATCTTCTTTTCACTGATATCCTGCTAATAAGTGGATTTGTGTGAGATATAAATAATTACCTCAAGGTTCTATACTGACTGTTGTCTAAGCTTGAATATGAATTACTTTTAGAATGGCACATAGTACCCAGGAACCACTCCATTCAGATTTTCTGCCTTATACCACAGTACACAAAATAACTCTTACTAAAATCCCAAATGATATCCTATGTATCTGTGACATTAAAAAAACTTCCCTCGTTGACTTGACTTTATGGCACCGTTTCACATGGTTGACCACGCCATCCTTCTCTAAAGCCTCTCCTTGTCATGTAGCTACTTGGGACTGCCTTCACTCGGTTCGACTTTTATCTCTCCAATCAATTCAGGATTTCACTTGAAATGGCTTCTTTCTCGTCATGTGCATTTACTTGTGGTGTTTTCCAGGGGCCCAGCCTGGCTGCTTCCTGTTTTCTGCACTACTTCCTGCCCCTTGAAGACATTTTCTGTAAGAAAAGTTGTTAATTTTCTTGTTTGTTTGCAACAGTCAACTTTATCTTGTTACCATCTCTTTTGATTGTTCCAGTATTGATGGTATTCACCATGGAGACTTCTCTTTAAAACAGAAGTGCATTTAGTTAGAAACTTGAAGTTATGACTTGATAGAAATGAGAAGCTGAATGCAATGTTGGACTAGTTTTTATAAAATCAACAATTCGTCCAAGAATGGAATGTGTTCTGCAGTTGGGATTTATGGTAATTTTGAAAATTAACAATGGAACACCTTTTCCTTTGTATTAGTTGTTTTCTAGATAGTGTTTATTCAATTTTTTTTAGTTGTTGTTACAGTAAGTGTCTTAACACTTGAAACTGAGGATTACAACAACTTATTGTTAAAAAGTTCATGTTCATATTGCATCTGCTTTAAATGGTTATTACACACGTCAAAAGCATCCCTCCCCAAGACTCAAAAATGCATTTTGGATATTAGTTCTTTGCAGATATCTCTGAATCTCAGCAGCTATATGGGATCTGAGCATCTTTCACAATAATAAATTGCATTCTTTGCATAAGCCACTTTCGATTCACAATTTTTTTCCATACTTGTTGACAGGTACAAGCAGGGTACTTGCTTTTCAGCATGGTTTTACATTTCAAAAGTAATGGGAATTTCATCAATGTTGCCAATATGATATAATGTTGTGTATACAATTCTGAAAGGATTAAACACTCATGATGTCACAGCAACTTTTTCATAAAGAAGGAACTTGTAGGAGACGGGTCAGTGTGCTCCAAATAGTCCTGTGGTAATGCAGGCATATTTATAACTTGTAAATAGTTGATGTAACAGAATAAATTTCATATTGTTTACTCAACAATAATGGTGGATATCCTAACCTAGACAAGATCACTTTGAGCTTGAAGGAATCCACATACAACATGATTGCAAAGTTAGGCCCCTGCCACGATATAATGCTGGTCACTATTGTTTACTATTTCTAAATGGTACCAATTAATACAAATTAGAATTGAGGCCTTCAGGGAACACCAGAGAAAAGACATGCTGGCAACCCAGAAAACTTCAAAAGAATATTGGTGCAATTTATTATTATATTGTTGCTTGCTGACAACAGGAAAGCCCATAAACCTGGTTACACCACTCAGCACAAGAATATTTCAGACTACATAGAAAACATTTCAAATATGACTAGAGACACAAGGACAGATATAAAGTTACAGACTACATCCCAAGGTGATGGTCTGTGGAAGCAGTCCTGAGTCCAAATGGAATTAGTGAGCCAGCCAAACATTGAGGGTTGCTCGAATCAAAATTAACCATTCCTTGTACGCAAGGGGAAACTTTAAATGGCACAGTAATTCATGCTGAAAGTGCAGTGACTTTTAAATAAAAAATTGCATCTCCATCAGGCATCATCACCATATTAACAAAAATGAAGCTAAGAGAGTTAGCAGAGAAAACTCATTCTGAGGTGAGAATCAGGGAAATTGTCAATCAGCTAGGCAAAACTAGGATTCCTGATGAAGGGCTTTTTCCTGAAACATCTATTTTCTTGCTGTGCTTTTCCAGTACCACACTAATCTAGAAATAGTTAATCAAGCCACTCAAAATTGGTAAGTGTCAGGCTAGTTAAAGAAGCACACAATTCTGGTTTCTAATGCATTTTTGGGGGAGACATGGATGCTCAGCAGTCAAAACATGACTCCCAAGAATTGGAAAACCTGCAGTATGGCCACAAAAGGTGCAAGACCTCCATATCGCCATGAAGCACGGGAAAGCTACTGTTACTGCAGAACACAGTCTTTAAAGGAAATAAAATCATTGATTATATTCGGAAGCTTTGGGATCAGAAATAGCATTGTCAAGAATATTTAATTTCACAAATGGACCAAATAGAGTACAAAATTGAACACTGTGGAGAAGACAGTTCTTGACAGTCAGAACAGCTTCTCAAATGGATCGTAAACTGAACAAGTAAATACACTTGTGTGCACATCAGGGTTATACCAGGTTTTGTTTACAAAATATTTGGAGAAATATTCAAAACCTTTGACAATTAGTTCAATGTCAAAATAAATAAAATCTTTGAAAGATTCGACAAAAGGCTGTAGCATAGAGGTGAATCCAGGGATAATTTAATGATTTCTTCAGGTGGATGGAGTAACGTCACGATGGTGACTTAAAATAAAATACTGGCTTGTTATAAGCAATATTGATAAGTCCTTGTCAAATTTATTATAGTCCAAAGAGAACCTCACTCCAGGGGAAGATATTCAGATCATGACCAAAGGAGAGGTTCAGAATCACAACAGATCAATCCTAAAAAGAGAAAATAAAATTTGGCATAGGATCACAGAATCATTTCTTAAGGTGCTTAACCACCAAAGGTCGAACATATGAGCCTGTGCAGCAAATAGGAAAGGCATGAGATTCTAACACTGGAAACAAGCAACCTCATTTGCAAACAGTGCCCTACTTTTAAAACCAAATGCTTTTATTGCTAGTTGGTAGGTCACTACCAACTAGGTAGGACATAGCCAAAGAAGAGAAAAAGACCAAAGAACTAGAACTATCCCATGAAGAAAGTTAATGAGGGAACAGTATTCAGAAGAAGATAAACTCAAACATTTCCTAGAGGAAATCAGTGATCCAGACCAAACAGTTTGGGATGCACTTACGTCAATGGACAGTTCATAAATTCCAAGTAAGACATGGTAGCAAGTTTCAGTCCACAGTTGATCAGCTGAATGGTCCAGGGTCATCACGCTTAATGGAAAAGGTTCATGAAGAGCTTATGCTTGAAATGTTGACTCTCCTGCTCCTTGAATGCTGCCTGATGGCTGTGCTTTCCCAGCACCACACTCTTCAACTCTGATCTCCAGCATCTGCAGTCCTCACTTCCACCTAGTTGACTATAAACGACTCTCCAAAGTTGGAGTAATACATACTTATCAAGCTCTCGATTATGCACAACTAAGAATTTTTCACTCTTGAGTAGAAAGGTATGCATTTGCCTCAGTGTTATTTAAATACCAAAAGATCTGGGAAAACCCAATGGAAAATGTTGGTGAGCTCATAAATTCATGGCAGGCCTTCAAGAAAATATGAGTTTAGTTACATTAGAAATAAAATTTCATACCATCAAAGATGCGAAGAGGTGAGTCTTGAGCTACAATGTAACAATGTCAAAAATTGCTCGAGTATGTCCTGTACACAAGAATCAAGTCAAATCTAACCATCAATTACTGCCGGTCAGCCTACTCCCAATCATCCGTGAAGTGATTTAAAGAGGCATGAACAATGCTATCGATCTTAGTGATAAGCTTCTCACTGCCACTCTGGGTTTTGTCAAGATGACTCAGCTCATGATCTTGTTACAGCCTAGGTCCAAACATGGACAAAACAGCTGATCTGCAGAGGTAAGGTGTAAGGGACTGCCCCTGTATAAAGGCTGCATTTGACCAAGTGTGACATCAAAGAACCTGAGCAAGACTAGAGTCCGTAGCAATTGGGGAAAACTTTCCACTAGTTGGAGTCATACTTAGCACAAAGGAAAATGGTTCTTGTATTTGGAAGTCAGTCATCACAGTTTCAAGATATCTCTAACAATATCATACATGCACCTAATTTATAAACTTGTCAGATTTAAGGGCAATATTATAATTTAAGAAAAATAATATTATGAGATATAATAGTTAATTTTATTTCTGCTTTTGAGTTAGGTTCTTACATCAGTATACTTTGTTGTTTATGATTTTGGAGTATTCATTTAGTTTTATAACTCCTGCAAATTGTTTGTGAGAGATACCCAACAGAATGTATTAAAATTCAAAATTTATTTGGAGTGAGAAAGACCTAAGACTTTGATTTCTTCTTCTTGTTGTGGTCTTAACTGTTAATTCTGTTTCTAAAGTAAGGAAGAAAGTAGATTAAATGAGGAAAAAGTTTAATTTTTTAATTTTGTTACACCATCCTGATGTAAGTTTTAAAATTGGCCATTGTATGGTGTGAACTGCCTCTCTTCATGTGCCAACCTGACGATACTCTTGGTACAATAGTTGTCTGAAGTCACAGAACGCATCTGGTCTTATCACAAAGTAGAAATGATGAAGAAAAGTTTCTTTTGCCTTCTAACAACAATGGCAAAACCAACATATTGTGTGGTCCTGAGCTGTTTAGCTGTATTATGTCATCATGTGCTAGACGTCAACACAAGTTAAAGGAAATTAGAGCTTATGCCGTGCAATACCTACCACATACAATATGCACAAATGTTTATGTAATTATTTCATAAACTATATTCTTGACAATTCATGTTACAAATCCAAGAAGATCAATTTCAAGCAAAAACTCTAACTTTGAAGGATAATGATTTAATGAACCTTGTTACTTGCATTGTGTATACGTTCATGTTGCTGATAAACAATTACAGATTGTGTTTATTAGCTTGCTTAACTGTAGCAGGATAAACTGATTTATTTACAGTAAACGGTTTGAAACAGTGTGCGGCAGTGTCAACATGGGATTTGTTATTAAACTGGTTTAAATAGTATTACAGCACGAGCAACAATAAAAGTGGTTTAAACATTTACAATAATATGTACAGCATGTATTGTACAGGCTTGAGTATTGCCAGCATCTTTGTTAGAATGACCGCATAGTAAGTAAAGCAAACCCTGGATCAAAAAATCAACTATATATCTTTTGGCTGATCTTTCACTTGGCATCTATTATTTGCAGAATCCATAGGTTATTGAGACACATTAACACCTAGATATCATTATTATTGAAGAAAATCTAAACTGTACACCATCAGTGTATTAACTGTTTGTTTGACTTGTTTATCCATACTGTCTCCTGCTCCTTGGATGTTGCCTGACTGCCTGTGCTTTTCCAGCACCACACCCTTCGACTCTGATCTCCAACATGTGCAGTCCTCACTTTCACCTTATCCATACTGTTTGCATATTTTTGATCACAGATATTTACAAGCTTAGCAAACATTGATACTTTCATGAAGTAAGTCTTTCTAATTGGATGTTTGTGCCTAGTGGTATATGTGTCTGACTGAGTTATATCTTTGACCAAAACAGGAGGCTTTTTTATAGTTTCTGCCCTTTATATTCCATAGTAGCTATTTCTCATTATTACAACTTGGTGTTTATCCAGTGTCACCTACATAATATAAATGTTTGTCACCTCTCTCCTTTCTAATTTTTTCCTGTCTTATAGTTGACAGTCTTGGCAATGAGCAGAGCTTTGCACATCATTTTTGTGGCAAATTGGCAGCTGTATTGTTCCAACATATCAAAAGTTTTTTTTTAAAGTGAGCAGGGCAATATTCCTCTCGTCTTAAATCCATTTAATGTTCTTAGACTAACTCTGAAAAGTTGATTTTTCTATCTCGCCCAATTGCATGCAGTTTTCTTGGAAAGTAAAATCAGGGATAGCCAGGTGGAATGGTCAACTGAGTGTTGATGCTAGCTAGTCAGGAAACAAATGGGAATGGAGAAGTGGTTAACGATACTGAGGACCTGGGTGGGAAGCTTCACTAAAACTGTGTGCAAAGCACCAACAAACTCAAGAAGGTCCAAAATGGTTGCCAAATTACAAGCGCAGACCCTCACAACATTGCACGTGTAAAATATTTCACTCAGTCCTCCTCCTCGTGTATGACAATGTTGCGCATACTGTTCAATTCACCCTGCACCCCAGTACATCATACCTCAGCCCAACTCCTCTTTCTTGACAGACAGACAGACTCAACATCTCTACCAAAATCCATTCCCCCAATTGCACAGTAATTCCTCTTTCCAATCCCATTATTCCCAGTCAGCAGCATCTCTTTCCAAGCCCTCCTGACTTGCCCATGGCTGACACTGGAAACTTTTCTTGCATAACTCATTTTGGCAAATTACCTAGTATTCCTCTACAAAAAGAGAAATTACTAGAAATATAAAAGATCAAGCAACATCTGTTGAGAGAAAAATGAAGTTAACATTTCAGATCAGTGGTTACCATCAGAACTTAAATTCTAGCATTCATAGTATTTTGCCTTTGTGTTTCTTGGTCTGGTGGAAATTATTTTTGTTTAGATTTTGCATTCATTGTCAATGTTACAACTGTAAAATGTTGTCAACCCAGCCAGATTGGCACACTATTTACTAGCACATCATACCATTGACCAACCATGGGTATTCTGACGAGATAGCACATAAAAAAAATTCTCAATGATAGCTGTGGTTAAAATTACACAGAATCATAGAATTACTGGTGTGGAAGCAGGCCATTCAGTCAGTCGAGTCCATACCAACTCTTCAAAGAGCATTTGACCCTTTGGGGTGGCATGGTGGCTCAGTGGTTAGCCCTGCTACCTCATAGCGCTAGGGACCCGAGTTTGATTCCCACCTCGGGAGATTGTGTGAACTCCACAGACAGACATTCTCCCCATTTCTGTGTGGGTTTCCTCTGGGTGCTCCGGTTTCCTCCTACAGTCCAAAGATGTGCAGGTCAAGGTGAATTGCCCATGCTAGATTACCTAGGGATGTGAAGGCTAGGTGCATTAGTGAGGGGAAATGCAGACTAACAGATGTAGGGGAATGTGTCTGGGTGGGATACTCTTCAAAGGGTCGGTATGGACTTGCTGCGCCAAATGGCCTGTTTCCCAGACCCACTCCCCTACCCTACCCTACCCCTGCATTTCCCATGGCTAACCCATCTAACATACACACTCCCAGACACTGTGGGCAATTTAGCATTGCCAATCCCCCTAACCTGCACATCTTTGGACTGTGGGAGGAAACCGAAGCATTCGGTAGAAACTGGGAGATTCGTGCAAATTCCACACACAGTTGTCCTGTGCTGGAATTGAATCTAGGGTCCATAGTGCTGTGAGGCAGCAGAGCTAACCACTGTGCCACCATGCTTTTTGGCTATACTTAGAGTCATAGAGGTTTCAGCATGAAAGCAGGCCATTAGCCCCAACTTGCCCATGCCGCCCAGTTTTCACAATTTAAATGGTCCCATTTGCCTGCATTTGGTCCATATCCATTCATACCTTTCTATCCATGTACTTTCTAAATGTTTTTTAAATGACAAAATTGTACTTGCTTCCACCAGTACCTCTGGCAGCCAGTTCCAAACACTCACCACACTCTGTGGAAAAAATTGCCCCTCTGGACCATTTTGTATCTTTCCCCTCTTACCTTAAACCTATGTCCTCTAGTTTTAGACTCCCCTATGACAGGAAAAAGCTATCTACCTTGTCTATTTATGATGAAGAATGGGCAAGACCTGTCCTGTGGACATTGAATCTTATTAGTCATTGAGTTTTCAAAAGGAAAAAGAAATCTGTGGAATAGTGTAATTTTATGGACCAAGCCAGACCCCCTCAAAACATTTCAGAAAAGTAGTCCAGACCCTAACTTTGCTAGTTGTTTTAAGCAGGTGTAAAGTGGATATTCCAGGAGGGATGCAGCTGGCTCAATCACTTAGTTTTGACTAAATCAGAATTTATTTGCAAAATTACTGATTGAAACACAAACAAAAGAGCACAGAACATAGGGTATAACCTAACCTATCTGAGAACTCAACAGATTATCCCAACTTAATGATGCTGTTCCAAATATTTGCAACAATCTTGATAAACACCCCTTGGCAAAACAGGTAAAATCAAATACACGGCTTGACAGGAGAGATAACAGAGAGGAGGATCAGAATGGACCTGCTTCTTTGGTCCAGCAACTTCACAACTGACTGCTTGCTAAAATAAAACAAAACAAAACCCAAACCGAGGTAATCTGAGCTGAGAGTACTGACTATGCCCCTTTCATTTTACAAGTTTTTTTTAACTTAAAAGCTTCTTCGAGTAGATCAACCTCAGACATTTCGGAGCCTGAATCTTTACAATCTCCTTAAAAACAAAACCAAGAACGACATAACCTTGTTAAAGGAACAGCATCATCACAGTAATGTCTGGTTTTCTTACATGAGTAAGTTAGAAAATAGAAAGACATCTAAAAATGCTCTCATTTCTACGTATGACTTAATGACAAGCAAGAATTTTTCTTGTCCACCATTCCTTCCTCATTCCAAGTACAGAGTTCTGAAGAAGTGTCACAGAACTCAAAACGTTAACCCTGCTTTCTTTCATTAGATGCTACTGGGCCTGCTGAGTTTCTCTAGCAACTACTAGTTTTGTTTCAGATTTCCAGCATCTGTAGTTCTTACTTATTCCTTCCTTGTTGACTTTTTCGACTTCTTCCCATCAGTGTTCCCTTGTCTTTGTTAATCCCATCTCACTTTCCTTTCCTGTTTGTAATCTTGCCTCTTCCCTGCATTAGTGCAGTTATTCCTGCTGCTCTGTAACTATATTTGTCAAGAATATTGCATCAGCTCCTGATTCCCCAAGTGCGCCACCACTGACAGGTTATTCAGAAAAATCTTATGTTAAGATATATGTCGTGGTAAAATACAGACCGTCAATTTTCAAATTCCATTGTCTGATTTTAATATGTGGTACTTTTCATGGACTGAAATGGTTTTAAAAAGCAAAAACAAACCAACAGAAAAATAACCTGATCACTGGCTCAACCAACCTTCGTGAAACCACATGAGAACCGGTCTAAACTGAAATTAATATTTTTACCACAAGAATACCATAGCTAGTCAGCCAGACTTGTACGTCCTGATTTAGATCTTTATTAGATTTCACATTCAAAAATCATCACCACACTTTTCTACCTTGGAGACAAGAACTCAGACATTGGACTATGTGAACAATCCATCATTCAAAGAACTACTTGGCACTGTCAAGTACCTGTCAAGAACATCCTAAGGGTTTTACATGTACATTCTGTTATCTCCCTTTTGATACTGGACCCTATGCTCTTTTAACTGTGTACTTGTGTTTGATGCTGTGTTTTTATTGTTTTTCTTGGTGTGGTGTGTAATAAAGTCACCCTTTTACTCAAGAAAACCTTACAATTGGTTCATTACTGCTACAGAAATTCTGGTTAACTACATTTTAATTGGTAAGAAGAATAGCTGCATACTAGAAAGAATTTTAAACATTTATTTTGGCTGAGGGGTTAGAGGAAAACCAAATTCCACCCCACCCCAATCTCACCTGGTTGTAACACATGGCCTAGGACATAAAGCTAATTAAGTTGTAATGACAGAAAGGGAGAAACATTTATATACTGTGTTTGTTCCCTTTATAAACTCTTCATAGCTTGCAATGAGAAGCCTTAATATTATTTAATCCACTGATGAACCTCTGCTTTAGTCTGTGTGCGGTCTGTTCAATGTCCTTTCACACAGGTTGCTGGAATGAAACCGACATTTCCTGTGGCTTAGCTGAATGCTTCAGATGCAAGGAATAGTTAACAGACTAATAATGGTTGCAAGATATATATGGCCCAAGTGTCGGTCCACCAGTCACAAACAAGCACATAGATAGAGCGTTGCTTCATTTGTTGTTACGAGGTGCAAGGAAGAGTAAGTTTGACATTGTGAGGGTTACTGAGGGGTTGCTTAGTTAATGACAGAATAGAGGAATGTTGAAATAAAAATCTGATTTCATTGTCATCAAGATTTTATCAGCTATAATGCACCATTCTCACATTAACACTGTTGCCGGGCAGAGTTAAAGTTTATTTGTGGAGTTGTGAACTGGACGTTCTGTACTTTGAGTTTGATATGCAACAAAGATTCAAAAGCAATTTAGTTTCTTTAATAATAGTGCAAATTGTTAATCTCTTTTTTATATATTTGTTCTACAAATGTCATGTGAATTAGATCCATTTTGTTTCCCTTTAGCATTTTCTGCAGGGATTGGGCAGGCAGAGGATGCAAGAGAGTGCTGAAAATGTGTTGCTGGAAAAGCGCAGCAGGTCAGGCAGCATCCAAGGAGCAGGAGAATCGACGTTTTGGGCATGAGCCCTTCTTCAGGAATCCTGAAGCCCTTCCTGATGAAGAGCTTCATTCCTGAAGAAGGGCTCATGCCCGAAACATCGATTCTCCTGCTCCATGGATGCTGCCTGACCTGCTGCACTTTTCTAACAACACATTTTAGCTCTGATCTCCAGCATCTGCAGTCCTCACTTTCTCCTCGCAGATGCAAGAGAGTGCACAACTAAATTGTCTATTTACACTAAGAAGGGCAATGATGAGTTTGTCTCTTCCTTTAAGCTTCACTAGTATTTCTAATGGAGTTCTTTTGTTTCCATTGTACAAAACTTAACTTTTTCATCTGCTGTTGCTTTCCCAATATATTTTCTTAAAAATGTGTTTGTTTCAATTTTAATTTATTTCCTGGGTGGAATAGGAATTGTGCACTTCACTTCTCTTTTTGCGTTCTCATTCTAATGTTTTCGGAAAATGCTGACAAGATCAGTGTACAGGTAGTTTGCTGGGCTATCTTAGATCCAGTAATTATCTTGCAAATGTCTAGAGTTGAAGGATCTAATATCACATTGAAATTATCTTCATTCTTTTAACCACAGTTCCTACACTTGTTAATAGGTTCATAGCTTAACTTAATGCAGTTCCACCTAAGCTTCAACACACACTGCTTAAATTGAGCAGAAATCTGTCGATAAATGTTTGTTCTGTGTTGTTTTTACCAAATAAATATTATCCTCCCTTTAGGCTCTGCTGAGAATTCTGAATGGTTTGGAATGCTGCTTCCATTCTTTTATGTATTCCTTACTATGTAATTATGGCATAAATTTAGTTTCCTCAATCTCTTCAAAATGCTTCCATCATAAACATTAAAATTCAACCTTTTTAGATATATTTGTATTAGGCTTGCAATTGTGGTGCAACCCAAGTGCAGTTTGGTAACATATCAACAAAATTATATGTACAGAATGATCATGGTTTGATGGTCTTTAGCACAAGATATAAAGCAGCACTTCTGAGGAAATGCTGTAGTTTTAAATGTTTCAGTGGGTTCCTCTGGATATCAAATTAAAATAAAACTCTTTCACACAGAGGATGGTACGTGTATGGAATGAGCTGCCAGAGGAAGTGGTGGAGGCTGGTACAATTGCAACATTTAAGAGGCATTTGGATGGGTATATGAATAGGAAGGGTTTGGAGGGATATGGGCCAGGTGCTGGCAAGTGGGACTAGATTGGGTTGGGATATCTGGTCAGCATGGACCGAAGGGTCTGTTTCCATACTGTACATCTCTATTTATATGACTGTACTGCAGTTAATATTGTTACTAATGGTACTTGTAGTGTTGACACAAACAGTAGAAATTTAAACACCAGACCTGCCCTTTAAGATACATTACAGTGAAACCATGAGAAGCCAGGTAATTCATGAATTCCCACAGCATTTGCCATTCCATTTAATCGATAACTGGATTGACTTATGTTTGGCTTTTGGTTTTGGTCTTGCCTTGTCTTCATAGCTGCAGGCTTCAAATTAAGATAAATGTAAAATCATTCGTAAGTTATTTGCTTTGGCTTGTGGTGAGACTTGTTACACCAATTTCTGCTTATGGTGATTAAAGGAATGAGAGAATGTCTTATTGTCACAACATTTTACGGGGGCAAGAATTGAGTAAGATTCCCCACTGCAGTATGATGTTTTATAATATAGTTGATCATACCATTCTTCTCTAACCTCCTTTTTCTGCCATTATCCACTTAAGTGGGAATGTATTTGTTTGCAGTCTTATCTAAGTTGAGAGTGTGTTGCTGGAAATGCACAGCAGGTCAGGCAGCATCCAAGGAGCAGGAGAGTCGACATTTCGGGCATAAGTCCTTCATCAGGAAGGATTTTCGAAATCAGGATTCCTAATGAATGATTTATGCCCGAAACGTCGATTCTCCTGCTCCTCAGATGCTGCCTGACCTGCTGTGCTTTTCCAGCACCACACACTCTTGACTTTGATCTCCAGCATCTGCAATCCTCACTTTCTCCCTGCATGCATATCTAATCCTAGCCAAAGAACCAAATGCAATGGCTTTTCTTCCTGACACCACGCTGTTACTTTAGTGCTTTAAGGATCTGACCTCAGCACCTTTATTATTTCTCATATACATGCTACTCTTCAGTGACATCATCCAAAAGTATAACATTAGTATTCGTACATATAATGACTGTTGTGATACTCTCAATGCAAACTAATGAACTATAAATATTAACTTATGAAATATAAAGCCAAAATGGACACTTGCCTGTAACACATAATGGAGTTTAAGTTAGCTAGGTGGCCATTTGCCAACATGTGGAATTGTAAGTACACTGAACTAATAATCATGCCTAGACTAGTCATAGAGATGGTACAGCATGGCAACAGATCCTTCGGTGCAACTCGTCCATACTACCAGATATCCCAACCCAATCGAGTCCCACCTGCCAGCACCCAGCCCATATCACTCCAAACCCTTCCTATTCATATACCCATCCAAATACCTCTTAAATGTTGCAATTGTACCAGCGTCCATCACATCCTCTGGCAGCTCATTCCATACACGTACCACCCTCTGTGTGAAAAAGTTGCCCTGTAGGTCTCTTTTATATCTTTCCCCTCTCAACCTATGCCCTCTAATTCTGGACTCCCCGACCCCAGGGAAAACACTTTGTCTATTTATCCTATCCAGTTTTGGTGAAGTTAGTAGAATGCAAACAACCCTTCCTTTATTTCTCCACCTGAGTTCACAATACCGTTGCAACCTCTGCCACAAACTTGAAATCCAGTAAAAAATGGATATGAAAAGCTGGTGCGTGATGAGTGATAATGAACTCCATTGCTTAACAGTGGCCTAAACTTCAGAAGCTATTAACAGGGACAATGAGATACTCTGGTCACATAACAGACTCCATTTATGCTAAATTAACAGACTGATTGATTGATTATTTTACATTCAGGATGAGATGAACAGAAATGTTTTCCAATGAAATATTGAAGCTGTTGTTTCCTAGCTATTGATTCCATCCTCCTTTCTGGCAGCATTCTGAGATTAAGCCAGTCTGTTCACACCTGACATTTCAACCACAAGTTGAGTTTCCGACCTTCTTATTCACCTCTTTGCTAATACCACCTATTGTAACATTGTCTGTTTTTGACACTGTCTCAAGTTGTCTTTTGCTGAAACCCACCTTCATGACTTTGTTGCCTCTTTATTCAACTATTCTAGCACTCTTGACTGGTCTTCCAAATCCTACCCTCCATAATATTGAATTCCTGATAAGCAACATTTTTATTTTGAGTTCTGCTTGTTTTTGAGTCCCAACTGATCCCCAAACTAAGTCATCTACTCCAACCCTAAGACATCTGCAATCATATGATTCTGTCCTACTTTAGACCCCAAATTTTAATTGCTGTACCATTAATGGCTTTAATTTGCTTAGGCCCCAACTTCTAGTATTCCCATTTTATGTCATACCTCTCTCTGCCTCTCTTACTTTCCCTTTCTCCTTTTAAGACACTATCTAAAACATACCTCATTGATTGAGCTTTTGATCATCTAATCTAATATTTCCTTATAAAGCTTGGCATTTTAAGATTAGATTAGATTCCCTACAGTGTGGAAACAGGTTCTTTGGTCCAACTAGTCCACACCGACTCTCCGAAGAGTAACCTACCCAGACCCATTTCTCTCTGACTAATGCACCTAACACTATGGGCAATTTAGCATGGCCAGTTCACCTGGCCTGCACATCTTTAGAGGAAACTGGAGCACCCGGAGGAAATCCATGCAGACACTGGGAGAATGTGTAAACTTCACACAGTTATCACCCGAGGCTGGAATCGAACCTGGCACCCTGTTGCTGCTAGGCCACCGTGTCGCCCATTTACTTTGCTTTACAATGGTCCAGGGAATTTCTTTGGGACAATTTATGATGTTAAATACACTTATGAATGTACTACTATTCTATACAAATGTTTCATTAAAAAAATCATAAATGTTACTGCGCCTGCTTTAAAATCACACAATTTAATTTGTATTTACTCTCATCATTGCTCGTTCAACTTCACACTTAAATTTCATCTGCCAAATGTCTGAATATTAATTTCACTAATGTAGATATCCTCCAGCTTATCTTTATTGTGTTTATGCTGCTATTTAATTTAATCCTGTTAGCATTTCTTTCTAGCTTCTCCTTAAATGTGTCTATGTTATTCACCTCAATACTCCATGTCCATGACCCACATTCCAGCCACCTGTTCTGTTGTCTTGGTAAATTAAATTCGGTATATTGATTGAGAAAATCAAAAAGATTCAATTCCAATTGTAGGGCTTCAGATTTTTTAAACAGGTAATTGTACAAGTATTTTCTTTTTTAAAAGACAAGTTTATTATACCAGTGAAAATTCAGTACAAATATAAATATTATGTCTTGAATTTTGAAAGTGAATCAGTCTTCAAATCCCAGTTAGAAAACGTGCCCATCCTAATTTTCAGCCAATCAATTATCTTACATGATTGGAGTGGAGCATGAAATAGGATCACGAATAAACCATAAACTCTGCTAAGTGTGGTCAGTTATTCAAGATGATCATGGCTGATCTTGTGCTAAATCTTCCCACAAACTCATTGTGTCTGTTAATTCCCTGAGGCACCAAAAATCTGTCTATCCTAGTATTAAATGTTTTAAATAATGGAACATCAGCAACTCTCTAGAGTGGGGAATTTCAAAGATTCACAACCCTTTGAAGAAACTTCTCTTCCTCAGTCTCCAACAATCGTCCTGTAGCTAGAGACTATGCTCCTGTGTTCTAGATTTTGTCAGTTCCATATTTTACATTTCAACCTCAGGGAAGGTGCTGATGTATTGACATTGTCTTTAGGCTAGTAACCCAGACCCAGGCTAATTCTCTGGGACATGGACACAAATCGAGCATGTAGTGAAATTTGAATGTAGTTAATAATTCTGGAATTTTAAGTGAGTCTAATGGTGAAACTATGTATCTGAAATCAATTGTGATAACTCCTGATTTACTAACGTCCTTTCACTATCATCTTCTCTTGTTCTGGCCTGGATGTGGTTGATGCCTTAACTGCCCTCAGAATAGCCTAACAAGCTACTCGGTTGTTTCTAACTGCTATAAAGGGCAGCACAGCTGTTCATTGGTTAGCACTGTTGCTTCACAGGGCCAGTGACCTGGGTTCAATTCCAACCTTGGTTGACTGCCTGTGTGGAGTTTGCATGTTCTCCCCATGTCTGTGTAGATCTCCTCTATGTGCTCTGGTTTCTGCCCAGAGTCCAAAGATATGCAAGTTAGGTGGATTAGCCATGCTAAGTTGCCCCATAATGTGCAAAATTGTGTAGGCTAGATGGATTAGCCATGGTAAACGTGGCGATAGGGTGAGGGTGTTGGATGCTCTTCAAAGACTTCATGGGCCAAATGCCCTCTATCTGTACATAGGGATTCTGTGACATTCTGATAATTCCCTGCCTGCCCATCATGGGCTGCAGCGATTCAAGAAGACTGCTCACTTGAGTAGTTGGCAAAGGGCAAAAAATGCTGCTCAGTCAGCAACAGCCTCTTCCTATGAATGAATTTTTTTAAAAATTAGGAAACCTAAATACATTACTCTGTCTCTTTTTGTTGAAATCATTAATATAGATTGTTAATAGCTGAGGATTTAGCACTGATCCTTGCATCACTCCATTAATCACAACCTGGCAACTTGAGAATGTTTCATTTGTCCCTACTTTTCTGCTTCCAGTCAGTTAATCAATCCTTTGTTCAGGTCAATATATTATCCCAACTCCACCATACCTTGTTTTGTCGACTGAATTTTTAACTCAGTTCTTTATTTTTCTGCCTTATAACCTAAGATTTAGTACCTAGGCATCTTGTACCTAAAGTGGTGCTGTGAATGGTGACATTGTAAACTTTTCACTGTACTCCTGCATCCCTGTACTACATGTATATATGTGACAATAAAATCTGATTCAAATCTATTTGAACTTGAACCCATGATCTTCATGCTTTGACGCAAAACAGTTTTCAGGAAGCCATGCTAGTATTCATTAAATTCACCAGGTAGATATTCAGTGAAGTCAAATGTGGAGAAATGAGGTGGCACGCTTTGAGTAGCAGCAGAATAAGAAAATATATACAGTAAAAAGTAAAACTTAAGTTTCAGATACACAAAACATGTGCAGTAAGGGGACCAGTTGAGTAAACTGTTTTTATTAAAGTAGTAAATTGAATCTACTGCTGTTCGTGAAATAAAAGTAAGGGAATATGACACTGTTATCTAATGGTTACCGTTTGTTCAATAGCTAAGGCTATGAGTAATTATTGACCATGTTTTAGTCTCTTAACATACAAATTGGCAATAGTATGATATTCTGTTTAAATTTATAACCCTATTGTGAAAATTCTGTATAATTTAGACTTTCTTTTAATGCTGAGATAAGATTTATACACCAGCTGTTAAGTTAAAATTCAAGAGCGTACTTTCAGACTGTTTGTTTGAATTACTGCTCTTGTGCATCTCCTGGTGGCCATCTTGTATTAATCCATTTTGTGCAGAAACTAGGCAATGTTGCATTTTCAAACTCGCAAGTCATATTTCATCTGTGAAGAGGTGTTGGCTGAAGACTAGCTATTTTCTACAGACATAAATTATCAAGAATATCTCTTAGATACCCATCAAGACGTGTGAGTCTGGTAAACCAATGTGGTAAATTACTAGCCAGCATGTTGGTCTGCCTCAGCACAACGGCCTGAGATTCAATGGCTTTGATGTCAGCTTTCAGCAGAGGTGTAGAATGTGGTTCGTGTCTTTTCCTCAACCTTGGGAACCCATGAGCCATGAATTGAACAAAGATGGACTGGTATTCAAAGATGATTTCTGGTATTAATATATGTGCTGAAATATGGTGACTTAAACATTTTTCATTATACTTTTTGTAAAAATGCAAGTGACAATAAATTATTATTCTGTTCTAATTTAATGCAGTGTAGATTAATTATAACTTCCCAAAATAAGTGGCTATATTTGTAAAATTGAATCATCATGGGTAGGTGTTGGCCTAGTGGCATTGTCGCTAGGCTATTAATCCAAAGACCCAAGTAATGTTCTGGGGATCTGGACTCTAATCTCACCATGACAAATGGTGGAATTTAAATTCAGTAATCATCTGGAAATAAGAATTTTAATGATGACCATGAAACCGTTGTCAATTGTCAGGAAAAACCCATCTGGTTCACTAATGTCCTTTGGGGAAGGAAACTGCCATCCTTACCTGGTCTGGCCTACATGTGACTCCAGACACAGCAATGTGGTTCAATGCTCTCTGGCAGTTAAAGTTGGGCAATAAATGCTGGCCTACCTAGTGATGCCCACATCCTATTAAAGAATTTTAAAAATGTTAATTCAAAGCATTTGCTGGTTGGTTAAGTTCATATGGCATGTAAAGCAGCTATTGAAAATAACATTTAATGTAATGATAAAGCATAGGAACTGAAATACCCACATTTACAATTTACATCTAGAGTTTAAGAAATTTTTCTGTTAACACTTCCATCTGATTTATTTTTCTGCAGTTTAGGTCCCAGTATCATAGGTCAGACATGGTCGTTTTAGTATAAAGTAAAATTCACATTATCTGACATACCTGGAAGAACAAGGCTCAAATGGAAAACACCATCATTTGAGAGTTCCCTCCAAGCCACACACCATCCTGACTTTAAACTATATTGCCATTCTTTCGCTGCTGATGGATCAAAATCCAGGAACTCCTTTCCTTGTATACTGCAGCAGTTCATAACAATACATCAAGGGAAATTAAACATAGGCAATAAATGCTGTCCTAACTCGTGATGCCCGCATCCTGTGAATTAATTTTTAAAAATAGTACTGGATCAGCTGGTGTCAGTAAATCAAAGAAAAAAGCCAGTTAAGCTCAGATGTAAAAGGAACAAGAGGGTACCAAAGTGAGGAAATACATTTTTTTCCCTCAGTGAGTTGTTAAGGATATGGAAGTGTGGTGGAGGCAGGTTCAATTAATGTATCTATCTCTGTCTTAAATGCATCAACGACTTACAAATGCAGTCTGACCGGAACCTTATACAGTGTCAGCTGTACAACTCTGCTATTGATTTCTAACCCTCTTGAAGTGAAGGCTGATTGTGCATTTGCCTTCATAACTATCAACTGAGCCTGCATGGGAGTCCTGAATTCTGTCTTCCATGTCCCTTGTACTTCAGCTATCTGAAGGTTTACCCCATTTAAAAAATAGTCCACACATCTATTCTTCTGACCAAAGTACATAACCTCACATTTTCCCACATTGTATTTCTTCTGCCACTTCTTTGCCCATGTCTAAGTTCTTCTCCAGCCCACTTCCTCAACAATGCCTATCCCTCCACCTTTGTGTCATCTGCAAACATAGTAACAATGCCCTCAGTTCCTTCATCCAGGTGGTTAATGTATAACATGAATAGTCATGATTCCAACAGTGACCCCTGTAGAAGTCCAGTCATCACTAGTTTCCATCCTGAAAAAGACTCCTTTATTCCTACTCTCTGCCTTTTCCCAGTGGACCAACCCTCTATCCATTCCAGGACTTTGTCCCCAACACCATTGGCTCTTTCTTTATTTAGCAGCTTCCTAAGTAATACCATGTCAAAGGCCTTTTGGAAATCCAAGTAGTTGGCATCTACTGGCTCTCCTTTGTCTAACTTGCTTGTTGACCTCAAATTATTCTAACAGATCTATCAGGCATGACCTTCCCTTTGCAAAACCATACTGATTCTGCCCTATTTTACCATATACTTTCATCCAAGGATGGATGTAATGGCATCCTCGTTAATAAAACCAATGACAGGTCAGGCCAACTCACTTATAGTTTGCTATTTTTTCCTGTATCCCTCCTTAAGCAGTGGTGTTACATTAACGATTTTCCAGTCCTTTGGGACCCTCCCTAACTTGAATGATTCCTGAAAGATCACTACCAATGCCTCTATAATCTCCTCAGCTATGTCCTCCAGGACTCTGGGGTGGAGTCCATCTGGTTCAGGTTACTTATCCGCTTTTGGAACCTCCAGCTTCCCAAACCCCACCTCCTGAGTGATGGCCACTACACTCACCTCTTGAAGTTCTGGTACATTGCTGATGCCTTTCATTCTATAAACTGATGCAATGTACCTATTCAGTTCCTCTGCCATTTTTGTTCCCCGTAAGTACTTCTCTAGCCTAATTTTCCAGCAGTCCAATGTCCACTCTTGCCTCTCTCTCCTTGTTAGATAGCTAAAAAAAAGTTCTTACAGTCTTCCTTTACATTGCGAGCTAACTTACTCTCATTACTCTCATAGTTCATCTTCCACCAGCCCCCCACCCCCCTTATTGATTTTTGAGTTAACCTGATTTTTTTTTGAAAGGCTTTCCACTAATCTTTACCACATTGTATGCTTTCTCCTTTGCTTTTATGCTGTTCAAAACTTCCCTCTTCAGCCTGGTTGCTTCATCCTCCCCTTTGTTTTTTCTTCCTTGGGATGAATTTTTGCTGTTCCTTTCAAATTACTACTAGAAACCCCTTGCCATTGCTGCTCCACTGTCTTTCCTGCTAGTTTTCATTTCAAATCAGTTCTGGCCAGCTCCTCTTTTATGTCTTTGTAGTTACCTTTACTCAGTTGTAACACCTGCTGAACATGTGTTGCTGGTTAAAGCCCAGCAGGTTAGGCAGCATCCTGGGAACAGGAAATTCGACGTTTCAGGCCAGAGCCCTTCTGATTCAAACTCTTCACTCTCAAACTGCAGGGTGAATTCTGTCATATTATACTCACTCTCCTCTGGGGTTTTTTTTCCCTTTAGCTCCCTAATCAATTCAGCCTCATTATGCATCACCAAATCTAGAATTGCCTGTTCCCTAGTGGGATCTACCATAAGCTGTTCATAAAAAAAATCTCGTAGACATTCCACAAATTCCTTTTCTTGAGATCTGCTACCAGCCTGCATATTGAGATCCCACATGATTATTATGATAGTGTTTTTCTTACCTGCCTTTTCTGTCTCCTGATTTAGTTTCTTCCTCATATCCTGACTACTGTTAGGAGGCTTGTACACAACTCCCATCAGAATCCTTTTCCCTTTGCAGTTCCTTAACTCTACCCACAGTTTCTAATCCTTCCACCTCTATATCACTACTTGCTATTGATTTAGTTTTTTTTTACTATCAAGGCAACCCTGCCCACCTGCCAATCCTTTCGATATCCTTGGATATTTAGCTCTCGGCCCTGATCCCCTTGCAGCCACATTGTACCTGCCAATTTCAATATGCACTCCAAGTTGGTGCAGACGTTATGGGCTGAATGGCCTCCACCTGAACTGTAACAATTCAGTGATTCTGTGAATTCATAATTCAGCTATTTAAGAAACTGATTGACTACTTTGGAATTTTCTATAATAATGTGCAAAGTTGAGTCAACCTTATCCATTTTAGGAGCTAACACCATTGGTGAACTCCACCTGCTTTAACTCTAGCTAATCACAAGATTTTATTGAATTATTGAATATATGCATTGAATCTCCATTCCTGAGCTTATAGGCTTAAGCATGAGGATTTTTTTTTCAGTATTTATTTCTCTACATCCACATAATGTCTAACATAGTTCATCCAGGCAAAGCTCTACAGAGTTTCTAGAATTTCCTCAGTAACTTTACTCGCTCTTCAAGTTACCCTTCCTCGAAGTATGAAATATATTGACTAACATTCACAGTATTTAAGTATTGGCTGTTCAAGTTGTAAGAGAATGGCTCTTTGAACTGTATCTTTCCTTTGACTTCACTCTTAGTATCCCTATCTATTCTGCTATTATTACCACCTGACATACTTGTTCACTCTTATCTTTCTTCCTATGATGATATTGCTTTAAGATATTGACGTAACATAAACAATTATTCTGCAATTAGGAATAACTACTAGATAAATCACTTTACTAGCCCTCCTAACTACCTGTTATGCAACACTTAAGCCATGCTTTCAGAGGTTCACTATAAAAATAACAACCTGACAACTTTGTCTCCTGTTTGAAATGCTTTAGTTGTAGCTTGTTTGTCTGTCCCTTCTCTATGAAGTGTTTAAATGCTCCTTCACTAGTTTACATGCTTCTGAGAGACACATAGGGAAATGTCATCCAACATTGAGGAGTCCTCTTTATAGCTTAAAAACATTTCTTTAATGAATCTTTTGCCTCATGACTATTGATCAATTCAAATGAACAAAATCCAGTAGATTCGTTTGGGGATGGTAAGAACAGCAAAAAACCTGATTCTTTGCTCCAAGTCTGTGGGTATTTATGACACGAGGCCTTAATTATTGTTTCCAGAGTCTGATGTTATCTTGCCAAAGCTTTCTGTGTTTAAGGATGATAGGCAGTAGACTTTAGCTGTCTCATACTCAAATTGCTGTTTTATACCCTGTCAAATTTTAGACATAATCAATCCAAGTTTCTAACTTTATATTTCAAGGAGTCTATAATGAACTGAGAAAAAAACTCATCAGCTGTAATTCTTTAAAGTCTGCCCAGCAATTCCGTAAGATCATCACTGATCTACCCCCTAGCCTCAGTTTCTCATAGTCCTCAACTCCTCTATTTCAAAAACCTACCTACCTGGTCTTTAACTACTTTCAGCAGTTGAGCCTTTACAACTGTCTACAATTACTACCCTCTGAGAGAAGAAATGCCTACACACAAATGTCCCCTTATTCTGTAACTGCACCCTCTAATTGAGACTTCCAACAACTTCTCAACATCTCCCTTGTCCAGCCTCTTCTTAATTTCAATAAGATCACTCATCGTTCCTCTCCACTGTAAAGAATAATGGCTTAACCTGTTTAATTGTTCTTGATAAGTTAACCCCTTCTTCAACAGAATCAGTCGAGCAAAATTCGTTTGAATAGCCTCCAGTGCTATTGCATCCTTCCTTAAATGGGGAACCTATTATTGTACAGAGTACTTGAAATGAGGCTTCACCTAAATCCTGTACAGTTGTAAAAAAGACTTCTATCTATTTTTAAACTCTCACTACCTGGCAGTAAGGGCCAAATTCAATTTGCTTCCTTCATCGCCTCCTTGTTAATGTATTTCATACGTAACACCCAAATGTCTCCATGTTGCATTTTTTTTGTCTCGTCAATCAAAAAATTGTCTGCTTTTTTGAGTCTTCCTACCAAAGTATGTGACCTCTCACTTTCCTACATTAAATTTCATCTGTCAAGTTTTTTGCTCATTCACTCAATATTTCCATATCCCCTTGCAAATTCCTTACGTCCTGAACATAACATGCCTTCCACTTATTTTTGTATCATCAATAAATTTGGATACGTTAGACTTTGCCCCCTCTCCTAGGTTATTAATACTCATGGTAAATAATTGAGGTCCGAGGACCAATCCATGTAGCACTCCACCAGTTAAGCATTTCTAATCTAAAAAATCCCATTAATCTGGACTCTTTCTTCTGTCTGTTAAACCAATCTTCAATTTATGCTTATACATTACACACATTACTGTGAGCTCTTAATCTTTTGCAATAAGCTTTTATATGGCACCTTATCAGATGCCTTCTAGAAATGTAAATACATTATGGGTTTCCCTTTATCATCTCTGCTTATAACCTTAAACTTGTGCAAATTTGTTAAACATCATTTCCCTCTCACAAACCATGGTAACTCTGTTTGATTGTGTTAAGATTTTCTAGAAATGCTGCTATTTCTTCCTTAATAGTTTCTAACATTTTGCTAATAACAGATGTTAGACCAACTGGCCTACTGTTCCCTCCCTCCTTGAGCAGGGATGTCACAGTAGTGATTTTCCAGTCTGATGAAACAGAACACAGTGAGTCCAATACAAATTTCAACCAAAGCCTCCTATCTCAAAGCCATTCCTTCAAAACAATTAGATGCTGTTAATCAAGATGTGGCGACATGTCTGCCTTCAGTCTCATTCATTTGTCAAATACTTTGTCCCTCATAGAAACTGTTACAGGATCTTGCTTATCTGATACCTTTGGATGATCGTAGTATCCTCCATCATGAAGACTGATGCAGAGTTTTCATTTACATTATCTGCTATTTACCTGGTCATGTCCTCTAAGGAACCCGCAATCACTTCAATTGCTCTCTTTCTGTCTTTCTATCCATAGATGTTCATGCTGTTTGTTTCTATATGTCTAACCAATTTAGTTTCATTATCAATTTCACACATTTTATTTAAAAAATCCCAATTCTCTCAGCAACCACTAGTTTTCACGACTTTGAGTGCCTTGGTTTTTCACTGGATACTCTCCTTTGTCCTTTGTTAGGCCAGTAGTTCATCCTTATCATTGAGTCCTTCTTTTTGACCAGAACAAACTTTTGTTCATGTTATGAAATCTCTGCTTAAATATCTTCCACCACATCTGCTGACCTTTCCCCTTAGCATATTTTCCCAGCCCACTTTGACAACTCTTCTTCAAACTCTGTAATTGCCGTTATTTAAGTTGAGGTTTGAGACCTGAATTGTCCTCTTTCAAACTGAATTTGATGATTGTAATCATCATACCCAAGGATCCTTAACTGATGAAATCTCTTTTTAATCCTACCTCAAATACTAGACCATAATAGCTTGTTTTTAGAGTGAGTTGTGTAGTGTACTGCTCATAGAAACAATCTCTGTAATCTTCAAATTCATCTTGCATGTTACCTTTGCCCATCTGATTTGTCCAGTCAATATGCAGATTAAAATCACATAACATTGTAGTGCCCCATTTACAGGCCTCCATTATCTACTGATTTCTACATTGAGGAAATTCTTCTAGGGCCTATAGATGGCTCCCATGCTTAACTGTTTTCCCTTACCATTTTTTATTTCCATCCAAACTGATATTCTGCACTCATATCATTACTGAGCACTGTACTGATATGGTCCTTTATTGATAAAGCTATCCCAACTCATTTGTATTTTTGCATAATCTTCTGTAATTTGAATACCGATGACGATTGAGTTTCCAGTTCTGGTCACCCTGCAGCCATGTCTCTGGAATAGCTATCAAGTCCTAGTCATTTAGTTTTATTTGTTCCATCAACTCATTTGTTTGGTTACAAAGGCTGAATGTAATACATACGGCTTCAAACCAAGAGCTTTCTGTTTTACCTATTAATGTTTTCATTACTTCATCATTCTGCACAATTTTATTCTATTTATTTACATCCTACCTTGATGCCTTTTTACATTACAAAAGTGGTTGACATTATTTGGTTATATAATTATAATGCATCTATTAGGATACTTTAAAAGCCCATGTTTCTGTTGCTAGGGAATATCATCCATAATGAAAATGCACTTTAATGCCATCAATAGAGATATTAAGAATCAAGCACGGCTTGCTTAGTGTTTTCTTCTTTTGACATATTAAAGTAAAAGACTAACTGATTTTTTTTACCAAAATTAAGAATGTCTGGAAATAAGTTGGTGAGCATGAGGAATAGTGTGAAATGGTGCTTAGCTTGTGTTTGCTCTATGAAATAGTGTAAGACTTAAATTTGTAGTAAGATTTCTGACAAGTGAAACTTTAAGCAAATCAGATTTTTTCATTAAAACAAACTGTTTAAAACTCAATAAAAGCTGTAGTTAGATTCTGTAATGTTAACCTGCACTTGTATAGTACAATCTGTTTGTAGAGCACTGCATTGGTAAATGAAATAGTTTTTGAAGTAAAATAATTGTTTTCAAATTGCAAGTAATATGTTACTTTTCCACCTAACTATGTTTGTTCTCACTTGCTCACAGCCAATCCCAATGGCTGAACCTTCTGCTCAGCACATGTTCTAATCCCTGAAATACCCACTTGCCATCTTTCCAGCACCCTGACCCTGCTTGCTGCCAGCCAGTCCTCCCACTACCCCTCAGCTTCTGGCCTCTGACATCACTTGATCCTGCCTCTTGCTGCTAACCCTCTAGTTCACAGCCTCTGCCCCTCCCTGACCCACCCTCTCGCAGCGAAACCTCCTATTGGCAGCCTCTTTTGTTCCCTGACATAACCTCTCATGCCAAGCCTGTGGCAGGCATCCTCTGCCACATCCTTGCCTTTCCTCTCTTTGCAGATCCTCCTCCTTTTGAACACTTGCTATTAGTGAGGGCTCTGGAAATGTGTGTAAAGACTCAAAGAGCAGATTTAACATGCAAGACACTGCAATCTATAGGGATGGCAATAGAAGGGAATCTTGGGGAGGAGCAGAGGGTGCTTCAACCTGCAAGACTAAGTTAAATATAAACTTCTGGCCCTAAAGACAATTTTAATGTGAAATGACTTAAAATAGGGCAACTTAAAAAGGGACTGCTGTTTAATTAATTTCATGATGGTGTTGAAGGTTAATAACTTCCTGCACAGACTCAACAATTTGTCTTGGCTGCACCATAAAATTGTTAAAATAATTTATTTGCTTGAAAGAATATTGCTAAGTGGTAGAGAATTTACTTTCACTTTCTTATTGATCATGAGCTGTGAGTAATAAATATTACGGCTAAGATTTAAGGAATGTACCGAGAATAGATTGTTTTGTTATAGAGTTAGTTTGCATAGCTACAACAATACAGTTACATCAAATTTCATTTTCAGAACCTATTAAATGAGAATTGAAAGTGCCATGATTTTCAAAAATAGTTGAGCTAAACATTGCAACATTATTGTTGAACCATAGACAGTTTGAACACAAGTTAGTGAGCACAGTTCTTTGCTTGGTGTTTATCTGCCATGTTGCATTATTGATATACTTTGATACCTGTCTCTCTCGTAGCTAATCAATCTCAAAAAATTTCTAAGATTTCAGAGGGACACAATTTGAAGTAAACTGTTTTCCATTATTCAAAAATACTATTGATGAGAACGTTGAAAAGAACATGGGAACATAGGAGCATTGTATCCTCTTTGGCCACAGGGTGAGGTTACAGAGGACAGGAGAATAGCTAATGTCCCATTGTTTAAGAAAGGTAGCAGGGATAATTCAGGAAATTGCAGGCCTATGAGCCTCACATTGATGCTAGGGAAATTATTGGATAAGATTCTCAGGGACAAGATCCATGCACATTAGAAGCAAATGGACTTATTAGCAATAGACAGCATGGTTTTCTGCAGGGGAGATCATGCCTCACTAACTTGATCGAGTGTTTTGAGGAGGTGAGGAAAGATGAGATGAGGAAAAAGCGAATAATGTTACCTACATGGACTTTGGTAAAGCCTTTGACAAGGCCCCTCATGGCAGACTGGTACAAAAGGTAAAGTCACATGGTACTGGGGTGAGTTGGCAAGGTGGATACAGATCTGGTTTAGTCATAGGAGACAGGGAAGCAGAGGAAGGATGCTTTTTGGAATGGAGGCTTGTGACTAGTTGTGTACCTGCGGGATCAGTGCTGAGACTCCTGCTGTTTGTGATCTACATAAATGATTTGGAGGAAATGTGACTGATCTAATTACTAAGTTTGTGTACCGTAGAAAGATTGATGGAATTTTAGACTGTGAGGAGGATTGTTAGAGGATACAGCAAGATATATAGAAGTTGGATGTGTGGACAGAAAAGTGGCAGATGGATTTTAATCTGGGCAAGTGTGAGGCGATGCATTTTGGAAGGTCAAGCGCAGGTGAAAATTATACAGTGAATGGCAGGACCCTCAGGAGCATTGATATACAGAGGGATCTGTGTGTGCAGGTCCATAGTTCACTGAAGGTGGCAGAGCAGGCAGATAAGGTAGTAAAACACAAGGCCTATGGCATACTTGCCTTGGTTGTAAGAGGCATTGGACATAAGGATAGGCAATTTATGCTGCAGCTTTATAGAACTTTAATTAGGCCACACTTGGAATATTGCATGCAGTTCTGGTCACTACACTACCAGAAGGATATGGATGCTTTGGACAGGGTACAGAAAAGGTTTACCAAGATTTTGCCTGGAATGGGGAATTTTATCAAAGAAGAAAGTTTGGATAGACTGGGTTTGTTTTCACTGGAGCACAGGTTCGAGGGACAACCTGATAAAAGTTTATAAGATTGTGAATGGTATGGATAGAGTGGAAGATATGAGGGTTTTTCCCAGGGGGGAGGGGTCAGTTACTAGGGGGCACAAATTCAAGGTTTGGGGTTTGGGGGTATGGAGGGGGAGGTTTAAAAGAGATGTGCGAGGCAAGTTTTTCATGAAAAGGGTGGTGTGTGCCTGTAGCACACTGCCAGAGGAGGTGGTGGAAGTAGACCCAATAGCAGCATTCAAAAAGCACCTGGGTGAATACAAGAACAGGAAGGGAATTGAGGGATACAGATCCTGTAAGTGAAGACAGTTTAGTATGGAAGGGTAAAATGTGTCGGCGCAGGCTTGGAGGGCGGGAAGACCTGTTCCTGTGTTGTATTGTTCTTTGTTCTTAGCAGGAGAAGGCAATTAAGCCTTCAAACAATAATGCTTTTTAATACTGTCATGGCTGATCTCATTGCAG
This sequence comes from Hemiscyllium ocellatum, assembly GCF_020745735.1. Classification (NCBI taxonomy): domain Eukaryota; kingdom Metazoa; phylum Chordata; class Chondrichthyes; order Orectolobiformes; family Hemiscylliidae; genus Hemiscyllium; species Hemiscyllium ocellatum. The sequence continues at coordinate 164,811,478 of NC_083401.1, read as the reverse complement.
CCTCACCTCCATTTTCCTGCCCGTTTCCATAACCCTTTAACTCCTTACTCTTTAAATATCTGTTTATCTTCTCCTCAAATATATTCAGGGTCCCAGCATCCACCAGTGAATTCCACAGATTCATGATGCTTTGAGACCAGTAACTTCTCCATATCTTTGTTTTAAATCTGTCACCTCTTAGCATAAAACTATTACCTTTTGTTCTAGATTACCCCACATGAGGAAACATCCACTCTGTATTTGGTAGAAAAGATGGTTTTACTTGCAACTTCAAGTTGCATAGTACAAACTCGCTCCTTAACCCTTCTGCAGTCTCCACGCTGTAAGGTCAGTTAATAGGTGAAGATCCTGAATTGTAAGATCAGGAAGTTGTGATATTGGGTGGAAATCAAGAAGAACAAATTTAAATGCACCCAATTGTAATTATTACCATTTGGACAGAACATTAAAAAGGAAATTATTCTCACCTGTAGCAACTAGTTGGGTCGAGAATTGACATGGACATAGATGTTCAACTCCATGTAAACTGGGCAAATCAAATTGACAAAGTTAGACTAGAAGATGAACTTTCTGGGTGTCCCTATTAACACTGGAGGAAGGATTCTGTTAGCCACTGTTTGCTGTATTTCCTTCAGTCTTTTGTTTCCAGCTGACATCTCAACTAAATATTGCACACCTTTTGGCTGCTTGGAAGTCATCAGCAACATTTGCGCCATCTTTTGAGTGGTTGCAGGAGTGGTCTTGCTAATAAAGTAGAGGTGATGATTTCCTTAACTTACTTCTGGGGATGGGACTAGTCCCTATAGATTAGATTACTTACAGTGTGGAAACAGGACCTTCGGCCCAACAAGTCCACACCGACCCACCGAAGCGCAACCCACCCATACCCCTACATTTACCCCTTACCTAACACTACGGGCAATTTAGCATGGCCAATTCGCCTGACCCGCACATCTTTGGACTGTGGGAGGAAACCGGAGCACCCGGAGGAAACCCACACAGACACGGGGAGAATGTGCAACTCCGCACAGTCAGTCGCCTGAGTCGGGAATTGAACCCGGGTCTCAGGCGCTGTGAGGCAGCAGTGCTAACCACTGTGCCACTGTGCCGCCCTATACTGTCCCGTGTTCTCCATGGTTCACTTGGAGTCATCTCCTAGGTCGTGTGATTCTTTGACTGAGTCACCTGCTTTGCTATTAATTTGCTGCATGAAAACAGCTTGCTCCTTATTTAACTCAGCAAGCCAGTTTGGCTTCTGGCTCTCACACTCCATTTTCTTTTAGAACAGTCCCTTCTTGGTCCCAGCTAATTTTGCTAGTCTGATCTCAGCCATTTTAAGTCCATGATTTGGAGATGCCGGTGTTGGACTGGGGTTTACAAAGTTAAAAATCACACAACATCAGGTTATAGTCCAACAGAAAGCTAGTGTGCTTCCAATTAAACCTGTTGGACTATAACCTGGTGTTGTGTGATTTTTAATTTTAAATCCAGGTAGCTTTCCTTGAATCTACTTATCCTTTATGGGTTATTTCATCCTTTTCATGGCCTCTGAAATTTTTTTCAGCATTACTACCACACTGCAGAGATGAATTGGTTTGTCCAGCTTCTTTAGACACTCTCCTGGGTTCCAGCTTGAAACATTTTGAATCTATAGGGTCTCACTTGGCTGTTTGTCCAGTGGGTTCTATCCCGACCCCTTCGGACTCTCTCAGCATTCTCCTGGCCATTTCGGAACTGTGGGTTCTATCCTGGATCATTTTAAGCTGGTAGATTCTGGTTTAGTTTATTAAACATATATGGTTTTCTCACTATTTTAAGCACTTTTTCATCTTTTTGAGGAGGGTTGGGACTTCTTCAGATTTGAGTAGCTGAGCAGAGACTTCCTGGTTCTCCATTTGTTTCAAGTGCCCTTCTTGGGACCCAGTAACATGAATATTACAAGCCATTTCCCTATAACACAGCTAGTTCCCTCTGTCCCATTTCGATCACTTCTTGGATTTTCTTCTTCATCTTGAGCTTTTAAATTGATCTTATACATCATTTTCTGGAAAACTCATTCCATCTGCCTCCCTTATGTTAAAGCTCTTTCTCTGGTCTCCCCCTTTCCAGCATCTTGAGCTTGCAGTGCCTTTCTGGTTAGCCACCTAAACTTAACACTCTTAACTCTTTCTTGTTCAAATTTCTGGATATTCCATTCCACACTTAAATGTGCTCACCCATTCCTTGCTGATGTCCTTTCAATGTGTGTTGATTTCTGATGCCAAATGCCATACAATAAACATTCTAATCTAAACATTTAAATCTCTTCATTGTGCTGCCCCTTCCAATTTCTGTAACCTTCCACATACTGCACCAGTCAAGTGGTCAGACCTGTCAGCCTGCCCTCAGTGATGGTCGAGAGTGAGGTGCTAGAGAAGCACAGTAGGTCAGGCAGCATCTGAGGAGCAGAGAATCGACATTTTGGACATAAGCCCTTCATCAGGAATGACGCTTGTGGCCCAAAGGAGCTGAGAGATAAATGGGAGGGCTTGGGGCTAGGGGGAAGATAGCTGAGAATGCAAGAGATAGATGAAGGTGGGAGAGAGGGTTATAGGTCAGAGGGGGCGGTAGTGTGGATAGATGGGAAAGGCAATGCACAGGTCAAGAGGGTGGTGCCGAGTTGGAGGCATGAGAATCTTGTAGTGATTTATTTTCTCAGTGACAGGCTAAATCTGAAGAAATAGCAAAGAGGATCGATGAGGGCGGAGCGGTGGACTTCAATCAGGCGTTCAACAAGGTTCGCCATGGGAGACTGATTAGCAAGGTTAAATCTCATGGAATACAGGGAGAACTAGCCATTTGGATACAGAACTGCCTCAAAGGTAGAAGACAGAGGGTGGTGATGGAGGGTTATTTTTAAGACTGAAGGCCTGTGACCAGTGGAATGCCACAGAGATCAGTGCTGGGTACACTACTTTTCATCATTTATATAAATGATTTGGATACTTGCATAAGAGGTATAATTAGTAAGTTTGCAGATGACACCAAACTTGGAGGTGTAGTAGACAGCGAAGAAGGTTACCTAGATTACAATGGGATATTGATCAAATGGGCCAATGGGCTGAGAAGTGGCAGATGGAGTTTAATTTACATAAATGCAATATGTTGCATTTTGGGAAAGCAAATCTTAGCAGGACTCATACACTTAATGGTAAGGTCCTAGGGAGTGTTGATGAAAAAGAGACATTGGAGTACAGGTTCATAGCTCCTTGAAAGTTGAGTCGCAGGTAGATAGGATAGTGAAGGTGTTTGGTATGTTTTCCTTTACTGGACAGAGTATTGAGTACAGGAGTTGGGAGGTCATGTTGCGGCTGTACAGGACATTGGTTAGGCCACTGTTGGAATATTGCATGCAATTCTGGTAAACTTCCTATCGGAAGGATGTTGTGAAACTTGAAAGGGTTCAGAAAAGATTTACAGGGATGTTGCCAGGATTGGAGGATATGAGCAATGGGGAGAGGCTGAACAGGCTGGGGCTGTTTTCTCTGGAGCGTCGGAGGCTGAGAGGTGACCTTATAGAGGTTTACAAAATTATGAGGGGCATGGATAGGATAAATAGACAAAATCTCTTCCCTGGGATGGGGGAGTCCAGAACTAGAGGGCATAGGTTTAGGGTGAGAGGGGAAAGATATAAAAGGGACCTAATGGGCAACTTTTTCCACACAGAGGGTGGTAAGTATATGGAATGAGCTGCCAGAGGATCTGGTGGAGGCTCGTACAATTGCAACATTTAAAAGGCATCTGGATGGGTAGATGTATAGGAAGGGTTTGGAGGGATAGGGACTGGGTGTTGGTAGATGGGACTAGATTGGGTTGGGATATCTGGTCGGCTTGGATGAGTTGGACCGAAAGGTCTGTTTCTGTGCTGTACTTCTCTTTGACTCTATGACTCTATCTTCATATCGGGTCACAGATTAATCAAAGGCAAGCAGCAAGAATTTGTTACAAGGAAGGTCAGGGGAAAAAAATGTTTTTGAGGAGATCAGAAGGAGAGTTGTTGTGGGTAGTATATTTGTTGCAATTTATATGGATTTTAGTAAGGTTTTTGCTAAGGTGCCCCATGGCAAAGTGGAAAATTATAGATTCATAGACGTTTATAGCACAGAAGGAGGCCATTGAGTAGTTTGGCTGTGCTGGTCAACAATATATGCTAATCTAATCTAATTCTATTTTACAGCTTTTCGTCCATAGTCTTGGAGGCTATTGTAATGCAAATGGATATCTAATTATAGCTTAAATGTTACCAGAGTTTCTGGCTCAACTATCCTTTCAGGCATTGAATCCCAGGCTCTCAGCACTCTGAGTGAAAAGATGTCTTTGCAACTCTCCTCTTCACTTGATTCCTCCTACCTTCAATCTATGCCCTTGGTTATTGACTCAGCGCGAATGAAAAAAAGTGCCTTCCAATTCTACCCCATCTATTTCCCTCATGATGTTTTACACCACGATCAGGTCCACTCTCAACTTCTGTTGTTCCAAGGAAAACAACCTTAGACCATCCAATTTTTGTTCAAAGATCAAATCTTAAAATTCAGGCAACATCCAGGTAAATGTCTGCTGCACTATTTCTATTGCAATCAGGTTGTCTGCAAAATGTAGTGACCAAATTGACTTTTGATTACCAGACAACACACATTCCCAGTGACTCAGATTTGCCTTGCTGTTTAATGAGTATGCACTTTGTCTGCAGAATATCCTGGAAATTATTTTCTATAACACATCATGTTATATATTTCATCTATGGTTTCCCGGTGTGCAGTGGTGGAGATCCACATTTCCATTTGTAATTGTTTTAGGATTCACTGACTCTTGGTAGAAGCCAATGTTGAAGCTGACATTGTTATAATGCTGTAGTACCTATTCTTGACACTAAATGGCACTACAGTAAGCATATTAGACTTAATCTACGAAAACTCTACAGAAATGGACCACTTACACATTATGAAAAAATGCGACTATTTTTCCAGCAAAGAACTTTTTCCAGCTCCAGTGTCCTCCTTCCCCACCCATTAAACCAAAAGATTGATCTGAATCAGCTCACCTCTTCACCCCTGCATGTATTCTGCCTCCCCCACTACGACCATGTTACAATAGGCTTAGACATGAAATAGGCATGATTTAGAAAGGATGAAGGTTGTTCAGTACAAATTAATTGAATAATTAACTATCCTTTGCTCCAAGGAAATCCAAACTCTTGTGAAACAAAATACAGGTACCCCTCTGTAAGTGAGAAATTTCTCCTCCATGATTTTCAGTTGTAGAGACTCCAAAGACCTTTGCAGATGACAGGTGGGACCAGATTCAGAACTTGTACTGATATTTCACAGATTCCATTTTTTCCAACTAAGTGAAAAGGTTCTGGCATAACTCACGAGAGTAATCCAAAATCTGGTGACTAACTTAAACTCTGTGCTGACTTCAAACTGACTCCATTATTTTTGCTGTAGTCTTGTCCTTAACCCACTGTATGGGAATTATTTTTAGAGTAAGCAAAAATTTCCATCAGCATCTATTGTCCTTTGGAACTGTCAAGGTGTAAAGTCATTTAAATCCCCAGCACTTTTTTAAAAAAAATCAGGAAAAGATTAAAATAGAAGCAAAATACTGCAGTTGTTGGAAATCTAAACCAAATGCAAAATGCTGGAGAAACTCTGACCTGGTCAGCATTTCTGGAGACAGAAACAGTGAATGACTTGTGACTGATATGACTCGTCTTCAAAATTGAAGCTGAAGATTACTTTAAATAATATGCCAAAGTTTGTAAATCTTGTTCAAGGAGTTCTTCAAAGTATATGCAAGCAGTCAGCAAATGGATGGTGATTGTTTCTGTAATTCTACTTGAGATTAATGCTTCCTCTTGTAAGCACTCGGTGTGTTACAGAAGTCAACATTCTGAGAGAATATTGCCAGATCCAAGGGGTTGGCACATTTGGCTATTCCAAAATATTTTCTACATTCACTACTGCCTTGAAACTAATACAGAGCTAATTGGAAGATTGTGAATAGGTCATTCAGAGCAGTTCAAGGCTCACTGAAGAGAAGTATCGAAGGTGATAGGCAGTGAGACTAGAAGTCACTGCATGTGTGAGAGAAAGAGCTTAAAGTCCATGTTAGGTAGTGCTCCTTCTAGCTGTACAGCTAGGACAGCAATTGAACTAATTGGGTTCTGTGTGAGGGATATCTCTCTATATTGTTAAAACTCAGGAGGGGGTCCTAGGAGTTAATAAGCAGCTCCATGTTGTTCGGGTCTGAAAACGTCCTGGGAAGTGAGGAAGCTTGGAAGAAGTCATGTGCCACTTATGATTACATACAGTGGAGTTGGGGATTTGCTTCATTCAACTGGGCAAAATTAGGACTCCGGGCAAACCCAAGAGGTAGCTAACATCTCCAAGTCGGAACTATCAGTTTAAAAAGAAAATGGAGCTGTGCCTGTAAGTTCTAAAATGCAGTTTCTAGAGTCTAAAAAAGTCTGCGCTCAGGTAAGAAGGGTGATTTGCCAAAATTGGAGCAATCATTGAGGCAGCCATGGTAGGGTGGCATGTGAGAGGGAGTTCCAACGTGGGATTGCCAGAAGTGAAGAACTGTAATCCCATGTGAAGTTTAAGATTTGATGTCATTAACTTCCATGGGGAAGTGCTAGGAGCTGTCTTGATAGCTTTTGATACATGATGTGCACTGAGAGCTGTTCAATCAAAATCTATTAGCCAGATATTTTTGTTTGGTCATGGAATGTGAGTAACACTAACTAGGGAAGTGTTTATTACTTATTGCCTATCCCTAATTGCCCACAGGGCAGGTAGGAGTCAACCACATTACTCTGGATCTGGAGACACAGATCTGACCAGACCAGGTAAGAACATCAGATTCCCTTTCCTCAAGGACGTTAATGAACCAGATAAGTTTTTGTGACAATCAACAGTTGCTACATAGGTTGCTGCTGGGTTAGCTTTTTATTACAGATTTTTATTGAATTCAGATTTCACCATCTACCATATCCCCAGAACATAAGCCTGGAGTTCTGGATTACTAGTCCAGTGACATTATCACTGCACCACTGCCTCCCACACATTTTAATTCTGGGTATTAAAATATAAGTTGTACATATATTGTAGATTATATTATTGCTGTAACTTGTGTAGTAAAATATTGGTGTTTGTTTAAACTGTAGAATTGTGGCTTTATTCTCTTGGTAGATGCCCTGAATCTCACCTCTTGTCTACCTTGAAAAAAGATTGCTGATCCCTAACCAAGTCATATTATAACTTTGTCGGATGCAGGATTGTGACATATTTAAAGTAATCAATTAAATGGCCAATCCAAGAAACCTCAAAATAAAGTTATTTTAGCTAGATGCAGCAATTTTACAACAAAGGTTTTAATATTTACTGCAATAAAGCAGTAGCTGAATAAAGCATGCTTCATTCACCAAATTAGGGGCATGTGGCAGTATGAAGTCAATGCATTTGAAATCTACTGCAAAACCAAAAAAAATTGAAGTGAACTGAAGTCTCTTTCAATGCTGCTGCCTTTAAATCTAATTAGAAAGAGTGTTGCAAATCATTCCAGGCTATTTCTCTCTCAATGCACTTAACATTATATTTTCTTCACGTAAGTCCCCACTGCTAACTTAAACTGTTCTATACAACATCCACTGCGCTCTCCTCGTACAATACCAAAGTAATCTGATCAAACAACTAATCAAGTTTGTCAGACATGATCTGCCCTCGACAAAGCCATGCTGACTTCTGGTTAACTTATTTTTCTCTAAGTGTATATTTATCTCATTCCGTACTACAGCTTCAGATCAGTTTCCCCTTTATTGATGTCAAGCTGACAGGTCTGTAGTTTCCAGGTTCCTTTGCTCCTTTCTTAATTAATTTAAAGACGTGCAGGTTAGATGAATTGGCCACTCTATATTGCCCATAGTGTCCAGGATGTGTAGGGTAAGTGGATTAGCCATGGGAAATCAGGGGTAGAGGGGTGAGTCTGGATGCTGTTTGGAGAGTGGGCTTGTTGGGCTGAATGGCCTGTTTTCCACACTGTAGGAATTCTGTAATAGTGTTACATTTGCATTCCTCCAATCACCAGATCTAATTCAGAGATGCCTGGAAGATTTCTGTCAATGGCTTTGCGATTGCACCTTTATCTCTCAGCAATCTAGGATGCATCCCAACCAGGCCAGGCAACCCCTTGTACCTGGAGTGCTGCCAGTCTTGTCAACACTTCTTCTTTATCTGTCCCTATACCGCTCAGTGCTCAACATCCACATTTTAATCTGGGCCTTTGTCACTATTTTCTGTACCATGAAACTATCAATGATAATCAGAAAAATCTATCTTATTTAGGGGAGGAGATCTGCCATCCCAAAGTGGTGTAGCGACAGCAATGAAGCTGACTCTTTAACTTTTCTCTGAAATAGCTGAGTAAGCTGCTCGGTTCAAAGGCAGTTAAGTTTAGGCCACAAATACTGGACTTGCCAGTGAAATTCTCATTCCATGAAGGAATAAGAATGAATAAAGATAGAAAAAAGTTTAAGCTTCTCATCTTGCAGTCATCAGGATTGACATGCAAGACACCAAACTTGGGGAAAGGAATGTCAATTTATGTAGCATGAAAGGAGTATGCTGATTGGCTTGACCAGAGATGTGACAGCAATTAACTGTAAATCTCCATTAACCTCAGATCAGGCAGGTAGACTCTGTTTAGTCATGATGTCTGCAGCAGGGATTGGGATTAAGCTTTCTTCAATTAAAACGGTGCAATGTATAGACAAATTCCTTTTCCCTACAAAGAACAGGATCCTGTGTGTGAATATATGCTGCTTCCAAGATACACAAATAACTCTCACTGTGAGCCTACAGATGATCATAAATTGATTTCTGGTTTAGTTCTCAGTCCAGTCAGGATTTATTAGGAAATGTTGTCTGAGAGCAAATTCACATTTAACGTTAGATATGGTATTCTGAGATTGGTAAGCATGGGTTGGTTGGGTACAGCCACTTATTGCCAGCTGCAGATGGTCAAAGGTACATGTTTAGCAACAGGTGGTATTTCTCACCACTACTTTGCAGCGAACACGAGTGGTATTTTTCACTAGGAGCATACTTCCTTTTTTGCAAACCACAAGGATGAGTAATGTGATGTATTTCAGTGCCAGTGTGATGCCAGGTAAGTAAGCTATATATCCGCAACACCTGGCAGACTTTCCTTTGATCATCTGCAACAGGCAGCAGGTCAACCATGTTGCAGTGGATCCTGAGTCAATATGTAGGCTACACCAGATAAGGCAGCAGATATTTGTCCCTGAAAGACATTAGTGAGGCAAGTGAGTTTTTATGACCCTTCGGTCATTTTATGCTCATCATTACTTAGGTTTTTAGTCCTGATTGGTTAAGTTTGACTTGCCCGACCTGCTAATTTGGGGCCTTTGGATTAATAAAGCAAAAGTGGCCCTCATGGCATCCTGGTAGTGTCCCTATGGCTGAGCCAGGAGGCCCAGGTTCAAGTCCACCCTATTCCAAAGGTGTGCAATTCCATTTCTAAGGTTGATTAGAAAATATCCATGATCCAAAACTGCCATTCCCATTGGCCTATTCAATGAGGAAAGTAGTTCATTTGCTGGTGTTCGATGATGCAAAGCTGTTAGAAAGAAGCCCTAGTTTAAATTCACTCATACAAAGATATTCATCCATGTTTTGCCTACTAAGAAGAGAAATGAAAGCTACATCTACTGCTTCATGACTAAAACTTGTTTTGGTCTGCATTGCGATTGAAATGGAGATACAAAACAAGCACTGCGCCCACACTCATTGCTAAAAGTCTTTCTGCTGCCATGAAGTCAGACGTGGAAGGACTGTGTGGAATGTCTTATCTTCTGTTGTTTAATTGATGGTATCCACTCAAAGACTTGCTTACTGGATAAAGGGATCAATAGTAATCACATGAATCATGTTTTTGTTGTATGACTTGAGTTCTCTTTGTTCTTTTTATTTTCCTTACTTATATATTGCCAGTGTTTATTCATAACTTCAGATTTTAAAAATGGGGGAAAATATATAAAAAATATTTAGTAGATAGCATAAAATGTGATGTTTGAAGTTGATAATAAATATCCAAAAGTGAACCATTTAAACAAAGGTATTTCAGTAAAGCTACTGTCAAATTTTGTTTTTCTGTGACATTGAAGCTAGGTGAAATGTAAAAGTATTCAGTTGCTGCACTTGTACTCTGATATTTACATCCTTCATTTTTTTTCCTGAGAAATTTGTATGCAACAAGTGTATTATTACTTGGATAGCTCTCAAGTTCATAACACGAAAGGTCTGTTGAATGTGAGTATTATACAGCGTGCTTCATACTGGGCTTATTGCTGTGCAGTGTTTTTCAGCTGTTTCTCCTCATTAACATACAGCTGGCCTGTAGAGTAAAGTAGCAGCCAGTGGCTAACACTTTCTGGCTGAATAAGAAGCATTCAGTAACACTGGTGGTGGCAGATGGAGTCCTCAGTTAGAAGTAATTATACGACTCTCAGACTTTATTAAGAATCGGCCTTTTGAGGTTAAGGTTTGCTGTATAGATCTTGCAGCACAGTTTTTTGCTTTCTCTCTTTACAATTATGATATTAATTCTGGAAATTGTCAATACAGTTTCGTGATTTCATAGACAATTAGAAATATTAAAACTTAGTAAAAATATTACCTTAACAACAAAATTTCGTACATCTTTCTTGCATTTTGTCTGAGGAGAGCGACATAATAGAACAATATGTTGTGCATCAGTTCCAACCTTATGTCCTGGGCAAAATGAGCCAAATCTTCCCATTAAACATTGAAAATCTTAGCTAGCAAACATTTGAAAAGTTAGAAGACCAGAGAGCTCATGTTTAATGTTTCATTAAAAATAGAGATCAACTAAATTATTATTTTATAGCCATTCATAATTTCGGGAAAAGGTGCATTTGACCACTATCTCGGGTTTAGGTATGCCTTTAACTTCAAGCATTGACATTTAGTAGGATTTTATGAAGAGTAATTTCTACTTTTTTATTTGATATTTTTGTTAAAAATTCAATTTAGTTCTATGTGTAGATTAAGAGATTTGCATTGATATATTTAATAATAGCTCAAGGATACACATTTTATAATGCTGTATCCTACTTATCTGAAACAGGAGTCAGGCAAAATGTATTTTAAAGGGTTTAGGTTGAAAAACATTCATACATGAGAGTTTAGCTGAATAAAATATAATAAAATCCTTTGAATCTTGCGACTTGCTATATCGTGATCATGGGAAATTAATTATATAGACAATAGACCATCGGTGCAGGAGTAGGCCATTCTGCCCTTCGAGCCAGCACCACCGTTCATTATGATCATGGCTGATCATCCTCAATCAGTATATTCCATCCATGTTGCAAACTTTTGTTTCTTTTGACATTGAGATAATTATCTCTCTCCTCTTTGAGGTCCCTCTTTTCCACATCTGCTGTACCTTCTGAACCTCTTCTGGGTCACACATTTATCCAGACTTGCAATCATCTCCTTTCATCCGACAAACAGGCTTCTTTCTTCGATGGGATGCCCTTAGGCTAATATTTTGCCTACCAACGCTTCAAATCAATAATTTTTTTACCTTTATACCTTTTTTTTTCCTGCGACCATAGATTCTATTCAAAATAAATTTTCTTTGATCTATGTCTCATCCAGTCTGTTAAGGCGTTTACTTTACTCCCACAACTTTTTATTAGGTTAGCTGTGTTTCATCACTTTCATGAGCTCTTATGTTTGGTGTGTAAACTTTCCAGCAGTTCTCCTCCTTTCTTGTATTCCTCCCATCTCCTCTTCCTACTCTTAAAGGTATTGGTGCCTTGATTCTCCTACAGCATGCAGCATGGTGTGCAGAATCCATCATGGCTCTTTGTGGACATTTAGAGTACTTGCCTGATAGTCAGTTCCCATACCAGGCATCCTACCAATGAGTTTTTACTTCCCTACCTGGAGATCTACAATGTTGAGATATCATTTTTTTTTACCCATTTGAATCAACTGACTGAGAGTGTTGGCTCCATTGTAAGTCAATTGATCACTAAAGCTGTGGCAGTTAGGTTTCTGAAGTGTCTTAGGAATGGTTTTCTACAGCAACATGTACAGCCAACTAGAGTACAGACAATTTTGGATCTAATATTCTGCAATGACAAAAGGTGACTGAATAATCCTGTTGTAAACTTACCTGTCAGGATGATTGCCCACAATATAATGGAATTTTGCAAAATAAGGCCATTCTACCTGCAGCAAGTTTGTTAAATTTCAATAGGGGAAATTAGAAATGAATGAGATTACTGAGGCAGATGAGAAAAACATTAAAAGATATGACTGCACATAGATAATGGACAGTCTTTAAATAATTATTACATAGCTTACAGCAACAACACCTTTTAAGGTGAAACATCTCAAAAAAAGGGCCAGTCAATTGTGGCTGATAAAAGAGGTTAAGGACTGTATAAGATTAAAAGAAATGACCTATCAAGTGCCAGAAATAGTTATAAATCTGAAGATTGGAAAGTTTTTAGAATACAGCAATGGACAAGCAAGAAATTAATAAGAGAGAATAGAATACAAATGCAATCTGGTTAAAGAAAAATACACAAAATTGAACTGTAAAGCTTTGACAGGTACGTAAAAAGAATGTTTGGCTAAGACAAACGTGTCCATTATAAGCAGAATCAGGCAAATTTATAATGGGGAATAGAGAAATGGCAGAGAAGCTAAATGATAATTTGTTTTTGTTTTCACTCTGGAAGTTGCAAGAAATCTCTCAGAATTAGAGATCCAAGTGATGAGGGAGAATGAAGGAAACTAGTATTAGTAAGAAGGTTATAAGAAGAAATGAATGAGGCTAAAAGTTAATAAGATCCATGGACCTGATTGTCTATGTCCAGATTGTTGAAGAAAGTATCTATAGCATTGGAAAACATCTTCCAAAATTCCTTATGTTCTGGAATGATTCATGAAGATTAGAATCTTGCAAATATCACCCCACTACTTTAAAAAGGAGGAACAAAAAAACCCCAGAAATCTACAGACCAATCAGCTTTGTATTAGTAGTGGGAAAAGTATGCTAGAATCTATTATAAATGATGAGATAAATGCATAGTTGGATCAGAATGATCTACTTGGGCATAATCAGCATGGATTTACAAATGAAAAATTGTTTGTATTTGATTAAACTTGAAACTTTTTGAAAATGTTACAAATAAAATTGATAAGAGTTGATTTATGCATTGTTTAGATTTTCAGAAGGCTTTTGAGAAGTTCTACAGGAAATTAGTTAGCAAAATTAAAACACATAGGTATAGGAGGTAATGTAATGCATAGATTAAGGATTGACCAACAGTCAGCAGTGTGCAGGAGCAAATGTCTCATTCTCACATTGGTAGACTGAGACTAGTAGGTATTGCACGAGTCTGTACTTGAGCCCCAGCTGTTCACAACATACATCAATGTTTTGGATGAGGGGACCAAAAGTAATGTTTCCAAATTTGCAGATGATACAAACCTGAGTAAGAATATGTGTTTGCAGTTGTGAAGATGATGTAAAATGTTTTCAGGAGTATTTTTTACAGGCTTAGTAATTGAGTGAGAACATGGCAGATGGGATATAATGTGGAAAAATTGTGAGCATTTTGGCAGGAAGAACAGTTTTGTAAAATATTTCTTTAAATGGTGAGATGTTGGAAAGTTTAGATCTGCAAAGGATTTAGATTGTCCTTGTTGATCGGTCACATAAGGCAAATATGCAGCTGCAGCTAGCTATTAGAAAGGTTAATGGGATGTTAGCCTTTATTAAAAGAGCAGGTGATACAAGAATTGTAAAGTTTTCAGTTATATATGAACTCGGTGAGAAATGGATCTCGAGTATTACATGCACATTTTTGTTGTCCTATGTCAGGAAAGATATTGCCATGGAGGGCGTGCATTGAAGTTTGACTAAACTTGTTCCCAGGGAGGCATGACTGACCTATCCACAGAGATTGGGCAAACTAGGCCTGTATTCGCTAAAAGTTTTGAAGAATGAGAGGCAATTTTATTGAAATCTACAAAATACTTAAAGGATAAACAGTTTAGATTCAGGTTTGTTTTTCTTGGGTTGGAAGTCTAAACCAGGGAGCACAATTTAAAAATAAGGGGGATGCCATTTAGGATTGAGATGAGGAAAAAAAATCACTGAGATGGTGATGAAACTTTGGAATTCTCTATCCAAGAGGGCTGCATAAGTGTCATCCTTGAATATATTTAATGGCGAGGTTAATACATATTTGATTATCAATAGTGCAAAGGGTTAAAGGAAGAGTATGAGCAAAGGACATTTCAGATGTTCGATCAGACATGATTGTGTTGAATGGCAAATCACGCATGACAGATTGAATGGCCTACTCCTACTCCTAAGTTCCTCTTGCCAGGAATACTGATTTTTGACTGAAATATAAAGCAAGATCCTGTATTCTGTTTGTATTCAAAAATGATCAAGCATTTCAGGTAACATTCTGAGTAATACAATTTCTTAGTCATTCCCATCAAAATAGATGATCAGATTGTTTACTTCATTTGTCATTTACAATAATAATAATTCAATGCAGCACAGGATCAAGCCCTTCGGTCCACCAAGCCTGCACCAATTCCTTATCCTTATTTAGGCCCTCCACTTATTGCCCACATGCGATTTCTATCCCTCTGTTTGCCTCCTAGGCATGTCTTTATCAAGATACTCCTTAAACTTTGCTGACATGCCTGCTTCTATCACAGTGTGTTCCAGGCACCCAACACCATCTGTGCGAAAAGTTTTTCCTGCACTTCTCCCCTCAGCTTTCCCCTTCTCATCTTGAACCTGTACCATCTTGTAGTTTATCTTTCCACCCTGGGGGAAGAATCTCTTTGACTATCCACTCTCTCATAATTTTGTAGACATCTATCTGGCCACCCTCAGCCTCTGTCTTTCCAATGAAAACAGTCCTAGTTTATCCAACCTCTCCTCATTACTAAAACCCTCCAGACCAGCCAACATCCTGGCAAACCTTCTCTGCACCTCTCCTAAGCATTCTGGTAATATAGTGACAAGAATTGCACACAATATTCCAAATGTGCTCAAACTGAAGTTTTATATAACCGAAACATGACTTGCCAACTTTTATATTCAGTGCCTCAGCTGATGAAGGCAAGCCTGCTGTATGCCTGCTTGACCACCTCATCTACTGTATTGCCACTTTGAGAGATCTGCCCTGATCCCTCTGTATGCCAGTGCTCCTAAGGATTCTGTCATTTGATCTTCCAAATGCATTATGTCATATTTGTCCTGGTTAAACTCCATCTGCCAATTCTCTTGGAAGAGAATTGTTACTGGAAGAAAAGCCTTGAATTGGAATTTTTTTCCAGCCAATTGGCTGAAAAGTTGTGAAGGGCTTGAATTAAGGATTTAGCGATTTGCACCATCTGCTCAAATATATTTGTGGGAACTTGCTTTGTACATATTGACAACCAGAGATTATTACAAAGTAATTGGCTATAGATCTTATCTATGTTCTGTGTTCTAATTATTGGAATTAGAAACTGAACACCTGGTACACCAAACTGAAAATACCGTATACTGATTTGCATAAATCTGTAAATTAAATCACCGAGTATCATTGATGAATTAGATTTCAAAAGTTGATTCCAGTGATTAAGGAAGACTAATTTTATTCATAATCCGATCATATATTACCTATCAGCAAAATCAAACAGTTGACCATAACTTTAAATGTCTGTAAGTCGAGTTGCAAACATAGGGTATGGAACCGTAGTGGTTAGGTCATTGAGTAGAAATCCAGAGGCTTTAGAATGAGCATATACAGAAATTCATTTTTGTATTAAATAAATTCTCACACGCAGTAGTAAATTACTCAGACTTGTAACATTGTGGAGGGCCAGTCAAATCTGTCACTTCAGAATTTCTTCGAATTTGAAATAATATTGGAAAAGCAGCTTTGAATTGGTATTTCTTTCCAGTCAGTTGGCTGAAAAGTTGTGAAATGCTTGAAATAAAGTTTAACAATGTAGAACATCGCCTAAACTCCATTCATGTTCACTGAAAAGGCAGTTTGCATAAACAACCATCAGAATGTAGTCTTATCCCCAACATGCAGTATGCCTTGAGGCTAACAATATAACTTTACTACTTTATGAATTGTCTGTTTATGCTCCTGAGGACCTCAGGAGACATTAAAAAATGCATATATGTTGATTTGAACTATGAATTGTTTCTCGCAAAGCATACATGCAAAGTTAACTTAAATCAGTCAATGAAATTAGCATTACAAATTTTATTTTATCATACTTCAAACATTTTTCTGAGTCTTAACGTAAACTATTTTGAGACTTTTAATAGTTTAAACTGAGTCTTTTAATGAATATTTGCATAAGAGTATGCATTTGCCTTCAGTAATCTGGCAAAATGGTTGATCTGATCAAACTAAAGAGCTCATCGACAACCTTTCAGTATTTATCATGTCTAACGAGGCCTCTGAGCTCATGGCTATCTGTCAAGGTAGTTTCAAAGGTACAATAGGACCAACTTGAATATGACCCATTTGATTGAATAACTTCAGACTTTGCACAGGCCTTCAGAAAGCAGCTTATTACAGCAAATCAAAGCACACAACCTTTGTACTGCAGAGTTTAATATTTACCAAGGCTACATAATTAGTAATGACCCGTATGCCTGTAAACATGCATTCTTTGATACTTACTTGCGCAGACCCTATGAGATAAAATTACTGTTTTACTTTTGGCGAATATACAGCACTGTATAGTTCAAAACCCATTGTGTCAATCAAACTTTTGACAGATAGATATGAACTATTGCTACTAATCAGCGGTTACTTCATAGCAGCTGCCCTTCAATATGTCATATTGTTGTGGGCCCTCTGCAAAAGCAATTCTCACACCCCCCTCCTCAAGCTGCCATGGCTCCTATTTCCAACTACCTTAAATTTGTGTCCCTCACTCTTGTTCTTCCATCAGAAGAAACAGTTTCTCCCTATCGACTCAGAGAGATGTACAGCACAGAAACAGACCCTTCAGTCCAACTTGCCCATGCTAACCAGATAACTTAAATTAATCTTGTCCCATTGCCAGCACTTGGCCCATAACCCTCAAAACCCTTCCTATTCATATACCCATCCAGATGCCTTTTGTATGTTGTTCTTGTTCCAGCCTCCACTTCCTGTGGCAGCTCATTCCATACACACACCACCCTCTGCATGAACAAGTTGCCCCGTAGGTCCCTTTTAAATCATTCTCCTCTCACCCTAAACCTTTGCCCTCTAGTTCTGGACACCCCCCAACGCAGGGAAAAGACCTTCTCTATTTACCCTACCCATGCCCCTCATAATTTTGTAAACCTCTATAAGGTCACCCCTTGGCCTCTGACACTCCAGGGAAAACAGTCCAGCCTATTCAGCCTCTCCCTACAGTTCAAACCCTCCAACCCTGCCAACATCCTTGTAAATCTTTTCTGAACCCTTTTAAGTTTCACAACATCCTTTTGATGGGAGAAAGACCAGAATTGCACACAATATTCCAGAAGTGGCCTAACCAATGTCCTGTATAGCCGCAATATGACCTCCCAACTCCTATACTCAGTGCTCTGACCAATAATGGAAAGCATACCAAAAGCCACCTTCACTATCCTATCTACCTGAGACTCCACTTTCAAGGAGCTATGAAGCTCCACTCCAAGGTCTCTGTTCAGCCACATCCCCCATGACCTTACCATTAATTGTATAAGTCTTGCCCTGCTTTGCCTTTCCAAAATGCAACACCTCACATTTATCTAAATCACCTGATCCAGACCCTTTGTGATATTGAGCACCTTCATTCAATCTCCTCTCAACCTGCTCCTCGCAGAACACTGTCCGAACCTCTATCTGGCTCTATAACTGAATATCTTATCCTGAAACTATTCCCTCAATTTTTTTCTGAATCTTTGTGTGCTTCCTAAACTGTGATGCTCAAACTGGACTCCACTTAAAGGGGAAACAGCATTTTAGATCGGTTTAACATAATTTCATTGCGTTAGTACTCTATGGCCCTAATGCAGGAGTAACTATTTCATTTCAATTCAAACTTAAACCTTTAAGCAGATCACTTTTGCTTCAGAGGTGGCTGTTTGATTTTCTGAGAGATTTTAATGTTGATTGAAATTGAACAAAGGAAATGTTCATTTTGGTATGCAGTCGAACACAGAAGAACAAGATAATACTTTTTTAGATAAAATTATAATCCTTAGGGTAATGGAGAAAGAGCACTATGTAAAGAAACCAGAATTACCACAAGTTTAAATATGACATGGAGTAAGTCTGCTCATAGACATATTTTTAATCAGACTATATGGACATGTTACGCCATATCTCTAGTGCAAGTGGCAGTTAAACTCCGCCTTTCTAGTCTAGATTTGGGGCCCTACCACTGCACCACAAGACACTCGCGAGAGGCCATGGAGATGATTAAGATTTCAATGCTTGGCTTTTAGCTATGTACTAAGCTGTTTATTCGGAACCGTTTGTTCCCAAAATTGATTTTAGTAAAATCTTTGAAACTTGAAGCTAGAGTTCTCTATTTGTTTCTGGAAGTACGAGAATGGAGTATCCCTTAAAACAGTCGTAACTTCAGAAAGCACTATTCTGTTTCCTGTAATTTATTATGAGTTTGACCTCATTGAAATTTTTGCATGCAATCCCATATTTACAAACAACACTCATACTTGCACATGAGGTCCCATATTAATATTATTTTTCAGGATTCACTTGTACTTAGGCATGGTCATTTTACTGTATTGTGTTATGACATGCATATGAATTGACTGAAGAGTGCACTCAAGAAAGGAACCTGTTCCAACCCAGGGACTGCCTATATATAGGATTTTGCTACGATTATGTGGTTTTAAATAGTTTTTTAATGTAAGAATTACATTAGGTGATTTAGCACTAATTCTCTGTGCCATCTTTCTAATTATAAAATGAAATTTAAGGAATTATGTGATTTTTGTTTTGGAAACTTTTTATTTGTTGGACAATAGATTAACAAAAGTAATGATTTTGAACATTTGAAAAACTTGGAATGACAGAAATTTCCCCAAATAGAAAATGCGTTTTATCTTGCCCAGGCAAAAATGTTTTTTTCGGTACTTTGTCATGAACCCAAGGCCATAAACCCTCCGATGCATTGTTCAACTTCATGTCTCTCTTGCTCCTCTTTATAATTTTATTGCTTCCTTTCTCCTCTTTATAATTTTTAGAAACTGAGGTAGCATTTCAAACCTGCACTTGTTCTTTATTCTGCCAACTTCTTCCAACCTTCGATACTGAATACATTGACTCCTTGCTTGGACATGGTTTTACACACTTTGAGCATTCTTGACACCTTACCCAAGTGAGAATTTTTCATGCATCTTTTGCAATAATTATCAAGTTGTGTGATTACTAATGTGATCGCATCCAAAGTTGATTCAGCGATCGCACGTACACTTTTCTACTGTAATACTCTATACACAGGACACTTTGTTTGCTTGCAGTGCAGGCCTGTTTGAGAGGGACTACCTTAATCAAGTCAAGGAATTGAATAATTTACAGCAAGGTGCCCTGGATAGCTATCAGAGGATTTCCTAACCCAAAACATTGAAATTTTAAATAGCACAGTTGCTTTCAGCACAATTAAAATTAACAGAGACAGCACAGATCAAAAATTGTATGTTAAACCTTCTTGGTCTGTCTAGCCACCTCCTTGCTGAATGACCTTAATAATAAATAATGTGATATGCTTTTGGCACACAAGGAATATTTCAAGAAGCCAGCAGCAAAAACAGGTGGATTTCTCTCTGTAGATTTTATAACATGCTGTTTTATATTGATGCACAAATGACTTCAGCTTCAAACTAATGTTTGAACATATGAAAGAAAACACAGGAAAAGGTTAGCTAATCTGGCAATTCTGTCCCAAATTGTCAAGCTGGAAAGGACCTCCCACTACCCAACGCAACCATTTACACCAACTCCTTGAAAGATTAAACTGAGAAAATAAAATTCTTGCAATCCTGCCTACCCAAAAAGGCAATTTGAAAGGAAATTCATCAGGACTGCATTGGCTAGAGGATGTAGCATTTTCCAGTTATGTTTACCATTATCCAGAATTCTAAATCACTTTTGAATGTTTCTGGTAAACTAAAACTTCCTGCCTGAAGGACGTTTTCCTTCCTGCCAGCTTGTTCCATAGGATGCCAGTTACCATTTCGCTACAGGTGTATAATCTTAATGGTGCGTATAAAACTAAACAAAAATAAATTGGAACCTATTTTGTGGCATCATGGAATGTGGGTGTCACTGGCCATGTTTTGTTATCCTGTCCCAAATTGCTGTTAGGAAAGTGGTGTTGAGCCGCTGCGTTGAACTGCTGCAGTTGGTGCGTGTGATGTAGATGTACTCATGGTGCTGTTACAAAACGAGTTCCTGGATTTTGATCCTGAGGCAGTGAAGAAATGAAAAATGTGTTGCTGGAAAAATGCAGCAGGTCACGTAGCATCCAGGGAGCAGGAGAATCGACGTTTCGGGCATACGCCCTTCTTCAGGAACGAGGAGGATGTGCCAAACAGGCTAAGATAAAAGGTAGGGTGGAGGGACTTGGGGGAGGAGTGTTGGGAATGCGATAGGTGGAAGGAGGTTAAGGTGAGGGTGATAGGGCGGTGGGGGCGGAGAGGTCAGGAAGGTGATTGCAGGTTGAGAAGGCCGTGCTGAGTCCGAGGGTTGGGACTGAGATAAGGTGGGGGGAGGAGAAATGAGGAAGCTGGAGAAATCTGCATTCATCCCTTGTGGTTGGAGGGTTCCTAGGCGGAAGATGAGGCGCTCTTCTTCCAGGCGTCGTGTTGCCATGGTTTGGCAATGGAGGAGGCCAAGGACCTACATGTCCTTGGCGGAGTGGGAGAGGCAGTTAAAGTGTTGAGCCACGGGGAGGTTTTGGGTTGGTTGGTGTGGGTGTCCCAGAGGTGTTCTCTGAAATGTTCTGCAAATAGGCGCCCTGTCTCCCCAATGTAGAGGAGGCCACATCGGGTGCAGCGGATGCAGTAAATGATGTGTGTGGAGGTGCAGGTGAATTTGTAATGGATATGGAAGGATCCCTTGGGGCCTTGGAGGGAAGTGAGGGGGGAGGTGTGGGCGCAAGTTTTGCATTTCTTGTGGTTGCAGGGGAAGGAGCCGGGAGTGGAGGTTGGGTTGGTGGGGGGGTGTGGACCTGACGAGGTAGTGGTCTTTCCGGAATGCTGATAGGGGAGGGGAGGGAAATATATCCTTGATGGTGGGGTCTATTTGGAGGTGGCGGAAATGACGAAGGATGATATGATGTATACGGAGGTTGATGGGGTTGTAGGTGAGGACCAGTGGGGTTCTGTCCTGGTGGCAATTGAAGGGGCGGGGTTCAAGGGCAGAGGAGCAGGAAGTGGAGGAGATATGATGGAGAGCATCGACAACCACGTCGGAGGGGAAATTGCGGTCTTTGAAGAAGGAGGCCATCTGGGCTGTGCGGTGTTGGAATTGGTCCTCCTGGGAGCAGATGCGGCGGAGGCGAAGGAATTGGGAATATGGGATGGCATTTTTATAGGGGGCAGGGTGGGAGGAGGTGTAGTCTAGGTAGCTGTGGGAGTCTGTCGGTTTATAGTAAATGTCCGTGTCGAGTCGGTCTCCCGAGATAGAAATGGAGATGTCTAGGAAGGGGAGGGAGGAGTCTGAGATGGCCCAGGTAAAGTGGGCGGCACGGTGGCACAGTGGTTAGCACTGCTGCCTCACAGCGCTTGAAGACCCGGGTTCAATTCCCGACTCAGGCGACTGACTGTGTGGAGTTTGCACGTTCTCCCCGTGTCAGCGTGGGTTTCCTCCGGGTGCTCCGGTTTCCTCCCACAGTCACAAAGATGTGCGGGTCAGGTGAATTGGCCATGCTAAATTGCCCGTAGTGTTAGGTAAGGGGTAAATGTAGGGGTATGGGTGGGTTTCGCTTCGGCGGGTCGGTGTGGACTTGTTGGGCCGAAGGGCCTGTTTCCACACTGTAAATCTAATCTAATCACTTAGAGGTAAATTTGAGGTCGGGGTGGAAGGTGTTAGTAAAGTGGATGAACTGTTCAATCTCCTCGTGGGAGCACGAGGTAGCGCCGATACAGTCATCGATGTAGCGGAGGAAAAGGTGGGGGGGTGGTGCCAGTGTAGCTGCAGAAGATGGACTGTTCCACATATCTGACGAAGAGGCAGGCAGAACTGGGGCCCACGTTTTTCAGCTCTGATCGCCAGCATCTGCAGTCCTCACTTTTTCCGCAGTGAAGAAATGACAATGTAGCTCCAGGTCAAGTTGTTGTGTGTCTTTGAGAGGAGCTTACGTATGGTGGTGTTATGTTGCATCTACTGCCCTTATGGCTACTACCCTGAGGTGATAGCAGTTGTGTGTTTGGTGGGTAAAAAAGCCTTGCTGAGTTGTTGCAGTGCACATTCCTGCACTGTCAAGTGTACTGATTTGTTCGAGGTGATGTTAAGCTCCTTGGTGTGAGTGGGAAGTATTCCATCACACTGCTGTCTTGTGCCTTGGAGAAGATGAACATGTTTAAACACCAGCTTCTGACTTGTTCTTACAACCATTGTATTTATATGACTATTTTTAGTCAATGGTAAGCCCCTAGATGTTGATAATGGTTGGGAGGGTGGGTGGGTAAGAGTAGCTCAGCTATATAATGCCATTGAATATCAAGGGGAAATATTAGATTCTGCCAATTGGAGCTGGTCATGTTTGGCAGTTCAGGGACACGTGTGTTACTCCTCAAACCAAGCTTGAATTTGTGGGGACCTGGGAGGACATTGAGAGGGGTCATCTACTCAACAATTCTGACTGAAGATGGTTACAAGTGTTCCAGCCTAGTCTTTTCATAGAATCCCAATAGTGTGAAAGCAGGCCATTCGGCCCATCAGGTCCATACCAACCCTTCAAAGAGCAGCTCACCCTATAACTGTAACTCTACATTTCCCATGGCTAATCCCTTAGTTTGCACATCCGTTTGGCCTATTTAGCATGGCCAATCCACCTAATCTTTGAACTGTAGGAGGAAACCGGAGCACCTGGAGAAAATCCACGCAGACACTGAGAGAATGTGCAAATTCCACACAGACAGACACCCAAGGGTGGAATCAAAGCTGGGTCCCTAGAGCTGTGAGGGAGCAATGCTAACCACTGAGTCACCATGCCACCCCCAACTGATTTTGCACTGTTATGCTCCCCATGATTGAAAATGGTGACCTAGATTGAAATACATTTTCCAGTTAGTTATTTAATTGATCATCACCATTCACAATTGAGTGTGGCAAGTCTGCCAAGTTTTGATTTGATCTATTGATTGTCAGATCACTTAGATCTATCATGTGGTTCTGGTCGGAGTTCAAGTCCCACCTGAAGTATGGAATAACATCTCTGAACAGGTTAGTTAAGAAAATAGTTTTTTTTAAAAAAAGAATCTTTGGATTCGGGCTCTTGTGGTGCCTGGGTTCAAGTCCCAACTGCTCCAGAGATGTGCCATAACATCTCTGAACAGGTTGATTAGAAAAAGTTTTTTTTAAAAATCTATGGTTTAAAATCGTAAATCTAAGTGTTCTTATGAAGTGTACCTACTTCTAAGCCTGGATGCTCAGGCTCAAGTCCCACATGTTCCAGGTATGTGACCTAACTCAACTGAATAAGTTGATTAGAAACAAAATGGCTCCTGTGACAGTGGTAGTACTCCTATATCTGGGCCAGGAAGCCTGGGTTCAATTCCCATCTGCTCCAAGGGTGTGTAATAGCAATTCCGAATGTATTCATTAGGAAACATCTAGTCATAAAATCTTAAAATCTGTTAATCCGCTTTGCCTTCTGGATCCAGTTTTTCCATCATTGTATCTTGTGGTACGAAGCAATGGTGTCTACTGTTGATTGTTTTTGTGGTATTTATGGATAGAGGATGCTGCCATCCCTTTCCTTGACACTGTATAAGGGCCTTTTCAGCTGAGAATGGTAGAGCTTGCGCTTTTAATTCTTGGCAAAAAAAAGTCTCTAATAAATGAGGAGAAGTTGAACAAATACTTTGCAGCAGTCTTCGCAGTAGTATAAATTCATAGTATTCAACAATTACATAATAATCGAGGAGGCAAAGAAGGAGAAGGAATAAACACACTAACTGTCACTAGAAAGAAAAGTGCTAGGGAAACTAATTGGGTCAAACCTGGAGAGGTCACCTAGACCTGATGGGATGCATCCTAGGATATTAAAGGAAGTAGCTATGGAGATAG
Source organism: Hemiscyllium ocellatum (assembly GCF_020745735.1). Taxonomy (NCBI): domain Eukaryota; kingdom Metazoa; phylum Chordata; class Chondrichthyes; order Orectolobiformes; family Hemiscylliidae; genus Hemiscyllium; species Hemiscyllium ocellatum. The sequence goes on along the minus strand of NC_083401.1, from coordinate 164,787,060 downwards.
AGGATGCACTGGTAGTAATCTTTCCAGGAATCCTCAGTTTCTGGAAGAGACCCAGAGGATTGGAAAACCACCAATGCACACCTCTATTTTAAAAGGGAAGGATACCATTCTGAGCAGTTAGCTCAACATCTATTATTAGGAAGAGGTTAGAGTCTGTTATGTAGGATGTGATAGTCGGATCTTTAAAAGTACATAACACAAGTTAGTCATGATTTGGAGATGCCGGTGTTGGACTGGGGTGTACAAAGTTAAAAATCACACAACACCAGGTTGGACTATAACCTGGTGTTTTGTGACTTTTAACATAACACAAGTAAGCAGAGTCAGCATAACTTCATGAAGAAGAAATTCTGCCTGACAAACTTACTAGAATTATTTGATAAGATAACAAGCATAATAGATAAAGAGAAAGCAGTGAATATAATATCCATGAGTTTTCAGAAGGCACTTGCTAAAGTACCACATGTTAGGCTACTTAAGAGCCCATGGGGTTGGAGGTGGTATATTAGCATGAATAGAGGTTTGGCTAACTATAACAGAAGAAAGTTGGGTAATGTGGGTATTTTCAAGTTGGCAACCAGTAACTAGTGAAGTGTCAGAGGGATCGGTGCTGGGGCCACAATTATTTACAATATATATTAATGACTTGGATGACGAAAGTCAAAGTACTATAGCCAAGTTTGTGGATGACACAAAAATAGGTGGGAAGGGAAGTGGCGAGAATAATGGTCTGCAACAAGATATGGGCAAGTTATGCAAGTGGACAAATACTTGGCAGATGGAATATAATTCGGGAAAATGTAATGTTATGCATTTCAGCAGGATGAATAAGGAAGCTGAATATTATGTAAATGGTGAAAGACTGCAAAAAGTGACAGAACAGTGTTTTAGGAGTCCTCATCCATGAGTCACAAAAGGCTAGCATCGAAGTAATAGGAAAAGTAAAATGGAATGAAAGGAATTAGTAAGAAATGAAGTAGGGTCAGATTATGTAGAATCTGTGTTGGTAGAATTGAGGAACTGCAAAGGTGAAAAAAAACCATAGTTGGAGTTATGTATAGGCCTCCAAACAGTAGTCAAGAGCTGGAGTGCAAGGTATACCAGGAAATAGAAAAGACATATAGGAAAGACAAAGTTACAGTGATCATGGGGGATTTCAATATGCAGGTGGACTGGGAAAATCAGGTTGGTAGTGGATTGCAAGGAAAGGAATTTGTGGAATGTCTACGAGATGGCTTTTTAGAGCAGCTTGTGGTGGAGCTCACAAGGGATCAGGCAATAGATTAGATTAGATTCCCTACATTATGGAAGCAGACCCTTCGGCCCAGCAAGTCCACACTGACCCTCCGAAGAATACTCCACTCAGACCCATTCCCATTTCCTATATTAACCCATGACTGATGCATCTAACACTATGGGCAATTTAGTACGGCCAGTTCACCTAACCTGCACATCTTTGGATTGTGGGAGGAAACCCACACAGACGCAGGGAGAATGTGCAAACTCCACACACAGTCGCCCGAGGTGAGAATCCAACCCGTGTCCCTGGTGCTGTAAGGCAGCAGTGCTAATCCCTGAGCCACTGATTTAGTGTTGTGCAGTGAGGCAAACTTGATAAGGGAGCTTGAGGTGAAGGAATCAGAGGAGGCAGTGATCATAACATAATTGAATTTACTCTTTAATTGGAGAGAGAGAAGATAGAGTCAGAGGTAGCAATGTACAGCTGAATAAAGAGGCAATGAGGGACGAGCTGGATAGAATTGACTGGGAGAGGAGCCTTGCAAGAAAGACAGTGGAACAGCAATAGCAGGAGTTTCTGAGAGTAATTCAGGAGACACAGCAGAGATTCATCCTGAGGAAAATGAAGTGTGGCACAGGGAGGATGAGGCAACCATGGCTGATTAGGGAAGTCAAGGATAGCATGAAATCAAAAGGGAAAGCATATAATGTGGCAAAGAGCAGTGGGGAAACCACAGAACCGGAAAGCTTTCAAAGACTAACAGAGGGCAAAAAGAAATAGAAGATTAAAATGAGGGTAAGCGAATCATTAATATAAAGGAAGACAGTAAGAGTTTCTTTAAATATATATAGGGCAAAAGAAAGGCAAAAATGGACAGTGGACTGCTGGAAAATAAGGCTGGAGAGATTGTGGGGAACAAGGAAATGGCTGAAGAACTGAATAATTATTTTGCATCAGTCTTCATGGTGGAAGACATGAGTAATTTCCCAAAGATTTGAGAGTGAGGGGCAGAGCTGAGTACAGTTGCCATGACCAAGGAAATGGTGCTAGAAAAACTGAATGGTCTGAAGATGGATAAATCACCCGGACCAGATGGACTGCACCCCAAAATTCTAAGGGAGATAGCTGAAGAGATAGTGGAGGTGTTAGTGGTGATCGTTCTGGATTCACTAGAATTGGGAAGGGTCCCAGAGGACTGGAAAATTGCTAACATGACACCCCTCTTTAAAAAGGGAGTAAGTCAGATGATGGAAAATTACAGACCAATTAACCTAACCCTCGGTTGTGGGTAAGATCCTGGGATCCACTGTGAAGGATGAGGTTTCTGAATACTTGGAAGTGAATAGTAAAATAGAGCAAAGTCAGCATAGTTTCATCAAGGGGTGGTTAACAAATCTGCTAGAATTCTTTGAGGAAGTAATGAGCAGGTTAGACTAAGGAGAGCCGATGGATGTTATCTACCTTCAAGAAGGCCTTTGACAAGGTGCCGAACAGGAGGTTGCTGAGTAAGATAAGGGCCCATGGTGTCAGAGGCAAGGTGCAAGCATAGAGAGGGAATAAAAGGGTCATAGACTCTTAGAGATGTACAGCACGGAAACAGACCCTTCTTTTATATCTTTCCCCTCTCACTCTAAACCTGTGCCCTCTAGTTCTGGACTCCCCCACCCCAGCGAAAAGAGTTTATCTATTTATACTATCCATGCCCCTCATGATTTTATAAACCTCTATAAGATCACCCTCTCACTGACGCTCCAGGGAAAACAGACCTAGCCTATTCAACCTCTTATAGCTCAAATCCTCCAATCCTTGTAAATCTTTTCAAGTTTCACTACATCTTTCCAATAGGAAGGAGACCAGAATTGCATGCAATACTCCAACAGTGGCCTAACCAATGTTTTGTACAGCTTCAACATGACCTCCCAACTCCTGTACTCAATATTCTGACCGATAAAGGAAAGCATACCAAACTCCTCCTTCACTATCCTATCTACCTGCGATTCCAGTTTCAAGGAGCAATGAACCTGCACTCCAAGGTCTCTTTGTTCAGCAACACTCCCTAGGACCTTACCATTAAGTGTATAAGTCCTGCTAAAGATTTGCTTTCCCAAAATGCAGCACCTTTCATTTATCTGAATTAAACTCCTCTGCCACTTCTCAGCCCATTGGCCGATCTGATCAAGATCCCTTTGTAATCTGAGGTGACCTTCTTTGCTGTCCACTACACCTCCAATTTTAGTGTCATCTGCAAATGTACTAACTATACCTCTTCGGCTCACATCCAAATCATTTATATAAATGATGAAAAGTAGTGGACCCAGCACCAATCCTTGTGGCATTCCAATGGTCACAGTCCTCCAGTCTGAAAAACAATCCTCCATCACCACCCTCTGTCTTCTACCTTTGAGCCAGTTCTGCATCCAAATGGTGAGTTCTCCATGTATTCCATGAGATCTAATCTTGCTAACCAGTCTCCCATGGGTAACCTTGTCGAACGCCTTATTGAAGTCCAGATGGATCACATCTACTACTCTGTCCTCATCAATCCTCTTTGTTACTTCTTCAAAAAACTCAATCAAGTTTGTGAGATATGATTTCCCACACACCAAGTCATGTTGACTATCCCTAATCAGTCCTTCCTTTCCAAATACATGTACATCCTGTCCCTCAAGATTCCTTGTGAAGATGGCAGCCGGTAACAAGTGGTGTTCCACAAGTCTCAGTGTTGGGACCACAGCTTTTTACATTAACAATCTAGATGAAGAGGCTGAGGACATTCTGGCTTTGTTTGCAAATGATACAAATAGGGGTAGAGGGACAGGTAGCATTGAAGAGGCAGGGAGACTGCAGCAGGACTAGGACAAGTTGGGAGAGTGGGCAAGGAAGTGGTAGATGGAGTACAACGTGGGCAAGTGTGAGGTCATGCACTTTGGTAGGAAGAATAGAGGCAAGGACTATTTTCTAATGGGGAGAAAATTCAGAAGTCTGAAGTGCAAAGAGACTTGGGCGTTCTAGTCCAGGATTCTCTCAAGGTGAACTTGCAGTTGAGTCAGTAGTTAGGAAAACAAATGCAATGATGGCATTTATTTTGAGAGGACTTGAATATAAAAGCAGGGATGTACTTCTGAGGCTGTGGTCAGGCCACATTTGGAGTATTGAGCACAGGTTGGGCCCCATATCTCAGGAAGGATGGACTGGCCCTGGAGCGTGTTCAGAGGAGGTTCATGAGAATGGTCCCAGGAATGAACAGCTTAACATATGTGGAATGTTTGAGGACTCTGGGTCTATGCTTGGTGGAGTTGAGAGGAATGAGGGGGGGATCTAATTGAAGTTCTCAGAATACTGAAAGGCCTGTACAGATTGGATGTTGAGAAGATGTCTCATTAGTAGGAGAGACTAGGACTTGAGGGCACAATCGTACAGTGAAGGGAAGACCTTTTAGGACGGAGATAAGGAGAAACATCTTCAGCCAGAGAATGGTAAATCTATGGAGTTCACTGATACAGAAGGCTATGGAGGCCAGGTCATTGATGTATATTTAAGACTGAGATAGATAGGTTTGTGATTGCCAAAGGGTTCAAGCGTTACAGGGAGAAGGCAGGAGAAGACAGATAAGAAACTTATCAGCCATGATGGAATGATGGAGCAGACTCTATGGGCTGAATGGCCTAATTTATGCTCCTATGTCTTATGGTCAAATGAAATGGGGTATAAAAGTACAGAGGTTTTGCTGAAACTATACAGAACACTGGCCAGCCCACAACTAAAATTCTGTGAACTTTTTTTAGGGCCCCTTATCTAAACAGATTTATTGGCATTTGAGAAAGTCCAAAGAATAATCACAAGGCTGACACCAGGTAGAGAGCGACTGTCTTATGAGGAGAGGTTGAGTAGGTTGGACCTATACTCATTGGATTTCAGAAGTATGAAAGCTGACCTTATTGAAACATACAAGATCCTTAAGGGAGTTGATAGAGTGGATGTAGAAAGGATGTTTCCCTTTTTTTAAGTGTCTGTGAGTAAATGGCGGAATCTCAGAATATGGGGTCAGGTGAAGAGGAATTTTTTCTTAGTAAATCTGTGGGATTTCTTTCCTACAGAAGGCTGCCGAGGCTATGTCTTTAAGTAAAAGCAGGGCTGAGATAGATTTTTATTCGGTAAGGGAATCAAAGGTTATAGGAAAAGGTAGGAAAATGGAGTTGAGGATTAACAGATATCAGCCCTGATCTTATTGAATGGTAGTGCAGACTTAATGGACTGAATGGTCTACTTCTGCTCCTACATCTTAAGATGCAGTTTATTGCAGGATGGCGATCAGGACCAATTCTATTTGTAAAATAAGCTTGTTGCTAGGAGATCTGTGGAAATATGTCTTCGCTAAATTAGATCATAAGATGTTTTGCCTTTACTCCATTGAATTCTGTAAAATATTGTTGGATTGATGGAGTTGAATGCAGTGTCCAACTTTAACCCTTGCAGAACTGATTATTCAAATTGAAACAGTGACATATTTTCCTGAATGAATTAATTCTACAAGGATGTCTTTAAAGACAGTCATTTTTTAAAAATCTCTCAGATTCATTGTTCTTGGCATCTGATACAAAGAATTCATCAAATTCACTGAGCCATTTGGCATTACTGCAAGAATATCACGTTGAATCAGATATTGCTCTTTCACTTTCAGAATTGTATATCACAGCTAACTGTAGCTGTCACCATCCATTAAGTTGGATATTCCACATTGAATAATTTTGAACATTGACATTATACGTTATGCACTCATAATATCTGATAATTTGATGAGAAAGCACACAAAGCAATATTGCAAAGCAGCTAACGTATTTCCATTCTTTTGAAGGTATTTTGCTCTATGAGCCATTTACCTAATTTATTTATGACGAACATGATCCTTGAATGGCTTATTGAGGTACATATCCAAGGTTGAACTCTTCCTCCCTCTCCCCTCCACACTCCTCACCCCAGCTTAAACAAAACAGTGCGATTTATTCATTTGCAAGAATTTCTGAACCTCATCAGCTTTATTAGATTTGAGCACCTTTCACAATTGCATTTTTTGCATAAGCCACCAAGATATACTCCAAACATTATTGATCCACAATTTTATTCCAGACTTGTACATCCAACTGTTGTCAAGGGCAAATATTGCTACAGGTACTTGCTTTTCAACATGGTTTTACATTTCAAAATTGCTATCAAGTGCAATTTTGTTCCGTCAACCATGCAGGCTAGCACCACATGGATCTCAATTTCTGACATTGTGATTTTCACAAGAACCTTTTCAGGCCTTTCTATTCCACAGTTCTGTTGCTGGATAAATCAAAAGTAATGGGTATTCCACCAATGTTATCAAAATGACATAATTGATATTGTATATAACTGAAAAGGTTACTGTTTGATTGAGTGCAGTCAACACTGTCATGATGTCACAGGGGCTTGGTCTTGTAAAGAAGGAACTTGTCAGGTACGGATTAATGTACTCCAAATAATCACTGTGGGGATGCAGGCCATGTTCCTGTAACTTGTAAACAGTTGATATGTCAATTTGTTTACTCAACAAGCCTATTTTAGTTAAGCCACAGTGGTGGATATCTTAATCTACACTGGATAACTTTGGGCTTGAAGAGACCCATATACCACATGACTGCAAAGTTGGGCCCCTGTTCCAACACCGTGCTCATCGCTATTGTTCATTATTTCTTATTTTTAAATTTTTTTTTGAAAAATAGATATTTTAATATGACAACAAATACAAAACAATACAAAGAAAGAAAGTGCCCTCATGTACAAATATATAAATATGTTTATTAAAAAACCCACTGCTTAACTAAATAAATAATAACTAACAACAAACTAATAACTAATAATACAGCTCAGCCAAACAAAGCACTAATTCTCTACTATTGAGCATTAATTTTCCCCTGTTCATACGTGTGCAGTTCCCCCCTCTGGATATTGGACTTGTAAGGCACAATTGTAATGGCTATATAAAAGCCGTTATTAGTGTGGCAGATAAATCTGTGTCCAGGTATTCCAAAAAGGGCCACCATATCTTATAGAAATTCTCAGTTTTGTGGTGTACCATACTTGTGAGAAAATCCAAGGGGATATGCTCCATAACAATCTTCCGCCAGCCCAATCTAGCAAGATATTCTTTCTTGCACAGAAAGTGAGGATGTTGAAAAGTTTTTTTCTTATGAGCATCTGCAGGAAACACACTGGGCAGGCCACGGAGAGGAGCGATTGGGTCCTTCTCCACCCTTACACACAAAATCCCCTCCATTGCACATGTCACAGTGCTCCAGTATGGTTGAAGCCTATCGCAGGACCAGAGACAATGGGTGACAGTGCCCATACCAACTCTACACTTGGGACATGTTGAAGGTACCCCTGGTTTAAATTTGGACAAATGATCTGGAGCCAAGTGGACCCTGTGGAGATTGGGTCCAATTGCAAATTGATATCTTCCTTGAATTTTCCCAAATACCTTTGAGGAGACCTCAATACCTAGCTCTCTCTCCCACACCAAGCAGAGTTGATCGAACTCATCTGAGGGGCTGTCCCCCTGACTGATGATATAAGGTGCTGACAGAAAGTGTACTCTTCGCACCGAGTACCCTCCTCTCTATTTCAGATTTGTAGGGATCAGTCAAAAGTGTAGTCTTTTTTTGAATACAATCCTGAAAAAATCGAAAGAGGCCGCTGTTGTATTTCCTTGCTAACTGATCAAAGGACCTCACTGTGTCTCCCTCATATAAATTACCCATGCAATCCACACCCCTAGCTGCCCAAAGTTTGAATCCTGAAACTATCATCCCTGGTTGGAAACCTGGCATGCTAAAAAAAAAGATGTTTTGCCAGTATTGCCCTACCTCTGCTGAATTGCCCTCCGTGCTTTAATAGTATTGATAACTATTGGGTTATAGCAATATTCCTTAACTGTCCTCATTTTGTCTAAAAACAATAAGCTAGTAAGGGTGCACCTTGCCTGAGAGGTTTCAATATCTAAGCATATTGAAAGAAGGTCCCCACAAGCCCAGTCACTCATGTAAGATAAAAGCGAGCTTCGTATTTAATTATGGGAGATCCACTCCCCCAGTAGTGAGGCAATTGTAGTTAGCTCATGTTGCGGCTGTACAGGACATTGGTTAGGCCACTGTTGGAATGTTGCGTGCAATTCTGGTCTCCTTCCTATCGGAAAGATGTTGTCAAACTTGAAAGGGTTCAGAAAAGATTTACAAGGATGTTGCCAGGGTTGGAGGATTTGAGCTACTGGGAGAGGCTGAACAGGCTAGGGCTGTTTTCCCTGGAGTGTTGGAGGCTGAGGGGTGACCTTATAGAGGTTTATAAAATTGAGTGGCATGGATAGGTAAATAGGCAAAGTCTTTTTCCTGGGGTCAGGGAGTCCAGAACTAGAGGGCATAGGTTTAGGGTGAGAGGGGAAAGATACAAAAAGAGACCTAACGAGTAACTTTTTCACACAGAGGGTGGTACGTGTATGGAATGAGCTGCCAGAGGATGTTGTGGAGGCTGGTACAGTTGCAACATTTAAGAGGCATTTGGATGGGTATATGAATAGGAAGGGTTTGGAGAGATATGGGCAGGTGGGATTAGATCGGGTTGGGATATCCGGTCAGCGTGGACAGGTTGGACCGAAGGGTCTGTTTCCATGCTGTACATCTCTATGACTCTATAATAAGAGACCACTTACAATGCCAAATAAAAGAGCTGAACTAGCCGTTCAGTCTCCTGAACGTTTGCTTATCGAAAATCAGGAGGAGCATCCCTTTTGGGTAGAACAAACGGGGGAGAATATTCATCTTAATAAGCGCTATGTGACCTAACCAGGAGACCGGAAGTGCCTCCCATCTTTGAAGGTCTTGTTTGATTTTGTCGAATAATTGAACAAAATTAGCTTTAAACAACCGATCAAGAACTAGAGTAATGAATATGCCCAAATACATAAAACCTAGCACCTTTGTAATATCACCTATAAGCACAGCCTCTGATTTTGCAAACTGAGGTGCCAACGAGCTGATGCGTTGTATCAGGTGAGGCACCGAAACTGCTGTATTTGACAAAAATTATGAGGACATCATCCGCAATGAAATCTTATGTGATTTTGACCCCACTTCTGGAGCTGATATATTGGGATCCCTATGAATGGCCTCCGCCAGTGGTTCAATCCTCAATGTAAAAAGCAATGGCGAAAGAGGATAGCCCTGCCGGCTGCACCTAAAAATGTTAAAGTTGCTTAATCATACCGCATTGGTGATGGCCGCAGCGAGAGGGTCACTGTAGAGAACCTTTACCCATCTTAAAAATGCTTTGCCCAAGCCAAACCGCTCCAGATTATAAAAAAGATAAAGCTACTCAACTCGATCAGATGCCTTCTCTACATCTAAAGAAATCACCAATCCCTGTATTGACTGTTGTTCACACTTGAATTACATTAAGCAGCCTCCTAAAGTTATTGGAGGATCTGCGGCCCTTTATGAAGTCCGGCTGGTTCTCTTTAACAATAGAAGGTAACACAGTCTCCAGCCTTAATGCAAAAGTTTTAGAGAGGATTTTAAAGTCCGCATTTAAGAGTGAAATGGGCCTGTAAGAAGCACAGTCCTTTGAGACCTTCCCTTTTTTTAAGAATAAGCAAAATATTGGCCTCTCTTAGAGATGGCAGGAGACTTTCATGACTGTATGAGTCATTGAATATGTTGGGCCTCGGATCTGACAATGTTTATCAATTCCATTATAGAATTTGCTGGGAAGTCCATCAAGACCAGGGTCCTTTCCACTCGGAAGCTGCTTCACAGTCTTCTGCACCTCTTGCTCTGATAACAGAGCACTGAGAAAAGACTCTTGTTCGGGGGTCACACCCAGAAGCTCCAGTTCCTTGAAAAAGGACTCCATTTTGGCCTGCCCCTCCTCGCAACACTCAGAATGGTATAATTCAGAGTAAAATCTCTAATGCCACATTAATTTTTTTGGAACATTAAGTTCCCAGACCCTTCCCTCATCGACGTAATGACTTGAGGGCCCTTACTTTTCCTGGCAAGATATGCTAGGTACTCGCCTGGCTTGTCACCATGCTCATGTAACCTTTGTTTTGCAGAAGTAAGCTCCTTCTGTACAGAATTCAATGCAGATTGCAGTGCCATAATCCTCTGTAGCTTGGCCAATGTGGGCCTGTCAAAGTAAACCTTCTCGGCTGCCTTCAACCATGCTTCGAGGAGATGTTGCTGCTCACCCTTCTGCTGCTTCCCTACGGCAGAGTAAGAAGAAACTAAACCCCTGTCATATGCTTTGGCAGTTTCCCAAAGGGCAGATGGTCTACTAACCAAACCTGAGTTAATGTCTAGGAATGCCTGAAATTCCTTAGAGAAGTTCTCCACAAATGTATTATCCTTAAGGATAAAGGGATCCATTCGCCAGTGCCTCAGGCCCACTATGGTGTCCTTAATCTTAACCAACAGGTACACTGGAGCATGAGCGTGAGTGGAGGTGATAATATTGCCAATCATACAAGACGCCACCAACTCCAGGGTTGCCATGGGAGACAGAAAAAAAATCAATCCTGGTGTGACATCTGTGTGGATTATAAAAAAATAGCAAAATCCCTGCCTGTAAGATGGAGGCGCCTCCAGATGCCCACCAACCCTAACTCCACATGCAGATCCACTAATTGTTTAGTTTGTACAGATGGTATTGAGGGGCCTTTGGGCAACCTGTCTACTGTGGGATCCATTAGACAATTAAAATCTCCCTCTATGATGATATCCCGGGACTTCAGACTGATCAGTTTAGAGAACGCATCTACCAGAAATTTGAGGGGATAGCTGGAGGGCAGTAGACATTCAAAACACCACACTCTTCCCCATTTATCAGGGCATTGAGGATTCCAAATCTTCCATGTGTATCTTTTACACACACTAGTAACTTAAATGGGAGATTCCTCCTTACCAATATAGCCACTCCCCTACTTCTGGTATTAAAAGATGCAAAATAAACCCGATCAAAGCCATTTTGATGTAGTTTCAAATGCTCCCTATCATCCAAGTGTGTCTCCTGTAACAAAGAAATATCTATATTTTCTTTTCTCAGACTCAAAAGTACCTTCTCTTAATTGGTGAGTGACTCCCCTTGATGTTTCAGGTACACTATTTAATCAAGTCATAAGCCATAACCTTCTGCAGTAACATTTAGATTCCAGAGAGGAGGAATTGAATTACAAATCACTGAGCCTTAGTGTCGCAAGATCCATTGAACATAAAAACTAAATAAACCAAACCCACTACAGTTAACAAACCTATCTAAGACTATATACAACAAAAACCAACAAAACAAGCCAATATATAAAGCGCTGAACAAGGGAACTCAGCCCCTGCCCAAAGGGGGCATCTACACATCCCAGAACCCAACTTCCCATCCCGCTGTCAATACTGCAGCCAGGGCAGTTAAATACCTGAACCGGGCATAAACTGCCCGTAAATAGGCATCTAGCCATCCGAACCATTTTCCCCCCTAGCTAAAGCCACACCTCAAACACAAGCAGAAAAGAAAGAAAATACGCCATGAAATAACATTGTGAACAAATAAATTTTGAAAAAAAAAAGAAAACATGCCACCCATCCTTTGGTATAACTTAACTTAGAAATTGAAAGTATGCATCTCAACTACCCCCGAACATAGTTTAGACCAGATTACTATCAATAAAAAAAGGAAAAAAGAGTCCTGAACTGACTTCCTCTCTTTATTAAAAGAAAAACAGAGACCTAGCCAAATAACACTACAATTTGCTCATACTAAATTGTTCAGATTAAGTTAATTTGTCCACAAAAACTCTTGCCTTCTCTGATGTGTCCATGAGATGTACAGATCCACCTAAGGTAATCCCAAAGCACTGCCAGATACCTCAGAGTACTGGATCCCAAGCTCCCTCAGTCTTCTCTTGACGCCATCAAAGGATTTTCTTTTCCGGATCACTGCTGCTGAGAAGTCCTGGAAGAACATGATCTTAGAGCGCTTGTACACTAGGGCCTTCAAAACCTTCCCCTGGATTCTGGAAGCTTCCAGGATTCTCTCTTTATCTCTATAGTGATGAAACCGCACCAAGATAGAACGAGGACATTAGTCCAAACCTGACCTCTGCACTGTGACCCGGTGAGCCTGTTCAATCTTCAAGCCTCGCACTCCATCCTCCAAGTTGAGGAATTTCGGCACCCATCCTCAATAAATTCCACCGATCGCTCATCTTCCTTACCCTCCTGCACTTGTTCTCGAGGTCATCACATTGTTCAAGTAAATTACGGACCTGCATCTCCAGCTCCTGGATCCCATCCTTGGAGGAACTGATATCAGCCTCCACCACTACCTCATCCGTCCTTTTCTCCAGGTCTCCCAACTGATGTTCATGCTTCTGCAGCATGATAGAGATTGGGACCAGCTTCTCCTTTGTCTGCTTGTCCAACATCTCATGAGACTTTGTGAGCTCCTTCACCAGGACCTGGTAAGAAATAGGGTCTGAGGATCCTGCAGCTTGGGCCCACGGGCCTGGCCTCGGACATACCTCCTCCGGTATCCCTGGATGCCGAAAACCAAGCTAAGTTGTTCTCTGACCAAGTAAATGCACTGTGCACATCGGGATGATACCAGATATTGTTCACTAAAGATTAAATGAGAGAGACATATTAAAGAGATATTCAAAACGGTTGACAATTAGTTCAATGTCAAAATAAATAAAATTCTTGAAAGATTCAACACAAGGTTGCAGCAGCCAGGTGATCCCATAGGTGATTTAATTCATGATTTCTCCAGACAAATGGAGCAATGTCACTATGGTGACATAAAAGTCAGAATTAAAAGACCAGCTTGTTGTGAGCAGTACTGAAGAGTCTTTGTCAGATTTATTATAGAAAAAGAAAAAAAACCAAAGAATTATCCACTAAACAAGATTAATGAGATAATACAGTCTCTAGCAGAAGATAAACCTAAAAATTTCCTAGAGGAAATCAGTGATTCAGACTAAACATTTTGGCATGCAGACATGTATATCAAAGCACATCTCACAAATTTCAAAATAGCCATGGGAGCAAATGCCACTGGATTATCAGATAAAAGTTTTCATTGACGGAACATTGCTCAGTTGTTCAGCTGCATGCTCCAGAAGCATCACACTTAATGCAAAAGGTACACTATAAGCAGCTCTCCAACATTGGAGAAACACATACTTATCAAGCTGTCAAATATGCACAACTAAGAAGTTTCGATCTTGAGTAAAATAGCATGTATTGGCCTCAGTGTTATTAAAGTATGAAAAGGACAAGTAGAACCCAATAGAAAATGTTGCTGAGCTGAATAAGCATAAGGCAGGCTGTAAAGAAAATCTCCTGAGTTTAGTTACATTGATAAGGTTTCATACAATCAAGTAGATGCAAAGTGGTGACAACATCAGCTACAATGTGACAATGTCAAAAGTTTCCCACTTATGTCCTGTACGCAAGAAGCAAGTCAAATCCACCTTGCTAATTGCTGCCTGTCAGCCTACTCCCAATCATCAATGAGGTGATTGAAGGGGGCATGTACAAGATTATTGAACAACATTTGCTTAGAGATAACCAGCTCACTGAGTCTCTGCCAGGACTACCCAGCTCCTGATCTCATTATAGCCTTGGTCCAAATATGAACAAAAGAGCTGAACTGCAGAGGTAAGGTGTAAGGGACTGTCCTTCATATAAAGGCTGCATTGGACCAAGTGTGACATCAAAGCACCTGAACAAAGCTAGAGTCAGTTGGAAGCAGAGAAAACTGTCCACAAGTTGGAATTATGCTTGGCACAAGAAAGATGGTTTTAGTAGTTGTCGGTCAATCATCTCAGTTTTAAGAGATCTAGCAAGTGCTGGATAGGTTTGCCCCACTGAGGCAAGGAAGGGATGGTAGGGTGAAGGAACCTTGGATGACGAGATGTGGAACATTTAGTCAAGAGCAAGAAGGAAGCTTACTGAAGGTTGAGGAAGCAAGGATCTAGAGGTTACAAGGTAGCCAGGAAGGAACTGAAGAATGGACTTGCGAGAGCTATAAGGGGGCATTTTGAAAAAGCCTTGGCAGGTAGGATTAAGGAAAAGCCCAAGATGTTCTATACTTAGGTAAGAAACGAGAGGATGGCCAGAGTGAGGGTAGGACCGATAAGGGATAGTGGAGGGAACTTGTGCCTGGAGTCGGAGGAAATAGAGGAGGTCCTTAATGATTACTTTGCTTCAGTATTCACGATGAGAGGGACTTTGTTATTTGTGGAGACAGCGTGATAGGCTTGGACAGGTTGATGTTAAGAAGAAGGATGTACTGGAGTTTGTGAAAATCATGAGGATAGATAAGTCCCCTGGGCCAGACAGGATACATCCAAGGTTACTACAGGAAACAAGGGAAGAGATTGCTGTGCTTTTGGCAATGATCTTTGCGTACTCACTGTCCACTGGAGTAGTACCAGATTATTGGAGGGTGCCAAATGTTATTGCCTTATTCAAGAAAGGGAATAAGGATAACCCTGAGGATTACAGACCAGTCAGTTTTACATTGGTGGTAGGAAAATTATTGGAGAGGATTCTGAAAGACAGGATTTATGATTATTTGGAAAAGCATAGCTTGATTAGAGATAGTCAACATGGCTTTGTGAGGGGCGGGTCATGCTCACTAGCCTTATTGAATTCTTTGAGGGTGCGACAAAACATACAGAACAGTGGATGTGGTGTATATGGATTTTAGCAATGCGTATTATAATGTTCCCCATGGTAGGCTCATTTAGAAAGTAAGAAGGCATGGGATACAGGGAAAATTGGCTGGCCCATAGCAGACAGAGTGTGGTAGTGGAGGAGAGGAACATGATGAATGTTGAGACTAGAGTTAGAAGTTTGATTCGTCTGGATCACATTGATAAAAGTAGGGAAGATGTGTTGGATAGGCTAGAGGTTAAGGTGGACAAATCCCCAGACCGGATGGGATCTATCCCAGGTTGCTGAGGGCGGTGAGAGGGGAAATAACTGGAGCCCTGACAGATATCTTTGTGGCATTCTTAAACATAGATGAGATGCCAGAGGCCTGGAAGGTCATTCATGTTGTCCCCCTGTACAGGAAGGGTAGTAGGGATATTCCAGGTAACTACAGACTAGTGAACCTGACGTCATTGGTGGGAAAGTTGCTGGAGAAAGTACTGAGGGATAGGATCTATTTATATTGAGAAAAGAATGGGCTTATCAGTGATAGGTAATATGGTTTGTGTGGGGAAGATTGTGCCTTACCAACTTAAGAGTTTTTTGAGGAAGTGACCAGGTTGATAGATGAAGGAAGGCTAGTAAGGCATATGATAAGATTCCCCATGGTAGACTAATGGAGAAAGTGAAGTCACATGATGTGCAGGGTGTTCTAGCTAGGGTGGATAAAGAACTAGTTGAGCAACAGGAGACAGAGAGTAGTAGTTGAAGAGAGTTTCTCAAATGGAGAAAGGTGACCAGTGGTGTTCCACAGGGGTTAGTGGTGGGGCCACTGTTGTTTGTAATATACATAAATGATCTGGAAGAGGGCACTGTTGGTATGATCAGCAAGTTTGCAGATGACACAAAGATCGGTAGCGGAAAGCAAAAGGGACGGAAAAAGAACACAGGAGGATATAGATAGACTGGAGAGTTGGGCAGAAAAGTGGCAGATGGAGTTCAATCCAGACAAATGTGAGGTGATGCATTTGGGCAAGTCTAATTCTAGAGCGAATTATACCATGAACGGAAGAGCCTTGGGAAACGTTGATGGGCAGAGAGATCTGGGAGTGCAGGTCCATTGTACCTGAAGGTTGCTGCGCAGGTGGCTGGAGTGGTCAAGAAGGCATATAGCATGCTTGCATTCATTGGACGGGGTATTGAGTATAAGAGCTGGCAAGTCACGTTAACATTGTACAAGACATTGGTTTGGTTCGGCTGCATTTAGAATACTGTGTACAGTTCTGGTCGCTACATTACCAAAAGGATGTGGACGCTTTGGAGAGGGTGCGGAGAAGGTTTATGAGGATGTTGCCTGGCATGGATGGTGCTAGTTATGAAGAGAGGTTGAATAGGTTAGGTTTTTTTTCATTAGAAAAAAGGAGATTGAGGGGGGAACCTGATTGAGGTTTACAAAATCATGAAGGGTATAGACAGGGTGGATAGAGACTAGCTTTTTCCCAGGGTGAGGATTCAATAACGAGAGGTCATGCTCTCAAGGTGAGAGGTGGAAAGTTTAAGGGGGATACACATGGCAAGTACTTCACACACAGAGGGGGGTGGGTGTCTGGAATGCGTTGAGAGCTGAGGTGGTAGAGGCAGGCACGGTAGATTCATTTAAGGTGCGTCTGGACAGATGCATGAGTGGGTGGGGAGCGGAGGGATACAGATGCTTAGGAATTGACCGACAGGTTTAGAAAATAGATTTGGATCGGCTCAGGCTTGGAGGGCCGAAGAACTTAGGGAGGATATTCCTGGGAATTCATCCCGGGAAGCTATTTGGGTGGAACTGAGAAATAAGAAAGGGATGATCACCTCCTTGGGATTGTATTATAGACCCCTGAAAAGTCAGCAAGAAATTGAGAAACAAATTGTAAGGAGATTTCAGTTATCTGTAAGAATAATAGGATGGTTATGATTGAGGATTTTAATGTTCCAAACATAGATGGGGACTGCCATAGTGTTAAGGATTTAGATGGAGAGGAATTTGTCAAGTGTGTACAAGACATTTTTCTGATTCAGTATGTGGATGTACCTACTAGAGAAGGTGCAAATCTTGACCTACTCTTGGGAAATAAGGCATGGCAGGTGACTGAGGTGTCAGTGATGAGAGCACTTTGGGGCCAGCGATCATAATTATATTAGTTTTAAAATAGTGATGGAAAAGGATAGACCAGATCTAAAAGTTGAAGTTCTAAATTGGAGGAAGGCCAATTTTGATGGTATTAGGCAAGAACTTTCAAAAGCTGACTGGAGGGCAAACGCTCGCAGGTAAAGGGGCGGCTGGAAAATGGGAAGCCTTCAGAAATGAGAAAATGAGAGTCCAGAGAAAGTACATTCATGTTAGGGTGAAAGGGAAGGCTGGAAGGTATTGGGAATGCTGGATGACTAGAGAAATTGAGGGTTTGATTAAGAAAAAGAAGGAAACATATGTCAAGTATAGACAGGATAGATCGAGAGAATCCTTTGAGTATAAAAGCAGTCGGAGTATACTTAAGAGGGAAATCAGGTGGGCAAAAACGGGACATGAGATAGCTTTGGCAAATACGGTTTTTATAAATACATTAAGGCCAAAAGGGTAAATAGAGTGAGAATAGGGCCCCTCAAAGATCAGCAAGACACCTTTTGTGTGCAGCCACAGGAGATGGGGAGATACTAAGCAAGTATTTTGCTTCAGTGTTTACTGTGGAAAAGGACATGGAAGATATAGAATGTGGGAAATAGATGGTGATATCATAAATGTCCATATTACAGAGGAGCAGATGCTGGATGTCTTGAAACACATAAAAGTGGAAAAGTCATCAGTAGCTAATCAGGTGTACTCTGGAACTCTGTGGGAAGCTAGGAAAGTGATGGCTGGGCCCCTTGCTGAGATATTTGTATCATCGATAGTCACAGGTGAGGTACCAGACATTTGGAGGTTGGCTAATGTGGTACCATTATTTAAGGAAGGTCGGAATGAAAAGCCAGGGAACTATAGACCAGTGAGCCTGACATTGGTGGTGGGCAAGTTGTTGGAGGGAACCTTGAGGGTCAGGATTTATATGTATTTGGAAAGGCAAGGACTGATTAGGGATAGTCAACATGGCTTTGTGCGTGGGAAATCATGTCTCACAAGCATGATTGAGTTTTCTGAAGAAGTAACAAAGAGGATTGGACGTGATCTATATGGACTTCAGTAAGGTGTTTGACCAGATTTCCCATGGGAGGCTGGTTAGCAAGGTTAGATCTCATGGAATACAGGGAGAATTAGCCATTTGGATACAGAACTGACTCAAAGGGTAGTGGTGGAGGGTAGTTTTTCAGACTGGAGGCCTGTGACCAGTGCCACAAGGATCGGTGCTGGGTCCACTACTTTTTGTCATTTATATAAATGATTTGGTTGTTAACATATGAGGTATAGTTAGTAAGTTTGCAGATGACACCAAAAGTGGAGGTGTAGTGGACAGCAAAGAAGGTTACCTCAGATTACAATGGGATCTTGACCAGATGTGCCAAAGGGCTGAGGAGTAGCAGATGGAGTTTAATTTAGATAAATGTGAGATGCTGCATTTTGGAAAAGCAAACCAGAGCAGGATTTATACACTTAATGGTAATGTCCTCGAGGGTGTTGCTGAATAACGAAGTACAGGTTCATTGTTCCTTGAAACTGGAATCACAGGTAGATAGGATAGTGAAGAAGTTTGGTATGTTTTCCTTTATCAGTCAGAGTATTGAGTATAGGAGTTGGGAGGTCATGTTGCAGCTGTACAGGACATTGATTCTGCCACTTTTGCAATATTGCGTGCAGTTCTGGTCTCTATGCTATCAAAAGGATGTTGTGAAACTTAAAAGGATTCAGGAAAGATTTATAAGTATGTTGCCAGGGTTGGAGGATTTGAATTGTAGGGAGAGGCTGAATAGGCTGGGGCTTGTTTCCCTGGAATGTCAGAGGCTGAGGGGTGACCTTATAGAGGTTCATAAAATCGTGAGGGACATGGATAGGATAAATAGACAAGGTCTTTTCCCTAGTGTGGGGGAGTCCAGAACTAGAGGGCATAGGTTTAGAGTGAGACATTAAAGGGATCTAAAGAGCAACTTTTTCACAAAGAGGGTGGTTTGTGTATGGAATGAGCTGCCTGAGGAAGTGGTGGAGGCTGGTACAATTGCAGCATTTAGAAACATCTGGATGGGTATATGAATAGGAAGAGCTTAGAAGGATATGGGCCATGCTGGCAAATGGGACTAGATTAGGTTAGGATATCTGGTCAGCTTGGACGAGTTTCTGTGTTGTACATCTCTATGACTATAACTCTTAAGTTGAGGGCTATGATGAGCAAGCATGAGAAAAGAGTTGAGGTCCGGGGCAGATTAATTGTGGTCTTGACTGGCCAAGTAAACTTGAGGGCCAAATGGCCTATTCTACTCCTGTTTCTTATGTTCAAGAGAGAATGATCTCAGACCATCAGGAAGACCATTCAGGTCAACCTAACCTTCTACCCAGCAAAGTGCCACTCCTTTGAGTTCAAAGAGAACACATTCAGAGAGGATAGTATTATGAGCCTAGCTGTTGTTATTTCTGACCATTTCAGATCCTGGACAGAAATCTGACTTCATAGATTTTTCTTTCTTTATTTAATGAGGTGGTGTATTACTGCATGCAATGCTGCAGATTTTATTTTCACAATAAAAAAAGTTTATTATGCAAAAACAAAGAATATCCTAATCATTTGTGTATAACACAACTTGAAAAACGAACACACATAAAAAAATACAATCTCATCTATCCCAACACCATTACATTCTAATATTCAGACACTGGAGAGAATTTGTGTTTCTATCATATTTATGGTTTGACTTAACAGTTTCTTTCATTTCCTTGTCTTGAGAGTTTGTTGGCCGTTTTCTTGATTATTCGCAAGCTGATGATAGACTTTCTCAGCTTTGAATTATTTTTTTTCACTTCTCGAGATGCTATTTGACCTTTTCCCCACTGTATCCCAATACCAATGCTTTAGACTTAGT
Source organism: Hemiscyllium ocellatum (assembly GCF_020745735.1). NCBI lineage: Eukaryota > Metazoa > Chordata > Chondrichthyes > Orectolobiformes > Hemiscylliidae > Hemiscyllium > Hemiscyllium ocellatum. The sequence goes on along the minus strand of NC_083401.1, from coordinate 164,767,059 downwards.
CAGATTTATCAATAAATTTACATTTTTCTGTCAGTTTGATCATCTGATGTGAATATTCTTTCCAAATTCAGCTAAAACATTAACGTAAACAATACATAAATAGTTCTTCGATGATTTTATTGATTAATCATTGGAATGTTACTGGTGCATTTTTCATTCCAAACGACATGACTTTGCATGGATAAAATTAATCTTTGGTACATTCCATTGACTGAGAGAACCAAAGTCATTTTAGTAAGTCAATTTTTGTGACAAATTATGTATCCAATTCTTTCAATGCAGTCCTCTCATCTGGGAATAGAATGAGTTTGATTTTGTTTGCACGTTTCCTTTACAACAATCAGTACAGAATCCAATATCCTATGGTTTTGGCATTGTCACAATAGGTGAGCTCCATCTACTATGACTCAGTTCAATATTGTTGTTGTTCATTATGATGTTAATCTCTTCCCTCACTTCAGCAAATCTTTCTGAATTCAGTCTGTAAGGCTGTTGTTTATAGCTAACATATCCCATATATTAACATCATGAACAGCCAAAACCATTTGCCTGACCTTGTCTCATAAATTAATTTGATTCTTTAACAGCCTTATAATTCACTTAGTTTTTTGGAAGATAAAACATGATGCAGTCCAATCTTTTCAGTCACACTGTATTATCCAATCTGATTGCTGAAGGGTTAACTTTTAAGCCTTCAATTTCTGAATAATTCCCCAATTATTCTGATATTTCCATTTCACTCCATAAGTGCAACTCTTTCCTGCCTATCATCCCTGCCATGATATCGTTTTCACATGGTTCATGAGACACCCCCTGATTCTTTCTCCTGTCTGGGATACTAACCCTTTGAGACAAAATACTCTGAGCATCTGGTCGTCTGATTCTCATTGTCAGTATTGAAAGAGAATTTTCATGACTGTCCTGACCCACCTTTTCCTTCTTAGTACGTTCTAAGGAAACATGTTCTTTTTGGAGTACTACTACAATTTTAATACAGGTCGTTTGGCTGTAACACAACAGTTGTGTTTGTCTGCACTCTTGCACTATAGATAAACGGGCTCAGGAAAACTGCTACAGAAAATCACATTGTAGAAGATCACTAATAGAAAATTGCTTTACCTGTCCAGTAGAAAGTTTGCGTTATCCAAATAATGAGCTCACTTCATCAATCGCATTGTAGTTCATTCGCGCTGATGAAATGCATGTTATAGGAGAACAACCTGTACCTGTTTCCTTACCTACTGTCCCCTTTTCTGAATATCCTTTAGACATTCTCATTCCTGCAATTGGTTTCCCATTTAACTTCCAAAAATTGGATTTCATATGACCAGTCTTATTATAAAGGAAGCATGTTAATTTCTTCTTATCACTTTTTGATTCTAATCTTTCTCCTTTATTACTTTCGCATCCTCCTGGCTGTTCTCTAAAACTAGTAACTCCTCTATCTCCTGAATTTCCTTGTAGATTTCCTTATGACCGTCTCCCCCCTGTAATTGTCTGTGCAAGATATCATAGACGTTTGCCAGAAATTGCTTTTCTGATCTTCAGTGCTAACTCATGCTCACCTAAACATGTTTTGATTTTGTAAGAATGTTATATCTGAATTCTTCCATGATCATAATTTCTCTTACGTTCTCAAAATGTTTTTCTAGTTTGAATGATTGAAATCACTGATTCTTCCTTACAAATTCTACACGTCTGACTAGTCCTAACAGTCGCCATTTCCGCCACCTCCAAACAGACCCCACCACCAGGGATATATTTCCCTCCCCTCCCTCATTAGCATTCCGAAAAGACCACTCCCTCCATGACTCCCTCGTCAGGTCCACACCCCCCACCAACCCAACCTCCACTCCCGGCACCTTCCCCTGCAACCGTAAGAAATGCAAAACTTGTGCCCACACCTCCCCCCCTTACTTCCCTCCAAGGCCCCAAGGGATCCTTCCATATCCTCCACAAGTTCACCTGCACCTCCACACACATCATTTACTGCATCTGCTGCACCCGATGTGGCCTCCTCCATATTGGGGAGACAGGCCGCCTACTTGCGGAACGTTTCAGAGAACACCTCTGGGACACCCGGACCAACCAACCCAACCGCCCCATGGCTCAACACTTCAACTCCCCCTCCCACTCCACCAAGGACATGCAGGTCCTTGGACTCCTCCATCACCAGACCATAGCAACACAACAGCTGGAGGAAGAGCGCTTCATCTTCGGTCTAGGAACCCTCCAACCACAAGGGATGAACTCAGATTTCTCCAGTTTCCTCATTTCCCCTCCCCCCACCTTGTCTCAGTCCCAACCCTCGAACTCAGCACCACCTTCCTGACCTGCAATCTTCTTCCTGACCTCTCCGCCCCACCCCCCACTCCGGCCTATCACCCTCACCTTAACATCCTTCCACCTATCACATTCCCAAAGACCCTCCCCCAAGTCCCTCCTCCCTACCTTTTATCTTAGCCTGCATGGCACACCTTCCTCATTCCTGAAGAAGGGCTCATGCCCGAAATGTCGATTCTCCTGCTCCTTGGATGCTGCCTGACATGCTGCGCTTTTCCAGCAAAATTTTAATTGGTGAGTTTCAGGTACAAGCATGGAGTCTTGCCTTTTTAATAGCCTCCAACTCTGCAAATTATTTTTCTGACAAACTAGCATACGTAGTCATAGACCGTTTTTGACAGGTACAACTACATTAAGGTCCAAGCCTCTTTTAGCCACTTTAACTGTCCAGCTAACTTCTTAAATGAGGTAAAATACCTTTCAACATCATTCTCAGTAAATTTAATGAGAATTGTCATCCAAGATATTACCTCTTCCTTCTTTCTTTAAACTTTTCTTAGGCCTGCTCATGTTCTCCAAGTTTCCTGTCTTTTTTGAGTTCAAGTTTTATTTTAAAAACAACTACATTTCCTTTTCTTCTCTCTTTTGTCATTTTCTGTCTTTCCCTGGTTTTCTATTTCTTCCTTTCCTATTTCACATTTCTTAACTCTATACCCCTTTCCATTATACTCTGGTTTTGTTTCACCTTGTTTCTATCTTTCTCTCCTTTTTATTTCTCTTCAATTTCCATTATCCCCTGATTTTCTTTAGTTCAAGTCTTTTCATTTCTAACTGTGTTAGTTAATTGCCAACTTCAGGTTTCCTGTCTTCTAATTCTAAATTTTGGATAATAGTGTGAAACAATTCATCCCTACGAGATTCTGCTGGTACGTCTACATTTAATTTACTTGTTAATTCAGTTTAACTTTAATCAAAGGTTTTAAATAATTCACTGTTATATCTTACAACAAACATTGTTGGCATTCAAAGCTATCTTGCACTTCCATACAATAAATTTCACCACAATGCAGCCATTTTGTATGTAGAATCAACACTTCACAGTACATAAACAGTAGAGATTTTATTTCCCTATCACATTTTTAGGTTTAACTTATCTGTTTATTTATATTCCTTGTGCTTTTCCAGCAGCACACATTTTGACTGTCTTGAGAGTTGATAGCCTCATTCCTTATAATCCACACAGTTGAACTTGGACTTTCTCGGGTTTAAATAACGTTCATGTTTCTAACCAAACACTTGCTGTCTGGAATTTTCAAACTATAATCATTACACTGAAGTAATGTATTTCCTAAATTCCTTAAATGAACTCCTCCCTCTAGGAGAAACTATTTCATACATCCAACCTCAACTAGGGCTCCTCTGAACTGAACCAAAGATTTCCAAGCTCAGTAAAGAGGGAAAAAAAAAATTCCTGGTCTTTCTAAACTGAAAGCAAGATAATGCTCTTCAATATTTACCCTCCATTTATCATACGTTCCGAGTGCAAACAAACAAATTTCCATTGCCACCCAAGGGGCATCTTCTCTCAAAGTAAATCATGGTTCCAGAAATACTGAGAAGTTAATCATTAAACCACCACTTAAGTAGAAACACAAGCAAGTCTTGGGGGCATGGGTGGGGAGGCAGAGAATTGAATATGGATGATATATGTAAATCTAAAAATGTTACTGCTTGATTGAATGCAGTAAGCACCACTAACTTTGATATCACAGAGACTTAGTCAGAGGAAAGAAGGGGCTTGAAGACAAATCTAGGGTTAGTTGCTACTGACAATCTCTAGTCAAATTCCTGTTATCTGTTAATAATTGCTGTAGTGCATAAAAATAATATTGTTTAGACAACAAGACTCTTCAAGTTAGACCAAAGAGGTGGATATCCTAATCCACAGGGGATCACCTTGGGCCTTCAGGAGCCTCTATACAACAGTTGGTATTCATGTTTTTGCTGCTGCCTAAAGATAAATTTCTGGAAGAAGGTAGCTTTGTTATTGAGGTAGTTGGTAACTTTGGTAATTACTGAGTGATCTTGGTCTTCTGTTACATGACTAGATGATTTTTCCCCATAATTACCAACTAGCTGTTGTTCTGAAGACTTTGTTGGGCTTGGGGTTTGCTTTGGCTTCCTTAAAGTGCATATATATGCATTTGTGGGGACCATGAAAATTGTCAGAATGTTTACAAACTCCCATTCCAGTGCATGTTTCTGATGAGTTGGCCTGTGGCTCGCCCTAGTTCACTTGTTATGTTTAACCTTGAGCATCTTTGGGGCAGATCCCTTCTTCCATTCTTGCACCAGTTTTTTCGCTGACAATGAATTCCTTAATGACAGCAGAGCTTTTTGACAAGTTTGCAAATGTGACGACTTGCAGCTTGAAACTAGCTTTGTCCTTCATTCCTTTTACTAGTGGGCCCATTTATATTTGTCATTTGTCTAGCATGGTCTGCTGTAGGTAGGCATGTTGTAAACACCTGTACGTCTTCTTGGCAACAACCAATATAACCTGATTATTGCCATATGCTAACTTAGAAAGTGAATCAAATGTGTACTTTTGAGGTGAACAATTGAAGGCTAGTAAAACCAAACCATGTCTTAGCAAGAGAGGTGGATTGTCCGGATCAACTTGTATGCTGTGATCAACAGCATATCAGTTTTTTACGAGAGTCTGGATTTACAAGCATTGGGACTATGTTGTGGTTCTGTTCGCCAAACTGGGAATTTGTGTTGCAGACGTTTTGTCCCCTGTCTTGGTGACATCCTCAGTGCTTGGGAGCCTTCTGTGAAGCACTTCTGTGGTCTTTCCTCTGGCATTTGTAGTGGTTTGAATCTGCACTTCCAGTTGTCTATTCCAGCTGTCCGCTGCAGTGGCCAGTATATTGGGTCCAGGTCAATGTGCTTATTGATTGAATTTGTGGATGAGTGCCATGCCTCTAGGAACCCAAAGGACTAGCCACACTACCATACATCAAGAGCATTTCCGAACTGACAGTCAGACTACTACGATCACTAGGACTCATAACCGCACACAAACCAACAGGCACTCTCAGACAACTCACCAGAACGAAGGACCCGATACCCAGCATGAGTAAAACCAATGTAGTGTACAAAATCCCATGCAAGGACTGCACAAAACACTACATAGGACAAACAGGAAGACCGCTAACGCTCCGCATCCATGAACACCAACTAGCCACGAAACGACACAACCAGCTATCCTTAGTAGCCACACACACAGATGACAAGCGACATGAATTTGACTGGGACAACACTACTATTATAGGACAAGCCAAACAGAGAACAGCCAGGGAATTCCTAGAGGCATGGCATTCATCCACAATTCTTCCTCTAATGAACTGCATTTTAAAACAGGAGGAAGTGAGGACTGCATTTGCTGGAGATTAGAGTCAAAAAGCGTGGCACCGGCAAAGCACAGGAGGTTAGGCTGCACCTGAGCAGCAGGACAGTTGATGTTTCGAGCATAAGCCTGATGAAGGGCTTATGCCCATAACATCAAATTCTCCTGCTCCTTGGATGCTGCCTGACCTGTTGTGCTTTTCCAAGCACTGAGGATGTCACCTAGACAGGGGACAAAACATCTGCAACACAAATTCCCAGCTCGGCGAACAGAACCACAACAACAAGCACCCAAGCTACAAATCTTCTCACAAACTTTGAATTGGGACTATGTTTTATGTATTGCCATTGAATGGAAATAAAAAAAATTGTTCTTTTGTGCTACTGTGAAACAGGTGACCATTACTATTATCCTGCTTGTTTTAAAACACAGTCAAAACGAGTGGCGCTGGAAAAGCACAACAGGTCAGGCAGCATTCAAGAAGCAGGAGAATTGATGTTATGGGCATAATCCCTTCATCAGGCTTATGCTCAAAACATCAACTGTCCTGCTCCTCAGGTGCAGCCTAACCTCCTGTGCTTTGCCGGTGCCACGCTTTTTGACTCTAATCTCCAGCAAATGCAGTCCTCACTTCCTCCTGTTTTAAAATGCAGTTCATTAGAGGAAGAATTGTGTACACCAGTCACCTCAAAAATAAAAATAATTGCTGGAACATGCCTATACAAGCTTTGGAGTGTTGTATTTCATGCTTTGCTTTGTTTATTTTTCCCTTTGATTCTGCTTAAATCTTAAAATGATTGTTGGTGATACTTGTAATAAAATTATCTTTATGATCTCGTCCTGAAGCTTACAATTAATTTTCTCTTCCGTTTACTTGTAATGTATATGAAGACTCATATTTTTCTTATAAAACATAGAACTTTACAATGCAGTACAGGTCCTTCGGCCCTTGATGTTGTGCCGTCCTGCAAAATTAGTCTAATGCATTAGTCTAACGTACATTGTTCCATTATTATCCATATGTATGTTCAATGCCCATTTAAATGCCCTTAATGTTGGCGAGTCTACTACTGTTGCAGGCAGACCGTTCCATGCCCCTACTACTCTCTGAGTAAAGAAACTACCCCTAATATCTGTCCTAAATCTATCAACCCCCACGTCCTCTCATGTTAGCCTTCACCATCCGAGGAAAAAGGTGTCCACCCTTTGTAACACTCTGATAATCTTATACGTCTCGATTAAATCACCCCTCAACCTTCTTCTCTCCAGTGAAAACAGCCTCCGTTCCCTCAGCCTTTCTTCGTAAGATCTTCCTTCTATGCTAGACAACATAATCTTTGACATTCTTTCCTCTACATCCCTGGAACCATTTGGAGGCCTATAGAAAACTCCCAACAGGGTGACCTCTCCTTTCCTGTTTCTAACCTCAGCCCAAACTACCTCAGTAGATGAGTCCTCAAACGTTATGTCAGCTGCTGTAATGCTACCCTTGATTAACAATGCCACACCGCCACCTCTTTTACCATCTTCTCTGTTCTTGCTGAAACATCAAAATCCTGGAATCTGCAACAACCATTCCTGTCCCACATGAAGCCATGTCTCTGAAATAGCCACAACATTGAAATCCCAGGTTTGCCAGTAACTCTCCAATAATTTGCACAAGTGCTAATTCTTGCCCATGTTTGGCTGTAAGAATAGGTAGGCAGTTTGTCCAAGGTAGAACATCACAGCCAACTATCATGTTTTCACCGGATAATGAAACATACTCTATTCAGAGATGGTCTGCAGCTGGCCTCTTAACTTCAAGTCTTGTCCACCATTGTGCTACAACACGGCGGTGAACCCAAATGTTATTTAAGCCGAACACCCAGAAAAGCTCACCTTGCCTCGTAATCTGTTAAAGTATGAGTGACAGAGAACTCCCAACTTCCACTATTTAAAGAAAATAATATCAATTTATTCCTTAACTCTAAAAGCAAATGTTAAACAACAACTATTTTCAATTACAAGCCTTCTTTCTCTTAGGCTTGTGATCTGCCTCCAACTCTATATCAATATACTGTTCCCATAAAACCCACATTAAAATTACATCAACTTAATTTCAAAACCATACAGCGACTCTCTTTTTCCAGTGTCATCCTCCTTTTGGCTGAAGATCTCCCTGGGTTATCTTCTGTCTTTTACTACAAAGATGTTTCAAATTAGAAAAGGTACCTTAGTTTTGAACGACAGTCTCCCTTGATAAGAGTTTACTCTCTGTCTAACTTTCAAAATGTCTGTTTTTTTAAACCCCAAACATCGGATCATCTCATTGGTTCAAGGTTGGCAAAAAACAATAAATTCAAACTTGATTGGGTTTTAATATCCTGGGACATAATTTACATTGATTGGTTAGATTTAAATTGTTGTCAGAACAACTCAGATATCTATTTCATAGCCAAATGTTACATATTTTCAATTTTCCAGTACACTCTGAGACTGCGAGCTAGGCATATGACATGTGCTTGTAAACTCTCAGTGCAAAATACCATTCACTCTCTTTCAAAGATACTCAACTTCATAACAACCGTCAGAGTATAGTCCCAGATTACAGTCCATCAGGTTTTCTTGAAATCACAAGCTTTTGGAGTGCTGCTTCTTCGTCAGATGAGGTGGAGGGAAACACACAGGCACAGAATTTATATGCAGAGAGATCAAAGGTTAATAGAAATGGTGTTAGTGGAATGTCGACAGGCTGAATAACACGTCTTTACAGGTGATCAGAAGTGTCAGACGGTCTGAGTAAAATGCCAACAGCTGAATAGCAAGTGAAGCAATGACTTATGTTTTGATTAATTGAGACAGAAAGATATTAGCGCAAAGTTAAAAATAAGGTGCTGGAGACAAACCAAAAGGCAAGAATAACATGATACGTAAATAATTCTCATCAAGGATGCTCAGAATAATTATAGTACTACTTTTCTGTAAAACATGGAGAACTGCAAAACATGTATAATATGCTCAAGACTTCTTTATAGAAATTTACTTGCTCATAAGCAAATTTTAATGCAAGTGTTGAAAATAAAACTGTGGGCAGAATCATACCAACCCCTGAACACTGTGGGCAAACACCAAGTCAGTTGTAAAAAAGTGACAAAGTTATAGAAATTAAATTCTCAATATTGAGAATAAAAAAAGATTCTCCAACTATGTTTTGGATGCAGGGACAGGAATCTCTCCAGTGAGCTGCAAAGATTTAATTGCATATATTTGCATACCATTAGTGCCTAATCTCACTTAATTGATATGCAGTTTTCTGTTTGCCCACACATGGATAGAAATTAGATGGTGATTCCCGAGTTGAAAGTTAGTGGATAGCTATCATTCAGACAAGGTTAAAACATTGCTTGGCACTAAGAATGGCTGGCTTGTCTAGCTTCATTCTTGTACTTGTAGATAAAATGACACTTTATCTCATTGCTGATGATGCAAAGTGAACATATATTTCAAATGTGATGACATATTTAAAATGATGTGTAATGCGTGCCACCTATGTGCCACCATATGGTACCAGTCTTTCTTTCTATCTCAATGCATCTGCAGCTGATAGTGGAGTCTAATGGCTTTGAGTTTTAGACAAGTGACTCCAGACATTTGTAGCCAGAGGGCTCAGACATGCTGAAATGCCCTTCACAGATGCAGATGCACCCTCCTCAGCTTAAATTCCCACAGGATTGAGAGTGAAACATGGTGGAAATGAAGGACACAATCTAGGTGAATAGTGAGGGTAAGAGCATGAGAGGCTGAATTTGTTAAATCCAATAATGAATGTGTGTGCAACAGCAGATTTAGAAATAGTGTGGATTGCAAAGAGCAAATGGTGGCATTTATTTACTCTTGTGGAACACAGAAAGCCATTAACCTTGTGGTATTGCTGAGTGTTTATCCAGGTTATGGACACTGCACTGATCCAGCTGGCAACTTCAGCCAAGGCTGCCAGGGTCAAGTGTTGTGTGCCTCTGGAGGTCCCAAGAAAAGAGACCCTCTACTGCGCCATCCTATTCACCAGGGCCTCCAGATCCCTGTGAGCAAAACAGGAAACTCGTTTCTTTTTCTCAACCATTCCTGGGGCAATTCTTCACACAGAGGAAAGTGAAAGCACCTCCTGACTGATAGTACCTGAGTTGGTGCATAACTGCATTTTAATTATGATACTGGTGTTGGGAATCCTGAGAGGTTCTGACATGGATGGCGAGTGCACAACAGTGCAAAGAAATTCCATCGAGGCATTGTGCATTAATAATGAGGCAAGCTGCCTAGAATTGCAAATAATAACTCACTGGAGCTCATAGACAGAAACCCTGCCAGGAATTCCCTCAAATAGTCACTTGTCTGATTTTTGTTAAAATTCAGATGTATTTCTTCCCACCTATATGGGGGAGAAGTGTACTACTTAGGAAAATTCTATAATATAAATTATTTCAAAGGGAAGTTATATCAGAACATGTTCTGTTTTTCTGATGGGAAGTTTGATATTGGAAGCATGTTTATCATCCTTTGCACCATTGCTGGGTGAGCATTGGATCTATCCTGCAACCAAACTGTCAGGAAATGTAACATTTATAATATTTAGTCTTATGTAAACATTAGAATGTTAGCAACAATCCACTGTCTGCCTTGCCTGCAAGGCTGCATCCTGAATGCAAGGAATTTCTAGACATAAGACATGGTTATTTAGACCTGCAGTTCTGTATTTAATTCATCAGTTTCATGGACTAATTAGATTAGTACAATCCAGATTAACCTTAGAAATGAAGTGGCTGAGGAATATCTTTTATGTGAATCTAAAACACGCTATGGCGACTCAGACTTAAGTGAGAATGACAACCTCAGGCTTTAGTCATTTTTTTCTTTCAAACAAGTGTCTAGTATCAAGTGATGCAAAAGTTGAGGTAGGAAAGCCTTCTAGTCGAAGGGAATGTCCCAGACTTTCACAATTTAGGACTTCAAAAATTTGTTTCTATAACGTGCTGTAACCTAGTATTTTGAAAAAGGAATACCGATCTTACATGTTGATAGAGAAATCCTGGGTTTGTCTGTATAATCTGTTTTACTCTTTGTAAAATCTGTTTTTCTTTGGCAGATCAGAAATCTGTTGGTGTAATTTCTATGAAAGGTCATTGTGGCTGTGATGTTTTCTTTCTACTACCTCAGAAGATTCCCATCTTAAAAAAAACTGATTTCTTTCATCTTTTGAGCATGAAAATCACAAACCTGATTAACCAAGTAAAATTTATCATATTACAAACTGGTTCAAAGCAGTGCTGCATTCATCCCCACAACTCCTGTCCCTCTATATTGCATTTGCCTTGCTAATGCTCACAGCATCCAAAAGAAACCAATTCAGCATGCTGAATTAGCTTGTAATGTGTTTAAATGTAAGTGCTCTGAGAATTTCTGAATGAGCATTTAGCTTGTCTGTTGTGCTGAAGGCTGTCAGGCCATTATTAGGCTAAGTGGCTAGTTGGTAATTTCTCAAAGTTGGAGTTAGGGGAGATTAAAGCAATAAAACCTTGTCTTTTACTTAATTCAAGCTACCTTTTAATGCGAGTTTTGCCTCCGACCTGATGTGGAACTGCTTTTGATACTTTCCATAACATAAGGAACTGATAGTATTGAAGAAGTCAATAGACATTTGTCACTAACTATTACACACAAGCATTGGATTACAAATGAGCAACATGCTTCCAGCAGCATGCCATGCTTTAAATGTAAGGTAGTGTGTGAAACTTTTGTGCCCTAGGCACAAATCTAAGATACACAATTGCTATCATGAGCATGTGGCTTAAAGATATACTGACCATGAGACAAAAGATAGCATCCCTCTATCGCAAAGATAAAAGCTTATCCCAAAGACATATACATGGTTGTATCAAGGCATGTGTTGCCAATTTGATAATTATACAAACCGGTAAAACAAATTTACAAGACTAATATTTCAAATTTTAATTTAGTGCTTTGAAAGTTTGACAACTCATCCTGGTGTGATGATTGTATACCATCTGGAGAAATTCTCTTGAACTTCTTTGAGAAGTGTTGGTATCACTCAGTATCATCTCACACTCGTCATTGTTGAAGGTGCTTCCTCTTGCTCTCCATTCATTATTAGTGTGCAGTATGTTGTTCGATCTGGCTTCTGTTCCATTGCAATATAGCACCATGGGGTCAGTAATGGCTTTGTATGTTTTAGACTTTGCATAAGGTAGAAATCTTTGCCAATATGCAAATATTTGTATTTCTATTTCTAATTCACCCTGTCAGCACAAAGCCCAGTTTTGGTACCTCTCCACCTGCAGACTTGTGATCCCTTTCATTTTCCACCTTCTTTGAAAAAGAATGTCCAGTGTCTCAGAATGGTTAGACAATTGGTTGTGGATGTGGGTTTTTTGTACTTGCCTTCCAAGATACGTTGTGCTGGGATGCTCATCCGTCCTGAGTTGTGCAAAAATATAGCAATGCAATCTGAAAATCTTGCTTTATTGCTCGGCAGTTAATGATCATTGATTTGAGGGTGCATGTCATACATTTGGCTCGATGGTTTTACCATGGATAGTGGTGTGACGATGTGTTTTATTAGTACACATGATCTTTCAACAGTTTGCCAGTGTTTTGTGATCGGTTGTCCGATGCTATCCATTCTGGGATAGCAAATAAACTGGAAGTAACACATTGGGTCAGTGATAGTTGCACCCATTATGTTGCCATGTCAGCAAACAATGGGAAGTTTAGAAAAGTAATTCGTTACCAGGATCTAATTTTCCCCATTATTGTTAACAAGTCTGCTACTACTTTGTTCCAATGAATGTATAGAACATCATGTCAATGTAGAGGCTCTCTCTGTTGCGGACGTTGATGTGTGGTATGTCTCATTTGCTTCTGTGAATTTTTAACTATTCTGATTCATCCCTGGGTAGTACATAGAACCATGAGGGCCATCCTAAGTATTCAATACCCATGTCTCCCTGATGTAATGTGAATGTGATAACCTGGCCCAAAACCTTTGGACATTAGGATTAGTTTGCTCTTGAAAATTAATTATTCATGACATACAAGTTTGTGTTGCCAAAATAAATGAATCTTCTTAAGTTAAAGCAAAATGGTGCAAATCTGAAACACAAACAGAAAATTCTGGAGAAACTCAAAACAGGCAGCAGCATTTATGGAGATAGAAAGAATTAACATTTTGAATCCAAATTGTTTTTCAAATGTAATGGACCTGGGGACAAGAAGAGCTTTGATATAGTGAGAGGTGGTGCTGAAGAATGATCACGTCAAGAGTGCGCATGTGATGGCACTGAATGTGGATCTTGGGATATGGTGAGAAGCATTATATTTCTTTGAGATATCTGTAATCTCGATTGGGTTCAAAACATGGATGGAACTTCAGTTCAAACTTCAGAAATGACAGAGCTAGAGACCATCACTGAGGAATGAGTTGTGACTCTGAAAGCAAGGTTTAGCAAATATGTAGTCAAATGCTTGGAAGGAGATAGAAAGCAATGAAGGTGACCAAGCTGAAAATTTAAAACAACAATCCTGTTGGAGAGAGGAGCAGAGCTTATTCAAGATAAGCAAACCTGGCAGAGAAGTGACAATGATTTTAAAAATTCAAATGAAAACCAAATACTGTAGATGTTGGAAATCTGAAGCACACAGAGCATACAATATGATCAGATTTAAATTATTAACTCTGTTTTTCTCTTTCCCCTGGTGCTGTCAGATCTGCTGAGTTTCTGTAGCATTTTCTATGTTTGAATTTTCTCAAGTTCTACTTTAATATTATCAGGTCATTCCTGGATAATTAGTTTATGCAATTCTTATAGTTGCTCATTTTTGGCAGTTGCTGACTGCAGTTGTTCACACTTACTCTGGTCAAAGTATAATAAATCAGCAATGAAGACATCTCCACCTTTACCATCAAGAGAATCAACGCGTGAAGTCTTTATGGGCATTGTTTAATCTGCTCAATGTGTCACACATAATCATCCTAGTACCTATCCATCCCGCTTCAAAGTCAGATCCTTGCAGATCATTGACTGATTCAATTGCAACATGTGTGTTCAGTTCCAACAGGGTGGGTGAGGTTTGCATCTCTTGAATTATGACTGTATGGAGATCAATGCATGCTGGTCATCCCGTGGACTATTTACAACTACCAGGTAGAAGATTTTGAGAATCAAGATAAGCTTGAGAATCGCCATTGGCATAATTCTGCCAACGTATGAAATTAATGATTCATTATATGCTGAGACGGTCTGTCATCGGCTATGCCATGGAATGCCTCTTGCTAAAGAACGTCTTTCTGGATGCATAAACTGTTGCTTCCATGTCAATTTTAGCTAGTTTTGAATGTTGTCTTACCTTTTCAGGACATGCAATATTAATGATTGTAAAAGTTTCTGATTGCCCGAAATAGTCATCATTGTAAGTGATGTTAATAACAAAAGCTTAGTCATCTTCTGAAATTGAGTGAAACACTTGGTTGACTCTAAATCTCATTGTTGTGTTTATGTTTTTATACCACTTTAACATTTTCCTTGCTGCCAGTGTTGTGATATTGTACCATTTTGTTTGTCACCTGTATTTTGTTTGGGGTCTGACTTGAGCTTTCTTGCATTGGCTTACCTCTCTTGCTGCCTCATGCTTTACAGATATCAAGAACACTTTGGACAGTCTTTGGGCTGGTGCAGCAAACTGCGTATCTTTCAGATTTAGTTCCATTTGGCACAGCTTTTTAACCATAGCAATAGTGTTGGCTGCACCCAAGCCACTTGTTACTGGCCTGCCACTGTGTCTTATCTTCAATTGATGCATCAATGATATGCCCCCTTTTTGTGCCAAAAAATTCCTTTCTCAGACTCGAATGAAAGTGATGACTCACTGAATGAGTCTGTGTCAGTTATCCTTCAGACAAGTTATACTCATGCTCTTTGCTATGACATCTTCTGACAACAGGTCTATAGACTCTTGGGGTTGCGGTCTGTATGACATGAGTTAGAATCTTCAATCTTGAAGTTAACTCTTACCTTGAGCTTCTCTTTGAAACTTTCCTGACTCATTTCCAGATCTTTCTGAATTTTCATGGAAAGACTGCAAGGATCTAACTTTGAAGCGAGATGGATAGGTATCAGGATGATTATGTCTGACACATTGAGCAGATTAAAAACCCACCTTGCTGATGGCAGGCAAGATTTTCAGAGCTCTTTGTTCAGGATCATCTGTCACTTGATTTATAAAATAGACTCGAAATGTTGTTTGAATAGTTGTAATTCAGTAATGTTAATTGGATACTGTCCAGTCTATAATGTAGTTTCTGCTATCCATGATTCCAACTGTAAAACCTTGCGGTGTCCACTTTAAGCTATCCATCTGTCCATTTTTGTCAGTGTAAATAAAAACTGCTATTAGCAAGTTTTGAGAAGATTTGTAGCTCAGACTGAAGTTCTGGATGTAGGTTCGCTTGCTGAGCAACACATTGATTAGACCCCATTTACCACCCCCTGAGGAAACACATCAGGAAATTACATCACCATCGAAAATTATGTCACCACAGGAAATGACATCGCCAACCCAAAGAAACCCAAACATATAAATAGAAAGCAGGAAACACCAGTCGTGCTTCAGAGGCTCACTGAAGATGTTACCTAACATGGTAACGAAAAGTCTGAAAATGAACCTTCCAGCTCAGTGAGCAAACCTAATCCAAAAACTGCTATTCTACTGGCCTTGCTCTCTTTAAAACTGCTACCTTAAGGATTACAGGCTTGTTGTAACCAATTGGGGTGGCACTGTGGCACAGTGGTTAGCACTGCTGCCTCACAGCGCCTGAGACCTGGGTTCAATTCCCGGGCGACTGACTGTGTGGAGTTTGCACGTTCTCCCTGTGTCTGCGTGGGTTTCCTCCGGGTGCTCCGGTTTCCTCCCACAGTCCAAAGATGTGCGGGCCAGGTGAATTGGCCATGCTAAATTGCCCGTAGTGTTAGGTAAAGGGTAAATGTAGGGGTATGGGTGGGTTGCGCTTCGGCGGGTCGGTGTGGACTTGTTGGGCCGAAGGGCCTGTTTCCACACTGTAAGTAATCTATCTATTTCTATTTCTATTGCTGCCTGTCAGCGGTATTTGTGCCAAACAGAAACAGTAATGCCACATGGACCTTTTGTTTAATTTCATGCCAATTTGAGAGAAAGGAACTGACTAAAGTCCGAAATGTGTAGGGCTTTCTGATGTAGAAAACTACTTTTTAAAATGTTTTTAAGTTGTGTATTGTTCCATGGCATCTTTGGAACTATATTTTCAGGGCCATTTAACTGCCTTTTCTAAAATCAGATCAGCATCCTTTTGAAAGAGAAGGAGGCAAAGTGCTCAATGTGCTTCACTACAAGGTTTTAGCCTTCAGTTTTTATTTTAGTTTAAGCCAATAGTTAGTATCTGTAACATCAACTTATTTATTATCATGCTTCAAGTGATACTGGTATAAGATGGAGAAGGAGATCTTTATATCCTCAAGTCACAACTCGGGCAATGGTAATGTTATGAGTGTATCCCTTAAAGGACATACTGACCATGAAAAAGAATATAACACTTTGCAGAGCACCCTAGTTCCACTCTAATATTTTACACTGTGCAATTAGTACTGTAGCGTATGTGACTGATTTTTTTTTTGGAAGGTATGTTAGCCTTCCTTTTAATTTTGACAGTGAAACACAGTGTACCATGTGTCAGTGAATCCCAGTTTTGTGTTGATGCCATGTAAAACTGCATATGCTTTAGAGGATAGTGTGGACAGAGCAGATTATGTTCTTAATTGGACCAGGTGATGTTTCTCAGAGTATAGTTTCATCCGATGTAGTGCCAGCAACAGGTGCTAACTTCTGATCTCTAACTTCCTGTTGAAACTGGCATTCTATTGTTTACATTTTCCATATCGTTTACAATAGGAGCTTGAATGACTGAGATTTGTAAAAATGTGTTACCTTTGTCATTGGTACTGCTGTGAAACTTTGGAAGAAATAAAGTTTCTGTGAATCCTAGAGACTTGATTGAAGAGGTAGTATTTACAATTTTGTACTGTAACTATAAACCAGCTCAGTTATTGTGTTTTTGCTCAACATGCATTTAAGTTGTAAATGTGGAAAATAAGGCTAACAAAACCTAAGTGATTTTTTAATTAGGTATTAAATAAATTAAAAAATCTCAGAGAATTACAGAAATTTTAATTATCCCTTAAACATTTTTCTTCACTGCCCGAAAATGCCAGTAATGTACTGACACAGTTATACAACATAAATATATGCTTTCCTTGCTACATCTAGGATTTCTTGTCATTTTCCATTTTTCTTCCAGTTGAGCGTTCTAATTCACACCATTTTATTTTAAGAAAGGATGTCTTTTTATCTTAATAAATATGGATGATAAACCTAAGAATCTGTTGAGTTTTTTTAATCATGTTAGTGTCAAAGCAGAGAATGGCCTAGATTTTGCAATAGGAGTGATGGCAGATTTATCTTCTCACAACTAGTATCACGAAAATAGAACTGGTTGATGCATGGAGATTTTTAAAGCTGTTATAGATTTACTTATTATAAAGCAACCACTCTAGTCTTTGACAGTGACCTTTCCCCATTGCATCTCTGCAATGGTTACCGCAAACCTCTGCACCACAATCACCTCAGGGACAACACCTCTAGGTGTGGACCTGACAAATAGGCCCTTTCTCACCTCCAGTCTTGGAGTTTGTTTGAAAGCTCTGGTGATTACGCATTCTGCCAAATTATTTTGACAGTCTGCTCAGAGAATTACCTGACAGGATCTACCATCTCTCTTTCTCTCAGGGCCTTTGTAATATTACAAGTGGTAGAATTGTGATCAGAGGTGTTTTTCGATGTAAAGTTTTCCACAAGCATAGTGGTACAAAACATAGAACATAGAACAAAATGTGCAGAACAGGCCCTTCGGCACTCAATGTTACGCCAACCTGTGAACTGTTCTCAGCTCATCTCCCTACACTATCCCAAAATCATCCATGTACTTATCCAAGGATTGTTTAGATCTCTCTAATGTGGCTGAGTTAACTGCATTGGCAGGCAGGGCATTCCACACCCATACCACTCTGAGTAAAGAACCTGCCTCTGACATCTGTCTTAAATCTATCACCCCTCAATTTGTAGTTATGCCCCCTCGTACAAGCTGATGTCATCATCCTAGGAAAAAGACTTTCACTGTATACCCTATCTAATCTTCTGTTTCTATCAAATCCCCTCTTAGCTGCTTTCTTTCCAATGAGAACAGACCCAAGTCTCTCAGCCTTTCCTCATAAGACCTTCCCTCCAGACCAGGTAACATCCTGGTAAATCTCCTCTGCACCTTTTCCAATGCTTCCACATCCTTCCCAAAATATGGCAACTAGAACTGTACACAATATTCCAAGTGTAGTAGCACTAACATTTTGTATAGTTGCAGCATGATATTGTGGCTCTGGAACTCAATCCCTCCACCAATGAAACCTAACAGACCATATGCCTTCTTAACAGCACTATCCACCTGGGTGGCAACTTTCAGGGATCTATGTGAATGGACTCCAAGATCATTCTGCACATCCACACTATCAAGAATCTTTCCATCGACCCAGTACTCTACCTTCCTGTTATTCTTCCCAAAGTGATTTCACCTCTCATTTATCTGCATTGAACTCCATTTGCCACCTCTAAGTACAATTCTGCAGTTTATACAAGTCCTCCTGCAACCTGTAACATTCTTTCACACTGTCCACTACTCCACCGACTTTAGTGTCATTTGTAAACTTCAAACAGATTTTAAATTTGTAAACTTACTAATCCATCCACCTATGCCTGCGTCTAAGTCATTTATAAGTCATTTGTCCCAAAACAAATCCTTGTGGTACACCACTAGTAACTGGACTCCAGGCTGAATATTTTCCATCAACCACCACTCGCTGCCTTCTTCCAGAAAGCCAGTTTCTAATCCAAACTGCTAAATCACCCTCAATCCCATGCCTCTGCATTTTCTCCAACAGCCTACCATGTGGAACCTTATCAAAGGCTTTACTGAAGTCCATGTACACAACGTCAACTGCCCTACCCTCATCTACATGCTTGGTCACATTTTCAAAAAAAACACTGAGGTTTGTGAGACATGGCCTGCCCTTGGTGAAACCATGTTGACTATCTGAAATCAAATTGTTGCTTGCTAGATGATTATTAATCTTATCTCTCATAATCCTTTCCAAAACCTTTCTTACAACAGAAGTGAGGCTCACTGGTTTATAATTACCTGGGTCATCTCTACTGCCCTTCTTGAACAAGGGCACAAGATTTGCAATCCTCCAGTCTTCTGGTACTAAACCTGTAGACAATGACGATTCAAATATCAAAGCCAAAGGCTCTGCTATCTCCTCCCTAACTTCCCAGAGAATCATCGGATAAATCTCATCTGGCCCAGGGGACTTGTCTACTTTCACTCCTCCTTCTAGAATTGATAACACCTCTTCATAACTAACCTCAATCCTTTCTAGTCTAATATCTCATATCTCATTCTTCTTCTCTACAATATTCTCCTTTTCCTGAGTGAAAGCCAATGAGAAATGTTCGTTTAGCACCTCTCCGGTCTCCATAGAGTCCACGCACAACTTCCCACTTCTGTCTTTGACTGGCCTTATTCCTACCCTAGTCATCCTTTTATTCCTGACATACCTATAGAAAGCTTTAGGATTCTCCTTTATTCTATTTGCTAAAGACTGCTCGTGTCCTCTCTTTGCTCTTCTTAACTCTCTCTTTAAATCCTTCCTAGCTGTAACTCTCCATTGCTTCATCTGAACCATCTTGTCTCATCAACACATAAGCCGCCTCCTTCCGCTTAATGAGATGTAATTTCTGTAGTAAACCACGGTTCCCTTACTTTATCACTTCCTGCCTGCCTGACAGGGAAATACCTATCAAGGACACGCAATATCTGTTCCTTAAACCAGTTCCACATTTCCATTGTCTGCCACCCCTGCATTGTGCTACCCCATTCTATGCATCCTAATTATTGCCTAATCGCACTGTAATTGCCCTTGCCCCATCGATAACTCTTGACCTGTGGCATGTACCTATCCCTTTCCATCGCTAAACTAAACGTAACTGAATTATGGTCACTCTCTGCAAAGTGCTCATCTACAACTAAATCAAACACCTGGCCTGGTTCATTACCAAACACCAGATCCAGCGTGGCCTCCCCTCTTGTCGGCCCTTTGACGTACTTTGTCAGGAAACCCTCCTGTACACATTGGTCAAAACTTGATCCATCCGACGTACTAGAGTTATAGCATTTCCAGTCAATGTTGGGGAAGTTAAAGTCCCCCATAATGACCACCCTGTTCCTTTCACTCCTCCCCAGAATAATTTTGCCAATCCTATCCTCCACCTCCCTGGAACTCTGCGGAGGCCTATATAAAAAAAACTCAAGCAGTGTGGCCTCTCCTCTTCTGTTTCTAACCTTAGCCCACACTACCTCAGTAGACGAGTCCTCGTCAAAGGTTCTTTCAGCCATCATAGTATTATCCTTGGCTAACAAGGCCACACCTACCCCTCTTTTACTGCTTTGCTTGTTCTTATTGAAAGATCTAAACCCTGGAACCTGCAAGATCCATTCCTCATCCTGTTCTATCTATGTCTCAGAAATGCCCATAACATCCAAGTCCCAGGTACCTATCCATGCTGCAAGCTCATCTACCTTATTTCGGATGCTTCTGGCGTTGAAGTAGACACACTTCAAACCAGCTTGCTGTCTGCCACCACATTCCTGTGACTCTGAATTCCTGTCCCTGTCCTCTCTACTCTCATCCTCCTGTGCACTGGAACTACACCTCAGGTTCCCATCCCCCTGCTGAGCTAGTTTAAACCTGCCCAAATTACACCAGCAAATTTCCCCCCCAGGATATTAGTACCCCAATTATCCAAGTACCTGAAACCCTCCCTCCTGCACCATCCTTGCAGCAACGTGTTGAGCTGACCTCTCTCTCTCTATTCCTTGCCTCGCTATCACGTGGTAAGAACCAGAGAGAACAACTCTGTTTGTTCTAGCTCTCAGCTTCCACCCTAGCTCCCTGAAATCCTGCCTTACATCCCTATCCCTCTTTCTACTTATGTCATTGGTACCTATATGGACAACAACTTGAGGCTGGTCACCCTCTCCCTTCAGGACCCCAAAATTACGATCTGAGACATCATGGACCCTGGCACCTGGGAGGCAACACACCAACCATGAATCTCATTCATTCCCAACAGACTTTCTACCTGAGCCTCTACCTATTGAGTCCCTATTGACTAATACTCTCCTCCTTTCCCTCCTTCCCTTCTTTGCAACAGGGACAGGCTGTATGCTAGAGACCTGGGCCCCATTGCATATCCCTGGTAAGTCATCCCCCCGAAAGTATCCAAAAGGTATATATATATTTCAGGGGAACAACCACAGGGGATCCCTCCACTGACTGTCTTTTCCCCTTTCAAACAGTCACCCAGCTTTCTTCATGCCTAGGAGTAACTACTTCTCTGTACCTCTTATCTATCACAGCCTCTGCCTCCCAAATGATCCGAAGTTCATCCAGCTCCCACTCCGGTTCCCTAGCACGGTCTTGGAGCAGCGAAAGTTGGGTGCACTTCCTGCAGATGTACTTGGATGGGACACAAATGGCGTCCCTCACTTCAAACATCATGCAGGAGGAACATTCCTCTCCCTGCACTGCCATCCCTGCTAGTCCCCTTATCAGAAAGTAAAAAAGAAGAGATGCTTACCTGATGTGTCCCTGGCCTTTAAGATTAGAGGAGGTGTTTGGTTAGGAAGCCCTACAAAGGTAGGGTCTCAGGTTTAGAAAACACTGATTTATATAGCTGGACGGAAATTTAAAAAATGTCCCTCCTTTCCCAGAAACCTCTGTTCTCTGACTTCAAATATAAAAGCTCAAATCAATGACTCATTGCTCCCGGCAGGCCCTTGATCCAAGCTCCCATCCTTCGAGCTGCTGCTTGGAGAAGGTCATAGCAACATGAGAACAGTCATCCGCAAAAAACCAAGGATGTGTAGAACATCAGCATGTAGTGATCTTGGTCTTTGCATACTAAGCACTCATGTGGAGCTGGATGTAATTGCACAGAAAAGTGGTTGTCAAGAAGGTGACATTAGTATATTTTGTACCCGTTTATTTAGAAATTTGAACATCGGTTTTTGCAATCACAGTCTATTTTGACCTGCAGATAAAGCAGAAGATGATTTGAGTGATAACAACAGCTTTGGAATTAAGAATGAGCCAGACCTGTGCCATAAACAGCACACGAAAAGCACCTTTTGACTAAGTTCTTACCATAGTGGAAAGGGAGCATCTTTTCCACGTGCCCAGTTTTTGTTTTGCCATTGCTCGTTTTTAAGCACATGCTCCAGTCACTCTTAACGTATCCCAAGAAATCCCATAGATCTCCTGGTAAAGATGATAAAGAATAGGTTGGCCCAGTTCCAAAAGAACATGGCCACTTCTTTCCTACAATTTACCTTTGTTTCCAAAACTATTTTAACTGGTGTAGGTGTCATCAATCTGTGATCTTACAACAGACCTGAGCAGAGACCAGTAACTGCTGAAAATGTGTTGCTGATTAAAGCACAGCAGGTTAGGCAGCATCCAAGGAACAGGAAATTCGACGTTTCGGGCCAGAGCCCTTCATCAGAGACCAGTAACCCCGTCATGTTTAGGGAGGCTTTGACCTGAGGGCCTCCAAGGCCTCTGATGTGTCAGGCCTCTCATTCTTCCTGATGGACTCAACAAAAGGTTTAATGGAACATACAATTAGGAGAAGAAAGAGAGGAAAGCCCTGCCAGATTCTAGGTTTGATCAGAAAACTTTCTGATTCTCTTGCATTTATTGAAACTGCGCTACGGATGTTTGCGTGGAGCAATTGTACTCCATTTTGGAGAGAACATCCAGCATGAAAGTGTGTGATTTGTCTGTCAAAGTCCAGGCTGATGTCCACTCCCCTGTCCTACACATAAGCCATTGAGCATGAGTCGACCAGCACTGTTGTGGTCAGGACGGTTCACCAAATCCAGAATAGCCTTGACCAGATTGCCAGTGACTTTCAACAGAATTTTGTCATACACATTAAGTGATAAAATAGTTTTCCAATTTGTAAATTCCTCCCTCTCCCCTTTCTGCTTATGGTTCAGCATAAATTGTAAATTTCTACTCAAAGGCCCATGAAAGGTCTGTGGATAGCCGTAAACATCATGATTGGCGAGCACCATTCCTACACCACTGACTGCAACATCAGGACTAATAAAGCCTCAGAAGAAATGCAAAAGTAGCACGGCCATAGTAAAAGATGAAAAATTATTCAAAAATAAACAATTGTGTAAATAGTAAAAAGCAAAAGAGGTGGGGTTTATCTGTTGTGTCTGGAAACGTGAAGTTTCAGTTTTGTTATGATACTGTTTTTATGGGTCAAATTTTAGTCCAGTGAGGATGAACAAAGTTCTACAATGAATTTGCAGGAGGTTAGTGGGTGAGTAATTGACATAAGTGACATGAACACTCCGAAACACTGGCAATTTTATATAAATATTTAAGAGAAGAAAGATGCAGAAATGTTGATACTTGGCTGGAAATGATGTAAACTAATAAGAGAAAAGATGATAAATTGGAAAGAACCATTGGCAGATATAACAATAGATGGGCAGATGCTTGACATAAAAACAAGACGTTTCTACATGAAGTAGAAGTGCTACACAAGAGGTCACAGATATTTTGATGTGGTTAGATGAAGAAATGTGGGATGATGCTTGTATTGAGCATAACCACTGATCAAGATCTGTTGTGCCAAGTGGACAATGCTGTACAATGTAAATATCATAATTTCTCTCTGCCTCTAGTGAAATATATTAAAATGAGAGTTGGATCTTTGACGAAGGTAGCACTACCAATGAAAGTAGTGACTAAGCATGCAATAGAAGATATGAGGCAGGAGAATAAGGATTAGGTAGTCGAGGATGTATAGAAGTTTTCAGACACGAGGGAAAAGCAAATGATTTTACAAACATGGGTAGGAGTAATCAAAGGAAATCTTCCAGATAATTGTTTGGTTTTCAAAGAACATTGTGTTGAAAATGAAAGGAGATGAAGACATAAGACAAATTGATAACTATAAACGAAGTATTAATACTAGAAAAAAAAATGGGTGAACACTCAGTGGAAAATGTCCTTCTTAGAAAGTAAAGGGAAGTCAAAAAAAGTAGCAGAGGCATTTCCTTTGGTCTAACAGTTTTGAACCTGGATGTATTATCCGTGTAATAAATGGGTCTAGGAAAATGATACACCAGATAGTAAAGGCAAATCAGCGGAATGTAAGCAGAGAGGTGATGCTCCATAAGGCAGGCTAACATTAACTTAAATGCTTCTAGGTGAATATTAAAGGCAGTCACCATAGAATTATTGATTATTGAACTGTATTACATGAGTAGTATTTGGGTGTGTTAATAGATTAAAGCTTTGTGGTTAACTTAAGGTACATTTTATTAAAGAAACTGTGCCAGCTTGGATGGGGAGTTAACTGAAGGATAGAAAAACAATAATGACTAATGGATGTTTTTCAAAGTAGAAGGTTACTGCTTTCTCTGCTCTGTTAGATTTGGTGTATTGCTATTCTCAATCTAGAGATTCCTTACCTCCACAAATCTATCTTCATTTCAGACTCATGACTATAACGTGTCTGTGGTTGGGACAGATATTCTAGTGTATGCAACATTTATTAAAAATAGGTAGAATGGATCAAGAGGAAGACTACCCCTGACAATGAAGGATAATATAAGTTTATGTAGACTAACAACAGTGATCACATTGTTGGACTGAGTAATAAGCAATAAATAATTAGAGCTTGTAACAGAAGTACTAATAATAATCATACAGATGGGATAATACATACAACTGCAGTCTGGACGATGACATTGTTGAATGCTTTTGCCACAACTTCCAAGAACAATAGGTATGATCCCAGCTAATATAACTACCGGAAAAGTCAGATCCCTGACAGGACCCGGGCTTAATAGATTGTATTTTGATCTCTTTGGTTTTTTGGTCTCTGGCTGAAACATATAGAAGGCAAGACTGAAATGTTGCTTTAACAATAAAGCAGAAATTAATTGGCACAAGAAATGAAAACAAAACAGAATGACCAAACCATCTACTTAGAATACAAAGTCAAAGCTTTTTAAACAGACAGTAAACATATAATCCCATTAGTCCCAAAAACCTCCTTTAGAAATTGAAAGGAAACAAAACCACTTTTGCAAAAGTATGCAAAATACCACTTGTACAGTACTCATACCAGAGTACCTTTGTCTAACCGCTCAGTCGGTTTAAGTCGGTTAGGATTTCAGTTTTTAGACTGGAACTGGAGATGGCTTCTTCTCGGATCTATTATGCATCTGAACTTAAATGTACTGAGCTTTAAGTGACCTCTTCAGGATTCTATTACAATGCTTTTGGTCTGGGCAACACTAACTCCTCACTCTATGTTAACCTTGTTCACTATCTAGCCTTCCCTTCTCAGGAGCACAGGTCTATACAACAGTCCTGTTCCAATGGCTTCACAAGATTGCCCCTCCCAAAATAAAAGCTGAAACCCAAAAAGTTTCCCTTAAGCTTAAAAACAAGTTCCAGAAATCTCTAACAGGTATTTAGATCCCATTATTACCTTGCTGGATCAAAACATAATTTGAAATAAACTAAAATCCGTCAATGGTGTACAAAAACCATTCATTCTCAAGTTAGACCTCAAAACTTTTAAAAATAAGTCACCATGGCTAAAGATATACTTGGAAGTTAATAATTAACTTAAGACTTTCAGAAAACCCTCTGGTCACTAACTCAAACTTGACACCCATACTTAGAATAAGTAGTATTTATACCTATCCCAAATCATATAGTACACTGTAGACTTTGGAACTCATAGGGACAAAGCTATTTCAGATCTAATGTTGTGTATTTTGGCAGGTTTACTTCGTAATCCCATAATGTATTCCTCCAGAGCACAAAATTACTTGTAATAATAGATCTGAATCCCAGATTAATTTTAGAATCTTGTTCTGTCCAAAACAAGAATTTTAAACTATGTGCCAATTATATGGGCTTGAGCAGAAAACTGGCAACATTTGATAAATCAACTTAGATATGGTAGTAAATAGCATAATGACCTCTTTATAAAAACAAAATCAAAATGTTAAACAAAAATACATTCCATTTTGAAAAAAAAATCTCCGAATGATCCTTCCATAATTTACTAAGAAATTTATAGATGGTTCAAGATTAAATGAAGGTCTTGCAGTGATTTCAGGAAAAATTAAAAACCTGAGTATTGGGATTTTTAGAAGACAGTCAAGAGCAAGTAAATCGTTGAAGCAAGGGGGAGAAATATCCAAAACTGTAATGTGATTTTAAGAGCTTTTTATATGCATGTAAAATGATGAGCTGCAGAACTAAACATCAGGCATCTTGGAAGCAGAAGCAGTATAAATGATCTTGTAAAATGAGGATATGCTAGAGATGTCAAACAAATTTTTTGGCCATGATTTTCACTCCCGAGGTGGCTGCTCAAAGCCAGGAAATCTCTTCAAGAGAAATCACCCTGAATGGTGGCATCTTTGTTTTGTGCTTGGATGCAGGATGGATCAGGTCTCCTGCACCAAGAAGCAGACTGGGGGCAGACACAGGGGTCCCAAAATGTCAAAGTGATCTGATTAAAAGATCTGCCTCAGTGTGTGGGACTTTGCCTCTGATTTTTTTTAAACATGACCTCAAGTTTCATACTTCCTTCCCTCACACAATGCCTCTGCCCATACATACCCACTTATCAATTAATGTCCCCCCATATTCCCTTACAGTCTCTATGCCAACTCATAACCCATCACCTTTAATGCAAATTCATCCTATATCTACTATGGCCGGATTTCAGGAGCCATGCTGCAATAAAATAAAGTTTAAATATCTTTTACAAATTTCACCAAATTAATAAAACAGTCATGAAGCCCAATCAATACATTTACTCCACTTAAAACATTTCTAATTGTAATCCCACACAACAGATAGTTAATTGTTTCATGAGCTCTCTGAGCTGTCAACCATACTGTGAACTTACACACCCCCACCTCCCCAAAAAATAAACTGGGTTGTGGAAAGCAGTCAAGCATCAATTATGCCATAATGAAAGCACTTTGAGTTATGTCAGCAACTAACTATTTAAATTGTTAGGAGAGATTGTTTTAACAGAGCCACAGACAATATCTTCCAATTTTTAAAGGACAGACTATTTAAATAGCTTGAGCATTTCATAGATCTTATTCTCCCTCTATGAGCATTTATGTCAAACAATTTGAATCTTACTGAACAAAATTTGTTTAAATGCTGCACTGAGTTCAAATGGCTTGCTAAGTTTGAGATTCCAATGTGCCACACCATAACCCTATTGCCATTAGCTAAAAAATCTGATCTTTCAAAAATGGGAGTGGGTTAAGGTCTTATCGACCTTCTTTGCAAGTCCCACCTTCAACAAAAATCTAGTGTCTTAAAGGAAAGTCTGTCTCTGCAGCTGGGGTTAATATTGTTGTTGAGCTTCCCTGGCCTCCTACTGTTTACATCCTCCACAAATCCCCCACACGACCATTTAAGCAGCCACACATCCAGTCCTTTGTGAGCCTCACGTGCATAAGGCACTATGTGCCAAGTCAACCCACCAATACACAACCACTTAAACTGACCAATCAACACAGCCCAAACATTTTAGTGTTGGTGAAACATTTTCAGATTGGAATATTGGGACTAGTAAAGCGTCACATGAATTGGAGATGAAGCTTCAACTTCTGTAATTCATGTACAGGGTTCCTCTCCCATGCTGCAGCTTGGTGAACTCCTGGAAGGAACATAAAGTTATCATGCAGTTACAGTGAGCAGTTAGGAAGGCATTGTGAATGCTTGCTTTTATTGCAGGGAGACAGGAGTGCGAGTGCAAGAGCAAGGAAGTTTTATTCCAATTGTCTCGGTCATTGTGAGACCACTTCTGCAGTGGCATGTAAAACTGTGGCCTCCATATCCAAGGAAGATGTACTTGTCTTCGAGATGATGAATAATATTAACCTGCATGGTCTGAAGTTTAAAAAGATGAGAGATGACACTATTGAAATATACAGATTCTGAAGGTGCTGACAGTAAGAGTCATACAGTCATAGACATGTACAGCACGGAAACAGACCCTTTGGTCTGTCCAACTTGTCCATGCCGACCAGATATCCTAACCTAGTCTAGTCTCAGCTGCTGCACCTAGCCCATATCTCTCTAAACCTTTCCTATTCATATACCCATCCAGATGCCTTTTAAATGTTGCAATTGTACTAGCCTCCATCACTTCCTCTGGCAGTTCATTCCATACATGTACCACCCTCTGCATGAAAAAGTTGCCCCTTAAGTCTCTTTCATATCTTTCCCTGCTCACCCTAAAACTATGCCCTCTAGTTCTGGACTCCCCACACCAGGAAAAGACTTTGTCTATTTATCCTATCCATGTCCCTCATGATTTTACAAACCTCTATAAGGTTACCCCTCAGCCTCCGACGCTCCAGGGAAAACAGCCCCAGCCTATTCAGCCCCTCCCTATAGCTCAAATCCTCCAACTCTGGCAACATCCTTGTAAATCTTTTCTGAACCCTTTCAAGTTTCACAACATCTTTCCACATGCAATATTCCAACAGTGGCGTAATCAATGTCCTGTACAGCCGCAACATGACCTCCCAACTCCTGTACTCAATACTCTGACCAATAAAGGAAAGCATACCAAATGCCTTTTTCACTATCCTATCTACCTGCGACTCCACTTTCAAGGAGCTATGAACCTGCACTCCTAGGTCTCTTTGTTCAGCAACACTCCCTAGGACCTTACCATTAAGTGTATAAGTCCTGCTAAGATTTGCTTTCCCAAAATGCAGCACCTCACATTTCGCTAAATTAAACTCCATCTGCCACTTCTCAGCCCATTGGCCCATCTGGTCAAGATCCTGCTGTAATCTGAGGTAACCCTCTTCGCTGTCCACTACACCTCCAATTTTGGTGTCATCTGCAAACTTACTAACTGTACCTCTTATGCTCACATCCAAATCATTTATATAAATGATGAAAAGTAGTGGACCCAGGACCGATCCTTGTGGCACTCCACTGGTCATAGGCGTCCAGTCTGAAAAACCACCCTCTATCCTCTACCTTTGAGCCAGTCTGTAACCAAATGGCTAGTTCTCCCTGTATTCCATGAAATCTAATCTTGCTAACCAGTGTCCCATGGGAAAGCTTATCGAACGCCTTTCTGAAGTCCATATAGATCACTCCACTACTCTGCCCTCACCAATCCTCTTTGTTACTTCTTCAAAAAACTCAATCAAGTTTGTGATACATGAATTCCCATGCACAAAGCTATGTTGATTATCCCTAATCAGTCCTTGCTTTTCCAAATACATGTACATCTTGTCCCTCAGAATTCCCTCCAACAACTTGCCCACCACTGACGTCAGGGTCAATGGTCTATAGTTCCCTGGCTTGTCCTTACCACCCTTCTTAAACAGTGGCACAACATTAGCCAACCTCCAGTTTTCCGGAACCTCACCTGTGACTATCAATGTACAAATATCTTGGTAAGAGACCCAGCAATCATTCCCTAGCTTCCCACAGAATTCTAGGGTATACCTAATCATGTCCTGGGCATTTATCCACTTTTATGCATTTTAAGACAGCAGAACTTCCTCCTCTGTAATATGGACATTTTTCAATTTGTCACCATCTATTTCCCTACATTCTATATCTTCCATGTCCTTTTCCACAGTAAATACTGATGCAGAAGGTTGGGAAATCTATAACGCAAGGACACAAGAACATAAGGAGTTGATAATTTCAGATTGAGGTGAGGAGTATTGTTTTTCAGTTGGAGGATTATGAATTTTTGGAATTCTTAATGTCAGGAATATTGTCGCTGTTCCATTGTTAATTGTATTCAAGGTTGGAATAGGTAAATTATTGATACCTTGGAAACATGGGAACTAGACCAGTAGAGTCATAACCATAGAGATGTACAGTATGGAAACAGACCCTTCGGTCCAACCTCCATGCCGACCAGATATCCCAAACCAATCTAGTCCCACCTGCCAGCACCTGGCCCATATCCCTCCAAACCCTTCCTATTCATATACCCATCCAAATGCCTCTTAAATGTTGCAATTGTACCAGCCTTCACTACATCCTCTGGCAGCTCATTCCATACCCGTACCACCCTCTGTGTGAAAAAGTTGCCCCTTAGGTTTTTTTTTTAAATCTTTCCCCTCTCACTCTAAACCTATGCCCTCCAGTTCTGGACCCCAGGGAAAAGACTTTGTCTCTTTATCCTATCCATGCCCCTCATAATTTTGTAAACCTCTATGAGGTCACCCCTCAGCCTCCGACGCTCCAGGGAAAACAGCCCCAGCCTGTTCAGCCTCTCCCTGTAGCTCAGACCCTCCAACCCTGGCAACATCCTTGATGGAGTTGAAACAGAAGCTCAGCCACTTTAAGATTGCAGGCTTAATGCGCCAAATATATTTTCATTTCTACGCTTGCTACTTCTATTTCTGTCACAATTTTTGATATTTATTTTCTGATGACACTTACCATTATAACCTGCTGTGTTAACAATTCCATTTAATGTCAGCTGCTGGAATGTAGTTACACTTTCAGGCCATAAGGTGACATTGAAGTAAGTTTTTGGAGTGTCTCAATTTTGCTGCCATCTTTCATATAAAAAAGACTTGTATTCATCCGCAGATAATGGGTTGTGCCACAGGTATTTTATTGGTGTATGAGTATAGTAACGATCTGGAATAGAGTACGGAGGATATAATGTCAAGGTTCTCAGCCAAAACAAACAGAAGAGGAGGATTGCAAGTGACTTAGACAATGCCACAAGTTATTAGATAGGGCAGATAAGATGTTTAATTTGTTGCACAAAATGTGAGATGATGATACATTTGGTGGGGAAGAGAATAAGAAAAAATATATATTGAATTAAGCTTCAGTTGTAATGTCATACCCAGCATTGGGTACCTTGAAGGGACAAATGTATTTTGTTAAAAGAAAAGATTGGGACTATCTCTGTTTAATAAATCATAAAAGGTTAATGATTTGGAGGAGCCGGTTTTGAACTGGGATCAAAAATCACATAACACCAGATTATAGTCCAACAGGTTTATTTGGAGGCACTAGCTTTTGAAGTGCTGTATCTTCATCAAGTGGTTGTGGAGCAGGAACATAAGAGACAAAACTTACAGCAAAAGGTTATTGAAAATTTTAAATTTTAGATAAACTGAAGACAGGTGAGAGGTTGTGTCATTAATTATTATTTCCAATTCGTGCATCAGCAACTAAAGGAGTGAAACGTCAGCTTATTTTTGCAGAGGGGTTTGGTAGGAACGATCTTGCAGGACCCATGCTGGAAACAAACTCAATCATAAATGTTAGTAGATGATTGAATAAATGGAAACAGGAATTTCAACATCACTTTGCACATAATAAAACATACAAAGATGCTTTGTGGTGCAGGCTCGAAGGGCAGAATGGCCTACTCCTATTGTCTTTACAGGAGTGCTAGCAAACAAAACATTGACCCACAGCTCCATAAAGAGACATTAGACCGTATGACTAAAAGCTTGGTCAAAGAATTAGGTTTTAAGGAGCATCTTAAAGGAGGAACAAGGCAGAATGATTTTGTAAAGGGAATTTGAGTTTAGGGCCTCTCCAGCACAAAGCATTAATGATAATGATGGCACAATTGGAAAGGATTGATGGATTGAAGTGGCAAAGTGCAGAAATCTTTGGAAGTTGTAAGCTTGGGAGAAGTTATTGAGGTAGGTTGGCATGAGACCATAAAATTTGAAAATAAGGTTGAGAATTTTGAAATCAAAATGTTGCTTAACTGCAAATCCATATTGGTTAGTAAGCAGAGGAGATATGGGAAAATGTGGCTCGCTACAAGTGACCAGAGAATCACCTCGTTTGCAGAGTTTGGAAGTACAGAAGCTGGCTAGGCATGTTTTTGAATAGACAAGTCTGCAAACAATGAAAGCATGGGAGGATGTTTCAGAAACAGATGAGCTGAGACACAAGTCGGGCAATATTAGGGAGATGAAAATTAATAGTCTTAGATATTTAGTGAAAAAAATCATCTCTGGATCAAACACCACTCTAAGGTTGCAGATATTTGGTTCAGTCTCAGACACTTGTCATCGAGAGAGGTGGGATCAGTGACAAAGAGGTGGTTTGGAATGAAAACCACAGACAATGGGTTTTTTTGAATATTTGGCAATGAAGAATGGAGGAATAAAATTAAGTAGTAACTTTTTGTGGGATCCAACATTGATGTAACAAGTCAAATAACCACTTTGCATGCTATAAAATACAGTCATTTTTAGCTTGTAACTGATGTATGCTAAACTGAGCATAGGGTGTCGGCCCCCATGCAGCTTTTATTTGCCTACCCTGCTGTAATACAGTCATTTGGGTAGCAGCTATTTGTATGTGAATGGTCCACTAAATAAATATTAGTAAGTTGTTGAACTTTGAAAAACATCACAAAATAATTTGATCCTGTTACCTTTCAGCTGGGTCTTGGATACCAATCAGTAGCTTGAATCTTGGCTAACCATTCGTTGCATAACTATAGTCCCAAAATTAATTGTAACTAGCTGCAATGAGCAAATGTGGAAACCACATTTGTGCACAAATGGGTCTTTATGGTTAGAAGATAGAAGCTTCTTTTGGAGGACTCGTCAGATATTTGCGATAAGATAGACAACAAAACATGTAGTTGTAAACAGATATAATATAATTGCAAATATAGAAACATAGTTGACGGTGACCAAGACTGGGAATTGAATGTCCAAGAGTGCTCAATATTTAGGAAGCTCAGGAAAAAAAAGGTGAGGTGGATGTTAGTGAAGGATGGAATTGGTGTAATAATAAGAAAGGTTATTGGCTCAGAAAATCTTGATGTAGAGTCAGTCTGGTTTGAGCTAAAAACCAACAAGGGTTGGAAAATATTAGTGGGAGTTGTCTACAGGCTTCCAAACATTAATATTAAGGTTAGAGACATCATTAAACCGGAAATTAAAGAGCATGTTAAAAGGATGCTACACTAAGCATGAGTGATTTTAATCTACATAAAGACTTGATAAACCATATTAAGACTTGAATATCTGGAATATGCAAAGGACTAGTATGTTGAGGAATCAAATGGAAAGAATGTTTATCTCTCATTTGGTATTGTGCAATAAGACAGGTTAATTAATACTCTTGTGTCAAATCCTTTGAGAAGAGTGCCCATAACATGATGAAATTCTTGATTGGAATGAAGTTCAGTGCAAAATTTCATAACATAGGCAGTGTGCCCCACTGTTCCACAAACCACCACAAAAATGTACAACATCCCAATGTGACCACAAAAAGACCAATTTGTCTAACTGACTGTTATTCAGGACGAAAGCAATTCTTACCAAGTTTCATCAATAACAGAAAATAGCTATTGTAATACACTTGCCTTTAGAAAAAAAAAGCAGAGAGGAACAAGGATTTCTAATCTACAACCATGCAACTAAAACCATTCCCCTTAAAATCTCAAAAATGCACACATACTATATAAACACTATCATTCAGTCAGGATTAAGACAAAAGCAAAGGATTTAACACACACCTTACAGGTGGAAGTGAATATAGTCAGGGTAAACAAAGTTCCAAAGATCAAAAGTCGAGAGGAATCCTTTTGATTTTATCAGTAATAACTTGATGTTGTCTGTAGGATGACGGCTGTTCCCAATTCAATTGTAAATCGGTAGACCCAAGCCTTTTCTGTTAGATTTCTTTTAAGCTTTTTTTTGTCCTTTTTCATAATGGAGAGGAAGAGAGAGAAATGCTTTCAGTCTGCAACTTCTGGAAAACTATTGACCAAGTGCTAGGAAATAATAGTTAGGAGGTTGTTTTTGTCAGGTGCAGACTCGATTTGCCGAAGGAACTCTTTCTGTCCTCAATGACAAAGTTTCTCTTTCCCCCGGCACTTGCAGTTTTTTTAACATTTTGTAGTTTTTCCAATCAGGGAATTTTTTTTTGGCAGAATTTCCTTAATTTGAAAATCTTCGTGCTACTCAGTCTCAAAATCTCCCTCTTATTGCTTTAAAAAGCAGCATTTTATTGCACAACTCAACAAATGCAACATGATCTTTTTACATTGCAAAGTTCTCCTGATATTTCAGTTATCGTAGTCCAACTTCCATTTCAGTTTATAGTCCCAAAACAAAGTGGCCTTTTACAGAAGGTAGAGTTGTAAATATGAACAAATAAATAAACTATGAAAGCAGGGGGAATGAGTTGGCTATGATAGATTGGGTAGCTTAATTAAAAGGTATGACAGTGCATTGGTGATGGCTAATATTTAAGGAATTAATGCATGCACTTCAACAGTTAAATATTCATCTTTGGCATTGAAACATAACAGAAAAAGTGGTCCAATCTTGGCTAACCAAGGAAGTTAAGGATAGCATCCAAGTACAAAGTTATTTGAAAAAGTAACAAGTCTGAAGACTGGGAACAGCTTCAAATTCAGCAAAGAAAGACCAAGAGATTGATGGGGGGGGAGAGAATGAGAGTAAAATTTGCAAGGGACATAAATGTGGCCTAAAAAATCTTAATTATGTGAAAATAAAATGATTAGTGAAGACAAATGTAGACCACTTACATTCTAAAATGAAACCATTGATAGTGGGTACAAGGACTGGCAGAGCAATTAAACAACTGATTTATGGAAGAAGACACAATTAACTTTGTCGAGTAAGAAAGAGGAATTGAAGGAAATTAGTATTGGTTTTGAAAAAAAAACTGTAGGTGAACTGATAATTGTATGCTGGCAAATGGTTAGCCTTTATTGCAAGAGGATTGAGTACAAAAGGAAGGAAGTCTTATTGCAGTTACACAGCTTGGTGAGACTATGCCTGGAGTATCCTGTGCAGTATTAGTCTCCTTACCAAAGAAAAGGTATAATTGCCAGAGAGGAAGTGCAGCAAAGATTCACAAGACTAATTGCTAGGCAGCGGGATTATAATTTGAGGAGAGATTGTGTCGACTATGTCTTTATTCACTAGAATTTGTAAAAATGACCGGGATCTCATTGAAAAATCTAAAATTCTGATAAGACTAGACAAATTGGACCAGGAACAATGCCTTCCTTACCCAATGGTTGAGAACAAGAGATGAAGGTCTCTAGTTACAGGGCAGACCACTTTGGACTTAGGTACAGAGAAGTTTCTTATCTTACACAGCGAATCTATGGAATGCCACAGAATGCTGTGGAGGACAAGTCACTGAATATATTTAACAAATAAGTACATTTCTAAACATAAGAATCATTGAGATATGGAGAAGAATCAGGAATTTGATGTTGAGATAGAGGATCAGTCATTAACACATTAAAATGACAGGACAGGCTGAATGAACTACTTAAATTTTAAGACATTATTCTCCTAGAATATTGCTTGTATACTGCCAAGAATAGAAGTGTACATGACTCTTGATAAATCCCTGACCTGTACAGAGTTTGGCAGGTTTGATCCATCCCATTCTCCTTAAGGTCAGAATCATGGGTCAGCTGGAAAATTGTTCTGTTCTTGTCTATCCAGGTATCATGACTGCATCTCCATTAATGATTTACCTTCCTTTCACTATGCAGTTGCCTCAAGAGTCAACACTAATCCAGTTTTGCTTCCTTTTCCTCATCCATAAAGTAGTAATGTACTGAAATGACAGAGCTACCAGACAGTTACACCGTAAGACCATAATATACAGTAACAGAAGTAGGCTATTCAGCCCATCAGGTCTGCCATTTGGTCATGCTGATGCATTTCGCAAACCCATTCTCATGCCTTCTTGAGATAACCTTGATCCTCTTACCAATAAAGAACCTACCATTTCTGTCTTAATGACTCAATGACTTTGCAATGAGTTCTACAAATTAACCACCCTCTAGCCAAAAATATTCTTCCTCATCTCAGTTCTAAAGGTTTTCCCTTCACTCTGAGGCTGTCCTAGTGTTGGGTCCTAGTCTCTCCTAATAATTGTGGAAACATCCTCTCTGTGTTCAGTCTATCCAGGCCTCACAGTATTCTATAAATTTCAAGCAGATCCACTCTCATCCTTCTAAATTGCATTGAGTACTGAGCTAGAGTCCTCAATACTTGTCATCTTTCTTCTCCAAGATCATTCTAGTAAATCTCCTGTGAACCGCCTCCAATGGCAGCATATCCTTCCTGAGAAACAGGACCCAAAAGCGCTCGCAATATTCTAAATGTGGTTTGAAGAGAACTTTACACAATCTCAGCAGTACATCCAGCAGAGGGCAACTGAGACGGAGCAGCATCACTTTGGTGTGTACTTCAGTGCAGGTGACTCCTTCCAGGCTCTAAAGAGTGGATTCTCAGGAGCCTGGTATCAGGGATTGCTTAAGCCCCAAACGTATAGTGTTTCCCTCCTTCCACTAACCACAGAAAGGGCAGAACGAGACATGCTATTGGAAAATTTGGTAGCAGACTGTGAGTGGTAAGGCTTTGGCTCAAGAGGCTTCAGCGAGCAGCAGCTCAGCAAAAAATACAGTTAAGCTCTAGTATAGTCCTTTTAACTTTCCTCTTTAGTCTTAGAGTAGTGAGCTGGAGTGAGTAGTCAACATTACCTGTCCTTCCACCTCTCTCTGTGTCATCTGTGAACTTAGCAACAATGACCTCAGTTCCTTTGTCTCAATCATTAATGTATCGTGTGAATAGCCAACCCAACACTGTACACTATGGAACTCTACTAGTCACCAACTGCCATCCTGAAAAAGACACCTTTATTCTCACCTTCTGCCTGTGAGCCCCTCCTCTGTCCATACCGGTACCTTGCCCTAACACCAAAAGCTCTGTTGTTTTATATAGAATCCCCACGGTGTGGAAGCAGGTCATTGGGCCCAACAAGTCCACACCAACCCTTGAAGAGCATCCCACCCAGACCCATTGCCCTACTCTATTCCTGTAATCTCATATTCCCATAGCTAATGCCCCTAACCTATACACCCCTGACCCTAGGTAATTTAGCATGGCCAATTCACCAAGCTTGTACATCTTTGGACTGTGGGAGGAACTGGACCACCAGCATAAGGTCACACAGACACGGGGAGAACATGCAAGCTCCACACAGACAGTCACCCGAGGCTGGAATCGTACCCAGGTCCCTGGTGCTGTGAGCACTGCTAACCACTGAGCTACCATGCTGCCCTTAATTTATTTAGCAGCTTTCTATGCGGCAACTTGTCAAAGGCCTTCTGGAAATCCAAGTAGATAATGTCCACAGGTTCTTAGTCTAACTTGCTCATTAACCTCCTCAAAGAATGGTAACAAAGTTTTCAGGCTTGACTTGAGCTTGACAAAGCTGTGCTGACTCAGCCCGATTTGACCGTGCGCTTCCAAGTATTCCGCGATGTCATCCTTAATAATAGACTCTACAATCTTACCAACAACCGAGGTCAAGCTAATTGGCCTATAATTTCCTGTCTTCTGCCTTCCTTCCTCCTTCATTAGGGGTGTTACATTATTAACCATCTTCTATTTTAGAAAAAAATGTACTGATAGGTTAGTCGTTGTTTATCTCAAGTGAACTGACGTAGAACTGGAGTAAGAACTATGTTATAGCAGTCCTGATCATTGGTATAATGATTCTCTGGGGACTCTGTTCTCCCAGAAAGATATTAAGATTAGGCCAATTGAAAATTTCTATTCTGAGATTGATAAATTTGTTAGCAAAGAGTATTAAGGATTACAGAGCTAAAATGGGTGGATGAAGTTGCAATATACAGATGAACTATGATTTAATTGAATGGTGACAATTTAGGCCTAAGCCTGTTCCTTTCTGCATATGTGGGGTCAGCTTCCTTGATAAATACCAGATCCTTGAACTGTGTATAGTGTGAGACAATGTTTTGAAATTCACTTCTGGACAAATCATAGCTCTTCCAATTGAAAATTTGGAAAGCTAAAGCTGTCGTCTCAAGTCTTCACCGCCATCTCAAGTCTTCACCACCATCTCAAGTCTTTCCAACTAATCCTTCCCCTGTTAGGAACCTTATCTCAATTATGATGAGTTATTACACAAACACAAGATTAAGAGGTGATTTAGTTGAAGTTTTCAAGATCTAGAGGACAATTAAAAGAATAGCTATTTCTGAAAGTTGGAGGGTCTAAAACAAGTGTTATGATCAAAACATTTGGGCCAGACCTGCCCCTTTTCAGGGGAATTTTAAGAATTAATCCTGTATACAATTGATAATGAACACATGGAATTCTCTTCCTCTGGATCAGTTGTTAAATTTAAATCTAAGATTGATGGATATAAGGGATATGAGTCAAAGGAAGACAAATGAAGTGATATCACATTAGCGGTTATGATTTCACTGAATGGTGGAAAAGCTCGGGGTAAATTATCTAAACCTGCTTTAGTTACAATACTTCTGGAGTTAGGTTTTGGCAATGAGCATAGTTTCCTGTCTCATCCTTTCCAACACAAACTATTTCTGTTGTTTACATTCACCTCTGCAACACATCTGTGTCATTGAAACCATCATGCATGCCTCAATTTTAGATTAACTATTTCAAAAATCTATATCCTGGCCTCCCTTCTTCCACCAGATAAGTTCTAACTTGTGCAAAATTGTCACATACATTCAGTTCCAGGTTTGCCCTGACCTCCATCACTGACCAATATTATCATCCCCTCCCACAATATGTTCCCTTCAACATATTGTCTTTGTCTTTAAATGACTTCATTGTTGCTTCGCATCCCATTTCTGCAACTTTCTCCAGTAATAAAATCAATCCTAACCCTAGCTCTGCACCAAACATCATGTTCCTCTAACTGATCTTTTATATATTTTGACATTAATCCCAATACTGGTAACAGCCATTTTAACCATGTGTTTCCTAAATACATTTTTTTAAAGAAAACATGTCTTTCACCAAAGCTTTGGTTGAACCTCCTCCAAGGCTCTGGTTTTGCACCTAAGTGAGATACTTTTCAGCAAAAGATGCTGAAGCGAGTTGTACTTAGAGATTTATCAAGAATATTTGAATGTTAATATGTTACGTTATTTCTGTCCTTTTTGTAGTGTAATGTCAGTTTCTTGTTGCTAGAAGTTTAGGTCATCATCTGTTTTAACTCAGGTGCCTCAAATATGTCAACAAGTCAGCAAATCTTACCCTGCCATTGTCTCCCCTCTCTTCCTTTCTTGCTCTCCTCTGTTTGACTGCCACCCAAACTTATCACCCTACTTGTCCCTTCCCTCAACTAAAGGTAGTAGACCTTTCTTGAGTATAGTTATGTGGCTGGCATTAAATACTCAAACTACTAGCTATTCCTCATGTCTATTGTTCATAACTTTATTATCTAATTTGACCCTGCAACACTCTGTGTTGAGTCGGTCACCCGAGATAGAAATAGGGAGGTCTAGGAAGGGGAGGGAGGAGTCTGTGACAGACCAGGTAAATTTGAGGTCGGGGTGGAAGGTGTTAGTAAAGTGGATGAACTGTTCAATCTCCTCGTGGGAGCACGAGGTAGCGCCGATACAGTCATCAATGTAGTGGAGGAAAAGGTTGGGGGGTGGTGCCAGTGTAGCTGCGGAAGATGGACTGTTCCACATATCCTACAAAGAGACAGGCATAGCTGGGGCCCATGCGGGTGCCCATGGCTACTCCTTTGGTTTGGAGGAAGTGGGAGGATTGGAAAGAGAAGTTGTTCAGAGTGAGGACCAGTTCAGTCAGTCGAAGGAGGGTGTCAGTGGAAGGGTACTGGTTGGTTCGGCAGGAAAGGAAGAAGCAGAGGGCTTTGAGGCCTTTGTGATGAGGGATGGAGGTGTACAGGGACTGGATGTCCATGGTGAAGATAAGGCGTTGGGGACCGGGGAAGCGAAAATCATGGAAGAGGTGGAGGGCATGGGTGGTGAACCGAACGTAGGTGGGGAGTTCTTGGACTAAGGGGGACAGGACCGTGTTGAGATATGTAGAGATGAGTTTGATGGGGCGGGAGCAGGCTGAGACAATGGGTCGGCCGGGGCAGTCAGGTTTGTGGATTTTGGGCAGGAGGTAGAAACGGGCGGTGCGGGGTTGTGGGGCTGAGGTTGGAGGCGGTGGATGGGAGATCCCCTGAGGTGATGAGGTTATGGATGATGGTTTGGTGGTGGGAGGTGGGGTCATGGTCAAGGGGGCAGTAGGAGGAGGTGTCCGCAAGCTGGCGTTTAGCCTCAGCGGTATAAAGGTCGGTGCGCCAAACTACCACCAGACCTCCCTTGTCTGCCAGTTTGATAGTGAGGTTGGGGTTGGAGTGGAGGGCTACACGTTGTGATAACAAGGATGGAAAATTAGCAGCATGTACATTAATCACCTGGCAGGTAGCTTCAGAGTCAGCAGCAGTAACTGGCAGTTTGTGTATTTGAGAAAGAATTTGAATGTAGAGTTTCCTCTCTCTCAAACATAACATTCCTTATTATTTAAAATCAGTTTATAAATCATATTAAAAAATAATTGCATGTTTTACTTTGCTAATATTCGTGTTAATATTTTGCATTCGTGTATGTAAAGATTAATATCATTGTGTAATTGTAGATCAAACTTTCAGTTCCACCAGCCAAATAAAGTTGGTCTCTGAACCTCTCCTGTGCAAATGTTTGCATGGTCTTTCACACAAAAGATTATTGAGAAAATGAAGCATGCTTTTGATTGCAACTTTGAAAATGCGTTAAGAAGCCTATTCATTTGAGGAAGGCAGAGAGAAATTGGGTGTGAAATTGATTTTGAACTGCTGAGGTTCAAGTAGACACCTGTTTTGTAAAGGTTCCTGTCTGGTTGTGGAGCTTTCAGCATGCCATCTCAAATCTTGGCACTGATGATCAGGAATTGCACACCAGAAGGTTAACGACAATGGGTTATGGACGCTTCAAAGAGCCAGCGTGACCTCTGCATGCTTAGCATTCCTCACTGCTGTGTAAAGGTTGGGAGTTGACTCCCAGGGGTTCCCAGAGCGCGCTTAAAGCAAAACTAACTCCAAAGTAGGTGGCCGACCTCTGCCACTTAAACTCCCGAGATTGCCATGGCAATGGGAGGAGATCATGGGCAGATGGGGAGCGCTGAGTTCTCTCCCACATACCACCTGCACCGTGTTTACTGTGAAGAAAGACAGGTGAAATGATCTAAACAGGGCAAAAGGAGCCGGCAAAATACCCATGACTTTCGATATACAGGCACCAAAGGAAATAGTGGAGGGGAGGAAAGCTTTTTTTAAAAAAAGAAACGCCGAATTTAATGTGATCGAGTGAACAGCAGAGACACAATTCTCGGATGGTACAGATCTGATTAGTAATTCCACGCATTCCACTTGCCCGCAGAATGCAGGCAGGCAAATTGATGGGGAGGCGGGGGTGGTGGCTGAGCTAAATTCAATCAGAAGAAACCGGCTGTATTCCTCTTCCCGTTTCGCTCCCCCTCTGCTTTACGGACTCTCTGGGGCTTTGTTCATCTAATTGACGTGCAACTCACATTGTCGGGAGCTGGACTCTGCCATTTCTTTTTTTCCCCCCAGGCAGGGGGTGGAGCGGAGTGCAACTTGATCCATCTGCCAGACACAAGAATATGTTCATTGGAGAACAGATTCTCCAAGACGAGCGTTCCTCTCTCCGCTCCCCCTTCTATTCGTGCTTTTTTTTATCCCTCCCTGAACGCCCCAGTGCAGCTTTCTGTCTGAGAATTGGTGAGCTGTATTAGCTTTATAGATGGTGGTTTGCTCAGTGCTGGTGCACGCTTTCCTATCATTTGACGTGTCTGAGCATGTCCATGTTGGGGACATCTCAGGATCTACCTGACGGAACATACTATCAGCAATCGGCAGCCGAAGACGCAAGGATCTGAACCAGCGGTTAAAATGGGTTTCTACGGCACTTTAAAAATGATCTTTTTTAAAGTAAGTGCACAAGTGTATATTGCGCGGAATCCAGCCAGCAAACGCAGCCAGATTATGGCTCGTTTTATCTGCACTTGTTAAAATTATTGATAACTCATTGGTATGAAATTAACGTTGATTAATTAGTGGAACCCAAGGAACAATCCAGAATACAACAACTTAAACAGTAATTGTGAATGTTGTAGTTTCTAACAAAACCAATATAAATTGCACGTATTAAATATTGCTACCTGTTACCCAACATCTGTGGCTGATTTGTTTTAAAAGGGAATTGGGCATTGCCAATTGACTTCTGGAAATGAATTGATTTTAGTATGTAATAAATGGCAACATCATTTGGGGCTGCCAGGATAGATTTTATTTTGAAATACTGATCTGACACGCCGTGGCTTCAATACACAATTAACGTGGGATGGAAGATTGATGAAAATGTTTTGTTTTCTTGTTGGTGACCGAGGTTAATGTTTCTGTGATCATCATTATTTATTTGGCGAATGTTTAGATAGTTGGTCACCTCAGACTTTATAGCAGCTCAGAAATAGTGTCGCAGCTTCGTGAATATCCACCCTGATAGTGCAACCACGGCGGCTGCTGCTGTTCTGGCGAATATTACCTTGGGTTGTCCGCTTTTATTTTTGTGGCATTAATAATAAATTTAGCAATTGGGTTTTGTCCTGAGCATGAAGGATTTATCGGTTACATTGATGCTGTGCAGTATTCCACACACACTTCCCCCCCCCCCCCCCCAATCCCCGCAGTGGTTTCATTCGGGTCACATAAAGCGGGAAGCATTTGCCAGCTATGAAAATGTCGATTTGCAACACAGTTATGAATGACTCACTTTTTTTGCGGCAGTCTATTCCACATTTCAGGGCTGTGATGATACATACCAGTTTATTTCAATGTGTAAAACCTGAAGGTGTTTTTTTTCTCTCTCCTAAAGTATTAACATTTGCTAATCAGGTCAAATCAAATAAATCTATAACCAACAAATAAACCCATTTTTGGCTCAAAAAATCAAAAGTGCAGGATCCTTAAATGTAAAACTTGAGTTATTAAATGACTAATACCGATTAAAAAAATTAAGGTGGTTGACACAGTTTATGTTGTATGCAGAGAGGATCTGAGATCAGATGTAAACATGCAATGAATGAATAAACTGACTTGCAAAATGGTCTATGAAACGATATTTTAATATTTTCCCCAGACTGCAGTGTGAACTGTTGAAGATTAATCCAGTAATCTGTGGTCAGTATGAGCAAGAATAATTTGCCCAATGTGGCAACTTTTTTAAGAAGACTGAAGTTCAATAAATAAATTGATGATAAATGCTTCACAGTACAGGAAAGAGCCTGGCTTCCTTGTTCGAATTTTTAAATTACAGTTTATGAAAGTTAGGGCTGTACATAATGCTATTTCCCATATTGGGGATCTGAAACTTCCCCAGAACACTCTGTTGAGCTACCTATATATTTAAAATTATTATTGAATTTTCCTTGGATGTACTGTGTAATAAATTGTGTTTAGAATCAAAACATAACACAAAAACAATTATTTGTAATCTGCAGAAAAAAACACAAATGCTGCAGTGTTCAAATCTGACTGTCTACAGTCCATCAAAGAACATTCATATGTCTTTGTGATAATGGACATTTAAATAACTTCTGAACTTACTATTCAGAATGCTAAAATAGCTGTCAAGTACTTAATCCGTGGTGAGGCTGTTGTAACTAATATTCAGTTTCTTATATTGCCAGCTAACATAATACCTTCTACATTTCTTTACTACTGTAAGGATTAAGTTTTAATGCCACTGGTTAAATTTGAAAGTTCTTAGCTTGCGTAACTAAATCAAAGATGTGTTTAGGTTTTTTATTGTTAAGAGTCACTTTTTTTCCCTCTCTTACAGATGAAGAGAAAATTGGACCCTGGCCCTGAGGTCCGGTCTTTCTCTTCAGGGAAGAAACCTTGCAAAGGTTCAGAGTACAAAAGGTAAACAGTATTTCAGATACATTAACTATTTCAGGTCACTAGAATTTTTTTACACTGCAGCATTTCAGTGCATCCTGTTAGAAAATTAATTGAACCTGGCCATTAATGACATGCTTGAATTTGAAAATGGACTTCATAGAATATGTACTCAACCCAATTATGTGTTGGCTGACTATTGCCTCGTTTTTGTATGTTGTCTGTTCTTTGTTGGCATATAAAAAGAATTGGGATTGGCAGTTTCTTGGCATAAAATACAAAGCATGAAAATCAGACTAATTTTGGTCCAATTATAATCTGGTAGCATGGGCCGCAGGGTAGACTGCTTCATGCACATTAACAAGCAACTGCTACTAACATGGTAACAAATCCTAACTGGTAGCCATCAGACAAACCCTCACGGGAGGTAGTTTTCCTGACTTGTTTTCTCAGACCCATACTAACACTTTCATTATTGGCAAACAAAATAGTCTGCTAATGTGTTAATGTTTTAGTCTATCACATCCTCGGCTGCCATGATCTTAAAGATAAAACCCTTCACTATAAATCATCGATTAAGCACTCAATATCTGGCAAATCCACAGCATGAAGTGGATTTATAGAATCATTATGATTTCTTCTCATGTCGTTTTACCCGTTTGTTAAATTGGTTTTCCTCCTCATTTAATGAGCACAAATACAAGTACAGTGTCAAATTTTGTGATCATGGGCATTAATAATTCCATTTCTGTTAAATGGAAGTGATTCT
Organism: Hemiscyllium ocellatum; assembly: GCF_020745735.1. Taxonomy (NCBI): domain Eukaryota; kingdom Metazoa; phylum Chordata; class Chondrichthyes; order Orectolobiformes; family Hemiscylliidae; genus Hemiscyllium; species Hemiscyllium ocellatum. The sequence goes on along the minus strand of NC_083401.1, from coordinate 164,722,475 downwards.
AAATTGTACTTTAATTCTAAAAATGGTTTTTGAACTCTTTTTGAAATTATTTATTTCTAATTCTGAGAAGTTATATTATTCTAAATTTTAGTCAAAAGTTTTTTTTCTTACAAAACATCACGATCATGTCTAATTAATGCCTGAAAGTGACAATTTACATGCTCATTTGTTAGTACTGGCTCAAGGAAGCCACATGACTTGACAGTAATATTGTAAAGTAGATATTTCAAAAGATCAGCTAATAGGTTAATTGATATTTAAATTGACTTATGCTTGTCCTTTGATGTACTGCAGCATAACCTTCAAATTTGTGTTGTTGAAAATATGCCGTGCCTCCACAAGAAAACTCTACAACTTCCTCTGCAACCCCAACTCCACCCTTCACCCTCCCTTACCCTTCTGCAGTTTTGTTATTAAAGCCTAAATTACTAAGGCAATTCAGCGCAGAAAACAGTGCAGGCTTTCAGCAGGATTCTCCCTAACTGATTGGCTGTGATGGCTGTTGTTCAGTCTCACGCTTTCATTACTGCTCCCTGCACCATTTGGAATTATGGAGATCATGGTTCAATAAGCACACTATGAAAATCATTTGAATGTGTAAGACACTTGACCCTGCAGAGAGGACTCTTTGGTGCTACTGAAGACTTTGGCATTGTGATTTCAGGAGGGCGGTCTTGCACGTGGGGGGGGCAACAATAGACTGCAGGTTCTTTGCTGGAAGGACAAGAGTTATTCATCAGTCTGTTATTTTTGAAAACTGATTTGGCATTTTCGGTAACTTACACAATTTTTTGCTTGTGTTAGCTTTATCAAAATAACAGTATTATGTTCCAGTGAGAGAAGATATATTTATAATTGGGGGGGGAAGTTAATTATTTAGTCCCTTTTATCTCTCTCATTTTTAGTGTGCGATTTTGTGCTCACATGTGACTGTGGATGTGTGTAAAATGGTAACTGGAGGACTATCAGTTAATCTGCAGTAAATAGTGTAATGTTGAATTGGTTGTCAAAAATCTCTGAGATTTTTGGGGTTTTTTTAAGTTTATCTTTAAACTGTCGCCCCCTCCTGTATCAAAAACATACCTTTTCAACATAGACAACCTAAAGGGCAGAACATTGACTTGATTACAGCACTGCTGTATAAGGGGCCCCAGATAAGTATCTACAGTATTGCAGGAATATCTGAAAACCCAATCTGGCTTCTATTCAGTCGTTCTTATATTTGTGCAAGTCAGATCGAAATTCGCTGGAGAGTATGTTGAGCCTCCACTCCAACAATCTTTAGTGCCATATTTTGATCTTGTGTAGAATGTCACAATCTCAGCAGCCACTTTTATAAACATTTGTAATACTATATATCAGCATTTCACTTTGCCTCAATGGTGGTACCACCGCTATGGTAGAAGGTCAGGTTTCAATATGATTTTGAGTTGACAAGCCAACTTAATACAGCAGTGCAAGTTCCATCTTCTGTTTCAGTGGGATGAAGAGATCTTTTGATATAATTCAAAGGATACACAAGGGATGTCTTCAAAACGTTGTACCATGATTGAATTTTCAATTACCAATAATTTTTGAGATTTTTTGGTGTAAGTTGGCTTTTGCCTTCAAAAAATATTATTTCTTGGAAGTGATGTCCTCTCTGACATTAAGCAAATGAAAGCTTGGAAATGCAAGTTTTCCTTTCTTCCCACCCTCCCTCATTTTAGGAATGACTTTGTCTTCTGTTTGTTAAAGTGGCTCTAGCTATGCACCCGCTCTTAATATCCTAAAAACTTTATTGAGCGAGATTTACTGTTTTTCTATGTGCAGAAAACTGACTTATTGAATCTTCCAATACTTCGTCTGACTCCAACTTCATTCAATCCTTTAAGGGTCAAGTCATCCAAAACTCAGCTGGTCACAAATTTTGGATCCCTTAAGTCCATTTCGCCCATCACTCTTGTCCTTGTTGGTTTATGTTGGGTCCTGATCCATTCATTTAAAAATTCTTCTAATTGTGTTTTCACTCTGCAATGGCTTTGCCTCCACCTATTCTTATTTCTGTCATCTCTGATGATAGTCCCATGAAGTGCAATGAGACACTTTACCATGTTAAAGATATTATATAAATGTAAGTTGATTTATCTGCCTGCACAAGACTTCAGGATGGTCTTTAGGTGCTGATCTGTGAATGCTTATAGTCATTGAAAAAGTTGTTTTTTGTTCTAAATCGAAGTTTGCTTTAGTAATCTTTTTTCTTCAGCAGCACCACAGGGCTGGTTCCATGTTCAGCAACACCTACTACTTTTGGCGACCTGAGAGCTGCAAATGGACAAGGGCAACAGCGGCGTCGGCTCACAACTGTCCAGCCACCTCCAGAACTGCAAGATTGGCTCAAGACCTTTCAGGTTGGGTTGTGCTTCAGTAACAATGGGATTTTTAGAAAGAAGAATTATTATCACAGAAACAAAATATATTGTCAAAGGACCCATGTTGGCCTTTAACTGCATTAGGTTACTGTTGAGGTTATAGTGATACTCAGTATATCCTGTAGAAGCCTATAAATTTTTCAACGTAATGCTACTTTTAGCCCTTGCTTGAGAAAGTATTTTATTGATAAATATTTGTGATTTGATATCTATGTTCTTGAATTAGTTTCAAGGATTATATTTTAAAGAATTTTGACAGCATTTTTAAAAATTTTTAATAAATGATTCCCAGATTTTGCTGAGAAAAGTAATGTCATGATGACATCAGCAATAAACGCAGTGTACTACAACTCTATTGTTGCAGACATGGAGCCAAATGTAAGAGCTGTCAAAAACAAATGGCTCCTAACGACACCGGATAAGATTCAGTACATACATTGAATTAATTATTATAAGTTTCCTATTCCAGCCATTTTGTGAAACTATCCCTAGAATGAGTAATATAGTGCATGTTTGTAAAATCTACGGTTGACTTCAAGTTGTATCTGTGAAATTAGTTAACTCTATATGTAATTTATATGAAATGTTGCATAGCCCTGAAACATATGATGTTTGCCTCTGATTTCCTATTTCACCAGAAACTGGTACAGCATTTTAAATTTCAGATATTCCAAGTAGTAAATCAATATTATTTCAATTATCATTAAACATCAGTGGATTAAGCTAGTGTTCATACTACATTGGGGCCAAGGGTGTAAGATTTTTAAAAACTTTTAAAAATACACTGGTCAAATAAATGTGTTGTACAACGCTACCATAATTGCTATCATTTAAGCTTAATATTTTTTGTGACTCTTAAGTTTCTAATGAATAAATGAATTATGTGATGCAGTATCAAGCTACACGGATGAGGAAGTTCACTATACTAATCGTTTGTCTAGATGTTGTAAACAGACAAGCAAATCCCCTTATTTAATGATGATATCCAATTCTACACCTCCGCCAGCTCTCCCAACATTAACTACTAGCTAGACCCTATCCTAAATACCTTGATCCCTTGAATACGCAATGAGACTATGTTGAATAGACTCAATAGCTAAGTATCCACAACCCTCTAGGACAGATAATTTTAGAATTCACAAGTTGTTGAGAGCATAATTTCTGTTCATCTGTCTGAAATGGTACACCCTTTTCCCAAGATAATGATATTATTTCTAGACTCTCCAGCTCAGGAAAATAGCCTCCCAACATCTATCAACCTTCAAAGAATCTTGAATGTTTCAATGTGGTCATCTTATTCTGCAGAACTCCAGATACTATAGACCTAGTCTACTCAACCTCTCATAAAATAAGCCTTTTTGGAGTAAACCTGCTCCAAATTAAGTAAATTTGTCCTAGATAAGGAAATCAAAACTATGGATAGTATTAATTTCTCACAACAAAGACCATAACATACAATGTTGTCTTCCTAATTGATTACTTAATTTCTCAGATGTGAAGCAGCACTGCTAACCACTGAGCCACTGTGCCAGCCTAAAAAAAATTTTCATGACAAAAATTGTTCTTTGCGTTGACGTGATGCCAGATACATAGGCTATATGTTTTGAGGGCTGGCAGATTATGTGAAACAGCGTATCCCTTTGGCTGTTTGCTACCACCAAGGTACTAACCATTCCTAGCCAAAACACACTTGCAAAACCCACATTGCAGTGTCCAACATTAGATGTAATTCCAAGACTAGACAGTATTTTCTTATAATCCTGAACATGCAAAGAATTAGGCTGAAAACCAATTTATAATAGTCAGTTGGACTCAGTGCAGCATAATGTATTGGAAGTTACTCACAGTAATGCACAAGGCTGTGTTATTTGCAAAAAGAAAGAGTCATACACATTCTATGTGCAAACACTGTGCCTGTTTCAGCTCATCAAAATAGGTGATAGCCATCTCTCAGTGGTTAATTCTTTAGGGTAATACGTTGACCATTCAGAATCCACCTACCTGGTTTAAAATTCAAATAAAGCTTAGCAGTTTACTCTAGCATTATTAAGTTATGGATTCTCTAGCAATGTCTCTGCCTTTCAGAGTCCACTTGTCAACCAATCGGCACTCTCTTCTGTAATGTAAATGTTGTTTTCATTTTATTTTGTATTCCTGTGATACATTCTGATTGCAAAATGAATGATTTCAAGAAAATGTCTTTTTTCAGCAATACTCAAGTACTGTATTTATGTTGACTCTCTCCATTTGTATATGCAAGGGCACTCAAATCCCTCTAGTGCCCAGCATTTTCTTAAACTCCCTTAATTTAAAAACATATGTTTTTCCAATCTTCCTATCAATTTTATGCTTGATGTTGCATAATGTAAAGTATATATACAGTATACTTTATCTGCCATCTTGTTACCCATAATCATTTAACCTATGTATATCCCTTTGCAGTCTCTTGTAAAAATCCAAATATACTACCTCTGCTGGTCCCTGACATTTTTGCTACTTTTAGTCCCTCAAAAAAGCCCTATTTGGTGTGTGAAGCTGCAGATTCCCTTCTATAATTCTGTCCTAGCAACACTAAATCAGGTTGTGATTTTTCCATAAGACAAAAAGAAATGGGGGCAGGACTGATCCATTTAGTCTTCAAGCTTGCTGGACCATTCACTGAGATAATGGCTGATATTCTACATTAACACTTTTTTCCTGCACAGTCCCTGTATCTAAACATTTTTAAGATGTAGAAACCTATCAATCTCTGACTGAGCCTCCACAGCTATCTTGTGCCCAGGTGCCCATGTTCCTAATAGATTCACACATTTTGCCAATCGCTGATATTAGGCTAACTGGTCTATTTTCTCTGTTTGCTTGTTTTCTGAAAGAGCAGGGTTATCTTTGCTACCTTCCAATCCACAGGCACCGTTATGGATTCTCGAGAATTCTGGATGATCCCCACTATTTTTCCAGAAGCTCTCAAATGACTTCCTTTAAAATCTCAGAATGTAGGCCAATAAATCTTAGGAAACTGTCAACTTTTTGCCCCATCAATTTCTCTAGTACTTTGTCTTTATTGATAATTATCATTGCCACTCTTAATAAATCATTTGTTTCCACAAGTTCTGGAATATACTTATTTGTATCTTCACAGAAGATGACACAATTTTGCTTTGCCATTTCCATATTCCCCATTATAACCTTTCCTGCCTCACTGCTTCTGAGGAAGTTGTTTGTTTAAGGGCTGTATCCAGATGATAATGAGAAAGAGTGATGAGCCCAAAGAAGATGTTGCTGAGTTGTGATAGGAAGCTGACCAATGGCAGAGTAATCATGGAGAGGAATGGTAGAAATTTCCAGTCTAGATGGAGCCAAAGAACGGTTAAGCTTCGTTCTCCAACTGTACCTCCTTCCAAAATTGTTAGATCCTGCCAGTCCAGTGAAACCTGCCTTCCTCCCAGGGCTCCTTCTTAAGGCATCATTTTCTTTGAAAGTCCAGAATTGTGACCTCAAGATCTCAATGGCCCCAGAGGTCACGGTCTCCCAAACCTTGGACCACCACTGTCATCTCCCATTCTTGAATGTTTTGGACCTATCCCAGTGCTGAATTTATGCACATAATGCTATTTGAAGATTTTAGTGTTTTTCAGTGTTCCCTTATTGAATAGTAGTTTAACTCTAAATGATCAGAGTCACCTTAATGATTAGTTTCTAGTCCTAGTGAGGTTTGATTCTACCGTAAAGTAATACATTGGTTAATTCATGGTTTACCTCTCAACATCAAGGCAGAACCACCTCAGAACAGTGTCCTACTCCACGGCGTCTTCAGTTATTTTCTCATTAGATTTTTCTTCCATCAATAAGATTCAAGCTGTGATGTTTCATTCACATTCCTCAAGTAATAAAGGAGCCTATACCAACATGCAGCAAAACTTGAGCAACATAAAGGTTTGGTAGATGAGTGACACTAGGTGACTAACTCCCACAAGAAAGTATCTAATCACCTCCCCTTGAAAGCCAGTACCATTACCATAATCATGTAATTTTCCACACCATGAACATCCTGAAGGCAATGTTGGCTGGAAATAATACTGAACCAGCCATCTGAATACTGTGGCTTCAAAAGTAATCAGAGACTGGATATTCTGCATACATCTTACCTCCTGATTCTCTAAAGCCTGTCCGCTACCTACAAAGCACAAATCAACAATGTGATGGAGAAATGCAGCTCCAACAGTACATATTAATCACAACACTACCAAAGTCAAAACAGCCTGAATGACAGCCATGACCTTAAGCATTCAGTTCATCCATCACTGGTGCATTGTGGCGGTAGAGTGTACCATATACAAGATGTACTGCAGCAATTCTCCTGACATCTATATAGGCACCTACAAAGCCTGCCATCTTCATTATTTGGAAAGATATGGGCAGTCACAACCCCCCATCTGGACTTATAATTGTAATCCACTCCTTCATTGTTGTTGAGTCAAATCTTGGAACTCCCTTCTTAACAGTATTAAGTATCTACATCACATGGACTCAAAAAAAAATGACTGATCATGTTGGAGGCAACCAGAATGGACAATAAATGCTGATATTGCCAACCGTGCCCACATGATGTGGAGTTTTTTAAAATGGTTAGTAGGCAGTTTATCAGCAATGTAACAATGATTGTCAGATTTTAGGTTAAATTTTCTACAGTTATTCTCCCAATTACCTTCTGTAAATTCAGAAAACTGCGTAAAAAGATATTTAAGGCATTTCTACAGCGTTTCCAGCACAATTGTGTGCAAACTGGTATTCTGCCTTCAGATGCCCAGTTTAGATGTCACAATTTAGTGCAAATGTACAATGGATTTAAATATGGAGTGCTCATGAAACTGCCAGTGACATTACAATTTATCAAGTCTTCAACCAATTACTGAGATAAGCAAGGGAGGCAAATTGTAATTCTAGTCGGCATCCAACTCTGATTTGATGCCTGACATGCTATTTTGGACCTCACCATTCTAATTAATAGCCTCTCTTAAACATGCACCAAATGTGTTCAGCAACTCGAGACCCCTTCACCCAAGGAGGAATCATGAACAGCTTGAGAATAAGTAGTTTATCACTTTCTGCTGCATTTGAGCAAATACTAGAAATTTGGCGGAGATTAGAACAGTTGGCTAAGTCTGTAGTGAGTGGTACTGCATGTGGGAAGCAGTTGCTACTGCAAGAGCTGAGAATGCCATTCAAGTGGAGGGCTACAACGCAACACGCCTTCCCAGTAAAGATTTGGGTTTGGGTGATAAGAAACAGAGATTAAAAGCTTGCAGAAGAGCAGGGCTTTCAGTAGGATGTTTCATCCACTGAGGGTCTTGCGCGAGTACTTCTACCTCTATACATTAAAACCTCAATTATCTGGCATTTGATTATCCAAATTTCAGATTATCCGGCAGATCACAAGATCCCGATGTTTGGCTCAACTATGTTATCTGGCATTCGATTATCTGACAAACACACCCTGCCTGTGTTGTTCGGATAATTGAGGTTCCTCTGTACTAAGTCAGGATTAGTCTATTCAGTGGTTGCATTTCACCAAAACTATAGTAAAATGACTCTATCTTATCTTGGAAGTATACCTGCAACTTCAGCAGGCTGAGAGTTGTGATACCTGGTGCCAGAGAGTTTTTAAAAATTGGGTTTGTCCCAGCTGGAACTGGTGACTTGGCAAATATCGGACAGTTCACCAAATATTTTGTATCAGAGATGACAGAGTCAGTATGACAGACAAGTGGACTTCATTGCTCCTCTGTTCAGTGGAAGGACCTGGGACATGCATGTGGCTTTGCCAAGTTGGCAAACTTACTAATTGTAAAAGCCATCGCATGATATATGTGATTTTGTAGCAGGTATGTTTTAATAATAACTCGCCACTCAAAGGTTGCTACCCATTGTGCAGTTCATGTATGACCATGTTTAGAACATCATGCTAGATAACGATGCACTATTTGGCAGATGTACACATACTGTGTCAATCCTCAGCTCCAGGATGGTTGTTCAGTGACAGCTTTACACCTAGCTGCTAACTCCCTTCTATCACACAGTTATTTGTTGCCAGCTCTCACTGGCCTCTGCAACCCCTTTAATTAGACCATAAACAGATCAGCCAAGATCTTATTGAATGGGTCAATTAGAATTCAATTGTTCCTATATTCTTACTTGGTCATAGAGTTATACAGCAAGGAAGCAGACTCTTCGGTCCAACTCATCCATGCTGACCAGATATCCTAAATTAACCTAGTCTCATTTGCCAGCACTTGGCCTGTATTCCTCTAAACCCTTCCTTTTCATGTAGCCATCCAGATGCCTTTTGGGCGGCACGGTGGACTCAGTGGTTAGCACTGCTGCCACACTGCGCCAAGGACCCAGGTTGGATTCCAGCCTTGGGCGACTGTCTGTGTGGAGTTTGCACATTCTCCCCGTGTCTGCGTGGGTTTCCTCCGGATGCTCTGGCTTCCTCCCACTGTCCAAAGATGTGCAGGTTAGGGGAATTGGCCATTCTAAATTGCCCATAGTGCATTAGTCAGAGGGAAATGGGTCAGGGTGGGTTGCTCTTCGGAGGGTCGGTGTGGACTTGTTGGGCTGAAGGGCCTGTTTCCACACTGTAGGGAATCTAATCTAATCTAATCTAAATGTTGTACCAGCCTCCACTATTTCCTCTGGCAGCTCATTCCATACATGCACCAGTCTTTGCATGGAAAAGTTGCCCCTTAGGTCCCTTTTAAATCTTTCCCCTTCCACCCTAAACCTATGCTCTCTAGTTCTGGACTCCTCTACCCTGGGAAAAGACCTTGTCTATTCATCCTGTCCATGCCCCTCAGGATTTTAAAAACCTCTATTAAGTGACCCCTTGGCCTCCAACGCTCCAGGGAATACAGCCCCAGCCTATTTAGCCTCTCCTTATAGCTCAATCCCTCCAGCCCTGGCAACATCCTTGCAAATCTTTTCTGTACCCTTTCAAGTTGACTTGTTTACCTTGTACAGTGCCTAGGTGATTCGCTAGAACTAACAACATACCTTCATACGTAAGTCACAGTTTAACACCGATACGAAGCCATCAATTTTAAAAAGTTGCAGCATATGGTAACACAATCAATGTGCAAACAGTCTAAAATTACCTGGAGCCATAATCAACCAGACGTAGCATTAAAGGAAAAGACTGGAATACCAAATAAAGTTTATCACAGTACTCTGAGCTATTCACGAGAATCCCACAAAATGAATTAACATTTACTGCAACTTGAATAAATACTTCAGGAGCTTTATTTCCAAGCTGTGAAACTCATTATGTGCATTTGAAATTCAGCACTGCTTTATTTTGATCTATATGATCATCTTATTGTTGTATCTAGTTTTAATTTCTCCAAGAATGTTCTTGATTTAATAAGTCAAATAATGACATTGGTTATAATGCAAGTATTATCACTGTTCAACAAGGATTTTAATTTCACCTGAACCTAATATCCTTCATTGCTCACAAGTTTGTTGTTTTAAATATATGGATGAAGGCTGGCAGGCTGGCAGTATTCAATGACCGCTTTAGTGGTCATTCTGACAATATTGCATGCCTCTTTAAGCAAATAGAAACCAAATAGAATATAACAATCTAATGGAGCAGGAAAGGTTGTGAACTGCAATGCCAGGAAAAATATGCATAAAATCATGTGTATAACCCTTAGCAATTTCAAAACAAATTTACAACTGGCTAAGCAATAGTATAGCTTTAATGGAAATCTGTTCACTTTTAAATGATGTATGAACAAAATGCTCTATTTTGAAAAGATATTCTAAATGTGATGTGGATTGCCAAGGTCAATTTCAAGCTTATTCTTTGAAGGATCTTACTATTGTGCATAAAACATAAGCACCCAGTAAACCAGTCAGAAAGAAGACTAAGGTGATTGGATTTGTGACCTGTTCCTTGAGAAAAATGAATTTAAATTTTATTTGATTATTCTGGACTCAAATACATTCCTGCTATATGCACATTCTATATTGAATCTCTAACCATCAGTCATCCAGTTTAATATCAATAATCTATAGATGAAAAACATTGCTGAAATCAGTTTATAGGCTCCTAAACAGTTATCTGGAAGTTTTCAAAAATTTTTTTTAAAAATAAGCTGGAATTCAGGAAATTTGAGCATCATTTGGAGCAATTCAGTCTAAGGATTGAGTTGACTTAATTGTAGGTTTTTTAAAATATATATTCAGTTGATTTAGTAGACAATTCCTAAATTAATTTTTAAGGCAACACCTGTGTCTTACTTTTCATTTCTTTGCCCTCTTTTCTTTTTTAAAAAAATTCCCTTCTTTCCTGCTTGTTTATAGATTCTGCTGTTTTTCTTTATCACCTTATTGTACATGGGTGCTCATTTGCCACAAACTTTCATTTTATTTTGACCTTTAATTTTATTGCTTTTGCTTGCTCACTTTGCAAATCACTATATCCTTCTGATGTTTCTGTTGGCTCTTAGATTGTCTTCAAAACAATCATTAGCCTAATTATTAAAGTATAAATGCTGCAGCAACTTCAGACAAAGGCAGCGGGGAGGTTAAATGTGGAAATCCAAAGGTTATGTCTGAAATGTGCCACGCTATCGTAAACTTTAAAACAACATTTTGTTTATTGACTCACCATGAAGTTGTGATATTTGCATGGTAGATGCACAGTAAATCCATGGTAGACAGCTCTGTCTTGTCCTGTTTGGTTCAATGTGATAGATACTCATTACTGTCAGTCAACCACTCTACCACTAATAATTAACATGTTAAAACTGTCTACTCGAACTCTCACGTATGCAACTTTGTACAAAAAAAAATTCAAAACACAAATGTATGAGGCCATCGGTAATGACATGCAGTTAGATCCCCTTCCACTGCAAATTATCATGTTCTGCCTATGCTATGTTCATCAAAACGGCAAGGAATATTCACTAATTACTTCGAATCTTCCAATCCAATCTAATTTTTTGATCCTTCAAGCAGGATAGCATTCATTTGTTTAACAGTATCAAGAAGGACTATCCTCAATCCGATTTCCTCAAGTCTCTCGAACCATAGTCCTATTCTGATTTTCAGTTGTCTCACAAATTGCAAGTAATTGTTCATAGCCTCCTGTATCCCAGATGGAAACAGAGCAAAGATATCTATTGAATCAAGGTTTTTATTCATTCACTAGCTCACCATTCATGTACACATCCAATTTATTGTCCATTCCTAATTGCTATTGAGTATGACTGCAGCTCTTGACCTTTTCAGTACATCTGTACAGCTGGCGAAAATGGAATTCCAGGATTTTGAGCCAGTGAACTGCAATGATATAGTTCTAAATAAGGATGGTGTGTAGCTTGGAGGGATATTTGAAGATAGCAGTGTTTCCATGCATCTGATGCTCTCATCCTTCTAGTTGATGGTGATCAAAGGCTTGGAAAGCGTTGTTGGAGGAGACTTGAGAGCTGCTACACTGCATCTCACTGATAGAATACATTGCTGTCATTTTATTGATGGTTTTGGGATTGGATGCTCATGTTAGTGAATGGGTACCATACAACAATTATTTCTTTTGTGTTGTTTTTGTTTCAGAGTTGGAGTGGACCAGAAAGATTACTTGCATTAGATGAATTGATTGACAGCTGCGAACCTACTCAAGTAAAGCACATGATGCAAGTTATAGAACCCCAGTTCCAACGAGATTTCATCTCATTGCTCCCAAAAGAGGTGAGGTGCTCTGAAAAACCAATATTCTGGAGTTTGAGTTTTTTTAAATAACTGCTTAATGTAGTATTGGCAGTTTAACACTTCAGCTGTTACATAAATGTTAATCAAATTGTTTCTGAAATGTGATGCAATAATACACAAATTACAAGTATCCTATTGAAAAGCCATTCAAGCTTTGAAAGTTGATTTGTAAATTTATCACAATTATGTGTATAGTAAAGATATAATGAATTAAATTCTGTTGCAAGTTTGTTGTATCAGCATCAGCTCCACTTCCTCACACCTTACCTCCTTCAGGGGTTCCATTCCATTCTCCCAGTTTGTCCATCTTCGTTGCTTCTATTTTAATGATGCTACCTTCCACCAAGTGACTCCAATATAACCTTTTTCCTAAACTGAGGATCCCCTCTCTGCTGTGGTTGTCCCGCACCCCTTCCTGCCCTTCCAAGCACAACAATAGAGTTTCCGTTGTCCTCACTTTTCACCATTCTAGTCTCCACGTTCATCCTCAGCCATTTCCACCAGCATCCAGAAGGAGGCCACCACAAAACACATCATGGTCTCTCTCACACTGTCAGCATTGCACAGGGACAGGTCCATCACTTCATTCCTAACACCACCTCAATCTCCCATGGCACCTTTGCATTGAATGAAATATATTATTGTCTTTGCTCATAATGCAGTCCCCTTTACACTGGCAAGGTAAAACACAGACTGGGTGACCGCTTTGTAACACTACCTGTAGGAATGACCCTGAAATTCCAGTTCCTTGCCATTTCAATAAAACGCCTTGATCTTATGCTAATATTTCTGTCCTGGAAATGTTCCAATGAAGCAGAATGCAACCCCTAAGAACAACACCTCCTTTGCCTCTTAAGCACTTTACAGCTTCTAGGACTCAATATTGAACTCTGAAACTTCAGAGCTTGACAGCATGACATCTGTCCTCCATTTTTCTTACATTCTTCCCCTCCACCTCAATGGCTGTGTCTAATTTACTTTGTTCTATGCAGAGAGGACCATTTTATCCCTTTCACAATCTAATTTACACCTAATTTTACATCTTTAATGCTTTTTCACTACAATTAGCAACCTCTTTGTCTTTTGCACAGGGTGTCCACACCTGTTCCCTTCTCTCTTCCTCTAACTATGTCAAAAGAATACCATTTCTAACCCTTTCACTTTTGAAGAAGTATGATATTGGAGTCAAAATGTTAAGTCTGTTACTGTCTCCATAGATGTTGTCAAACCTGCCGAGTTTCTCCATTTTTTTTTGTTTTCAGCTTTTCTGTTCATTTTTCTTCATTGTTTACTTGTACCTTTTATTTGCAGTTTTTTTATTTGAAAGATATTTTCCCCATTGTCGAAAGAAAATAATAGTTTATTTTCAACTTACACCTGTTGCAGCTAGCCCTGTATGTTCTCTCATTCCTGGATCCCAAGGATTTGCTGCAGGCAGCGCAGACCTGCCGTTACTGGAGGATACTGGCTGAAGACAACCTACTTTGGAGAGAGAAATGTAAAGAGGAAGGTGAGGACATTAAAAGAAACTTGGTGTGGGTATTCACAGTGTTTCATTTACTATGTTTAGACAGTCTAATAGTGAGGGAACTTGTGACTTTTTCCTTTATTTGAAGAATTTTAATAAGCTTCTTCTTAAAAGTACATGAAATCTATCTTTCTCCAGGAATTGATGAGCCTGTATACATCAAAAGGAGAAAAGTGATCAAACCAGGCTTTGCTCACAGCCCTTGGAAAAGTGCTTATATCCGACAGCACAGAATAGATACTAACTGGCGCTGTGGAGATCTGAAGACCCCAAAGGTACTGTCTCAACAAGAATTTAGGTGTTTGAAACTTTGGGAACAATTACCTACTGTTTGTTAGTTTGTATAAATAGAGTATAAAGTATGTAAGCTTTCAGACGTTTCGTCACCATACTAGGTAGCCCGGCAAGCTAACTTACATACTTAACATCAGCCTCAGCTACAAATCTTCTCAGAGTGTTGATGAAGCAGATGATAAATTTTGATGAGATTGCAAAAATCATTTGGTCAATGTCATTTGAAAACCTCAGTTTGCCATAATGGGAAAGGAAACCACATTTTAATGACTCACTTTATTAAAAATGTATAAAGCAAAAAAGAAATTACCTGAGCCATATAAATCAGAACTCTCTGTGGTTCCGTGTCTAGTTGTACAACACAGTTGCAGTCAAAGCATTAAAATTGGCTTAATTCTCTCTGATTTTATGTGGGGTTGCAGAATGAGATAAATTATGTAATCATTTGTATTTGTTGTGGAATGATTTATTCTACAGGATCTATGAGTGCAGTTATGGTGCGGACTGAGTAGGATATATCTATAATCAATTAATCTCTTTAAGACTGACTGCCAGACTTCCATGTGAAGAATTTGACTTGGGATATTGCAGAAAGTGTTGTTTCAGTAGTGAAAATGTGAGAATAGTCAAAGCATTTTGATGATGAGAAATAGTTAACCCAAATTTGCCCTGCTCTGAGTGGTATTCTGCTATTCTTTCTCAGCAGGTGCTGAAAGGGCATGATGATCATGTGATCACATGCCTACAATTCTGTGGTAACCGAATTGTCAGTGGTTCTGATGACAACACACTGAAAGTGTGGTCAGCTGTTACAGGAAAGGTGAGTTTCTTCAGTTTTGCCCATATCCTGATGGCTCTGTAAAGCTGCTATTCCACAAGACAGAGAATAAATTGTGACAAAATGAGGGCATGTTTAAAAACAAAAGGCAGTGCAGTTATCATGAGTGACTCTAATCATCTTGTATCGTAATACACAAGAACAAAAGTTGGCTATTCAGCAAGATCATGACTGATCTGATAACTCTCGTCTCCATTTACCTGACTTCTCCCCATAACCCTTGATTCTTACCGATTAATTATCGGACTATCTCCGTCTTGAATATTCTCAACATCCCAGCGTCGACAGCCTGTGCAGTAAACAATTCCACAGATTCCCTGCATCTTGAGTTAAGAAATTCCTCCTCATCTCTGTCTTAAAAGGGCAGCCCTTTATTCTGAGATGATACCCCTCTCTCCAATAAGGGGAAACAATCTCTCCACATCTCCCTGTCAAGTTCCCTTAGCATCTTGCCTGTTTCATTAAGGTTGTCTCTCATTTTTCTAAATTCCAGTGAGGACAGGCTCATGCTACTTAACCTGTCCCTGTAAGACAGTCACTCCATATCTAGTGTCAGCCTAGTGAACTTTTTCTGAACTGCTTCCAATGGCAGTATATCTTTCCTTAGATTAGAGGACCAAACCTGATCTCAGTATTCCAGGTACAGTCTGACTAGCACATTTTATAGTTTCAGCAAAATCTCTTAACTTTTATATTCTATTTCATTTGAAATAAAGACCAACATTCCATTTGCCTTCACTGTTATGCACTGAAGTTGCCTGCTAATGTTTTGGGATTCATGCACGAGGAATCCCAATTTCCTCTGTACTCTAGCTTTCTGCTGTCTTTCTCAATTTAAATAATAATCAGTTCCTCTGTTCTTAACTCAAAATGCATAACCTTTCATTTTTCTATGTTAAATTCCATTTGCTAAGTTTCTTTACCCACTCACTTAACATTTTTATATCTCTCTGCATTCTCCTTATGTCATCCTCACCACTTGCCTTCCCATCTAATCTGACTGTAATACAATTCACTGTCCTTGTTCAAGTCATTTCTGTTGTAAATAATTGTGGCCCCAGCACTAATCCATGTGGTAGTCCACTAGTTACAGGTTGCATTCTGAGAATGCCCCTTATCCCAAGTCTTCAGTTAGGTAACTGATCCTCTATCCATGCTAATTTACTACCTCCAAAACCATGGGGCTTATCCTCATGAAGTAGCTTAACATGCGATACTTTATCAAACCCTTAGGAAAATCCAAAAATATCACATCCACTCTTTCCTCTTAATTTATTGCTAGTTGCCTCCTCAAATAATTGTATTAAATTTGTCTGACATGAAGCCATGTTGATTCTGCTTGATTATATATATTTATAAATGCTCTGCTATTGCATCCTTTATGATCGACTTGAATATTTTCCCAACTGCAGACATTAAGCTAACTGGCTATAGTACCTGTTCGTTTGCCATGTTTTCTTTTTAAACCTCTGGGACATCTTCAAAATCTAAGGATTCTTGGAAGATTATTAGCAGTGCATTCACTGTCTCTGTAGTTACTTCCTTTAATATCTTAGGGTGTATTCAGTCAGGTCTAGGGGACTTAGTGGTCTCTAACCCCATTAGTTTTTCTAGCAGTTTTTCTCTAGTGATAGATATTGCATTTATTTTGTTTTCTTACTTTCTCCCTTGATTATTTAATAATTTTGGAATGCTAATAGCATCATCTATGGCACAGTGGCTCAGTGGTTAGAACTGCTGCCTCACAGTGCCAGGGACCCAGGTTCAATTCCCGCCTGGACAACTGCTCTATGGAGTTTGCCCACTCTTACACATGTCTGTGTGGGTTTCCTCCGGGTGCTCTGGTTTCCTCCCACAGTCCAAAGATGTGCGGGTTAGGTGAATTGGCCATGCTAAATTGCCCTTAGTGTTAGGTGCTTTAGTTAGGAGAATGGGTCTGGGTGGGTTGCCCTTCGGAGGGTAGGTGTAGACTTGTTGGGCCAAAGGGCCTGTTTCCACAATGGGCGGCATGCTGGCACAGTGCTTAGCACTGCTGCCTCACAGCACCAGGGACCCGGGTTCAATTCCCGCCTCAGGCAACTGTCTGTGTGGAGTTTGCACATTCTCCCCGTGTCTGCGTGGGTTTCCTCCGGGTGTTCCGGTTTCCTCCCACGGTCCAAAAAAAAATGCAGGTTAGGTGAATTGGCCATGCTAAATTGTGTTAGGTAAAGGGGTAAATGTAGGGGAACGGGGCTGGGTTGGTTGCTCTTCGGAGGGTTGGTGTGGACTTGTTGGGCCGAAGGGCCTGTTTCCACACTAAGTAATCTAATCTTAAAAAAAATTTGAAACTTCCCCAAGTCTAATATTTACCATTAATATTTGCCGCATTTTGTTTTTCTTTAGATTTGATGCTACCCTTAACTTTGCTGGTTAACGTTGACTGGCTTACCCCCTTTCTAGAACCCTTCTTCCTCACTGGGACTTACCTTTACTGTGAGCTTTGAGCAATTTTCTTAAATATCTGCCATTGCTCCTCAACTCTCTTTGTTACTGAATTCCTTTCCCGTTCTACTCCAGGCAGCTCTGCCCTCATTGTTTTGTAAATGCCCTTATTTAAAGTCATACCAACCCAAGTTCCTCCCCCTTCAAACTGAATGCTAGATTCTACTATGTTATGTCAACTTACCCAAGTGGTTCTTTTACTCTGACAAAACCAGCCACGTTACACATCACTGGGTCCAAAGTAGCCTGATCAAATTTTTAGCATCGCAAACAGTGGAGTGCCACGGAACAGAGGTCGGGCCACAATTATTTATCTTATATATGAATGACTTGGACTAGAGAAGTGAATTTTCTATCGCCAGGTTTTGGATGACCCAAAATTGGTGGGAATGCCAGGAGAAAGGATGACGCATAATCTACAGAGGATATAGACAGGTTAAGTGAGTGGGCATCCAAATTCAGCAGGTTGTAGAGAAGGCAAATGGATTGCTAACTTCATTTCAAACAGAATGGAGTATAAAATTGTTGAAGACAGTAGGTAGACCTCACATGCTGAAAACAGAAATCAGTCCCCTTATCCCAAGAAAGATACGCTAGTATTAGAGGCAGATCAGAGAAGGTTCATAGATTAATTCTGAGTAAAGAGTGATTTTCTTGAGAGGAATGGTTGGGTAGATTGGACTTGAACTCATTGGCATTGAGAAGAGTGGAAGGAGCACATAAGATTCTTAGGTTACAGAGATAGGTTGCTTCCTTTTGTCGGAGACTCTAGGACCAAAGGTTTTAATGTCAGGTTATAGAGGTCATCCATTTAAGACACGGGTAAGAAGGAATTTTTTACTCTTGGTGGCAGTTAGTCTGTAGAGATCCTTACTTGACAGTAGGCTGTCAAGGCTGGGTTGTTAAGTTTATTCCAGACTGAAGTTGACTTTTAGTCAGTAAGAGGATGATGGGTTATGAGGAAAAGACAGGGAAGTGGAGTCGACGATATTCAGATCTGCCATGACTTCATTCAATGACATAGCAGACTTGATGGTCTAAATGCCTATTTCTCTTATGCTTTATGATCCTTCCTGAACCTAAGTTTATCAAAAGGAAGTTATTTGAAAAATTAAAGCTAAAATTAGAATGGAGATTTGAACTATTCTCCTTTCAGAAATTTAATTTTTTTTTCCCTGTTGCTTGTAACTAAGTGGCCACACCCTGTCTCAAAAAAAAAGGTGTGGGTGAAACAAAAGGACATTTATATTCAACATTTTGCAACCTCGTTAATGATTCTGCTTCCTGTACAGTCCTCTTGTCTAAAATAAATTCAAAGCAATTGCTTGTCTTTTGTAAAAGCTAGATGCTGGACACACTTTACAGTAGTGCTTTCACCACCTTTGATCTGAACCTGTAGTACACTTGTCCAATCCAAATCTGTTGTAAATTGAAATGCGTTAATTGGTAGTCACTGTGCATTTGGGCTAATTGATCTGAGGTCCATCAGTAAACAAAATGCTGCAATTAAATTTTGCCAAGAATGAAAGGAACAAGATTAGGATGAAATAATGAAATGCAAAAGAGATTAAAGTGATTTTTAAATAATCTCACTCAGACTTTTGAAGAAATACTTTCATGAGGATGTTCTGAACTGAATGATAAAGGAGATTTAAGTGAGAACATTTCAACAGAACATCTATGAATTGATGCAATGAACATCTAAAAATTTAGAAAGTTAAAACCTCACTTTGAAATTAATCCTTCACAGCAGTGTAGTATGTTGGTCTACTGATTCCTGGAATTGATCAGCAGGTAAATTCCTGATTTTATTCCAGTCTGGCAGATTCAAAGGGCTTTGTCTGGTTGCCAGTCAACATTAACCACACCTGGAAATATATTGCAACTTTTCTCTCAATTAAAAATACGGTGTCAAGGCACTGCATATGACATTCAATTCCAGCAGTTCTTATCAGAGAAAGATTTGAATATATCATGGTGCTGCTGTTTATTAATTTTGCTAATTTGAACAATTAGTGGTAGTTGAAATAACTCCACAGAAGCCGATATCCAGTCACCAAGTCCCTCTTTATTTACATGTGGAGAGTCCTTGCCACTGATCCAACTCCCTCAGAGCCAGTTCTCAGAGTGAACAGAACCTCTTGTTTATAACGATCAATCAGGCTCCCTGACTGCACCAGGTTAACAGCCACAATCAGGCAACTTACATTTTGAGGTCCACCTGCTTGACCTTATTACAATTGCTACTGTAGCATGGATTCTAAAGTTCATATTATAGCTCTGCAATAAGTGAAAATATCAACTAAAACTTCCATTTCTGTGCACTATGAATTAGCTTCTGTAGTGTACAGGCGGTTCTGAAATAGTTCCTTTCCCATGTGATCTTGTGTTATTTTTAAAAATTGCATAATAACAGTGCCATTTAAACTAATGGGACCAGTTCAGGAAAGGTCAGGAAAATGAGGTGAGTCTGCAATTATGATGATGTTTCTAAATGGTTGAGCAGGGTCAAAAGGCCAAAATGACTTCCTCCTAATCCATAGTCTTATATTCCTAAACATTTCAGGTTAATGACCATACCTCAAAACCTACGCATTACTCTTTCAATGAAATTGAGCAATTGATCAGGAGCTGTGACAACATCACTGCTGGTCTTAAAGGAAGCTACTCATGAAAATTTAACAAACTCTAGCATTGATTTTCCTATTCTCCAATGTTACTATCAGGTGGGATCAGAATAAAGGAGCGTTCTTTGCAGTACTAAAGTTTATTGAATTAAGAGGGATCTGTAAATCTTTAAAAGTGCATAGAGATACTAAACATTAAAACAGGAAGATTTTGTGAAGGAAAGTGTATGATTGGGATTTCAAAATGACCTTGACTTGTCACCAAGACTTCTGTGAAAATAGAAAATATAACAGTGGATTATTTGAAATTTTTGTCGAAGGCTAAACTGAGAGAGTTAGTGGATAAATTGCAGGTGAAAATAAAAGCAGGATTTTGTAAAGATGAGATGCTTAAAGAAGTTAGAATAAAAAAGGAGGACTTGAAATTGATGTAATTATTCAAATTGGCTAAGATTCCCATAGGAGTGAAGTAACTTGAAAGAAAAATAGAATAGAAGGCATGATTTGGAGATGCCGGTGTTGTACAAAGTTAAAAGTCTCACAGTACCAAGTTATAGTCCAACAAGTTTATTTGGAAGCACTAGCTTTTGGAGCGCTGCTCATTCATCAGGTGGTTATCTGGTTATGAAGGGGAAGCACTCCGAAAGTTAGTGCTTCAAAAAAAACTATTGGACTATAACCTGGTGTTGTATGATTTTTAACAGAATAGAAGAGAAATGGAAAGAGAAGAAAAGACGAATGGAAAGGGGAATGGAATTTAAAACGCCTGAACTCCATGAAAAACTCTGAAATGTGCATATATTGGGAGCACGGTGTTTTCAGTAACAGTTACCATATTTTGTTATTTTCCCATTTATTTTCAGTGTTTGAGAACATTAGTAGGACATACGGGTGGTGTCTGGTCATCCCAGATGAGAGGCAATATCATTATAAGTGGATCCACTGACCGAACATTGAAAGTATGGAATGCAGACTCTGGCGAATGTATTCACACACTCTATGGTCATACCTCTACTGTGCGCTGCATGCACCTCCATGAAAATCGGTAGGATTATGTCTGTACTTAATAAAATGACAGTATTCCTGGAGAAAACACAAACTATATTGATATTAAATAATCATGCAATCAGAAGATCTTGCTTTATCAAATTGTTAGAATTTGACACAAGTGGATATACATCTCTATTTGGCCAGTTAGTTTTTGTTATGCACTAATTTGGATGGTCTTGGTTAATATTACAGGGTTGTGAGTGGGTCTCGAGATGCTACTCTTCGTATCTGGGATATTGAAACAGGACAGTGTTTACATGTGTTGATGGGTCATGTTGCAGCTGTGCGATGTGTACAGTATGATGGAAGAAGAGTTGTTAGTGGGGCGTATGATTTCATGGTTAAGGTGTGGGACCCTGAAACGGAAACCTGTCTGCATACATTACAGGGACACACCAACAGGGTCTATTCATTACAGGTAAGAGACTGAAATAATTGTCCATCACATTTTTGTTTTCAAATCCTTTTCTATGTGCAAAGTCATGTATAGATTTATATGCTTTTAGAGGAACTTTGTAGCTAATAGTTATCTTGGAGTTAACATGGTGTGTTATATTGCACTTGGCCCCACATTGCTCAGTACAATTGATAGACACATGCTTTACTGTGCATTATAGGTTTCAAATCCATGGCAACTATTAGTTACTTGAAGTGTTTAGTGACCTTGCCTTTTAGGGATGCACTTCTATGTAGGAGATGAATTCTTCCAAATAGTATGCAATCTCAAAAAATAAAATAGCAAACAAGTTATCCTGGGCACCTCCCAGGTCCAACCGCAGTCCCATCCAATCGATCTGGATCAAAATCTAGAGGTTTATTTTCATGCACTGTCTTATTATGCTGCCTTTGATGCCCATATTAAAATACTGCTTCCAAGTTCTGTTTGAACTAAGAAATCAGCATGGTACAGCTGGGGGGTTTTTGGCATCAAACAGTGCATTAGGGATGAATATAACTTTTTAAATGGTTGAACAATTAGCAAATTGTTCAAGTTGAGATCACATAAAAAGGCAAGTTCAGTGTTGGATACCAATTAAATGGCAAATGGTTCTTCAAGGGTGTGTCTTTTTTAGTTGAATGTCCTGGCTCCCGGAAGCATCCCAAAATTATTTTTAGAAACCTGCTGTGTCATATGCTGGTGCAGATGTTAAAGAGATGTATGCTTCTGCTAAAATATGTGAGAGCACTGTTTAATCAAAAATAACTGTAGTCTGCATTCTAAAACATACAGACATATAATTAAGCTTTGCCGTATTTTGTGTGTGGCGTAACTGGTCAATGTAAGTAGCTCAGATGATTTATTGTGGATCTTCCCACATTTATTTCATTGCTATGTTTTTGTAATGTAAATTTACAGTACATGTTTTGTAAAATATTCCACATTAGTACATAAACCCAGAATAATCTTTAATGACATTATTAAACCTAGTTTTAAAAATGGGAGGAGTTTGTTGAATAAGGCTATTGCTATCTCTGTGTAAATCAGAAGCCATTCCCTGCACTACTAAAGTCACATTCACGTTCTTTTTTAGGTACTCTTTATGAATCTATGGAGTGAGTTAAAGTCAGTAACCCAGATCTTTTATGCATGGCTGGAACATTTAGTGAAATTAGTCAAAAGTCCAATGAAGATTTTCATTCTTTTTCTAATTAACATAGCTCAAGTTACAGATTTCTGGAAACCTAGGGAAGCATCAGAATACAAACAAGGAGCAAGTGAAATTCTAAAATAGTGATGCAGAAAATTAAAGATAGGTGTTACCTAAGTGTGACACTTAAGATCATCTACAGACACCTTCATCTCAAGAGACAGGGGATAACATACAGGTAAAATTAATAGTAAAGAAGACCCTAGTTGTAGTCGTACATGAGAAGACAACTGACATGAGGTCCCTGGCACAATCGTTTGTTCAGTGGTTGAAGTGAAAGAGTATTGTACAGATAACTGTCCTATACGCTATTTCACTCAAAATTTTCATAAGCTATTTCTATAGCAGGATGGCAAGGAGTTGCAGCTAAATTTTGGATTAACCGTTATTGTCACATTAATTTCCATTTATATAGCACCTTTTAACCCTTAAAGCACTGTGGTAGTTCAAAAAGGCATTACAAAACAAAACATGCCACTGAGTCACAAAGGATGATGATAAGTAAAATGACTAAAGATTAATCAATGATGAATATAAAATACTGTAGAGATCAAGAATCTAAAATAACAAAAAATACTGGAAATACTCAGAGAACTTTGGACAGAGAATAAGAGTTAATGTTTCAGGTCAGTTATCTTTAATCTCTAATTCTGTTTCTGCATGGATGCTCCCTAACCTTGGTCAAAGAGGTATGTGCTGAGAATGGAAGGAAAGTGGTACAAAAGCGGAGAGATTCAGAGAGGAAATTATAATGCTTGGGACTGAGGCAATGGAAGGCACATCCACCAATGGGTGGAGCTTTAAATTTGGAATACTCAAACAGCTGGAATTTGAGGAGCGTAGACATCGTGGATGGTTGTAGATATAGTGGGTATACAGAGATAGAGCAGGCCACTACTGAGGTAGTGGGAAACAAGGAATAGAATTACAAAATCAAAGTGTTGCTCACTTGAGAGCCATTGTTAATCAGCAAGTGTGGGGCAGTGGGCAAGCAGTATTTGGTACAACATAGGGCATAAATGGTAAAGTATTTTATTAACTCAAGTTTACAGAGGCTGGAATGTAAATGACTACTTTAACAAAATCTTGGTCATGTCTGGAAGTAATAAAGATTATTGGTGAGGATTACAGCAAAAGAGCTGAGGTAGGGTTGGAAGCTGGCAAAATTATGGAGGTGTAAATAGCCACGATGCATGAAGGACCACAGGCATCCCTGTCCATTACGGAGAGACAATTAGTTATAAATAGCTTGGCTGGCATCACTGTAAATATGAAGAAAGGCAAGTAAGCACACAAAGACGAACTACCACAGCTGCACAGGGCTGCATTAGAGCGGCACCACTGCTATCATTCTGCTTTACCGTATTGCCATCTAGCCAGCTGAGCTCCCTGACATTGTGGAAAATGGTTGAAAACTCGTCTTGGCCTCAAATATGTCAATAACGTTGCAAAAAGTCTGATTCAGTATCAAGATTTCTGCTGATCCAGTACTGACTGTCGATAAACAGTTTGATAATTTAGAGACAGTGGAGGGCGAGTCGAGAGTGTAGTGAGGTAGAGACAGAAAATGCTGGTAAAACTTAGCAGCTTTAGCAGCATCTGCAACAATGTAAATGAAAAATAGGAGGAATCCAAAGATGACTCCTTGGAGGACTCCAGTATTTATTGTGCAAAAATAGACATGTTTTTGTTGAACGGCTATTGTTGGCCGTTCACTGGCTGTAATGATCAAGCTCATGGTAATACTTGACAACTAAGATCCCAGAGTAAAACCTAGTTTGAAAAGTCAGGGATTTAATTCTCGTAGTTAGTTGCCTCTGTGATTGGTCATTGAGCATGTACCCAAGGCGCTTTCAATATTCGTTAGTAAATTAACACAAAATAATCACACAAAAAACAAATTATACATAATTCAATTTAGAACAGTCTTATTGTATACAGCAAAACAAAGTTCTAACTGATTTACCAGCAATACTATCTAGATATAGTCTCACCCAGGGAAGTATCACTACTATTGTATTGTTTATAATAGGATTTCTGATTTTCCTAATTACATGTTAAACTAACTAGCCTATAGTTTTTTTGGGGGGCCTCCTTCCCTTTTCAGTAAAGGTGTTGCATTGGCAGTCTTGCAGTCCTCGGGGACTTTTGCAGATGTATTCATTATCTCTGTAGCTGCTTCTTTAAGTATCCTGGAATGCATCTGCCCGGTTCAGAGGACTTACTGGTCTTTATCCCTATTAGCTTTATAAGTATTTTTTTCTCTAATTATGTTTTTCATGTTTATTTTCTCTTATCCTTTTACCCTTCCATTACTTAGTAAATTTTGAATGCTCTGCATATCTTCTATTGTGAAGACTGACGCAAATCCTGCACCATTTCTCTGTTCACCATCATTATTTCCCCAACCTCATTCTGTGAGAGGTCGATGTTAATTTTGGTCTCCCTCTTCCTTGCTATTCCTATAAAAAAGCTGTTGCTGTCCATTCTGATATTACTTGCAAATGTATCCTCAAAGTTTCTCTTCTCCCTATTTATCATTTTTGTGGTCGTCTTTTGTTGGTTTTCAAAACTTCCTGAATCCTCCGAGTTTCCCACTAATTTTTGTTGTTTTTTTTTCTTTCAGTCTGAACCTATACTTTATGTTAACCATGGTTAGCTTATCCCCTTTCTAGAATCCTTTTTGGGACATACCTGTGCTGTGAGCCATGAACTATTTTCTTCATGTCTGTCATTGTTCCTCAACTGTGCTGGTGAGCTGCTTTCACCACTCACTGCAGTTAGCTCTGCCCTCATTTCGTTCTAATTACCCTTATTTAAGCTTTGCACATTTGCTTCCAAACCAAGTTCCTCCTTCTCAAAACTGAATGCTAAGCTCTGTTGTGTTATGAGCACTGTCTCCAATGGGATAAATTAATCTATCATAATTTCTTTAACAGATTAGCTCTCTTCCAGTTAGGTGGACACATACAACCAGATGGGATAATGAATTGTAAGATGCTGCAAAAATGTTTCAAGGGGATTTGTAGAGGCTTATTGGGCAAAAGAAAATAGCAGATAGAGTATAATGTCAAGAAATGTACAGGTTTCCACTTTGGTAGGAAAAGAGAAATACAGAATATTATTTGAGAGGCTAAGAGTATTGATGAATCACTGAAAATTAATGTGCAATTATAGCAAACAATTAAGCAGGCAAATGTTATGTTAGTCTTTCGTGGAAGAGTATTGAGTGTAGGAGTAAGCATGTCTTGCTGTACTTATATTGAGCCTGGGTGAAGCTACATGTGAGGTTTTGTGCACAGTTTTGGTCGCCTTACTTAAGGAAAGATATGGAGGAAGTGCAACAAAGCTTCACCAAGCTAATTTCTGAGATGGAGGGATGGTCCTATGAAGAAAGGACTGGTCCTGTATTTGGTGGAATTGAGAAGAGTGAGAAGTGATGTCATTCAGATAGACAAAATTCTTAGAGGGATCAACAGGGTAGTTGCAGTAAGGATATCCACTGGCTGGGGATTTTGAACCAGGGAGTACAATCTCAGAATAATGAGCAGGCCTTTTTAGACTGGACGTAGGGGAATCTCTTCTCTAAGAGGGTGGGGAATGGTTGAAATTCTTTGCCCCAGTGGACTGTGGAGACTCGGTCATTAAAGTGCTGTTTACTGCTATTTCTTTTCTAATCTGCTGTTTCCCTTCTATTCTAAAAGATGATGATGTATTTCTTTTTTCCTTCAACATTGTAGTTTGATGGTATCCACGTAGTAAGTGGTTCACTTGATACCTCTATTCGTGTATGGGATGTGGAGACTGGGAATTGTATTCATACGCTAACAGGGCATCAGTCATTAACAAGTGGAATGGAATTGAAGGACAACACACTCGTTTCTGGAAATGCAGATTCCACAGTAAAAATCTGGGACATCAAAACAGGACAGTGTTTACAAACATTACAAGGTGAGTTTCTACACAAGACATATTGTATTGAACCAGTCTTAAATATTAAAATTTTCTTGTGGTGGTAAAACCTGTTCAGATTTCATGAGTGTGTCTTCAGATTCTTATTTTGAGCAAAGGCAGGGAGTTATTTTCAATCCATGTAATTAATATTGATTCCTGTAACATTGTCAAAGGCAGTAATAAGTTATGCTCATCTGTAATAAAGCATCTCAAGATGTTTCACAGGAGCATTATAAAACAAAATATTCTAGATGTAAGTTAGCTCACTGAGCTGGAAGGTTATTTTCAGATGTTTCGTCACCATACTAGGTAACATCAGTGAGAGCACTGGTGAAGCACTGCTGGTATGTCCCACCTTTCTATTTACAGTTCTTTGTTTCTTAAGGTGGGTGATGTCATTTGCGGTTTTTTTTTTCTCAAGGCAAGGTAGATAGGATCTAAATTGATGGGTTTCTGGTTAGAATGCCATGCCTCGAAGAATTCTCATGCATGTCTTTGTTTCAACTGTTCTAGGATGTGTGAGGAGACATTGGTCAGATGACCAAAGGCTTAGTCAGAGGTAAAGGTTTTAAACAGTATCTTAAAGTAGGAAAGCAAAGTATGGAGCTGAAGATCTGTCAAGAGGGTGAGAAGGTCATAATAAGCTAGAGGTAACAAGGCCATGAGTGAGATTGTCAGCAGCAAGTCATAACAAACAGGTGCAGGAGTTAGCCATTCGGGCCTGCGCCCTCATTCCAAGTGGTCATGGTTGATCTGATGGTTTTCTTAAGTCCCCTTTCCTGTCTGACTTTTCAATCTCTTATAGACTGAAAATCTAGATAAGTCAACACTGAATATGTTTCATAATGCAGTCTCCACTGTATTCTTATCTCCATTTTAAGTGAGAGACCCCTCATTTTTGAGTAATGTCCAATATTTCTAGATTCCACCACAAGAGCAAACATTCTCCTTGCATTTACTCTGGCCAGCCTCCTTGGAATGGTATGTTATAATAGTATCACCTTTCATTCTTCTAAACTCCAATGAGTATGTGCCAGGTCTGCTTCATTCCAGAAATCAGCCCAGTGAATCTTTTCTGAACTGCTTTCAATGTAAATATAACCCTTTTTAAGTCAGGAGATCAAAACTATATACTCTAGCTGCAGACTCACCAACGTCCTATGTGTTTTTAACAATTTTATACTGAATCCTCCTCGCAATAAATGCCATCTTCTATTTGCCTTCCTAATTACTTGCTGAACCAGCTTGCTAATTGTTTGGGATTCATGTGCAAGGACTCCTGCAATGCAATATTCAATGTTTTTTTGTTCCATTTATTATAATATTCCGTGTTTCTGTTTTTCCCACCAAATGCAGACAACCTCACATTTTCCCATTTGAGACTCCATCTGTGAAAACTTTGCCCATTTTCTTAGTCTATCTACATTTCTTTGCAAAATCGCTTTCATACTTCACAACTAACCTTCCTAACCATCTTTATGTCATCAGCAAGTTTGGCTACAATACAGTTAGCCCCTTCACACAAGATCATAAGTTGTTGAGGCACCAGCACTGATCCCTGTGGCACTCCACTAGCCTGAAAATAACTTATTTCGCCACTTCCTATTCATTAGCCAATTCTCCATCCATGCTAATGTATCACCCCCAACACTACAAGCTCAATCTTTTGTGAAGTGACCTTTTCTGTGACACGTAATCTAATGTTTGTGCATCTCAAAGAATTTTAATAAATGTGTCAAGGGTGATTTCTGTTTCACAGCACTTTTCACTCTGTGTTTTGAATTAAATGTCTTGCTACTAGATTCTAGCATTTTTGCAACGGCAGATGTTTAAATTAATTAGCCTATAACTTTCTGCTTTTTGACCCCCCCCCCTTTCCTTTAAATAGAGATGTGGAAAACTGTGAATATAACAATGTACTGAGACATCCTCAGATGATCTGAGGCAGGGTGAAGTGGGGTGATCTTACATAAATAGAAATAAGCAGTCTTAGTGATGACATGACTGAGTTCAGAAGTACATCTCGCAGTTCATTATGAAACCAAGGCTGCAGCACACTATAGCCAGGGAGTGACATGGAAGCAGTAGTTAGAGAAAAGAGTCTGGACAGAGGACTGAAAAATAATGGCTTCAGTCTATTCAATTTTTTTACCCAAAGTCAGATCAAATTGTGGTTTATAGAAGCTTTGTATTCACAAATGTGGTACCACATTTGCTCTTCCAAATGTGACTACAATTTAAAAGTATTTATTGGCTGCTTTCATGTACCCTCTGGTTATGAAATATTAAGGAATATTCCCAGAAAGTAAACTAACAAAATCATGGATTACCCTGTATCCTTTCGTAAACTAAGATAGTGGACATGAAAAAAATCTGTAAGAGCTGTTCCTTTTTGAGCTATTTTCAGTGTTAGAGCTGATTTCCTCGAATTCGAAGAGCAGTAATTACTGTTTTATAAGCTATTGCATTGTTTTGGAACTTTGAATAAAAATCAAAACGAAGGCAGTGACCACATGGGAAGTGATTCAGCTGCACAAAGAAACCCACACTGCTGTCTGACCCAGCAGTAACCTGCACAGCCGCTGTCTTTGCTGTCTGGTTTCAAGTATCTCTGGATAATCAAGTTCATTCTAAAAAAAAACAAACCATGAAATTCACAGCTGACCTTGGAGAAACGCAGCTAAGTGGTTTGTTAAAGTGTAATCTTAACTATGTTTTTTGTAAATTTACGGCTGTGAGTAGTATGGGGTCTTTTAGGTTATATGTTGTTATTGAGATCTGTCTCTTGATTAAACTTTAAAACTATAAAAACATAGGTACTAAGCTACCTTGGAGCAGTATTTTCAGAGCAGTAAGACTGTGCTGCTTTCTGGATCTGTAGGTTAAGGTGCAAAGATGGCCCTTAGTAGAATGAAGTGCTCTTCCTGTTACTGATGATTGTATCTGCAGGCAGTGTCTTTGTTTGCAAATCCTAGCATATTGCATGGATTGGTTGGAGCAGCAGCTAGGGGCAATGAGGAATTTACAAGAGTTAAGGGATGTGATGGATGGCAGTTGAAGGAGGGGAGATAAACTGAAAATACAATCAGGTAGATGGGTGAACTCCAGAAAAGCTAGGAGAGGGGGGCAGATAGTCACTGGAGACTCCTGCATTATTCATGTCTCACACAAATAGGCTGTTTTGGAAAAAGTAGGGACTGATGGGCTCTCGGGAATGTAGCACTGGCGGCCAGATTTCTGGTACTAAGGCTGGCTCTAATGTAATGAAGGGTACGCTAGTTCCAAATGATCGATTGAGATAAAGGACTATCTAGTCAGAGGCACAAGTAGACGATTCTGCCGCCGACAGCGAGACATCAGAATGGAGTGTTGACTCCCTGCAGCCAGGATCAAGGATATCTTGGTGAGGGTGCAGAATATTCTCAAAGGGGAGAGGGACCAGCAGGAGATAGTTGTACACATTGGAACAAACAACGTAGGAGGAGAAAAGGGTGAGATTCTGAGGAGAGAATATAGGAAGTTAGGCAGGAATGTAAATGGTAGAACCTCAGGGGGTAGCAATATGAGAGAAAGTGAAGACTACCGATGCTGGAGATCAGAGTCAAAAAGTGTGGCACAGGAAAAGCATAGCAGGTCAAGCAGCACTGGAGAAGCAGGAGAGTTAACATTTTGGGCATAAGCCCTTCATCAGGAATGTCTACATTTGGTAGTAATAAGGTAGTAATATGTGGATTACTCCATGCCACAAGCTAGTGAGAGTAGAAATAGGAGGATAGAGCAGGTGAATGCATGGCTGAGGAAATGGTGCAAGAGAGAAGGATTCACATTTTTAGATCAATGGAATGTCTTATGTGGTAGAGGTGACCTGCACAAGGAGGACAGATTGCAGTTGAATTAGAAGGGGATTAATATACTGGCAGGGAGATTTGCAAGAGCTGCTTAGGAAGATTTAAAGTAGTGTTGGGGGCAGGGAGATAGTGAAGAAAGAAATCACTTTGAAACTGGTACTGTTGGGAGAAGGAGTAGATCAAACAGACAGGGCAGGGAGGAACACAGTAGAAAGGCAGGTAGGACTGATAAATTAAACTGCATTTGTTTCAGTGCAAGAGGCCTAATAGGGAAGGCTAGTGAACTTGGCATGTTCAGGAACATGGGACAGGGATATCAGTTACAGAAATGTTGCTCAAAGATAGACAAGACGGGCAACTTAATGTTTCAGTGTATAAATGCTATATAAGGATCAAATGGAGGGCAAATCACATTTTTCCACACTCTAAGGATTCTATATTCTGTGTTCTATCTCAGTTACCTATAAGAATAATAGGGTGTTTATGATACGAAAATGTAACTTTTCAAACACAGATTGGAACTGCCATAGTGTTAAGGGCGTAAGTGGAGAGACATTTAAGTATGTACAGGAAAATTTCCTGATTCAGTGTGTGGATACACCTACTAGAGAATGTGCAAATCTTGGCAGGGCAAGTGACGAAGGTGTCAGTGAGGGAGCACTTTGGAGCCAGTGACCGTAATCCTATGAGTTTTAAAATAGTGATGGAAGAGGATAGACTGGATCTAAAAGTTAAAGTTCTAAATTGGAGGAAGGCCAATTTTGATGGTATCAGACAAGACTTTCAAACAGTGATTGGAGGTAGATATTCACAGGTAAAGGGATAGCTGGGAAAATGGGAGGCCTTCAATAATGAGATAACAAGAGTCCAGAGATAGTATTTTCCTGTTAGGGTGAAGGGCAAGGCTAGTAGAGGTAGGGAATGTTAGATGACTAGAGAAATTGAGATTTTGGTTAAGAATAAGAAGGAAGCATATGTCAAATACAGACAGCAGAAATTAATTGATTCCCTAGAAGAGTATAAGGCAGTAGGGGTATACTTAAGACTGATGTCAGGAGAGCAAAAAGCTTTGGCAAATAGAATCAAAGGGATTCTACAAATACATTAAGGATAAAATCGTAACTAGGGAGAGAATAGGCTGCCTATTGTGGAACTGCAGGAGGTGGGGAAGATACTAAATGAGTATTTGGCAGCAGTGTTTACTGTGGAGAAGGATGTGGAAGATAGAGAATGTGAGAAAATAAATAACAACATCTTGAAAAATATCCATATTACAGAGGTGGTGGTTCTGGAGGTCTTAAAACGCATAAAGGTGGATAAATTCCTGGGACCTGATCAGATGTACCCAAGAACTCTGTGGGAAGCTAGGGAAATGATTGCTGTGCCCCTTGCTGAGATATTTCTGTCATCGATAGCCGCAGGTGCGGTACTGGAAGTTGCCACTATTTAAGAAAGGTGATAAGGAAAAGCCAGGGAGCTACACAGTGAGCCTGACGTCTTTGATGGGAAAGTTGGTGGAGGGAATCCTGAGGGACAGGATTTACATGTATTTGGAAAGGCAAGGACTGATTAGGGATAATCAACTTGGCTTTGTGCATGGGATATCATGTCTTTTGAAGAAGTAACACAGAAGATTGATGAGGTCAGAGTGATGGACATGACCTGTATGGACATCAGTAAAACGTTCAACAACGTTCCTCGTAATAGACTGGTTAGCAAGGTTAGATGTCTCAGAATAGAGGAAGAACTAGCTGTTTGGATACAGAACTGGCTTGAAAGTAGAAGACGGGGTGGTGGTGGAGGTTTGTTTTTTAGACTAGAGGCCTGTGTCGGGTGGTGTGCTACAAGAATCAGTGCTGGGTTCATTTTTTTTTTGTCATTTTATATCAATGATGAGGAGGTGAACATAGGTATTGTTAGTAAGTTTCAGATGACACCAAAATTGGAGATGTAGTGGACAACGAAGAAGGTTACCTCAGATTACAACAGGATCTTCCATGAGTTGTAAATATACTAAATATTTTCACAATGTCTGGGTGGGTACGAGGATTGAACATTGTTTTCCTCAGCCCTGTCTGGTATGGAGTTCCCAATTTTATCTTTGCTCTAATTCAATTGGGGAGTATTGTGTTCCTGATCAAAAACTCACCGATTGAGAGAATAATGAGGCACTGATACTAACAAGGTTCAATATTTACATCTGTATGAAGGATTTCATTAAAATAAACTCAAATAAGCCTTGATCTTCATGTTTACACAACCTGTATCACCATATCAGGCTAATACAGTCAGCCCAAACTGTCAGCAGCTGGTCAGTATATCTTAAAATATGTAAGGAAGGTTCCCTTTAAAGTAGACTAACAAAAGCTCAGTTTGCAATTGGAAGTATTATGTCATTTGCATAGCCTGCAAATAGCACGTAATGAGAGCGAATGAATCTGAATTCAAGCATATCATCTGTAAACATGTCTAAGATATGCTGAGATTAGCACGCTGTTCTTCACTTCTTCTTTAATGGTCATTTGTAGCAAATAAATTATACTCTCTCAAGAATGAATTGATTTGCAGTGCTCCACTCTTAGTGTCACTTGATTTTCGTGGATGAACTGTATTTGCATATTATTTGTCCATTAAGCTCACCATAGAAAATTAACCTTAACAGCATAGGTACACCTTTTAAACAGCATTTTAATTGATTAATATTTTGCCCAGGATGTGAACAGTTGTAAGTGAATTGTTTTAGGTTATTTTAAGAATGTAAAATCTACACTTTTAGAGTCATAAAGTCATACAACACAAACAGATCTTTGGTCCAACTTGTCCACACCAACCAGACATCCAAATCTGACCTTGTCCCACTTGCCAGCATTTCACTCTCATCCCTATAAACCCTTCCTATTCATATACCCACCCAGGTGCCCTTTTGATTGTTGTAATATACCTTCCTCTACCACTTCCTTTGGCAGTTCCATACATGGACCATCCTCTGCATGAAAAAGTTACTGCTCAGGTCCTTTTCAAATCTTTCCCCCCTCACTTTAAACCAATGCCCTCTAAGTTTGGACTCCCCTGCCCTAGGAAAAACACCTTGGCTAATCACTCTATCCATTCTGCTTATACAGTCACCTGTCAGCCTCCATCCTCCTCAACGTTTTTTTCTTCAGTCCAATCTTTGATTTCCCATCTCTATTTCAGTTTGAAATTGTGGTCATGAAGATGATCATTCAAGATTACAAATGAATCTTGATCAATTGGGTCAATGGGCTAAGGAGTGGCAGATGGACTTTAATTTGGATACATTTTGATAAGGGTAGGGCTTATTCAGTTAATAGCAGGGTTCAGGTAATGTTGTCAAACAGAGAGACCTACAGGGTTCAGGTACATAGTTCTTTGAAAGTTGCGTCATAGGTAGACGGGATGATTTAGAAGGCATTTAGCACGCACCTGCATTGAGTATAGGAGTTGGGAAATCATGTTGCGATTGTACAGCTGTTGATGAAGCCATGTTTGGAGTAATGTGTACAGTTGTGGTCACCCAGCTATAGGGAGGATATTATCAAATTGGAAAAGATTTACCAAGATGTTGCCAGGACTGGAGGGTTTGAGTTATAAGGATAGGCTGGGACTTTTTTTCACTGCAGGTAGGAGGTTGAGGGGTGATCTTTTAGAGATTTATAAAATCATGAGGGGTATATTTAAGCGAATAGCAATGGTCATTTCCCTAAGGTGGGTAAGTCCAAAACTAGAGGGCATAGATTTAAGGTGAGAGGAGAAAAAATTACAAAGGACCCGAGAGACAACTTTTTCACACAGGGCAGTTTAGTTTGGGAAACTATGGTCAGCATGTACAAGTTGGGATGAAAGGTCTGTTTCCATTTTGTATGACTGATGCCTTGTGAGTTCTTTTATTTCTCAATCTTTTATTATTATTGGTTAAGGAAACCTGCTGTTTCTCCTGATATTCACAATAGTCCCAGAAGGCCTGTCACATCCATTGTACTGTTTCCAACACTTACTTCCAACAACTATGTTGGTAAATTGCTGTAAACTATAAACCATGCAGGATCAGGCCAAGGTGCCTTGCTCCATCAGAATCTGGACCATGCTTCTTTTAAACTAACATATGATTAATTTTGTGATCATGAAGGACAGTGCACAATCTGAAATGTTGTCTGTTACTACAATATTTATCAATAATCACTAACTTTTATTTAGATAGCTGAATGGAAATGCCCATTTTTTATTCCAAGTACATTAAATTGTCCTTTATCTGTTGGCAAATGTATACAATTTACCAACTTTCACAATCAAAAGGCATTGTTAACTTACAATACTTTTGAATTTGTCAGTCTTAGAAATGAAGCATTTTGATACTAATCTGATTGGAAAGCATATTATACCACTGTGCACTGTAACTGAGCACAATACCTGTCAGCAGTTAAAACCAGCTTGGCTAGTTTATCAGCTGAAGGCAAAGAAACTCTGGAGGAAGGGAGCACTTGAAGTGAATCTCTCCTACTAGATTTAATAGACGCCCAAGAGACTTCTGTTCGCTCATCAGATTTATGGAATCATGGAAGTAGTTACAACACTTATTTGGCCTATTGCACCATACCAGCACATAAGATAGTCTCAGGTTCCTTGACATCCTGCAAATGTTTCTCTGGCAGTTGCTTATCCATTTCTCTGTTGAAAGCATGGCTGAATTTACTTCCATTATCAGCTCTGTCAGCGTGTTCCACATCTTAACCACTTGTTGTGTTTAAAAGAAAAACATTTCATTGTCTCTGGTCCTTCTGTCAGCCCCATTAAATAAATGTCCTTCCTCCAATGGGAGCAGTTTTTCTCTATCTACTTTGTCTAAATCCCTCATGATTTTGATCAAAATTTCTCTCACCCTCCTCATCTGCAAAGAAGTAATCCCCAGTTTTGCCAATCTGTTCAAGTCACTGCAGTCACTAATTTCTGTAACCATTCTTACAAATTTTCTTTGTACCTCCGATATCCAGAATTGGACTTAAAGCTTTCGAGTTGAGGCCATTCTGCTATTTTATAAAGATTCATGATAATGTTTTTGCTTTGCACTCTTTGCAAATCCCTGAGTCTTTAATTGAGAGTTTGACTATCGGTCTTTTCTTCCATCCTGGTTTGTAAGGATTGCTGCTGAAAATGTGTTGCTGGTTAAAGCACAGCAGGTTAGGCAGCATCCAAAGAACAGGAAATTCGACGTTTCGGGCATAAGCCCTTCATCCTGATGAAGGGCTCTGGCCCGAAACGTTGAATTTCCTGTTCCTTGGATGCTGCCTAACCTGCTGTGCTTTAACCAGCAACACATTTTCAACTGTGATCTCCAGCATCTGCAAACCTCATTTTTTACCCTTTTGTAAGGATTGCTGCATAGCTTCCATTGGATTGGTCTGCACTTATGGGTAAAACACTACAGAAGTTTGCCATTGATCATTGCCATCTGCAGTTTGATTGAGAAAACTGTCCCACTATTGCTGCCTGTTGTCAGGCACAGGCAAAGATTTATAGGCTGACAATTAACCTGCATGGTCACATTGCACCTGCACCTTTCAATGCCAACAAGGCCTGGCATGGGAGTTGAAGCTGACACTTCAGACACACAGTTTGAGACATTGCCACTTTGTCACAAGATCCTCTGGAAGGATTGATAATTTTACATGTAAGTATAATAATGAGTTTGTTTATGAAGGAGGAGCCATCTCAGTTGTTTGAAAATATGTATAGGTTGCAAAGTATTTCGGTCCCCTGATTTATTTTCTTAATTTCCAAAAAATGGATTTAGGAAAATAAATGATTTAGAAAAATGTAGAATTATTAGTAATGAGTAAAAACAAGGAAAATAGTGTTTTCCAACCTATTTAGCAGTATAAAATTTAGGGTGACATCATGCAACAACAAAATAACGAGCAGCATAGTATATAATTATAAAAAGTTTGCAAATTATAGATTATTATATAAAATCCTGCATAAATTGAAAAAGTCTGTCTTAAAAGTATTTTGTAAGATTGCATCTACTGATCAGACCATTACTTATCTGAGCCACTGTAGCTTATTGACAATGGCCCAGAAACACAACGAGCACAGTTTGTGTGTGCCAACATCAAACATGTTGGAAGCCTGCTCTTTCCATGGCACTTGGGTGACTTGATTGGGCTCAAAAAAGCCCACCGTCTGTAGGAGGGGGTTGTGGTAGAGAGGAGAAAGTGAGGACTCAAGATGCTGGAGAGTATAAGTTGAAAAGCGTGGCGCTGGAAAAGCACAGCAGGTTAGACAACACCCGAGGAGCAGGAGAATTGACAATTTGGGCAGCAGCCCTTCATCAGGAATGTATTTGACATTATGCTTTTAGACTCCAAAATGGCCACAGGCAGAGCCATGGCCTCACAAGAAAGGAAGTTCAAGAAGCAAGTAGAGCAAGACATGGCTTGGATGTCTGTGCCAGTGCAGTGTCACAGACTAGAAGGAGGAACAGCTCCGCCAAAACTTCATGTCCCCTCTGTTCAAGAGTTAAATAACGTCACAGATGGTTTCAGAGTTTTATCTTTTTGAGAACACTCACTGAATTCTTACACAGTCATGAAAAAGTAAACACATTCTGGATGAGTGTTGATACCTGTAGCTTATTAAATCAAACTAATGCAGTTGTAACCATAAAAAAAATTACCATCCCCAGTAATTTCTCTCAACCCAGAATCTCAGAATTGTTAACATATAGAGAAAAGGCCATTTGGCCTTATTCAGTGTTCTGTCACCTCAGTTGCGATTGTGACTCCTGGTTGTGGGGGTGGGGGAGGAGCATCAGGTGTTACTAGATTTCCTTGATTTCTGTGACAAGCTCTGCAGTTTGGCACAATGAAGTATCTTAGTTGCATGTAAAAAGAGTAAAACAATTTGTGTCATATAATGTCTTTCATGATCACGTGAAATCCCAAAACATTTTACGGACCAGGAAGAATTTTCTGAAGAGTAACAATATTAGTACGTAACAAGCATGGCTAGATAGAACAGTCTAATTCTGCACAGCAATGTGATAAAGGTGGTGATTCTTTCTGTGATCTTGATTGAAAGATAAATATTGGCCAGGGCACGTTACATTCCAAAGTCTGGCTCCCTCAGTGCTGCACTGGAGTGTAACGTTTTAGTGTATGTGCTCAAGTCCTGGAGTAGAACTTGCACCCACCACTTTGTGACTCAGAGATGAGAGTGCTACTGACTGAGCCACAGCTTAAACCCTTTGCACATGAAGAAGATGGAGGCACCAAATTGAAGTTTTTAATTCTTTTTCCTGTCAGTAATATATTAAAGTTATGTTTTTTTCCCTAGCTGGTGTTGTACAAGGATATGTAGAGTTTTGAGGAATGGCTTGTTGATTCACCCCATTTTTTGTTTTCTTCACTAGGGCCTAACAAACATCAGAGTGCTGTGACATGCCTCCAATTCAACAAGAACTTTGTGATAACTAGCTCAGATGATGGGACTGTAAAACTTTGGGACCTGAAAACAGGGGAGTTCATTCGAAATTTGGTTACACTGGAAAGTGGAGGAAGTGGAGGTGTTGTCTGGAGAATCAGAGCATCGAATACAAAGCTTGTGTGTGCAGTTGGAAGCAGAAATGGGACTGAAGAAACAAAGTTGCTTGTATTGGACTTTGATGTGGACATGAAGTGAAGAAATGGAATAAGAATTTGCCTATTAGCTCAGTGTACATCACCCTGCCATTGGTGGGTACAGGATGTTGGTTCAGGGCAACAGGATGCATGATGAAGACACAAAGACCTATGGATCACCGGGAAAGGGAGTAAGGGAGGACATCTTATAACTGACAAAATTTGACTTGGTCAGATGCACATATTGTCTTGTTATATCTGCCTTCTCTTTTGACTCTGGGCAGTTTTTGTGTAGAAAGAATTGATACAAAGCAGAGTGCAATGATTATTTTTTTAAAGATTCTCAGCAGCAAGGCATAAAAAAAATTATTTGAAATGTTATGTTTTAAACAAGCTGCTTATCAGGCCAAGAGCTGGTTTTCTTAAAGACTTGGTTGTTTAAATGTCTCAGTTTTGTTTTTCCAGGTTTCAACATTTGGAACCTTACTGTGAATTTTGTACAATTTTTATATATATATATATATATATATATATAAAATAAATATATATATATATATATTATATATATATATGCCTAATGTTGCCAACAAACAGTCACAGTATTAACATATATTTCTCTATTTATTCACCACTGCTTCCAGATTCTTTTAATGAGGGTTTATATAGTTCTTTAGAGGCAAATTATCCTGAGTGATCTAAGTACTTAAAAGGACTCAAAGCTGGAAGAGTTCTTAAGGTTGTTAATTGAATGAGTCTTTGGACTTGTTAAAGGTGTCCCATCCCTGTACTGTAATCCCAGTGGCCAAATAACTTGCTGCTAAGTTGTCTTTTGTGACATTTCACATCCAGATACTAGTTCTAAACGTGGTCTAGTATGGATGATTTTTGAGTTTTAAAAAGGCATTTGCCACTGAAACTTGAGCCAACTGTGCCTCTGAGAGGCTGAAAGAAGGAAGGAGACGCAGACTGTCATAGTGTGATTTGCTTGCAAGCAGGAAATTGAGAAGTGTTATGTGCTACATTGGATTTCTTTTTCCAAACAATGTTGAACACATTCCTTCAGATGGGAGCTCTTTCAGCCTGTATTGTGGAGAATTTCATTGTGAGGATTATAGTGGAACAGTCAAAAACACAATTAAGATTACTGACATAATGCAAAAGAACAAAAAGTTTAAGTGAAACATGCATACAAATAAGAAGTGTCATTGCTGGTCAGTCTTAGTGTAAACAGTATTGAAATATCCAATTGTTACAGTTATTGCTGTGAGCCACTGACGAAACAATACCAAATGTTTTGGACTGAATGCGGCACAGGCAAAAAACAGTTAAATTGTTTGCCTAATTATTATTCAAGATCCACAACGCAACATGAACTGTGAAAGTGGTTTAACACTGTATACTAAACAATCCTGAGTTCAATACTTTGTTTTTCTTTTTATTTTCCTGTTAATTTATAGTCTGGTTTTTAAAACAGAAAAATCAGATTTCAGATTTTTTTTTACTTTACAGTATGTAACTGCCTGACGTGATGGAGAAACGTTAAAGGGATTGTGTCTATGGTTTGATTCACTTAGAATTTTTATTTTCTTATAACTTAAGTGCAATAAAATGTGCTTTTTCATTTGAAATTGTGTTTAGCTTTTGTGTTGCACTATTTGGTTTATATTGACTGCATATTCCTATCATTCAGTAGTATTTTGTACAATATGGACTGCTTTCACTTATATTCCCACTACAAAAATTATAACAACTTAAAATCCTGAGTTCTCACAAGCACTCATTTTATGATTAAGCTTTTTTCTTTTCAATGCAATCATGTAGAAGGCAAATGTGTCTGAATGCAATGAGCTTTTTTAATGGGAAAATGCTTAGTTTTGATTTACTGAGTTTTGAATTGTTTCCTTATTCAGAAATGTGTAAATGAGAAGAAAGCAGTAAAACCTTTTTTGGCACTAAGTTAAAAATCACACAACTCCAGATTATAGTCCAACAAGTTTATTTGGAAGCATTAGTTTTCAGAGCGTCTCTCCTTCATCAGGTGGTTATGGAGCAGGATCATAAAACACAATGTACAGCAAAAGATTATAGTGTCGTGCAACTGAAATGATATATTGAACAAACTAGATTGCTGTTAAGTCTTTCATCTTTTTGAATGGGTTGCAGTTTCGGTTCATTAATATGCAAATTCCAGAACTATTTTTCAGTCACATTCTCCAGATAACTTAAGGTTTTATTTTAAAAAGAAGTGACCTCTCAGCTCAGACAGTGCATTAAAGGTTATTCTGTATCCCAGTCTTAGTCAGTGTAGCATCCACAACACCTAAGATTTCAACTGGTGAGGGTTAACCACCCGAGTTCATCAATGAAAATTAAGCAACAACCATAGTTAGATAACTGCTAAGAGCTTCACTGCATTTAATGAGGAACATAATATCCATATCAATACACAAATAGTTTATCCATTTCACATAATCACACAATACAATTAGCAATCAAATAGTGGCCAATATTTCACAATGTTGTTCATGTGATTAAAGGGTCTAATATATTGTGGACCTTACACAACCAAATGACTCCAAAGGAAATGTAGCATATGAAAGCTAAAGCATCTCAGGAAATTCACTCAAATACTCTTAAATTCTTCAATCTGTTTTTCGGCTGCTAGGTTATTAAACTGATCGTGTAACTTGGCTTAGTCACAAATACTCACATCAAAATCACTCCAGAATCTTCATTAGTGTTCAGAAGCAGTCTGTTTGACCCATCAGTCCCATTCCAGCTTTCTGTAAAATAAATCCATTCAACTGTTTATCTGTGGGTCTACAATGTCTTCCCACTTCATGAATTCAGCTAATTCCTTTTTGAAAAAGATTTAATTGAATCTGCTTTCACCATCCTTGCATGCAGGTTACCCAGGTCATATAGACACTGCTTTAAAAAATGGTTTTCTTTGTATTACCTTTGACACTTTTGCTAGTCACCTTAAATCTGTGCCCTCTGGTTAATGGGAACAGTGTCTCCTTATCATTGAGTACAGGCTACTCAATGTTGAGCAATTGTGTCAAATCTCTTAACCTTTCAAAAGAACACTTTTCTTATCTATCAATTTTATTGAAGTCTTTCAGCCGTGGAACTATTCTCATAAGTCTTTTTTTCTGCAGCCTAAGGTCTTAGTAACTTGCTTAAAGTCTCAATACTCCAGCTGTGATTAAGCCAATTTCCTTCATTCACACTTGTCTTAAGGGACTGTTAATTTTGCTCTGAATTATTGTTTTTTTAAAAGCCTTTGGAGTAGCAGTGGGTAGAGAAAGAAGAATGAGAGAGCTTGATCTAAAGGTACAGTGTTGGGGTGGAGGGTGGTTAATCTAAATATAGACTGGAAAAATCAGATGGAGAAAAAAATAGTATAGATGACAGCATTTGTGACCAAGCCCACAGAGAGATGACACTAGACTTGGTATTGACCAATTAGATAATGTTACTAATGACCTCATCGTGAACATGCCTCTAGGCAGTAATGATAATTGAATCTTACATATAGTTTAAGGGAGAGAAGTTTAGGTCTAAAACCAGAATTTAAAACTTACATGAGGACAATTATCGGTGCATGAAATCAGAGCTAGTGAAAGTAAATTAGCACTATAGGTTAACAGGTAGAGACACAGTGGTAGACATCTAAGGGAATATTTCAGAATGCACAGAGTAAGTTGTCCCAAAGAAAATGAAATATTCCAATGGGAGGATCCAGAATGTGTTTAACTGAAAAGTTAACCATCATATTAAATTTAAAGAAAGAGCATGTTGTGCAAAGGTGGGTGGTGGATCAGAAAAACTGAACAGAATATGTAAAGTAGCAGAGAATACCTCAAAGATTAATGAGTGAAACAGAGTACAGGAGAAAGCCAGCTAAAAATAAAGACAGATAGTTAGAGTTTTTGCAGCCATTTAAAACAAGTCAACAAAGTGAGCATCAGCCCTATAGTAAATGACTCTGGGCAATTAGTAATGCAAAATAAGGTGAGAGCAGATGAATTGAGCATATAAATTTATATTGGTCTTCATGTTAGAGAATACAAGTAATATCACAGATATGGAAGTCAATCAGGAAATGAAACTGAGGGAGGGATTTTTAAAAATTGCAATCCCAATATAGTATTACATCGCAACTTGCTGGAATTGTGTTTGACTGGTGCCCTGGTCCAAGTCTTTTGCATCCTAGAATCTTATAATAAGTGGTTAATGAGATAGTTGATGTGTTGGTTTTAAATTTTCAACATTCATCAGATTTGAGAAAGGTTCCATTAGATTGGAAAGTAGTTAATGTAATTCCTTTGTTTCAAAAGGGAGCAAGACCAAGCAGCGTAGATCAGCTAGTTTACCATCTATCATAGGGAAAATATTACAGATGTCATATCAGGAAACTTGGATAGATATAAAGCAATCAGATTTGGCATGGTTTTATGAAAAGGCAATCATGTTTAAGAAATTTATTTGAATGATTTGAAGTAACATACTGTCAATAAAGTGGAACCAGTGGATATAAAGTACTCATGTTCAGACAGTATTTGATAAGGTGCTGCTTTAATGATTATGGTGAAAAATAAAGGCTTGTGGTGAGGGGTTAATATATTGGCTGGCATACGTAGGAGATTGACTTGATTACAAGAAAGTGGGTAGAAATGGGTCATATTCTCATTGGCAAGGCATTCCATTTTGTGTGCTAAAGAGATCAGCTCTGCAATTAGTGTTAATAATTTGGGTAAAAGGAATGAAGATATAGTAGCTAAATTTTCTGATCTCACGAAGATTGGTTGGAAAGTAAATTGTTAAAAGGGAGGCTGTAAAAGGACTGGTGAAGTTAGGGGAATGGGCAAAGATTGCAAATGCAGTATTAAATGAAAAAATCTGAAATTGCCCATTTTGGCAGGAACAATAAAATAAACAAGCTTATCTCAATGGTGAGAGATTACAGGCCTCTAATACACAGAGAGATCCGGATGTACTAGTGCAAAGTATGCAGCAAATAACTAGGAAATCAAATAGAATATTATTGTTTATTGCAAGCAGAATTTCATATAA
Source organism: Hemiscyllium ocellatum (assembly GCF_020745735.1). Lineage (NCBI taxonomy): Eukaryota > Metazoa > Chordata > Chondrichthyes > Orectolobiformes > Hemiscylliidae > Hemiscyllium > Hemiscyllium ocellatum. Next base: position 164,679,308 of record NC_083401.1, on the reverse strand, counting down.
AAGGTTATACGTACAGGACATTGGTAAGACCATATCTAGAGCACTATATATATGGTCTCCTTATTTACCAAAGGATGTATATGTTTTGGAAGCAAGTCGGGGAAATTTCACTAGATAGACTGGGAATAAGCAAAATATTTTATAAGATAGACTCTTGACATGCAAAGGGATACAATGTTATTGTGGTTAAGCAGGAATGCAAAGTTAAGATTAAAGTCAGATCTTATTGAATGGCCAAACAAGGACCATATCTTGCTCCTAATTCCTATGTGTATATGTAAACTGACTGGCCGGTAGTTGCTTAGTTTTTTTTATATTTAGTTATTTATACCTAGCTTTTTTTTTGACAAGGTATTACGTTTACAATTCTCCAGGCTCCTGCTACCAACCTTATATCTCAGGAGATTGGAAAGATTATGGCTAGTACCTCCATGTTTTCCACCCACACGTCCCTCAGATGCATCCCATCTAGACCCGATATTGACCCAACCAATATCTCAGCCACCTTGCCTTTTATTGTGATTTTGGCAACATTATCTTGACAAATGTAAAGTACTCATTTAGAATCTTAACATCTGTGGTATTTAAGTTACTTGAGAAGATTCTGAAGAATAAGAACATGCAGTTAGAAAGACAGGGTTTGATTAGGAATAGAGTTTAGATCAGAATAGAGCAGGAAAATCGACGTTTCAGGCAAAAGCCCTTCATCAGGAATAGAGGAATGATGGAGATAAAAATTGTGAGTGGAAGATCATGCCTCTCAAATTTGTTAGAGTTCTTTGATGAAGTGACCAGGAAGGTTGATGAGGGCAGGGCAGTAGACAGAGTCTCTCTAGATTTCAGTAAGGCTTTTGATAAGGTTACACATGGAAGGTTGTTTTGGAAGGTTAGATCGCGTGGAATCCAGGGTGAGCTGGCAAATTAGATACAAAATTGACTTGATAAGAGGGTAATAGTGGAAGGATGCTTGTCAGACTGGAGGCCTGAGACTAATGAAGTGCCTCAGGAGTCGGTGCTGGGCCCATTACTGTTTGTTATCGGTATCAATGATTTGGATGAGAATTTTGGGTGGCATGGTGGCTCGGTGGTTAACACTGATGCCTCACAGCACCAAAGACCCAGGTTCAGTTTCAGCCTTGAGGGCCAATCCACGTGGAGTTTGATGGGAGATCAGGAAATAGCTGAAGAACTTAATAAGTACTTTGTGTCAGTCTTCATGGTGGTAGACATGAGTAATATCCCAACAATTAAGGAGAGTCAGGGGGTAGAGTTGAGTATGGTAGCCATCACAAAAGACAAAGTGCTAGAAAAGATAAAAGGTCTAAAAATTGATAAATCTCCTGGCCGGGATGGGCCCTCAGTTCTGAGGGAGGTGGCTTGAAGAAATAACGGGGGGATTAGTTGTAATCTTTCAAAAATTACTGGAGTCAGGGAAAGTCCCAGATGATTGGAAAATCGCTGTTGTAACCCCCTTGTTTAAGAAAGGATCAAGACAAAAAATGGAAAATTATAGGCCAATTAGCCTAACCTCAGTTGTAGGTAAAATTCTAGAATCCATCGTTATGGATGAAATTTCTAAATTCTTGGAAGTGCAGGGTCGGATTAGAACATTTAGTAAGGGGAGGATTTATGGATTTAGTAAGGGGAGGTCGTGCCTGGCAAACCTGTTGGAATCTTTGAAGAGGTAACGAGTAGGTTAGACCAGGGAAACCCAGTGAATGTGGTCTATCTAGACTTCCAAAAGGCCTTTGATAAGGTGCCACATGGGAGGCTGCTGAGCAAGGTGAGGGCCCATGGTGTCCAAGATGAGCTACTGGCGTGGATTGAGGATTGGCTGTCTGACAGAAGGCAGAGAGTTGGGATAAAAGGTTCTTTTTCGGAATGGCAACCGGTGACAAGTGGTGTCCAGCAGGATTCAGTGTTGGGGCCACAGCTGTTCACTTTATAAATTAATGATCTGGATGAAGAGACTGGAGGCATTCTGGTGAAGTTTGCTGATGTTACGAAGTTAGGTGGACAGGCAGGTAGTACTGAGGAAGTGGGGAGGCTGTAGAAATATTTAGACAGTTTGGGAGAGTGGTCCAGGAAATGGCTGATGAAATTCAATGTGAGCAAATGCGAGGTCTTGCACTTTGGAACAAAGAATATAGGCATGGACTATTTTCTAAACAGTGAGAAAATTCATAAAGTCAAAATACAAAGGGATCTGGGAGTGCTAGTCCAGGATTCTCTAAAACTTGGAGGTTGAGTCTGTGATTAAGAAAGCAAATGTAATGTCATTTATCTCAAGAGGGTTGGAATATAAAAGCAGTGATGTGTTTCTGAGACTTTATACAGCTCTAGTTAGGCCCACTTTAGAATACTGTGTCCAAATTTATGCTCCACACCTCAGGAAGGACATACTGACACTGGAGCGTGTCCAGCGGAGATTCACACGGATGATCCCTGGAATGGTAGGCCTAACATACGATGAACAGCTGAGGATCCTGGGATTGTATTTATTCAAGTTTAGAAGGTTGATCTAATAGAAATTACAAAATAATGCATGGCTTAGAAAGGGTGGATGCTGGAAATTTGTTTCCGTTAGGCGAGGAGTCTCGGACCTGTGGGCATAGCCTTAGAATTAGAAGGAGTCAATTTAGAATGGAAATGAGACATTTGTTCAGGCAGACAGTGGTGGGCCCGTGGAATTCATTGCCATGGAGCACAGTGGAGACCTGGATGTTAAATGTCTTCAAGGCAGAGATTGATAAATTCTTGATCTCGCAAGGAATTAAGGGCTACTGGGAGAGTGTGGGTAAGTGGAATAGAAATGCCCATCAGCCATAATTGAATAGTGGAATGGACTCAATGGGCTGAATGGCCTTACTTCCACTCCAATGTCTTATGGTCTTCTAAGAACTCCACAATCTCACCTTTAATGATAGACTTTAAAATCTTACCAACGACCGGGGTCTGGATAACCAGCCTATAGTTTCCTGTTTTCTGCCTCCCTCCCTCCTTAAGTAGGGATGTTACATTAGCCATTTTGCAGTTGTCTGGGACCCTCCCTGACCAGTGATTCTTGAAAGATTGCCATCAAATTCCCCTATATCTGGGAGATAGTTCATTTGGTCCAAATTTCAGGTTCCCCAGCACCTCCTTAGTGATGGCCACTATACTCACCCGTGTCCCTTGATTCCATTGACAGTAAACTGCTGGTGTCTTCCACTATGAAAACTGATGCAAAGTATCTATTCAGTTCCTCTGCCATTTCTTTGTACCCATTACTACTTCCCAATTGCATTTTCTAGAAGTCCAATGTCTATTCTTGCCTCTCCTCACATTTTATATACCTGAAAAAACTTGCAATCTTATTTGATATTATGAGCTAGCTTACCCCCATATTTAACCTTCTCCCCTCTTATTGTATTTTGAGTTACCCTTTGTTGATTTTTAAAAAAAATATTTCTCTATTTTTTGGTATCCCACTAATGTTCATCATATTATATGCTTTTTCCTTTTAGTGTTATGCAGTCCGAGACTTCCCATGTCAGCCATGGTGGCCTCATCTTCCCCGTTCTGATCACAGGAGCTCACTGAGGTCCAAGCTCTTCAATTCCAAAGGTCACCACTTATTAGCATCTCGAGCTACACTTCCTTCCTGTACAGAAACTGTTCACTGTGGGCTCGATAAAACATTAAAATGGAACCCAGGTTTCTGATTCAAGTGAGTGCAAAAGATCTCATTGAGGTGCTGGGAGTCTGTCCATTTGTTTCTTTGTGAAGGAAAAAGCAGTAAATTTAATCAATTGGTGTTTGTGAGATGTTGCTTCATGCAATCGATAGAATTAAATGATGGCACAAACAACAGCCCTGCCACATCTATTCATGAATGATGGTGTCAATTAAACAACTAATCAGAGGAAGGTGCTCTGTCAATGTCCCCTATTCCTAACAATGGGCGATCCCAACAATTCAGTACAAAAGAGAATGCTGAAGGATTTACAGTTCTATCCTTCTGAGGGGTGACCTTGCAGAGACTTATAAAATTGTAAGGGGCATGGATAGGGTAAAAAGGCAAGATCTTTTCACTGTGACAGGGGAGTCCAAAACTAGAGGCTGTATGTTTTGAGGTGAGAGGGGAAAGATATAAAAGGGACCTAAGGGGCAACTTCTTCAAACAGAGAGTGGTGCATGTACAGGAATAAGTTGCCAGAGGAAGTGGTGGAGGCTGGAACAATTACAACATTTAACAGGTACCTAGATGGGCAAATGAATAGGAAGGGTTTAAAGTGATAAGTGGGACAAGATTTATTTAGGATATCTGGTTGACATGGATGACTTGGACCAAAGGGTTTGATTCAGAACTGTATATTTCTATGATCTGAGAGAGTTGCTCTGAGAGGCAAGTCGGGGGTCAGTTAAAGAGTTATTCAGGAGTTAGGCTGGGTATAAAATAGCCTATCTTTGCCTCAGTAAGTTTATTGGAACCCTCTGAATTCTCTGATTTAAATGGAGACTTTCTGAGTTTTCACAACAGAAACTTCAACTTCCAGGAAATTCCTTCAGAGTGGAGATGGATTCCGCAGGATTCTCTTATGCTGGAATAATAACTGTCTGCCGATCGAAAATCCAGGCCAGGAATATCATTTGCTTTTTGGTACCAATATTGAATTGTCCTTTTTCAATTTTGAGCATTCATTGAGAATGATTCAAGCCCAACCCTGTTGATGGCCTCAAAAACATCCAAGGTCAGTTTGATTAACCAACTGCAACTTGCTCAAGACTGACACTTTAATCTTTAATGTAGATAAAACACTGACAATGTGACCATGAGAGCTGACCGACTCCTGGTTAACAGGAACTGGCAGCCAACTGGGGATATTACAGGAGTTTGGTTCTTGACATTTAAGCATGTTGACACCAGTCATTCCTTCAGATCAGTGGAATTGTGTTATTTTGCAACATAAATTGTCATTCCAGATACCTGCACCTTGCATTGTTCAGTAAGTTGCAGTTTTATTCAGCTTTGATATTTTTCTCTTTGGAATTGACTCAAGAATCCCACGTGGTTTCACTAAACTGGTACAATATGTAAACACAGCGAGTATTGTTTAATGTGATTATGAAATTCAGGAGACTGAGCGCTTGCCCTTGGGGTTGAGTTGTGGTAACTTTACTCACAATGTGTTTCCTGTTAAATGTAAAGATCTGACTCATTTACCGCCAGGGGCATTCAGTTCACCATCAGCTGCAGCTTGATGCTTGTGGTTTGTTCACAGACGCTGCAGCAACCTGAGGGGCAGGTCAGGGAGCAGTCTTCAGGTAGGTCCTTGCATCAGCAGTGTCTTTCTTAGACTGCCAATCCCAGTAATCATACTCCCAATGCCGGCAATCACATTCCCAATCCCGGCAATCACATTCCCAATCCTGGTAATCACACTCCCAATCCCAGTAATCACATTCCCAATCCTGGTAATCACACTCCCAATCCTGGTAATCACACTCCCAATCCCAGTAATGACGCTGCCAGTCCCAGTAATCACACTCCCAATCCTGGTAATCACACTACCAATCCCAGTAATATCGCTGCCAATTCCAGGGATCACGCTGCCAATCCCGGCAATCACACTCCCGTTCTCAATAATCACAATGCCGATCCCAGTAATCACACTGCCAGTCCCAGTAATCGCACTGCCAGTCCCAGTAATCACACTGCCGATCCCAGTAATCACACTGCAAGTCCCAGTAATCGCACTGCCAGTCCCAGTAATCACACTGCCAATCCCAGTAATCACACTGCCAGTCCCAGTAATCACACTGCCAGTCCCAGTAATCGCACTGCCAATCCCAGTAATCACATTGCCAAACCCAGTAATCACACTGCCAATCCCAGTAATCACACTGCCAAACCCAGTAATCACACTGCCAGTCCCAGTAATCACACTGCCAGTCCCAGTAATCACACTGCCGATCCCAGTAATCACACTGCCAGTCCCAGTAATCACACTGCCAGTCCCCGTAATCACACTGCCAGTCACAGTAATCACACTGCCGATCCCAGTAATCACACTGCCTATCCTCGTAATCACACTGCCAATCCCAGTAATCACACTGCCAAACCCAGTAATCACACTGCCAGTCCTAGTAATCACACTGCCAATCCAAGTAATCACACTGCCAGTCACAGTAATCGCACTGCTGATCCCAGTAATCACACTGCCAAACCCAGTAATCACACTGCCAGTCCCAGTAATCACACTGCCAGTCCCACTGCCAATCACACTGTCCGTCCCAGTAAGCACACTGCCTATCCCAATAATCACACTGCCAGTCCCAGTAGTCACACTTCCGGGACAGTAATCACACAGCCAATCCCGGTTATCACACTGCCAATCCTGGTAAACACACTGCCAGTCCCAGTAATCACACTGCCAGTCCCAGTAATCACACTGCCAATCCCAGTAATCACACTGCCAGTCCCAGTAATCACGCTGCCAGTCCCATTAATCACACTGGAGGTCCCAGTAATCACACTGCCAATCCCAGTAGTCACACTGCCAGTCCCAGTAATCGCACTGTCGGTCCCAGTAATCACACTGCCAAACACAGAAATCACACTGCCAAACACAGTAATCAGACTGCCTATCCCAGCAATCACACTGCCAATCCCAGTAATCACACTGCCAATCCCAGTAATCGCACTGCCAGTCCCAGTAATCACACTGTCGGTCACAGTAATCACACTGCCAGTCCCAGTAATCACACTGCCGGTCCCAGTAATCACGCTGCCAATCCCAGTAATCACAATGCCAGTCCCAGTAATCACACTGCCAATCCCAGCAATCACACTGCCAATCCCAGTAATCACACTGGCAGTCCCAGTAATCGCACTGCCAATCCCAGTAATCACACTGCCTGTCCCAGTAATCACACTGCCAATCCCAGCAATCACACTGCCAATCCCAGTAATCACACTGCCAGTCCCAGTAATCACACTGCCAAACCCAGTAATCACACCAACAATCCCTGTAATCACACTGCCTGTGCCTGTAATCCTACTGCCAGTCTACAGTAATCACACTGCCAATCCCAGTAATCACAGAGCCAGTCCGATTAATCACACAACCAATCCCAGTATTCACACTGCCAAATCCGGGTAATCACAACTGCAGTCCCAGTAATCACACTGCCAAACACAGTAATCAGACTGCCAGTCACAGTAATCTCACTGCCAAACGCAGTAATCACACTGCCAATCCCAGTAATCACAGTACCAAATCCCTGAAATCACACTGCGAATCCCAGTAAACACACTGCCAATCCTAGTAATCACACTGCCAGTCCCAGTAATCACGCTGCCGGTCCCATTAATCACACTGTCGGTCCCAGTAATCACACTGCCAATCCCAGTAATCACACTGCCAGTCCCAGTAATCACACTGGCAGTCCCAGTAATCACACTGCCAACCCCAGTAATCACGCTGTCACTCCCAGTCATCACTTTGCCAGTCCCAGTAATCACACTGCCAAACACAGTAATCACACTGTCAATCCCAATAATCACACTGCCAATCGCAGTAATAACACTGCCAAACACAGTAATCACACCAACAATCCCAGTAATCATACTTCCAGTCACAGTAATCACACTGCCAGTCACAGTAATCACACTGCCAGTCACAGTAATCACACTGCCAAACCCAGTAATCACACCAACAATCCCAGTAATCACACTGCCAATCCCAGTAATCGCACTGTCGGTCCCAGTAATCACACTGCGAAACACAGAAATCACACTGCCAGTCACAGTAATCACACTGCCAAACACAGGAATCACACTGCCAGTCACAGTAAACTCACTGCCAAATGCAGTAATCACACTGCCAATCCCAGTAATCACACTGCCTTTCCCAATAATCACACTGCCAACCCCTGTAATCACATTGCCAGTTCCAGTAATCACACTGCAGTCCCAGTCATCACATTGCCCGTCCCAGGAATCACACTGCCAAACTCAGTAATCACACTGTCAATCCCAATAATCACACTGCCAATCCCAGAAATAACACAGCCAAACACAGTAATCACATCAACAATCCCAGTAATCACACTGCTCAACACAGTAATCACACTGCCCAACACAGTAATCACACTGCCAAACACATTAATCACACTGCCAAACACAGTAATCACACTGCCAGTCACAGTAATCACACTGCCAAACCCAGTAATCACACTGCCAATCCCAGTAATCACACTGCCTATCCCAGCAATCACACTGCCAATCCCAGTAATCACACTGCCAATCCCAGTAATCGCACTGCAAGTCCCAGTAATCACACTGCCAAACTCAGTAATCAAACTGCTTATCCCAGTAATAACACTTCCAATCGCAGTAATAACACTGCCAAACACAGTTATCATACCAACAATCCCAGTAATCACACTGCCAAACACAGTAATCTCAGTGCCAAACAGAGTAATCACACTGCAAGTCACAGTAATCACACTGCCAAACCCAGTAATCACACTGCCAATCCCAGTAATCACATTGCCTATCCCAGCAATCACACTGCCAATCCCAGTAATCACACTGCCAATCCCAGTAATCACACTGCCAATCCCAGTAATCGCACTGCCAGTCCCAGTAATCACACTGTCGGTCCCAGTAATCACACTGCCAGTCCCAGTAATCACACTGTCGGTCCCATTAATCACACTGCCAATCCCACTAATCACACTGCCAGTCCCAGTAATCACACTGCCGATCCCAGTAATCACACTGCAAGTCCCAGTAATCGCACTGCCAGTCCCAGTAATCACACTGCCAATCCCAGTAATCACACTGCCAGTCCCAGTAATCACACTGCCAGTCCCAGTAATCGCACTGCCAATCCCAGTAATCACACTGCCAAACCCAGTAATCACACTGCCAAACCCAGTAATCACACTGCCAGTCCCAGTAATCACACTGCCTGTCCCAGTAATCACACTGCCGATCCCAGTAATCACACTGCCAGTCCCAGTAATCACACTGCCAGTCACAGTAATCACACTGCCGATCCCAGTAATCACACTGCCAGTCAGAGTAATCACACTGCCAGTCCCAGTAATCACACTGCCAGTCACAGTAATCACACTGCCTATCCTCGTAATCACACTGCCAATCCCAGTAATCACACTGCCAAACCCAGTAATCACACTGCCAGTCCCAGTAATCACACTGCCAATCCAAGTAATCACACTGCCAGTCACAGTAATCGCACTGCTGATCCCAGTAATCACACTGCCAAACCCAGTAATCACACTGCCAGTCCCAGTAATCACACTGCCAGTCCCACTGCCAATCACACTGTCCGTCCCAGTAAGCACACTGCCTATCCCAATAATCACACTGCCAGTCCCAGTAGTCACACTTCCGGGACAGTAATCACACAGCCAATCCCGGTTATCACACTGCCAATCCCAGTAATCACACTGCCAAACCCAGTAATCACACTGCCAGTCCCAGTAATCACACTGCCAATCCAAGTAATCACACTGCCAGTCACAGTAATCGCACTGCTGATCCCAGGAATCACACTGCCAAACCCAGTAATCACACTGCCAGTCCCAGTAATCACACTGCCAGTCCCACTGCCAATCACACTGTCCGTCCCAGTAAGCACACTGCCTATCCCAATAATCACACTGCCAGTCCCAGTAGTCACACTTCCGGGACAGTAATCACACAGCCAATCCTGGTAAACACACTGCCAATCCCAGTAATCACACTGCCAATCCCAGTAATCACACTGCCAGTCCCAGTAATCACGCTGCCAGTCCCATTAATCACACTGGAGGTCCCAGTAATCACACTGCCAATCCCAGTAGTCACACTGCCAGTCCCAGTAATCGCACTGTCGGTCCCAGTAATCACACTGCCAAACACAGAAATCACACTGCCAAACACAGTAATCAGACTGCCTATCCCAGCAATCACACTGCCAATCCCAGTTATCACACTGCCAATCCCAGTAATCGCACTGCCAGTCCCAGTAATCACACTGTCGGTCCCAGTAATCACACTGCCAGTCCCAGTAATCACACTGTCGGTCCCAGTAATCACGCTGCCAATCCCAGTAATCACAATGCCAGTCCCAGTAATCACACTGCCAAACCCAGTAATCACACCAACAATCCCTGTAATCACACTGCCTGTGCCTGTAATCCTACTGCCAGTCTACAGTAATCACACTGCCAATCCCAGTAATCACAGAGCCAGTCCGATTAATCACACAACCAATCCCAGTATTCACACTGCCAAATCCGGGTAATCACAACTGCAGTCCCAGTAATCACACTGCCAAACACAGTAATCAGACTGCCAGTCACAGTAATCTCACTGCCAAACGCAGTAATCACACTGCCAATCCCAGTAATCACAGTACCAAATCCCTGAAATCACACTGCAAATCCCAGTAAACACACTGCCAATCCTAGTAATCACACTGCCAGTCCCAGTAATCACACTGCCAGTCCCAGTAATCACGCTGCCGGTCCCATTAATCACACTGTCGGTCCCAGTAATCACACTGCCAATCCCAGTAATCACACTGGCAGTCCCGGTAATCACACTGCCAACCCCAGTAATCACACTGTCACTCCCAGTCATCACTTTGCCAGTCCCAATAATCACACTGCCAATCGCAGTAATAACACTGCCAAACACAGTAATCACACCAACAATCCCAGTAATCACACTTCCAGTCACAGTAATCACACTGCCAGTCACAGTAATCACACTGCCAGTCACAGTAATCACACTGCCAAACCCAGTAATCACACCAACAATCCCAGTAATCACACTGCCAATCCCAGTAATCGCACTGTCGGTCCCAGTAATCACACTGCGAAACACAGAAATCACACTGCCAGTCCCAGTAATCACACTGCCAAACACAGGAATCACACTGCCAGTCACAGTAAACTCACTGCCAAATGCAGTAATCACACTGCCAATCCCAGTAATCACACTGCCTTTCCCAGTAATCACACTGCCAACCCCTGTAATCACATTGCCAGTTCCAGTAATCACACTGCAGTCCCAGTCATCACATTGCCCGTCCCAGTAATCACACTGCCAAACTCAGTAATCACACTGTCAATCCCAATAATCACACTGCCAATCCCAGGAATCACACTGCCTATCCCAGCAATCACACTGCCAATCCCAGTAATTACACTGCCAATCCCAGTAATCGCACTGCAAGTCCCAGTAATCACACTGCCAAACTCAGTAATCAAACTGCTTATCCCAGTAATAACACTTCCAATCGCAGTAATAACACTGCCAAACAAAGTTATCATACCAACAATCCCAGTAATCACACTGCCAAACACAGTAATCTCAGTGCCAAACAGAGTAATCACACTGCAAGTCACAGTAATCACACTGCCAAACCCAGTAATCACACTGCCAATCCCAGTAATCACGCTGCCTATCCCAGCAATCACACTGCCAATCCCAGTAATCACACTGCCAATCCCAGTAATCGCACTGCCAGTCCCAGTAATCACACTGTCGGTCCCAGTAATCACACTGCCAGTCCCAGTAATCACACTGTCGGTCCCATTAATCACACTGCCAATCCCACTAATCACACTGCCAGTCCCAGTAATCACACTGCCAATCCCAGCAATCACACTGCCAATCCCAGTAATCACACTGGCAGTCCCAGTAATCGCACTGCCAATCCCAGTAATCACACTGCCAGTCCCAGTAATCAAACTGCCAATCCCAGCAATCACACTGCCAAACCCAGTAATCACACCAACAATCCCTGTAATCACACTGCCTGTGCCTATAATCCTACTGCCAGTCTACAGTAATCACACTGCCAATCCCAGTAATCACAGAGCCAGTCCGATAAATCACACAACCAATCCCAGTATTCTCGCTGCCAAATCCGGGTAATCACAACAGCAGTCCCAGCAATCACACTGCCAAACACAGTAATCACAATGCCAAATCCCTGAAATCACACTGCGAATCCCAGTAAACACACTGCCATTCCCAGTAATCACACTGGCAGTCCCAGTAATCGCACTGCCAAACACAGTAATCACACTGTCCATCCCAATAATCACACTGCCTATCCCAGCAATCACACTGCCAATCCCAGCAATCACACTGCCAATCCCAGTAATCACACTGGCAGTCCCAGTAATCGCACTGCCAATCCCAGTAATCACACTGCCAGTCCCAGTAATCACACTGCCAATCCCAGCAATCACACTGCCAATCCCAGTAATCACAAGCCAGTCCCAGTAATCACACTGCCAAACCCAGTAATCACACCAACAATCCCTGTAATCACACTGGCAGTCCCAGTAATCGCACTGCCAATCCCAGTAATCACACTGCCAATCCCAGTAATCACACTGCCAATCCCAGCCATCACACTGCCAATCCCAGCAATCACACTGCCAATCCCAGTAATCACACTGCCAGTCCCAGTAATCACACTGCCAGTCCCAGTAATCACACTGCCAAACCCAGTAATCACACCAACAATTCCTGTAATCACACTGCCTGTGCCTGTAATCCTACTGCCAGTCTACAGTAATCACACTGCCAATCCCAGTAATCACAGAGCCAGTCCGATTAATCACACAACCAATCCCAGTATTCACACTGCCAAATCCGGGTAATCACAACTGCAGTCCCAGTAATCACACTGCCAAACACAGTAATCAGACTGCCAGTCACAGTAATCTCACTGCCAAACGCAGTAATCACACTGCCAATCCCAGTAATCACAGTACCAAATCCCTGAAATCACACTGCAAATCCCAGTAAACACACTGCCAATCCTAGTAATCACACTGCCAGTCCCAGTAATCACACTGCCAGTCCCAGTAATCACGCTGCCGGTCCCATTAATCACACTGTCGGTCCCAGTAATCACACTGCCAATCCCAGTAATCACACTGGCAGTCCCGGTAATCACACTGCCAACCCCAGTAATCACACTGTCACTCCCAGTCATCACTTTGCCAGTCCCAATAATCACACTGCCAATCGCAGTAATAACACTGCCAAACACAGTAATCACACCAACAATCCCAGTAATCACACTTCCAGTCACAGTAATCACACTGCCAGTCACAGTAATCACACTGCCAGTCACAGTAATCACACTGCCAAACCCAGTAATCACACCAACAATCCCAGTAATCACACTGCCAATCCCAGTAATCGCACTGTCGGTCCCAGTAATCACACTGCGAAACACAGAAATCACACTGCCAGTCCCAGTAATCACACTGCCAAACACAGGAATCACACTGCCAGTCACAGTAAACTCACTGCCAAATGCAGTAATCACACTGCCAATCCCAGTAATCACACTGCCTTTCCCAGTAATCACACTGCCAACCCCTGTAATCACATTGCCAGTTCCAGTAATCACACTGCAGTCCCAGTCATCACATTGCCCGTCCCAGTAATCACACTGCCAAACTCAGTAATCACACTGTCAATCCCAATAATCACACTGCCAATCCCAGGAATCACACTGCCTATCCCAGCAATCACACTGCCAATCCCAGTAATTACACTGCCAATCCCAGTAATCGCACTGCAAGTCCCAGTAATCACACTGCCAAACTCAGTAATCAAACTGCTTATCCCAGTAATAACACTTCCAATCGCAGTAATAACACTGCCAAACAAAGTTATCATACCAACAATCCCAGTAATCACACTGCCAAACACAGTAATCTCAGTGCCAAACAGAGTAATCACACTGCAAGTCACAGTAATCACACTGCCAAACCCAGTAATCACACTGCCAATCCCAGTAATCACGCTGCCTATCCCAGCAATCACACTGCCAATCCCAGTAATCACACTGCCAATCCCAGTAATCGCACTGCCAGTCCCAGTAATCACACTGTCGGTCCCAGTAATCACACTGCCAGTCCCAGTAATCACACTGTCGGTCCCATTAATCACACTGCCAATCCCACTAATCACACTGCCAGTCCCAGTAATCACACTGCCAATCCCAGCAATCACACTGCCAATCCCAGTAATCACACTGGCAGCCCCAGTAATCGCACTGCCAATCCCAGTAATCACACTGCCAGTCCCAGTAATCAAACTGCCAATCCCAGCAATCACACTGCCAAACCCAGTAATCACACCAACAATCCCTGTAATCACACTGCCTGTGCCTATAATCCTACTGCCAGTCTACAGTAATCACACTGCCAATCCCAGTAATCACAGAGCCAGTCCGATAAATCACACAACCAATCCCAGTATTCTCGCTGCCAAATCCGGGTAATCACAACAGCAGTCCCAGCAATCACACTGCCAAACACAGTAATCACAATGCCAAATCCCTGAAATCACACTGCGAATCCCAGTAAACACACTGCCATTCCCAGTAATCACACTGGCAGTCCCAGTAATCGCACTGCCAAACACAGTAATCACACTGTCCATCCCAATAATCACACTGCCTATCCCAGCAATCACACTGCCAATCCCAGCAATCACACTGCCAATCCCAGTAATCACACTGGCAGTCCCAGTAATCGCACTGCCAATCCCAGTAATCACACTGCCAGTCCCAGTAATCACACTGCCAATCCCAGCAATCACACTGCCAATCCCAGTAATCACAAGCCAGTCCCAGTAATCACACTGCCAAACCCAGTAATCACACCAACAATCCCTGTAATCACACTGGCAGTCCCAGTAATCGCACTGCCAATCCCAGTAATCACACTGCCAGTCCCAGTAATCACACTGCCAATCCCAGCCATCACACTGCCAATCCCAGCAATCACACTGCCAATCCCAGTAATCACACTGCCAGTCCCAGTAATCACACTGCCAGTCCCAGTAATCACACTGCCAAACCCAGTAATCACACCAACAATTCCTGTAATCACACTGCCTGTGCCTGTAATCCTACTGCCAGTCTACAGTAATCACACTGCCAATCCCAGTAATCACAGAGCCAGTCCGATTAATCACACAACCAATCCCAGTATTCACACTGCCAAATCCGGGTAATCACAACTGCAGTCCCAGTAATCACACTGCCAAACACAGTAATCAGACTGCCAGTCACAGTAATCTCACTGCCAAACGCAGTAATCACACTGCCAATCCCAGTAATCACAGTACCAAATCCCTGAAATCACACTGCGAATCCCAGTAAACACACTGCCAATCCTAGTAATCACACTGCCAGTCCCAGTAATCACACTGCCAAACGCAGTAATCACACTGCCAGTCCCAGTAATCACGCTGCCAGTCCCATTAATCACAGTGTCGGTCCCAGTAATCACACTGCCAATCCCAGTAATCACACTGGCAGTCCCAGTAATCACACTGCCAACCCAGTAATCACACTGTCACTCCCAGTCATCACTTTGCCAGTCCCAGTAATCACACTGTCAATCCCAATAATCACACTGCCAAACACAGTAATCACACCAACAATCCCAGTAATCACACTTCCAGTCACAGTAATCACACTGCCAGTCACAGTAATCACACTGCCAGTCACAGTAATCACACTGCCAAACCCAGTAATCACACCAACAATCCCAGTAATCACACTGCCTATCCCAGCAATCGCACTGCCAATCCCAGTAATCGCACTGTCGGTCACAGTAATCACACTGCCTTTCCCAGTAATCACACTGCCAACCCCTGTAATCACATTGCCAGTTCCAGTAATCACACTGCAGTCCCAGTCATCACATTGCCCGTCCCAGTAATCACACTGCCACACTCAGTAATCACACTGTCAATCCCAATAATCACACTGCCAATCCCAGAAATAACACAGCCAAACACAGTAATCACATCAACAATCCCAGTAATCACACTGCCCAACACAGTAATCACACTGCCAAACACAGTAATCACACTGCCAAACACAGTAATCACACTGCCAGTCACAGTAATCACACTGCCAAACCCAGTAATCACACTGCCAATCCCAGTAATCGCACTGCCTGTCCCAGCAATCACACTGCCAAACTCAGTAATCAAACTACCTATCCCAGTAATAACACTTCCAATCGCAGTAATAACACTGCCAAACACAGTTATCATACCAACAATCCCAGTAATCACACTGCCAAACACAGTAATCTCAGTGCCAAACAGAGTAATCACACTGCAAGTCACAGTAATCACACTGCCAAACCCAGTAATCACACTGCCAATCCCAGTAATCACACTGCCTATCCCAGTAATCACACTGCCAATCCCAGTAATCACACTGCCAATCCCAGTAATCGCACTGCCAGTCCCAGTAATCACACTGTCGGTCCCAGTAATCACACTGCCAGTCCCAGTAATCACACTGTCGGTCCCATTAATCACACTGCCAATCCCACTAATCACACTGCCAGTCCCAGTAATCACACTGCCAATCCCAGCAATCACACTGCCAATCCCAGTAATCACACTGGCAGTCCCAGTAATCGCACTGCCAATCCCAGTAATCACACTGCCAGTCCCAGTAATCAAACTGCCAATCCCAGCAATCACACTGCCACACCCAGTAATCACACCAACAATCCCTGTAATCACACTGCCTGTGCCTGTAATCCTACTGCCAGTCTACAGTAATCACACTGCCAATCCCAGTAATCACAGAGCCAGTCCGATTAATCACACAACCAATCCCAGTATTCTCGCTGCCAAATCCGGGTAATCACAACAGCAGTCCCAGCAATCACACTGCCAATCCCAGTAATCACAATGCCAAATCCCTGAAATCACACTGCGAATCCCTGTAAACACATTGCCATTCCCAGTAATCACACTGCAGTCCCAGTCATCACATTGCCCGTCCCAGTAATCACACTGCCAAACACAGTAATCACACCGTCCATCCCAATAATCACACTGCCTATCCCAGCAATCACACTGCCAATCCCAGTAATCACACTGCCAATCCCAGCAATCACACTGCCAATCCCAGTAATCACACTGGCAGTCCCAGTAATCGCACTGCCAATCCCAGTAATCACACTGCCAGTCCCAGTAATCACACTGCCAATCCCAGCAATCACACTGCCAATCCCAGTAATCACAAGCCAGTCCCAGTAATCACACTGCCAAACCCAGTAATCACACTGCCAGTCCCAGTAATCACACTGCCAAACCCAGTAATCACACCAACAATTCCTGTAATCACACTGCCTGTGCCTGTAATCCTACTGCCAGTCTACAGTAATCACACTGCCAATCCCAGTAATCACAGAGCCAGTCCGATTAATCACACAACCAATCCCAGTATTCACACTGCCAAATCCGGGTAATCACAACTGCAGTCCCAGTAATCACACTGCCAAACACAGTAATCAGACTGCCAGTCACAGTAATCTCACTGCCAAACGCAGTAATCACACTGCCAATCCCAGTAATCACAGTACCAAATCCCTGAAATCACACTGCGAATCCCAGTAAACACACTGCCAATCCTAGTAATCACACTGCCAGTCCCAGTAATCACACTGCCAAACGCAGTAATCACACTGCCAGTCCCAGTAATCACGCTGCCAGTCCCATTAATCACACTGTCGGTCCCAGTAATCACACTGCCAATCCCAGTAATCACACTGGCAGTCCCAGTAATCACACTGCCAACCCCAGTAATCACACTGCCAGTCCCAGTAATCACACTGTCACTCCCAGTCATCACTTTGCCAGTCCCAGTAATCACACTGCCAAACACAGTAATCACACTGTCAATCCCAATAATCACACTGCCAAACACAGTAATCACACCAACAATCCCAGTAATCACACTTCCAGTCACAGTAATCACACTGCCAGTCACAGTAATCACACTGCCAGTCCCAGTAATCACACTGCCAAACTCAGTAATCAAACTGCTTATCCCAGTAATCACACTTCCAATCGCAGTAATAACACTGCCAAACAAAGTTATCATACCAACAATCCCAGTAATCACACTGCCAGTCACAGTAATAACACTGCCAAACCCAGTAATCACACTGCCAATCCCAGTAATCACACTGCCTATCCCAGCAATCATACTGCCAATCCCAGTAATCACACTGCCAATCCCAGTAATCGCACTGCCAGTCCCAGTAATCACACTGTCGGTCCCAGTAATCACACTGCCAGTCCCAGTAATCACACTGTCGGTCCCATTAATCACACTGCCAATCCCACTAATCACACTGCCAGTCCCAGTAATCACACTGCCAAACACAGTAATCACACTGTCAATCCCAATAATCACACTGCCAAACACAGTAATCACACCAACAATCCCAGTAATCACACTTCCAGTCACAGTAATCACACTGCCAGTCACAGTAATCACACTGCCAGTCACAGTAATCACACTGCCAAACCCAGTAATCACACCAACAATCCCAGTAATCACACTGCCTATCCCAGCAATCGCACTGCCAATCCCAGTAATCGCACTGTCGGTCCCAGTAATCACACTGCGAAACACAGAAATCACACTGCCAGTCCCAGTAATCACACTGCCAAACACAGGAATCACACTGCCAGTCACAGTAAACTCACTGCCAAATGCAGTAATCACACTGCCAATCCAGTAATCACGCTGCCTTTCCAGTAATCACACTGCCAACCCCTGTAATCAAATTGCCAGTTCCAGTAATCACACTGCAGTCCCAGTCATCACATTGCCCGTCCCAGTAATCACACTGCCAAACTCAGTAATCACACTGTCAATCCCAATAATCACACTGCGAATCCCAGAAATAGCACAGCCAAACACAGTAATCACATCAACAATCCCAGTAATCACACTGCCCAACACAGTAATCACACTGCCAAACACAGTAATCACACTGCCAAACACAGTAATCACACTGCCAAACACAGTAATCACACTGCCAGTCACAGTAATCACACTGCCAAACCCAGTAATCACACTGCCAATCCCAGTAATCACACTGCCTATCCCAGCAATCACACTGCCAATCCCAGTAATCACACTGCCAATCCCAGTAATCGCACTGGCAGTCCCAGTAATCACACTGGCAGTCCCAGTAATCACACTGGCAGTCAGAGTAATCACACTGCCAATCCCAGTAATCACACTGCCAAACCCAGTAATCACACTGCCAATCCCAGTAATCACACTGCCAATCCCAGTAATCACACTGCCAATCCCAGTAATCGCACTGCCAGTCCCAGTAATCACACTGTCGGTCCCAGTAATCACACTGCCAGTCCCAGTAATCACACTGTCGGTCCCATTAATCACACTGCCAATCCCACTAATCACACTGCCAGTCCCAGTAATCACACTGCCAATCCCAGCAATCACACTGCCAATCCCAGTTATCACACTGGCAGTCCCAGTAATCGCACTGCCAATCCCAGTAATCGCACTGCCAGTCCCAGTAATCAAACTGCCAATCCCAGCAATCACACTGCCAAACCCAGTAATCACACCAACAATCCCTGTAATCACACTGCCTGTGCCTGTAATCCTACTGCCAGTCTACAGTAATCACACTGCTAATCCCAGTAATCACAGAGCCAGTCCGATTAATCACACAACCAATCCCAGTATTCACACTGCCAAATCCGGGTAATCACAACGGCAGTCCCAGCAATCACACTGCCAATCCCAGTAATCACAGTGCCAAATCCCTGAAATCACACTGCGAATCCCAGTAAACACACTGCCAGTCCCAGTATTCACACTGCAGTCCCAGTCATCACATTGCCAATCCCAGTAATCACACTGCCAAACACAGTAATCACACTGTCAATCCCAATAATCACACTGCCTATCCCAGCAATCACACTGCCAATCCCAGTAATCACACTGCCAATCCCAGTAATCGCACTGCCAGTCCCAGTAATCACACTGTCGGTCCCAGTAATCACACTGCCAGTCCCAGCAATCACACTGCCAATCCCAGTAATCACAATGCCAAATCTCTGAAATCACACTGCGAATCCCAGTAAACACACTGCCATTCCCAGTAATCACACTGCCAATCCCAGTATTCACATTGCAGTCCCAGTCATCACATTGCCCGTCCCAGTAATCACACTGCCAAACACAGTAATCACACTGTCCATCCCAATAATCACACTGCCTATCCCAGCAATCACACTGCCAAACCCAGTAATCACACCAACAATCCCTGTAATCACACTGCCTATCCCAGCAATCACACTGCCAATCCCAGTAATCACACTGCCAATCCCAGTAATCGCACTGCCAGTCCCAGTAATCACACTGTCGGTCCCAGCAATCACACTGCCAATCCCAGTAATCACAATGCCAAATCTCTGAAATCACACTGCCAGTCCCAGTAATCACACTGCCAATCCCAGCAATCACACTGCCAATCCCAATATTCACACTGCCAAATCTGGGTAATCACACTGCCAGTCCCAGTAATCACACTGCCAACCCAGTAATCACACCAACAATTCCTGTAATCACACTGCCTGTGCCTGTAATCCTACTGCCAGTCTACAGTAATCACACTGCCAATCCCAGTAATCACACCAACAATCCCTGTAATCACACTGGCAGTCCCAGTAATCGCACTGCCAATCCCAGTAATCACACTGCCAGTCCCAGTAATCACACTGCCAATCCCAGCAATCACACTGCCAATCCCAATATTCACACTGCCAAATCTGGGTAATCACACTGCCAGTCCCAGTAATCACACTGCCAAACCCAGTAATCACACCAACAATTCCTGTAATCACACTGCCTGTGCCTGTAATCCTACTGCCAGTCTACAGTAATCACACTGCCAATCCCAGTAATCACAGAGCCAGTCCGATTAATCACACAACCAATCCCAGTATTCACACTGCCAAATCCGGGTAATCACAACTGCAGT
Organism: Hemiscyllium ocellatum; assembly: GCF_020745735.1. NCBI lineage: Eukaryota > Metazoa > Chordata > Chondrichthyes > Orectolobiformes > Hemiscylliidae > Hemiscyllium > Hemiscyllium ocellatum. The sequence goes on along the minus strand of NC_083401.1, from coordinate 164,658,416 downwards.
CCCAGTAATCACACTGCCAAACACAGTAATCAGACTGCCAGTCACAGTAATCTCACTGCCAAACGCAGTAATCACACTGCCAATCCCAGTAATCACAGTACCAAATCCCTGAAATCACACTGCGAATCCCAGTAAACACACTGCCAATCCTAGTAATCACACTGCCAGTCCCAGTAATCACGCTGCCAGTCCCATTAATCACACTGTCGGTCCCAGTAATCACACTGCCAATCCCAGTAATCTCACTGGCAGTCCCAGTAATCACACTGCCAACCCCAGTAATCACACTGCCAGTCCCAGTAATCACACTGTCACTCCCAGTCATCACTTTGCCAGTCCCAGTAATCACACTGCCAAACACAGTAATCACACTGTCAATCCCAATAATCACACTGCCAATCACAGTAATAACACTGCCAAACACAGTAATCACACCAACAATCCCAGTAATCACACTTCCAGTCACAGTAATCACACTGCCAGTCACAGTAATCACACTGCCAGTCACAGTAATCACACTGCCAGTCCCAGTAATCACACTGCCAATCCCAGCAATCAGACTGCCAATCCCAGTAATCACACTGCCAATCCCAGTAATCACACTGCCAACCCCTGTAATCACATTGCCAATTCCAGTAATCACACTGCAGTCCCCAGTCATCACATTGCCCGTCCCAGTAATCACACTGCCAAACTCAGTAATCACACTGTCAATCCCAATAATCACACTGCCAATCCCAGAAATAACACAGCTAAACACAGTAATCACATCAACAATCCCAGTAATCACACTGCCCAACACAGTAATCACACTGCCAAACACAGTAACCACACTGCCAGTCACAGTAATCACACTGCCAAACCCAGTAATCACACTGCCAATCCCAGTAATCACACTGCCTATCCCAGCAATCACACTGCCAATCCCAGTAATCACACTGCCAATCCCAGTAATCGCACTGCAAGTCCCAGTAATCACACTGCCAAACTCAGTAATCAAACTGCTTATCCCAGTAATAACACTTCCAATCGCAGTAATAACACTGCCAAACACAGTTATCATACCAACAATCCCAGTAATCACACTGCCAAACACAGTAATCACAGTGCCAAACACAGTAATCACACTGCCAGTCACAGCAATCACACTGCCAATCCCAGTAATCACACTGCCAATCCCAGTAATCGCACTGCCAGTCCCAGTAATCACACTGTCGGTCCCAGTAATCACACTGCCAGTCCCAGTAATCACACTGTCGGTCCCATTAATCACACTGCCAATCCCACTAATCACACTGCCAGTCCCAGTAATCACACTGCCAATCCCAACAATCACACTGCCAATCCCAGTAATCACACTGGCAGTCCCAGGAATCGCACTGCCAATCCCAGTAATCACACTGCCAGTCCCAGTAATTAAACTGCCAATCCCAGCAATCACACTGCCAATCCCAGTAATCACACTGCCAGTCCCAGTAATCACACTGCCAATCCCAGTAACCACACTGCCAATCCCAGTAAACACATTGCCCGTCCCAGTAATCACACTGCCAAACACAGTAATCACACCAACAATCCCTGTAATCACACTGCCTGTGCCTGTAATCCTACTGCCAGTCTACAGTAATCACACTGCCAATCCCAGTAATCACAGAGCCAGTCCGATTAATCACACAACCAAACCCAGTATTCTCGCTGCCAAATCCGGGTAATCACAACAGCAGTCCCAGCAATCACACAGCCAATCCCAGTAATCACACTGCCAATCCCAGTAAACACACTGCCAATCCCAGTAATCACACTGCCAATCCCAGTATTCACACTGCAGTCCCAGTCATCACATTGCCCGTCCCAGTAATCACACTGCCAAACACAGTAATCACACTGTCCATCCCAATAATCACACTGCCAATCCCAGCAATCACACTGCCAATCCCAGCAATCACACTGCCAATCCCAGTAATCACACTGGCAGTCCCAGTAATCGCACTGCCAATCCCAGTAATCACGCTGCCAGTCCCAGTAATCACACTGCCAATCCCAGCAATCACACTGCCAATCCCAGTAATCACACTGCCAAACCCAGTAATCACACCAACAATTCCTGTAATCACACTGCCTGTGCCTGTAATCCTACTGCCAGTCTACAGTAATCACACTGCCAATCCCAGTAATCACAGAGCCAGTCCGATTAATCACACAACCAATCCCAGTATTCACACTGCCAAATCCGGGTAATCACAACTGCAGTCCCAGTAATCACACTGCCAAACACAGTAATCACACTGCCAGTCACAGTAATCTCACTGCCAAACGCAGTAATCACACTGCCAATCACAGTAATCACACTGCCTGTCCCAGTAATCACACTGCCAAACTCAATAATCAAACTGCATATCCCAGTAATAACACTTCCAATCGCAGTAATAACACTGCCATACACAGTAATCACACCAACCATCCCAGTAATCACACTGCCAATCCCAGTAATCACACTTCCAATCCCAGTAATCACACTGCCTATCCCAGCAATCACACTGCCAATCCCAGTAATCACACTTCCAATCCCAGTAATCACAATGCCAGTCCCAGTAATCACACTGCCAATCCCAGTAATCACACTGCCAATCCCAGTAATCGCACTGCCAGTCCCAGGAATCACACTGTCGGTCCCAGTAATCACACTGCCAATCCCAGTAATCACACTGGCAGTCCCAGTAATTGCACTGCCAATCCCAGTAATCAAACTGCCAGTCCCAGTAATCAAACTGCCAATCCCAGCAATCAGACTGCCAATCCCAGTAATCACACTGCAGTCCCAGTAATCACACTGCCCGTCCCAGTAATCACACTGCCAAACTCAGTAATCACACTGCCAATCCCAATAATCACACTGCCAATCCCAGAAATAACACAGCCAAACACAGTAATCACATCAACAATCCCAGTAATC